>NC_080197.1:18840968-19443468 GCF_030028045.1 Hippopotamus amphibius kiboko
TTTGCCCCCATGTAGGTGCCCTTTCACCTGGATCCCACTTTACCCATCCTTCCAGGCTCCGCTCAAATACCATCTTCTCCAGAGTTCCCTCACACATCCCCCAAGCTGGGCTCACTTGTGTTTCTGCATCACACCTGGTACTTCTGCTGGGATTCTTCTTTACCTGGGGTATAACCTGGGCTCGTTTCCTTCTCATGTGCTTGTAAGAGCAACCTGTATGCCAGTCCAGGTTCCCCCCACACGTGAGCTGTGTGACCTGGGGAAAGCTGCTTTACCTCCCTGATCCTGTCCCCCAATTTGTAAAATGAAGACTATAACGTCTACCTTCCAAATTGCTGGGGAGACGAAAGCAAATCACACAGGTAGTTCACCTGCGACAGTGCCTGGCCTGCAAACGCTGCCCCATGAATGTCAGTGAAGGGCCATCCTGTAGGGTTTACGAGGGTGGGCTCTGGAGCTGGGTTATCTGGATTCATTCCCTGGTTTTATAACTTTCTATTTCTGCGACCTCAGACAAACTACAAGCTACTCATCCTCTCTGTGCCTGAGTTTCCTGCTCTTAAAATGAGAACAGAACCTACCTTGTGAGGTGCGGTGGTGATGCAGTGAGTTCAAGCAGATGGAGGGCTTAGAAGGGTCCAGAAACGTTAGCTCTTATTGCTGGCAGCCCCATTCCCGCCCTGGAAGGCAGGGCCACGCCTCCCACGCCTTAGCAATCCACACCTCACCCAGCATCCCACCTGGTCGCAACAGATGAACTGAGTCAAATCGAAATCACCCACCTCAGTCCTCCTCCAAGCCACGCACCTCCAGCCAGCAGGGAAGATTTTGCCAAACACTGTCAGATAACACCCAGGTGTCTTTTCATCACCTATCTTCACGTCCCAAGGTGGCAAAATCAGAACATTGAGCCATCTCACTCAGTTGTGCACTTCACAGATGGGGATGGAGGAGCGGAGAGGCCAAGAAACACCCCTGGCGTCACACAGTAATTACATTTCCTCTCAGCCTGACTTCCCTGGCAGGAAAGTCCACCCTGGTCAGTTTCTCCCCTTCTTGCTCCAGTCCCAGCCGCTGGGCATTGCTCACAAACCAGAGGTGATGCTTCACGCCCAACTTGAGGTGTTGGCAGGCCACAGTCAGCACAGGAGGAGCAGAAATCTTATATGAGAGGCTCCTCCTTCTGGTGGGAGGGTCCTCCATGCCCCTCCCCACATTATGGGCTCTGCTCTGGGCCCAGCATCCCCTGAAGGGTGGGCTGGGCACTGGCTAGGGGCACCACGATGTGAACTCTGCACCAACTCCAGGAAGGGCAGTGAGCAGCAGATTCGCATCTGTCACCTCCTTTTACCCTCACAGGCACACAGTGAGGTAGCACCTCGCTCCTCTGCAGGTGAAGGTGATGAGGCCACAAGACAGGGGAGGAACGGAGGTGGTGTAGTTTGCACAGTTCACTTGGAAGTTCCAAGGATCTGTTTATACGTGGAAATGACTGGTCCATAGTGAGAACTGGGAATGCCCATCGGTTCTGCTGTGTGGCCCTGGGGGAGCCATTTCCTCCAGCCACACTCAATTTTCCATCTGAACAATGAAAACTTGGTCAAAGAATCTCCAGGAGAGGGTCCTTTCAGCTCTATTATCACAGATAGGTCGATCCCATATGTTTGGCAACCCATAGCCACGTGCAAAGAGTCATTCCAGCTAGAGATCTTGGGGTCCCACTGATTCTTTACTGTCTCTTTCATTTGGTGCATTAAAAAAAAACACACACACCTCTTTCTGCTAATTTGCAAGTTTCCTCTAGGTGCATCTGGAGGTGTTCTCTGCCCTTCCTACCACATACTCTCCTGTGTCCTGACCTGCACTGTCTTCTGTTGGGCTCTGGCTGTAGCCCTTTTGCCTGGACCTGCCACCTGGAGTTTCTCTTTCCCGCTTCCTTGACTTTTCATTCTCACCCAGTCTGTGGCTATCCCAGGCCTGGACCTCTTAATGCTGCACTTTTAAGTGGTCTCCAGGATTCCTGCTGTTACCGACCTTTAAACCCAGTCATCATCTTATTTGTAAAGCACTGTTAGAGGTGTGGACGGAGTGGGATGAGCATCAGCTGAGGAATCAGACACACCCAGGAAGGACACCAGGCTCTCCCACCAGCCCAGGCAAGTTAGGTAGCTTCTCTGAGCCTCAGTTTCCCCATCCTTAAAATGGGCCTAATGATAGCAATCCCTTGGTTGTGAAAACTACATAACATCATACACATGCCTAGCACATAATAAACTCCCAATAACTCTCAGCTGTGAGTCTTATTAAAGCGCTTGCTGCCCCAATGAGGAGGAAGCAGACGTTCTTGGTACCCTGCTCATGCATTCCCTCGTCCTACCCCAGATGTCATCTGCAGACAGTTCCTGTGTGCACCAACAGCTACAGGAGAGTGCTAGGGAGTTAACACCCCAGGAACAGGCTAAAATCACTGAGGAACGGGAGCTGGTCCATCCCTTTCCAAGCTTCCTCGCCCCAGTGCATCAGTCCTGAGCTGTGTTCCACACCACCTCTCAGAAAGCTCCAATGGGATTGAGCCGCAGTTACCCAGAGCCAGAACCTGCTCCCCCTCCTTCCCCTCTCAGACCCAGTTCATCCTGCTGTCCCCTCCCCCATAAACTACTTGCACCCAAACCTTTATCTCAAGGTCTACTTTGGGGAGAACACAAACTAAAGCAGGAGGCAAATGAGTGAACATTCATGGCCATCCAGTGTGGTCAGTGCTGTAATGGAGAGAACATGGAAGTAAGGGCATCATTTCAGTTTAAGGGCCGCATAAAACAACCAGTTCTGGGAGGTCCGACTGGAAAATGGCTACCGTCATACCCCAAGCACCATCCATTTTTACTGAGTGCTTATTTGGGAGCAGGCACTCTGCCAGGTGCTGGCAATAGTACCCACCTCCTAGCCTCCAGAACGCGCTGCCCTGGCAATGCGGAAAACACTTATGATTCCAGGCACCTGTGCTGCAGCCGGAGCCTGCTCCGGGACTGGGGTGTGGGGGCCATGTCAGAGATGGGACCGCCAAGCTGGAGCCTGGGGGAGGAATAAGCACTGGCTGGGCTGTGGAGGCGAGGGCACTAGGCTAGGCTGGGGGTCTCTATGTTCCATCTGTTAGAGCCATCGCCAGAGATGAGAGATGTTGACACTATCCCCCCGTGATTAGGACTCGTGAGAAGTTCCGGCTCTTGGGAGCTAGCACGGAGCTCTATTTTGGAAACAGCCTAGCACTTGGAATGTCATGGGCCAGAATTCCATCCCTGGCTCAGCCTCTTGCGTCCTAGGTCACTTCACCTCTCTGGATCTCAGTTCCTACTTCATAACTTGGTGTCAACAATGCATACGGCTCCTGACAGTTACGCAGATGAGATGAAATAAATTCTATCAACACAGTGACTGGGACCCAGCAGTTAGTTGGAGGACATACCTGAGTGTGCAGTGGGCAATGGGGGGAGATGCTGAATGAAAATCTGAATGTGGACTTAGCTGACCTCTCATGTCCCAGACATAATACGGGCTTCTTGAGAGATGCGTTTGGGGTGGATGCTTAAAGTGACATCTGACTGGTAGGGACTCCACTTGCTCTCCTAATCCTGTTTTGGATTCCAAGGTCACTTCCCCTCAGTGAACCCTCACCCCTGAGCCAGCTCCAGAGAAACCCCCATCAGGGTCCTAAAGCTCTGACAGGGCTGGGATTCAAGGACCCACTGATGGGCTAAGTGGGCATGTGATCACAGACTCTGAATGGAGAGAATGATTAGTATAAAAACTCCAGAAGGGTCTAAGATGTACAGTGAACTTCATTACATTCATTCCACTTGGTTTGATGTAAAAGGTGGAAATCATCCAGAAGAAACCTTATCAAATAATTTAAACTTCTCATAGAAATTTTCAACAAAACAAAAGATCACCCAGTACAAAACAATCTCATCGATCTAAAGGAATCCTTCTTGGGACTTCCCTGATGGTTCAGTGGTTAGGACTCCACACTCCCAATTTAGGGGACCCAGGTTTGATCCCTGGTCAGGGAACTAAATACCACATGCCACAAGCAAAGGTCCCACGTGCCACAACTAAGACCCAGCTCAGCCAAATAAATAAATAAATATTTTAAAAAACAATAAAGTAACCCTGCTTATTAATACACACCATGCACACACAATTGGGCAGGACAGGGGAGAGGGTAGAAGTCCGTGATGCTTAACACCTAGGTCAGTGCTGAGATAGCCTCTCTCCCTGGCAGCTCTTTAAGCCATCACTCTGGAGAGGACCCTACATGAGGACTCTTCTCACAATGAGGTCCAAAGCCTCTGACCAGAGACTCAATCTACATGTATTGGGAGGCCAAGAAATAGCACGGACTCCTGCCATGGGAGCAAGTGTCATTGAGCCGTGAGCTTTTATCCTCAATAAATCCTACTGTGTTGGTATTCGTGTAAATGCCAACTGCACTCCTACCCACCTGGCTGTAGGTTTTACATATGTGAAAATTAGGCACCCCGGTATGGTAGGCAGCTCTTGACATGGTCCCCAATGGTTTCTCATATTTGTTTTTCAGTATTTACTTCCTCATGTAAACCCCACCTCTTGAGTGTGGGCTGGATCTAGTCATTTGCTTTTAATGTATAGAATGTAGCAACAGTGGTGGGATGTCACCTCTGAGACTGGGTCACAAAAGACCACGACCCCCTCTTGCTGGCAGTCTCACTCTGGCTCTTGTGCGCTTGCTCTGATGAAACAAGCTGGAAATGACCATGCGGCAAGCAACTGAGGGTGGCCTCCAGGCAACAGCCACAAAGGAACTGAGGCCATCAGTCCAACAGCCTTCAAAGAAATGAACCCTGCCAACAACAAGTGAGCTGGGAAGCCGTCCTTCCCCAGTCAATCCTTCAGACGAGCCTGCAGCCTCAGCCAACACCTTGACTACAGCCTCTGAAAGACCCTAAAGCAAAGATTAGGTTGTTCCCAGGTTCCTGACCCACAGAAGCTGTGTGATAACACGTGTATGTTGTTTTACGCTCCTTAATTTTAGGGTAAACTGGTATGCAGCAACAGAGAATAGTACACCTAGTCTATTGATTCTGCTAACATGTAGTTAGGACTTAGAGTCATGATTCACACACAATCATTCTACAGTCAGCAACAGGGAAAAGGCATGACAAAGAAAATGAATTTGAGTGGGAGCTAACCTTCTGTCGCATCACAAATAACAGCAACCAGTATTCCTGGCAAGGAAACCCTGTGCACGCACACCCCCCACACATGGCATCTCATATAATCCACACCACAACCTGTGATGTTGACACCACTCCAATCCCCGTTTTATAGATGAAGAGGTTCAGACTCGGAGAGCTTAAATTACCCAAGCTCACAAAGATAGTGCAGAAAATCAGGATTTTAACCCAAGCCTCCTAACTTCAGAACCTTCCCGCTAACCACTGCCTTATAACCCTGACTAGGCTGCAAATAGAGTAGGAGCCCTTTACAGGCTGCGAGAAGAAGGGCAAGGGTCCACCCCAACTCCATTTTCCACATCTACGATGTGAAGTACAGAAGTTCCAAGGGACCCCTGAGATCGATGTCTGAAACTGTGGGTGGGGTACAGTGTCAGTAAGTCTTCGATTGAGCCCCATCATCATGCAATAAGCTATAAGCATCACATTTTATTATGACATTAATGACAATAAAGAATGATTAGGAGAAGAATAAAACTCCTGAGGCAGAGAGAACGGCAGCCTTGAAATCAACTGCAGTGAAAGTTGCTGAATTTACAGGCTTAAAGGGTCCAATATTCCAAGGATTTTTCAGATTCTTGGCCTTCCTATTCTTCCTCATTCAGACAACCCAACAAAATCTCTGGAGAGTAATTCTATAAGGGGAATCTGATTTTGTATTTGAAGCTCCTTAGTGCAACTTATACCCTTATTTACTTTTCTGACCTCATCTCCCACTTCCGCCCCAACCACACCTAAGACACACTCTATGTTCCATCCAGTTCAAATTCTATTTTCTCCGGTTTCTATGACTGTTCCACTGTTTAGACTACCCTTTCTCATTTGGCAAACATTTGTTGTTTTACATCTCAATTTGACTATAACTTCCTCTATAAAGCCACTCTGGAAAAACCTTTTGTGCTATCATGTATTAGTTATTTATTGCTGTGTAACAAATGATCCCGAATATAGCAGCTTAAAATGACAAGTATTTATTATCTCAGAGTTTCTGGGAGCAGCTTAGCTGAGTCCTTCTGGCTCAAGGTCTTTCTTGAGGTTAGAGTCAAGGTGTCAGCCTAGTCTGCTGACATCTCAAGGCTCAACTGGGGCTGACAGATCCAATTCTGAGCCTGTCCCTGTGGTTGGTGTGGCAGGTTTCATTTCCTCATGGGCTGTTGTACAGAAGGCCTCAGTTTCTCACCACTCCTTGGAGGCATAGGTCTGCTCACAACGTGGCAGCTTGCTTCCCTCAACATATGTGATACAGAGAGACAGAGACAGTGAGAGATGTGTCACATGTCAAAGTCTTTTTATAACCCAACCTCAGACATGACATCCACCACTACCACCATATTCATTCATTAGAAGCAAGAGTATAAATCCAGCCCACACTCAAAAGAGGGGATCACGTGAGGATGTGAATACCAAGAGACAGGGAATCCCTGGAAGCAATCTTAGAGCTTCCCTTGTACATAATCACTTCTTATGATCAAGACATTGTACTCATTTATCTAGCTGTCTTTTTCCCCTTAGGGACAAGACTGTGAGTACCTCAAGGCAGGACTATGTCTTTTTACATAGTTTCCCATCTCTGACACATGCCAGGTGCTCAAGCAATAAGGAATGAGTGGCCCTCACACTTTCCTGCCCATGACCTGCTCTCCTGGAACCTGAATCAGCATGGGGATCTATGACCTGTTAACCATCACAGAGAATAACAGTCTCTCTGATGATAAGTGTATGTCCCTGGAATAAGTTCATTTGCCCAAGAGCTCCCTCCTCTGCCTGCTTTCTTCTGGGTCACTGAATGGAGGGATGATCTTCTTGAAGGCAGCTCCCTGACCAGGTGTGTTTTAGGGCAACCATCACTTTCCTGGCCAGATTGCTCTCCCTCATCTCATGACACCTCCGATGAAGACCCCATCCCACCTCCCTTGAAGACCCCATCCCTGCTTGTGCCTTTCTCTTTCCTCTTGAGTCTGCCTCTCTTTCTTTCATTTCTTCCTTTCTTTCTCTCTTTCTCCAGGCCTACTTCACTGAGTCAAATTCCAGTTTGAGGGAAAGCCAGAATATTCTGTCCCTCAGTGTAGTGGCTGTGTACAGGGCACATGGAATCAGACTGCTTAGCTGAGAATCCCAGGTCTGCTATTTACTAGAACTGTGATCTTAGGCAAGTTACTTAGTTTCTCTGTTCCTTACTTTCCTTACCTGTAAAATTGTGATAATCATAGCAGACATATCTCATAGTGTTATTGGGAAGACTATGAAATACTTAGAACAGTGCCTGACGTCCAGTGTTATAAAGATGCTTGCTGGACGAATGAATGATCCTGCCAAAGAATGTGCCAGAATAAAATTAATAATTACATCTAAGAGGTCAGATGTCCTGTCCAAGGTCACATGGAGAGTTAGCGACGGAACTGGAAGGAGACCCAGGTACCCAGACCCCAATTTCACTGCATCAAGCAGGGATGTGATATTCCTCCAAGCAGATGCTTGGGTCAGTTCTCAACTCACTGCATTTCTCATTCTCTCATGAGGATAAATCAGCACTTAAGTGCACAGCATGAGGTTTCTGTTGACGGAGTCTGCTCCCGATAACGTCTTTTTGTGTGTTGATTAGTCACAGGAACCTTGAGCTGCCTGGGAGGCAGGGAAAGCAGGTGATTCTGTGCCTGTCATGAATCGACACAGCATGGGGCCCAGAGGGTGCTCTAAAGGTCCAGACTGGACCCAGACCTGCCGTCTTG
This sequence comes from Hippopotamus amphibius kiboko, assembly GCF_030028045.1. NCBI lineage: Eukaryota > Metazoa > Chordata > Mammalia > Artiodactyla > Hippopotamidae > Hippopotamus > Hippopotamus amphibius. The sequence continues at coordinate 18,848,968 of NC_080197.1, forward strand.
AAGAAATCCTTTGCTGTCACAATATATTAGCTTCCTTTATTTTTCTTTTCATGATGGCTCTGCTGAGAAATGTTGCCAAATTGGTTTGTCATCTGTAAAATGAGGCTGGAACTTGCTCCCACCTTGAGGGAAAGGATGGTTTCTTATCTAAGCCTGAGCAGTGCCTGGTGTTTATGTTCTCGGAAGACCTGCTGAGGAATGATCTTTGAAATCCCTCCCAAATCTAGCATTTAAAAACACTGACAGCAAAGACAGAGACAGAAAAATAAAACTATTGAAAGCAGACACGACAGCTCAATGAGTACAGACACTCTCTGGGGTCACTCATATACAGGCAAACAGGCTCAAACATCTCAGTAGATTCTGAGGGTACCAGTGGGTTCAATCTCTGATCCCAAGTCACACAGATAGTTCAGTCTTGTTTAGGGAGGCACTGGCTGGTGTTGTATGATTAACTACGTTGACTACAGAACCCCTGGACTGAAGAGATGACCTGTCAAAGACCATATCTGATAACCAGTAAAACCACAATCAACTCAGCTCAACCGACATTGTTTTGGTATCTACTATGCATCAGATACAGTGTGAGTTTTGGTTCTCTGAGAAGTAGACACCCAGTTGGGATTAGGTGTGCAGGACATTCTTAGGGGAAATGCCTATGAAAGGTAAAGGGAGCAAGAGCAGGTGGGGAGAGCCCTCAGTCAGAGATACAAGTCTGACACCCGTGGGAGAGGGAAGGCAGGATCAAGAAGGAAGGGCTCAGAGGGCTTCTGAGCTAGAGCTGGCCAGGCCAGTGGAGAGAACCCAGACAAAGGCTGCTCCTTGGAGGATCTGCATGTCAGACAAGAATGGCGTGGCTCTGGTACTCCCGCAGTATTGAGTCTTGGGCTAGAAGTGGTCCTAGGGAAGCTTGGCCTGAGCCTGAGTGCAGGGAGAATTCAAAGACACAGCAAGTAGGCTGCCAGGTACTCTGCAGCCAGTGCTCTTGAAGGGAGCAGGGCAGGAACATGGCGGCCACAGACCCTCTTCTGTTTCAGAGGTACAGACCTGCCTAAGATCCAGTACTTTCCTTTGAAGGACTTTCTTTTAAAGGAAGAAGATCACGAACAATGAAAAAAAAATATGAGAAGGATGCGTCATTAACTTACTTGGGCAAATGATGGTGCCTCGGAGAAGTCTTCGGAGAGGACGTGACCACCGGTCAAGGCGCTGAGGCATTATGGCTGGAAAGGGGTGGCAGAAAGTAGAGCACCAGACGGTCTGCTCTATAGGAAAGAACAGATTTTAAGAATCAAACTGCCTCCGTCTGTGAAGAGGAAGCCTGAAAGGGGTCCTAGTCAATGTACAAATTCATAAGGAGAGGGTAGAAAGTGGCAATGAATTTGCTCACCAAATCCCACAACCAAGGAAAAACGAGAGAGTGTTTTAGAGCAGATGAAAAAAGGCCTGCTTTACACTGAGGGTCGTCACCTTCTACAGCTAATCAGAAGGAACTGACAATGCTATAGCTATGCCCCAGTCATCTGACCCTCCCGGGAGAGGACGTTTTCCATGCATACAAAATGTCCATATGACAGGACATGATCCTTTTAGGGAAAACTAAAATATAATCATGTTGGAGAGAAGTATTTCCAAAAGAAGTTGACCAATGCCCTGCCTTCTTAAGCACCATTTACATGTTTCCAGGTGACTCATGAGCTTGCCATGAGCATTCGTGGCTATGCTCAGATAGTGATAGCCTCACATCAAATGAAGTGTGGAAACTCATTTGTTCCTACACCAAAGGGCTCCAAATACTCCCCTTCTGAAATTGCCTTGTCACTGTCTTCCTCCACTATCAAGTAATCAGCACATCCTTCCTCCTGTTTTTGAGGAATTTGCTTATAGGAAATTTAGATACACTATCCCCTCTAATTAATAGCTTCTAATTTCCTTTGGGGTGGAAAACATGATAACCATTCATCAGAATTATATGTGACGTGAGACTAAGTATATTCTGAATGAGGAACTGAGGTTCTCTTCTGTAAGTGGATTGATCCACAGGGAGTCCCTGGATTTGATGGCATCTATTTTTGCCCCAAACATGAGTCTGCACGTGTGTTGGTGATAAAGGGAGGGGTGTTGTTTCTTGGGTGCTGAGCTGTATTCTAGATAACTGAGGTTGCTGAGCAAGTGACTCCTGGATAGATGAGCTCCTGGGTGACCTCACCATGATGGACAGTTAAGGGAAACTAGGACTGATATTATTTCTTATGCCCCTTATAACTGTGCGCAAAGCTTGAAAGGTGAAACCTGGCTTCACCTCTACTTATGGTTTGTGCCCCTTGCTGAAAAGAGGTCAGTAGAGCAGGAACAGCCATGGCAGGAACCAGCATTCCTGATATGTGGGCTTATTACAAAGACCATGGAAACACTGCTGCCCCCCCCCCCCCCCCCCCAGGAACATCAGTGTTTGGGAATGAATGAATGAGCAAAGATTGCTAGAGTTCCAACAATGAGTCAGGCACTGAGTTAGATGTTTTAACATACGTTATTTCATTTTAAAGATAAGGAAATGGAAGCCCAGAGAAATTAGTAGAATTGCCCGAGGTCATGCAGCCGGCAATGGACAGAGCTGAAGCTAGTAGCATCAATGCCTTTCCCTTTACATAAAATATCTTGAGGAGCCTGGAAATCCCATCCCACATGGAAGCAGACTGGGTGAGAGGACAGCATCAGCCATTTCACTGTCACTTCCTTGCAAACCAGACATCGGACCCCATCCCTTGGTGCACCCCCAGCGGTCAGCTAGGAATCCTGCTCCCTATCGGCCTCCCTGGCAACAGTCCACACTTGCTCTGCTTGGAAAAGCGTGACACCCCGCCCCCCGAATAATTTAGCAACTCAAAACCAGACCCCTCTCGACCTTTCTCATTTCCCCCCATTATTTACAGCTCACCCTTCCTGACCCAACCAAGAAAACCTGCTCACCACCCCGCGGATGGTTTGTGCTTCTGCTTCTTTCTACAGCTTCTTGTTGGGTATGCATCAGCTCAGTAAAATATGTGTCTCCCTTTCCTCCATCCACCTGGGCTCTTGTCCTCCTTCAAATCTCTCCTCAAACTCACCTCTGGGAAAAACTGGTTAGACTCAGCGAACTCGTCTCATTCCTAAGCACTTGGAAAAAACATAGACACTCAAGTCAGAAAGAACTGGGTTCTAGGCCTAAGGTGACCAGCAACCAGCTGTCTGAAAGGTAAGTCACTTTTTTAAAAACCTGTTTCCTTAGCTGTAAAACAGAGATTTGAACGCCTGCACCTTGCCCAGCTACAGCAGATGCAGTATGGTCTGGTTGAGTGATTGACCTCAGGAGTTAAACTGCAAGAGTTTGAATCCTCCTGGAGCTAATTACTGAGTTTCTCTAAGCCTCAGTTTGCTGATCTACAACGTGGGCTGAGAGTTGTACCTGCAGAGTTGTGAGGACTGCAAAATGAGATAATATGTGTAAAACACTCAGCAGAATACGTGCATATTGTAATCGCTCAACAAATATTAGTTGCTGTTATTATTATTATTTATCACCTACCTTGTCAAGTGAATGTGAAAGCAATTAAAATAAAAGACACTTTAAATGAGTCAGAAGCTGACGTATCAGTTTACGAGACTCCGTTATTTAATGACAGGAACTCTGCAGACAGATCGATGGCAAGTTAGTAGCTTGAGAGCAGCTGTGATATGAGTTCACTACAAAAATCAGAAAGTACTTCAAATCAGGGGGTGGCTTTTGTTTTTTTCTTTCTCTTTTTTCTTTTTTTTTTGAGAGTCTATTTTTAAACATTTACCAGCACACCCTTGACCTGTACCTGAACACAGTAGATATTCTGTGTCTGTGTGTGTGTATGTGTGTTTTCTGTCCTTTTACAGTAATTCCGCCTGTAATTCATTCCTTCAAGTCCCCACCCATGATAAAGCAGCCCAGCCTCTGTGCCTCCTCACTAATGGAGGGGCGCCCTCTAGTGACAGAAATAGTAATACACTTTGAAATGCCTTCACTGCAAGAGGGAGCAGTACAAACTATCACCTGCAGGCAGAATCTAGCCCTCTGCCTGATTTTGTAAATAAAGTTTTATTGGTACAAGCCCACATCCATTCATTTACGAATTGGCTGTGTCTGTTTTCACACAACAATGGCAAAATTGAGTGGCTGCAACAGAGACCATATGGCCCACAAAGTCTAAAATAGTTACTCTCTGGTCCTTTACAGAAAACGTTTGCAGACCCCAGCCTATAGTACAATTGTGTAAGCTGCTTTCTTTACTTTTACCCACCTATGTTCACAGACCTCAATCCTCAGATTTATTGGGTGCATGGCATTTGATATCCTATTGTTGTAGACATAGGTCATTTCCAATATCTGTATTATAAACAGTCCTATAGTTGATACTGAGCAGGGCCCTGTGGGGCTCCTGGGCACAAAGCCTTTCTGTGTCCCCCATTTCTTTGATCATTCAGCCTCCAGGACCTTCCCTGAGTTCCAATGGGCAGATTCAAGCAGCGGTTAATTAGGGAAGGGAGAGGATGCAAGACAGGGAGAAACAGTCAAGAGAAACAATAGCGCAGCCTTGGGGGCAAGGTCCTGCCCCCCCCCCCAACAGATACACACAATATCTTTGATCTGTTTTGCAGATACTGAAACCCCCTCCGGGGGGGGGAAGTTAACAATTAACGATGGTATGCTGCCCGTGAGCAAGGAGACCCCAGACCCGCTGGAACCTGAAGGTTTGATGCTGCCTCCTGCTTACCTCACCACCAACCCATCAGAAGAAAGTCCACGAGCTGATCATGCCCTCTTTGAACCATTACTATAAAACTCCTCCCTATCCTTTCCAAGGGGGGGACACCTTGTTTTTCAAGGCAGGAGCCCCTGTGTCCCCCTTTGCCTGGCAAAGTAATAAAGCTATCCTTTTTTTTACTTCAACCAAAACTCTGTCTCCAAGATTCAACTTGGCACCAGTGTACAGAGAAGCTGAGCGTTTGGCATCACAGTGAATCTGTTGTGATTTCATTGGAAAAATATTGAGATAATCCCCAGGTAAAGAGCTCACTCTGTCCCTGGAAGAAGAGCACTCACAGAGTCTCTGTGGTTCATTGTCTGTGGCACTTGAGGCAATGCACTTAATGCTTCCTGAACCTCAGCTCCCTCATCTGTGAAGTAGGACTAACAGTATTATTTGCCTCCCTGGGTTGGTGTGGGGAGCAAATAAGATCATTTATTAGCTAGCCTTCCCCAAGCTACAAAAACAAGTTCAGTAATGTTGGCTTTTATCACATAGCCAAGGGAGGTGTATATAATTTTCCTCATTAATCACCTAGGACTACGTGTGGAGAACACAAATTCTTATTTTGAATGTGCTTCTGAAGCCATTTCCAACCTCCCTGGTCTGGTCCCTAAATCCCACTTATTCCCTTAGAATGTAAGCTCTTCCCAGAGCGAAGAGGCAAAGTTTATGCCTGGGGAGGAGGCATGGAGGATGAAGGTCCAGCACCAGAGGTGGGAGACTCAGGGCACAAGACGTCTTCAGCCCCATGGTGGATTAGAGGCTGAGCCTGAGAAGTGAGGCCTCACTGCCAAAAGGAAACAGGGCTAGGTGCTCTCTCCTCTGCCTTGCAGGGAAGAGGCATCTGGTGAATGTCCCCAGGAGAGCTGAAAAGTAAGGTCCACACTCATACAGGTGGGACCATGACCCTCAGGGATATGGTCTGTTCCTCCAGCCTCAAGCCAGCCCCTGGGCCAGCTGCTCCCAGTGCCATCCCTGGGGAGGGTTTCCCCCAAAGGATGGGGTTTTCCTTCTTTTTTCTGCCAATATCTTTGGCATCCCTTCCTTCTTTTGTCCTCGCTCCCCTAATCCCCAGCAGGCATACGTGACTTGTAGTCGGGATATTGGAGGCCCACAGTAATGGATACCCTAAATGCCCCTCCAATAGTCCCTGGGCACTGCCTTTCCCATGTACACAGACTGGGAGGTGTCCAACTGAAAACACACGAGACACCACCTGCTAGGCCCTCTGAGCAGGCTGCCAGAGGGCATTCGTGCCTCCCAGTCTCAGAAACCTTCAACCAGTGACTGATGGCAGTGGTAGAAAAACAACTCTGCTCCTTATCCCTTGGTTAGTATAACAGAGAATGTGGATACTCCCTACCAGAGGTTTTCTGAAGGTCTGAGGCCTGGTTGCCCCCAGCAGTAAATTGCAACATGTCTTACCTTTATTAGCTCCTTTTTTCCCATCTTTTCCCTACTTATGTACTGGTGCTTCCTGAGATCCCTGCCCAAAGAAACCACTAGCACTCACTTTCTTGTCTCAGGGTCTGCTTCTAGGGTAGCCAATCTAGGACTTCCAGTTATTACCATCTCCTTTGTGCCAGACTCTCTGTCAGCCAAATAATAATATAAAGAGGGAAGACAGGGACTTCCCTCATGGCGCAGTGGTTAAGAATCCACCTGCCAATGCAGGGGAAATGGGTTCCATCCCTGGTTTGGGAAGATCCCATGTGCTGTAGAGCAACTAAGCCTGAGTGTCACAACTACTGAGCCTATGCACCGCAACTACTGAAGCCTGTGCGTCCTCGAACCTGTGCTTCACAATAAGAGAAGCCACTGTAATGAGAAGCCCGTGCACTGCAATGAAGAGTAGCCCCTGCTCACCACAACTAGAGAAAGCCCACGTGCAGCAACGAAGACCCAACACAGCTGAAAATAAATAAATTAAAAAAAAGAAAAAGAGGGAAGACAAAGTCCTTATAGTGGCTAGCATGGGCTACCTTTATGATCTTATCATTAACCACTCCCCCACTCACGCACTTTTTTTCAGTCACATGAGCATCTCTGTAGTTCCTCCAACAAGGTAAGCTCTTTCTGGCCACAGGCCTTTTGCACATGCTATTTTCTCTGCTTAGAACACCCTACCCATCCCATTGCCCAGATTTACAGCCTTGGGGTGTTAGCTTAAATGTCACATCTCCAAAAAGTCTTTTCTGATCACCTTACCTAAGTAGAATCCTCCCTTCACCCCCATTATTCCATCTCAACATTTTATATATTTGCTGATTTTACAGCATTCATTAAAATTGTAATTATAAGCTTCATTACTTGTTTACTTCTCTAATAACTATCTTCCTTTCTAAACTGGGCAGGGATGAAATCTGCCTTATTTACTCATCTCATTAGTGCCTAACAGTAATTAGCACTTGATATGTATTTGTTGGATCTATGAATAAATGAAGCTCAGAGTGAATACTTTTTGTCTTCCAGTATCCCTATTTGTGGACTCACCTACCTTGCTCTCACCAAACACATGCATGATTGCAATCTTCTTAGATATATTACCATGTTACCATGTTTTTTCCTCTGTGCTTCCAAAGAATTTTAAATCAGTTCATCAAAATATATTTGTTGAGATGACAAATGGAAGTAGAAAGATGAGTAATTCAAAAGTTCAGACCCCTATATCTTCCTTTAGCACAATTCTACAACCACAGAATACGAAGTGTCTTCTAAGACTCAGTTTCATCATCTGTACAATGAGCACAATAAACCTGCCTCAATACCACGGAGTAGATGGTGTGTGTGTGAAAAGGGCTTGCAAACTGCCAGGCACCATACAAAACTCTTACTGAATTCCCTGTGAGGTTTTGTAAATTGCCACACCAATCCCTTGCTTTCAACATGGCAAATAGCAAAATGCTCTAAGCCTTAAGAGTTCGCTTATAGTTACTAGCCATTCCCCCTGTATTTCATGTTCCCAAGCGCACTTGAGGCAGAAAGCCAGAATAGAAGCTTCCTGAACCAAATGAGGCTTGTCGAGTATGAGTCCTTAATTGACTCCAGCTGGATTCACTAAGCCAGACTCCTGGTGAGTGGCTTCAGGCCTCTAGACAGCTCCAGGGCCCACAGCAGAGCCCAGAAGGGGCCCCAGGGAGGCATCACAATCTGGTAGAGGATATGAGCCCGGGGAAGCCTGACTTGATGGGATCTGTCAGTGAAAGGTCAGTAGAGAGAGCAAGGGTAGCAGATATGGTAGTTGACCTTGGTTTTGCATGTAATGAATCCAGGGAAGGCCACAGTTTGAGTGAAGGGGGGAAAGTGGGAGATCAACATAGGCAAATGAATCTTAAATTTTGTCAACTTCTCTCTCATCTGAGGCGTGAATTCTTGGAAACAGGAGCACACAGATTGATGTCGGGGAAGATTTCAATGGCCACCTGAAGTTAGAATTCATAGAGGTCTCTTTAAGAGTCAAATCAAGAGGGAAATCATGGCCTTTGGTACCCAATAATCCATACCTTACTTGCTGTGTGATTGGAGCAATTCATCAATCCTCTCTGAATTCATATTCCCCATCTACACACGGAGGTAATAATACTTGTATTACTGAATCACTGTCCTCAGTTCAACACCCCTTCCTGCATCCACACCTGGCCACTGCCTCATCACATGGGTAGAGCATACTCCCCTGCCCTTTGCTTTTATATTGGTCACATGACTTTTTTTGGTCGATGATATATGAATGGAAATGCCATCCACAAGACATGAACATATTCTGGCCTGGTGACTGACAACAGGATTAGGAGAGAGATATGTGGACCAGAGCCACACCTGCCAACCCATAGACTTGCAGTGGGAAGCAAAGCTGTCCCAGGCAAGTTTTGCTTGAGTAAGTCAAGCTCCAGCCAAGCCACAGACATGTAAATGCTAATAAACTATTGTTTTAAGACACTAGGCTGTGGGGTGGTTTGTTACACAGCAATAGCTAACAGATATAATAGCTAATATTACACACCTCTAGATAATATGTAAGTTCCCAGTATGGTGTCTGACACGTATGAGAAGCCCAGTAAACAGAGGTCCTTTCTTTCCCGACTCTGAATGTGAAGTTTGTGTGCTGGTTGCTGATATCCTGATGTTCCCAGCTTCTGCTTCTGAGACACCCCCCAATGATGTTAAGGAGAAAAATATTTTCCTCCCTGTTTCATTTGCCTGGTGCCAATTAAATCAAATTTATGGAATGTGTTCTGGTTGGTAATTACCCTGGGAAATTTATTTTGGACTGTTTAAGAAGACATTTCACTCTCCTCCTCAAATTTGCTGGCTGTGGGACAGAATTATGACTGCCAAGTCTCAGTTGCAAGGGAAAGAAACTATTGCATTATTTATGTCCTTGTATTTATCAAGACAGGTAAGGGATATCAGACTATTCAAATCTCTTATTAGAGAGAAGGGAAGTCTCAAAGATTTGGTTTCTCAGGCTTCTATAACTTCCCTATGACCAAGTTCCAACTGAAGTTAATCATATCACTAAGCCCTGTGTGGCCCCGCAAGGCCAGGTGACTCATGAGCTTACTCTTTTCTGTGTTCATTCTTCCATTTTTCTCTGCTGTATGAGATAGTGGTGACACACATGAGATCTGGGGACCCATTTCCTGGGCTCAAAAACTGTCTCTGCCAATTGGCACATGTGTGATATTGGGTAAATTACTTAATCCCTATGAGACTCAGTTTCCTTGTCTGTATAACAAGAATAATAATAGTGGCACCTCATACGGATATGAGGTTAAAATGAGATAGGGCATATAAAGATGTAAAGTGTTCAGTACAGAGCCAGGCTTAATAAAGGCTAACTTCATGTTTCCTGCGGGCTTCCAGCAAGCTCTGCCCTGCCCCAGGGATACAGGAATGAACAGGACATCACCCATGCCGAGGGGAAGGCACAGAAGGCAGGAACAGAAAAGTGAGTCAGGCTAAGGACAGAGTGTTGTGGGGGCAAAGAGAGCCCACCCAACCCAGCTTGGGAAGTAGAAAGTCAAGAAGGGCTTCCTGAAGGAGGTGACATTTAAACTGAGTTTTGCAGAATGGTCTTTTGTATTACTCTTGGTCCCTGTCCAGGATCCCAGTCCCTAGAGCCCCATTTAGTTCCACATGTCCCAGATGGAATGGGAGAGGCACAGAAGGGTCTAGAAAGAAAGACAATTGATTCACGTTTAAGCCCCTAGGATGAGTCATACGTTTTCTAACGTGATCCTCACAAGGCTGCAGTGTAGGTTTGTTGGTTTCCTTCTACATGTGAGGAAGTTGAGACTCAGGGAGGTTGACTTGCCCAGAGTCACACAGCTAATAAAAAGCAGATCAAAGATTTAAGCCCTGATTTCCCAAGTCGAGTCCCAGTTCTGTCTTTTTGGTGCCACCTAGAACATTCTGAAAGGAAAAGAGAGCCAGTTACTCATCGGCTGAAGACGGAAGTGCCAGATCGGCCAATGCATTCCCTCTTAACTGTATGTCTGCAATGCAGTTACCAGACCATCATCAAATTAATCAAAATCTAAAATCAGAGTCAGAATTAACACTTTAGTATTCCCAGAGATTTAGCAAGGGTTCCTGATTCCCTTACTCCTTGGGGAAAAAAAAAGTCAGGAATCCCATCAGAAAGTCTTGGGGATGGGCAGAAGACCTAAATAGACATTTCTCCAAAGAAGACATACAGATGGCCAACAAACACATGAAAACATGCTCAACATCACTACCCATCAGAGAAATGCAAGTCAAAGCCACAATGAGGTATCACCTCACACCAATCAGAATGGCCATCATCACAAAGTCTGGAAACAACAAATGCTGGAGAGGGTGTGGAGAAAAGGGAACTCTCCTGCACTGTTGGTGGGACTGTAAGTTGGTACAGCCACTATGGAAAACAATTTGGAGGTTCCTTAAAAAACTACAAATAGAACTACCATATGATCCAGTCATCCCACTCCTGGGCATATACCCAAAGAAAACCATAATCCCAAAAGAAACTTGTACCATAATGTTTATTGCAGCACTCTTTACAATAGCCAGGACATGGAAGCAACCGAAATGCCCATCAACAAATGAATGGATACAGAAGATGTGGCATATATATACAATGGAATATTACTCAGCTATAAAAAGGGATGAGATGGAGCTATATGTAATGAGGTGGATAGAACTACAATCTGTCATACAGAGTGAAGTAAGTCAGAAAGAGAAGGACAAATATTGTATGCTAACTCACATATACGGAATCTAAAAATGGTACTGATGAACTCAGTGACAAGAACAAGGAAGCAGATACAGAGAATGGACTGGAGAACTCGAGGTATGGGAGGGGGCGGGGGTGAAGGGGAAACTGAGAAGAAGCGAGAGAGTAGCACAGACATATGTATACTACCAACTGTAAAATAGTCAGTGGGAAGTTGTTGTATAACAAAGGGAGTCCAACTCGAGGATGGAAGATGCCTTAGAGGACTGGGGCAGGGAGGGTGGGGGTGACTCGAGGGGGGGGCGTCAAGGAAGGGAGGGAATATGGGGATATGTGTATAAAAACAGTTGATTGAACCTGGTGTACCCCCAAAAAAATAAAAATAAAAATAAAAATAAAAATAAAAAAAAGAAAGTCTTGGGGGACTTCCCTGGTGGCACAGAGGTTAAGAATACGCCTGCCAAGGCAGGGAACATGGATTTGAGCCCTGGTCCAGAAAGATCCCACATGCCGTGGAGCAACTAAGCCCATTCCCATAACTACTGACCCTGCACTCTAGAGCCCGCAAGCCACAACCACTGAAGCCCGTGCGCCTAGAGCCCATGCTCTGCAACAAGAGAAGCCACCGCAATGAGAAGCCCGTGCACCACAACAAAGAGTAGCCTCCACTCGCCACAAGTAGAGAAAGCCCAAACACAACCACAAAGACTCAATGCAGCCATAAAAAATAAATAAAAATACAAATTTATAGAAAGAAAGAAAGAAAGAAAGAAAGAAAGAAAGAAAGAAAGGAAGGAAGGAAGGAAAGAAGGGAGGGAAAGAAAGAAGGAAGAAAGAGAAAGAAAGAAAGAAAAAGAAAGAAAGAAAAAGAAAAAAGAAAGAAAGAAAGAAAGAAAGAAAGAAAGAAAGAAAGAAAGAAAGAAAGAAAGAAAGGAAGAAAGAGAAAGAAAGAAAAAGAAAGAGAGAGAGAGAGAGAGAGAAAGAAAGAAAGAAAGAAAGAAAGAAAGAAAGAAAGAAAGAAAGAAAGAAAGAAGGAAAGAAAGAAGGAAAGAAAGGGACAGAAAGAGCAAGCAAGCATCTTGGTTTAGGGCTGTTATAATTGGAGGAGTAACTTTCTTTGTTGCTCCGAGAGAATGAAATATGAGCTCTCCATTTCCTCTGCCTTTAAATTCAGAACAGAAAATACAAAATATTAAACACATAACAAGGATGTAAATGTATTTAAGTTTCAAACTGTGGCAGATTAAGGTAGAGGGAAGGAATAGAAAAGGCATGAAATGGGAAGGAAATCATGCAGAGCAGGGGAGAAAAAAAGTGAGGAGGCTGAGAGGAGAGAAGGAATAGACAACAGACAGGCTGGGCCCGGCTGGAAAAGAAGAGACACAGAAAGAAGGGAGAGAGACAAATGCAAGAGAAAAAAAAATGGGAGGGAAGGGGGTGGGAAAGAAAGAGGGAGACAGAAGACACTAGACTCGGAGACAGAGGCTCAGAAAGTTGTGAAATAACTTCCAGCACCATGTTGCACTTGGCCGTGGCTTTCCCAATGCGTTCACCTGTTTCCCCTTTAAAGGACATTTACACAGCAGTGCATCCTACAGGGAAGAAAATTATTCTCGGGGCAGATGTAAACACACCCTGAGAAATGGAGAAAATAAAATGTAGGGCCAGAGTTCTCCCTGTCTATTAATTTGGGGTTGGTAGAAAATCATTTCACTGCATATTCAAGATACTTCCTGGAAGACCAGGGCAATGAACCATTTTCCCCGGAGGCCCTTTTAATCACTATGACATTGAAAATAACTTCAGCAAAATCAGTTCTTAGGTCAAGAAGAGACTGAAGTGACACAGAGCAGAAATCAATGGATTTTTCTGGAATCCAGCAGGTTTTCCTCATAAACTGAGATAACCGGCCATATTGGCTGACAACTGAGCCCTCCTCTGAGACTTTGGGCATTTTTTTTTCCTCCTGGAGCTCAGGCTCTTGCAGCCCTTTGTGAAATGTAAGCAGAAGGACCTGCTGGGGACCAGGGAAGAGGAACAAATCTGGTCTGACACCTGATACTGTGGTCTGTGTGGCCACGAGGGTCCAAGCGGCCAGAACCAGTTCTGATCCACCCGACTTAAAGGGGCAGGGTGTGAAAAAGCTTAAGAGAGTCCCCTTGCCCTTCCAAGTCCCTCTGACTCCTCCCCGAAGCCCTCATGCAGTCAATCAAGGCCAGCTTGGGTCTCTGAGGTGAGAGAGGGTCAGAAGTGGCAAAGGCCTGGAATCTTCCTTACTGTCCCGAGAGCTTCCTTGACCTGCATGAGCAGGAAGAATCTAAGATGTGTGTGTACTCAGTTCCCATCATGGACCCCAGGAACCATCACCATCTAGGATGTGGTCAAAGCTAAGAGAATCTTTAGATCAATCTTTTTGTTTGTTTGTGTTTTTGTTTTTTAGATCAATCTTAAATTTTGTTACCCAAACCCCTACCTCAAAAAAAAAAAAAAGGAAAAAAGAAACTGAACAAGTAATAATACATTAATGCAATAGCAAATAAATTAAAGCTATGCCAAAATATATAAAATAAAAAGTGAAAGTCCCCCCATTATCACCACTCCCACCCCTTCCTTCTCCCCAGAAGTAACTCTGCATCAGAATCCGATGTGTAGCCTTCTAGATCATTTTAATGCATTTGCTTATATGTCCCTATACATATGTAGGTTTAGGGATAATGTTATTTAGGCAAATAGATTATGCTATATATACAGCTCTGTCACTGGCTTTGATAGTCAACAATGTTTCCCTCCTTATTTTCTCATATTTCCATATCAGCACAGAAAGTTCCCCTTCATTATCTTTATTCGCTACAAGAGTTTGATAAATAGATTGTTGCCAATTTTTCACTATTACAAGCACGGTTGCAATAAACACTGATAGTACGGGCATCTCTGCACAAAAGCTTCAGGATTTCTGCAGGATCGATAGATGCCTTGAAGGGGAACTGCCAAAGCGATTTTCCACTTAGGGAAACTGAGGCCCAGAAAAAGAGAGTTTCTTGAGGTTACATAACATGTTAGGGGCAGAACTGGGATAAAATGTGAAGGGCTCCGGGTGCTGGGCCAGCCTCCCCCAAGACATCATCCTCACTGGGACTGTGAACTTGGACACACCCAATCCACTCGCAAGGGCTGTGGGATTTCAGACCCGGTACTGAGCAGAAAGGAACAAAAGCTCAGAGTGTGACAATTCTGGCATCAGGAGGAAAAGGATGGGGTGACCAGAAGGTACCCAGCAGAGGAGAGCAAAGGAGCATTGAGCTTAGAATGTAAATCCTCCAGCTCCTGTCCTGGCTCCCCCGCCCTCTCTCTGAGTCATTTCACATGACAGGAGCCTCTGGTTCTTTCGCTGCCTGAGCTCCACTGTGTGCCAGGGACTCTGCTAAGTACTTTTCTTACATGATGCTCTTCGATCCTCAGTCTATGAGGTTAGTCCTATTTTTGTCCCCATTTTACAGATAAGGAAACTGCAGCACAGAGTAAATCCTTGCCCAAGATCATTCAGCTAGCAAATGACAGGCCCAGGAGCTGAAGCCAGGCCACCTGGCTCCAGAGCGCAAACTTCCGGCCCTAAGCAAGGTGCTCGAAGCTCATGGGTGCCCCAATATGGGCATGGAGTCCCCTGGACAGGGCAGGGCATGGCTCTGGAAGTGCAAGGCCCCAGAGTAGGGACCAGTTGCAACGTCCCCAGCCTCGGAGTTTCTGCAGCCCAGCCTGCATGTGGGCCTCTCCCCACTGGCTGTCCTGTGCCGTAATTAACCAGCCCTGCAGAGGCTGCCAGTACCTGGGGCTGGCGGGGCCCTAATGGAAGCGCGCTGGCCATAATTGCCTCCATCCATCACCCTGGCCCGTGGAAGGGAGGACAGAGTCTGCCTGGAGATTTAAACAAGCTGTTTCTCTGCAGAAACTGGGGCCAATGACACAGCCTGACTTGCAGGGAGTTTGAACAGGCAATGCAGACCGAAGGAACATGCAGGGTTTCTGGTCACAGAAGAAGGGGAGAGAGGAGGCAGGAGAGAAGAAGCAGAGCGAGAGAGAGAGACAAAGATGAGGAAAATAAGAAATACAGAAAGGGGGCTTCCCTGGGGGTCCAGTGGTTAAGAATCCTCCCTCATGTGCAGGGGACGCGGGTTCCATCCCTGGCAGGGGAACTAAGATCCCACATGCCATGGGGCAGCTAAGCCCATGCACCACAACTAGAGAGCCCATGTGCTGCAACTACAGAGCCCACACACTCTGGAGCCTGAGTGCCACAACTAGAGAGAAGCCCAAGTGATGCAATGAAGAGCCCGCGAGCGGCAATGGAAGATCCTGGCGTGCTACAACTAAGACCCAACACAGCCAAATAAATTAAAAAAAAAAAAAAAAGAAGAAGTACAGAAAGATGATGAGCTTGGTAGAAGAAAGAGAAAGGCAATGTGCCAGGAAAGTGCTTCTCAAACTGAACCACTTTGGGGACAGAGAGATGGCGGGGGGTAAAGTATGTACATGTGTATATATTATATGTATATTTGTATATATAAGCAAACATCTACATACATATATTTATGTGTTCTCATTTTGATTATACCTTAAAAAAAAAATGTGATCATATTCTGGATTATTCCACCTACAACCCTGGAGCAGAGTACTGCCATCCAATGTAACTGCCCAACCACCCGCATCACCCCCGCTTCAGCCCATGAAATAGCGATAAGAACCCTGCCGTTTCCAGGTGAGTGTGGACACTGAGTAAGGCAATATATATAAAGTACGGAGTACATGCTCCTTAAATAGCTGCCATTATTACTTTTCCTGTTTACAAGATGCTCATAAAGAATAGTTATCTATCCAGGCTGGGAAAGTGTATTTAGAGGAAGCCACATATGAGCTGAAGAATGAAGAGACCACCAGGTCGAGTAGGAAAGGAGTCAGCTTTTCAAGTAGAAGGGAGGAGGTCCTTGAAACAGGTCCTTGTGCTCTGGAATGGCTGGAATATTGAGAGTGAGGGGAGGCTCGTGGGAGATGAGGCCAAGGTCAGTAGGAACCAGAACCAGGTGCTGTGCCTTTATGTCCTTGGCTGTGGGAGCCAGAGGGTTCCCCGGGTCCCACATTTGCAGGCCCAGAAAGTTCTCCATGGTCACCATGTTAGCAGGTGGGGGGACTTCTATGGCAGACCTTTTGGCATTAAAGGCATTAAATAGTTGCAGTATCCCTTTTGGAAGTTTCTGTCACTATAAACAGGAGCTGAGTTGTCCCCAGAACACACTCCCTACCCACATACACAACCATGGAAGATGACAAAGTCACTTATGCTGTGTTTACTGTATTTAGAGAAGGGATTTGGGTTGAGTATCACGCAGAAACAAATGTGAGGAAGACACTGCTGTAATTCACCAAGACCCATGTTTTTCTCTTCTTCCTGAGGATAAAACTGCATTGCATTTCTCAGCTTCCTTTGCAATTAAGTGTAGCTACACATAGCAGACACTATCCATGCTTTGTCCCATCCTCTAGGATTATTCCATTCGCTTTTCCTGTCTGTCTATCCTCTTGTTTCAGAGTGCTTTGATTCCAAAGATTTGCCCCTGCAACTTTCTTTTGAGGCTGGTCCCTAGCTACTGTCCTGGCAGAGAGTCAAAACCACCTAGGAGTTCCCACGTTCTTGGGACAGCCCTTGGCCAGTGTATGAAAGCCTGGACCTCTTGCCTCAAGGTGGGACTTATTCTCAGATGTAATTCACACTCCAGAGCTCCCCACAGCGTCTCCACATCATGCCAGCTTTGGGGACTTTGATATTATATCCACTCTCACCCTCCTTCCCTTTCCAGGTCTGTCTGCTTCTTTACTGGTTTCTCCTGGGAATACCTCTGTAGAAATCTCCTGCACACGAATCCTCACTTAGGGCCTACTTCTGGGGACCCCAGCCTAAGCCACCACATGACTGAAGGGAGCAGGACTGCCACTTCCTGGCCTTGCCAAAAAGCCCACCTGTGCTCCTCCTTGCTCTTTTCCCTTCAGATTGATGGGAATAGAAATAGCCCAGAGGGTCGCCTTGGAAGACACTTATTGATGATGGCAGCACCTCCAACAGCCTGGACCCCGAATTACTGCAGGGAAGAAAGATTTGTGCCAACCAGGAATGCGATGCTGGGCTGGGAGGTGCTACACCTCTCAAATATTTGTATTTACTTGTAACAGCAGCTTATGTCACCCACACTAAAATAGAAAGTGACTTTATTCGAGCCCTCAGTAAAGTCTAGAGTGGATGAGAAGACATTTGGGAAACAATTTCCATGCCCAGGTAGGGCTCCAGGGAGTCTGAACAAGCTGAGCCTGTGAGCTAGGACACCTGTTGCAAAACAACAGGATTTAAAACCTCTTCCATCGGGTCAAGAACTCCCAGAAGACAGTTCTGCATAAATTTCCAAGCACCTGGGATTCTGTTGAAAAGTGACCCTTCAAAAAGCAATTCACACAGTGCCCACATAATAAGGGCAAAAATTATTATTAACATATAACTGTTCACAGTCATCCCTTCTCCCTCTAGATTCTAAGGAAAAATGACTCTTGCTGTCAGAGAAGATCCCTAAGATCACCTTTGTTGAGGAGAATCTGGATAATAGGCCAGCAAAAG
The DNA here is from genome assembly GCF_030028045.1 of Hippopotamus amphibius kiboko. NCBI lineage: Eukaryota > Metazoa > Chordata > Mammalia > Artiodactyla > Hippopotamidae > Hippopotamus > Hippopotamus amphibius. The sequence continues at coordinate 18,866,654 of NC_080197.1, forward strand.
AAAATATTAATAGAAGTCAGAGAGATTAAAGCAACATACATAAAAAAGAACCAGGACAGGGACTTGCCTGGTGGTGCAGTGGTTAAGAATCTGCCTGCCAATGCAGGGGACACAGGTTCAAGCCCTGCTCCAGGAAGATCCCACATGCTGCAGAGCAACTAAGCCCATGCACTACAACTATTGAGCCCGTACTCTAGAGCCCGTGAGCCACAACTATTGAGCTCATGTGCTGCAGCTACTGAAGCCCACGCGCCTAGAGCCTGTGCTGTGCACAAGAGAAGCCACTGCAGTGAGAAGCCTGCACACCACAATGAAGAGTAGCCCCCACTTGCCACAACTAGAGAAAGCCTGTGTGCAGCAACGAAGACCCAACACAGCCAATTAATTAATTAATTAAAAAAAAAAAAAAAGAACCAGGACAGTATCACTAGAAGATCAGAAAGAAAAAGAGAAGCCAAGTGAGCTGGGTATTAGAGAGAATTTAAGAGTTCAGAGTTGGATATAAGGATAAGAAAGAAAGTTTAACAGGAGCAGCTGCCATCTCAGTGGAAGGTGATAATAACAGCTGTGATCTGAAGAGAGGAATTTTTGTGATGTTTTCTCTCCAATAAAGATGTCCTCCATTACTGGTATTTCCATAAGAGACCAAGTATAGACTTGAAACACTCATGATTAATGTTTAGTTCCTGGATTGCTCCTGGGAAGGTAACACCATGAAGACTGGTCCATTTGGAACCCTGGGATATATTAGGATCACACTTCTAACTACTTTCAGGGGTCTCCAGTATTTTGTTGAGGAGGTCAGAACACCTTTCATCTCTCCATTTCCATGATTTAACACAAATTTAAAATATCCCAGCCCCAACAAATTTCTTGAATGTCTACTATGAAAATTAACTACCACCATTCACCATTCAATTCTGTGCTGCCCTGGCTATTTGCCTGTGCCTCTAGCATCTATGAGTCAAGTTAACTGATAATGTGTTTGATTTCTTAACTTGATTATAAAATAGTTGAGGACGAGTTTCATCTTTTTATCCTCACAGCATCTGTCTTACACTCAATAAATGTAAAGATTTCTGTCTTGTTCATCACTCTCTTTCCAGCACTTCCATGATTATCTGATTGATGGTAGATGTTTAGTAAATGTTTGTTGAATGAATAAGTGAAATAATCAATCAATCATACCCATCAAATCTGAGCTGATAAAAATCACCTTCTCCAGATTAAGCAGAACAGCACACTGCCTCATTGCTACTCAGGTGTTCCCACTAACATGCACCTTTGCAAATAAATTTGCCCTGTACTGACAGGTAGGACCTCTCTTAGATCCTCAGAAGCTAAGAAAGATAACGATTAGGAAATGAAGTCAGAGCTGAAACATATCTCATCTACTTCCTGGATTGCTAGGAAAGCCCCAGTTACAAATATCAAAAAGGATACAAATACCCTCTTTGCCAAATGAAAATCTAGCATCTGTATTTTGGGTTCACAAAATATACTCTCCTTGCTTCATGTGAGAGGCAAAAGGCAGGGGACTTCCCTGGTGATCCAGTAAGATTCCGCAATCCCAATGCAGGGGGCCCGGGGTTAAATCCCTGGTCAGGGAACTAGATCCTGCATACATGCCGCAACTAAGAGTCCCCATGCACAACTAAGAAGTACACATGCTGCAACTAAAGATCCCACATGCCGCCACTAAGACCCAGGGCAGCCTAAATAAATAAATAGGCAAAACACAGACCTTAGAATTGTACATACACACTCTGGTTACCAGCCAAGCAGCTTTGGTCAAATCATGTAACCTCTCTAAACTTCAGTTTCCTCATCAGTAAAATAGGCACAACAACCTCTACTGCACAGAGAGATCATGAAGATTAACAGAGATGATTGTAAACTACTGGCCCAGTGCCAATAAGTGGCACATGGTAGTAGCTCAAGAACGCTTGTCTCCTTCCTGGCTGATGGCACAGATACAAATAGAGATCAAAACAGAAAACTCATTCTGATATTTTCTGGAAAATACAAAGAGGAAGGGGCTATGGGTCTTTCATGTCCTTTAAGTTTATCTAAGGAAACAGCAGAGCCATGTGCAACTCACTGGCCAAAGCTAAGCCTTCTCCATAGATCATTTCTTCATGAGTTAACATTTGAGACATCGTGTTGACAAGGGGAGAGGGTAGGACACTGATTCCTTCACGCTGTAAGCCTGACCATCTCCTCAAACAAGGACCAAATGATAGCTCTGTCTATCTTTCCCAAGGACAATTTACGACTCAATTTGTAACAGAAGAGAAACATGCTATTTATTTGGGTTTTTTTTTTAAGGGAATAGTGGGAGACATTTACATAGTTAATGAGGGCCAAAGGTTAAACCCTTTTTATGAGAACAGAGACAGAACCAGGCTTCATTTTTGGTAATTTCCTTCCTTGAGATGTTGCTAATGATACTGGGCAGTGTCCAGCTTTGAAATGGCCCTGATCACAGTCCACAATCTCCTGAGAGATATCATACACACTCAGGTGATCTTCTGCCTGAGCGAAGAATGTAATTGTCACTCTAAAAAATATTTGGTGTGTTACCATTATATGGTATGTCAAAATGCAGCATTCACTCAACGATAGTTAAATTTTCGTGGGTTTTTCACTCTCTTTCACAATATTTAAATAGTTCGACTATGAGACTACACCACTGCAGAAGGTAACTTTACTCACAGCATTTATAGCCCTTCACAGAGATCCACACCCAGAGACCTGAATTCTCTTTTCGAAACTCCTCTTTATGTTAGAAAAAAGAGAGCGACCTGCATCAACAATGTGGATACTGTTAATTCAAAGTTGCTCTTGAATAAAATTATTTGGGTATTACTGAGGGGAAAATAACCCAGGGACCAGAGTGACCTGGATAATTGCCTTCATTATTGAATTCATTCTGCTAAATCTGGCCTAAATCACTGGCCTTTGAGAGCGTTTGAAGGAGGCATTTCAGAAAATCAAAACACTCAGAGAATACTTAATATTTTTTTCCACTGGATCCATAGGCCCACATGATGGAAAAGGGCAATGACTTGTTTAGACAACCAAAAAAATCTTAGACCCAGGAGAGATCTCATCCTCAACAGTTCTGTAGAAACTTACAACGTACCAAAAAATGCTTGCAAGAACATTTTATCTTTTGATCCTAACAGTCACTGTGGGAAACACAGACCATAATCCCCCTGTTTACAGATGAGAAAACTAAGATTCAGAGAGGAACATGTTTTGTTCGTGGTCACACAACAGGTAAGTGACAAACTGGGGCTGGACCCCACATCTTCTAACTTCACATCCAGAGCTCTTCTCATACCAGTAAACTAAGTTAAAAGCATGGGTAAATATACTTGCAACCCATATAAGCAATGACTAGAATCCAGAATCAGTAAGAAAAAGACAAATGAAGAACGTAAAGCTAGACAAAGAATATGAATCATCAAGTCATGGAAGCAAAACGCCAAATAGTCGATAAACAGAAAAAGAAAGTCACCCTTGCTAGTAAACAGAGGAAGGCAAAACAATTTTAAAAGAATAGGGGTATAATTGAATACTGATTAGATTTGTAAACTTCAAAAGTTTGGTAATGTCAATAATTGTTGAGCATGTAGCAAATGTGACGTTTACATTACTGAGGGGAGTATAAACTGGTATCACCCCTTTAGAGAACAGCCTAGCAACCCTTAGCCCACATGAAGGTATATACACCATGCAACAGAGCAATTCTACTCCTGGGTGTCTCACCTGCAACTATGCTCACTGCACTCAGGGAGACACATGCAGTGTTCATCGCTGCAATTTACGTAATAGAGAAAAGTGGACACAACCTAAGTATTTCTCAGTAGAAGAATAGATAAACTGTGATTATTCACACAACATGTAAAGGGGCTAGCTTTTATGAAAAATGGATAAAACTGAAGAACACAATGTTGTGTGGGAGAAAAAAAGAGAGTTGCAATTGATATGTACAGTAGGCTACCAAATGTGCAAATCTTGAAAACACTAATAACAGTAGTTTATATTGTTAATAGATTCATACATACGAATAGAAATCCAAACACAGGAGAGGAAATGATACAGAGCTCTGGTTACCTCGGAGAGGGGAGGGCTGGGGAAGAGATGAGGAGCATAGCTATTTCTGCAATGTTCTATTCCTTTCTTTAAAATTCAGAAGCAAATATGGAAGGGTATGTAAGATGCTTATACCTGGATGTATGTCTTCCTTATTTGTATGTGTGCATGTGTGTTTTTAAAATACTTATGAGTTAAAAATGACGCATTTGAACCTCAGAGGGGCATCAAGGAAAGAAGCGGGAGAGAAGCGTAAAGAAACTGATGATGCCTTAAGGGTGGTCCGTAAGGGGCTCTCTGGTAGCCAGATCCTAATAAAGAGGTCACAGGGCAAATGAGGAACAGGGTTAAGTAGCTGACAGTAATGCAAGCTATGGTTTCCATTAAAGGAGAACAAGGGGATGTGAAAGGACGGGAGAGTGTTGAGTGGCTTCAGAAGAAAAGCTGAAGGGGGGCTGCCTGGGGAGAGATAGGATCTGATTATCTGTACACCTCTCTTAGGTTGCTTTGATATGGGCAGAATGCCATCATTTTTATGGAGGTCTTCACTTCCACCTAGTATGCTGGCTAGGGTTTGAAAGCAGTCAAGTTCAGCACTTCAGAATTGTCACGTTGCAGGATAAGCCTGGAACATTATTATCCTATCTAGTGGAATAACAGCATATAGTAACAGCAGGCTCAGAGAGGTTAAGTAACTTGCTTGAGGTCACACAGGACATCCCCGGCATTCTCACTCTGATTCCAAAGGCTTCCTTTTCCCTACACTACATGCTTCCTCTCAGGATTCAAATAAGCCTTTTGCAAGTGTGCCTACTTCCTGCAACAGATCCCAAGCAATTTCAACATGGCTGAGGATATTTTTTGTTTTTATTTTTCTCTCTGTGGCCAGAATAAGGCATTATTTAGAAAGCATAAGATACTGTTAACACCCAAGGTATGGAGTCAACAAGCTTAGGACTGGGTGTGTTTAGCAGATCTCCTAGGAAAGTAACCATGGGCTTGGTGGTAACTGGTATCAGCTGACCTCAGGGAGCAAAATACTCAGGCAGGGACAGATGTCCTCTTGGTCCCCAGATAAGGACCACCTGCTTCCTAACTGGCAAGAAGTCTCGAATACTGAATTCTCTCCATGGTAAGGGCCCTTTTTTGGAGCTGATGCTCTCTGCCTGCTGAGGAAGGCAAGCTGAGGCCCTGCCACCTGTTCAGGGCATCACTGATGGTTTGATTCAAAAGTAGAAGCTGTTCTACTCCAACAATTAGAGTTGCAGGTCCGCTAGTCTCTCCTTTGCCTTGTAGGGGAGCAAAACTTGCCACCCCAAATATCTCTATGGCATGCAGATCATCTTGAGCTGAAAACAATCAAGACCCAAAAGACTTAGGAAGAAACCTTAACCTTCCCCCTCACTGCCTAAAGAATGTAGATAGAGGGCCTGCAATAAACCCATCACTAGAGAGCTCCGCAGAGAATATGGGCTAAGTGGTAGGGGGACACATAGCAGAGCCTAGAGATCAGAGTCCCCTCTGCATCACACTGTCTCTGCAAACCCCTGCAAACATTTGTCTACTAAATATTTGCTTTTCTATCTCCATGTGAATTGCCTTCCTCCTCTTTGAAGTCCCAAACCACTACTCTCACCATCCTCTTTTGTCTTTGGCTGCAAATGGTATCTAAGGAGAGGGTTTCAGCCATTTCAGGGAGTTACTCAGTTTTCCTGGGTCTCTCCCATCTACAAATGTTATCAAACTTTTGTTTGAATTCCTCCTGTTAATGTCTCATGTCAATTTAATTCTTAAACCAGCAAGTCTCCACAAGGGTAGAGGCAAATCTCTTCCTCCTTGACAGCCTCTCCTGGATTGGCCTTGTCTAACGAAATGGGTTCCATTTGAGCTTCAGTTACGCTGATTGCACCATTAGGAAAAAAATCAGGACTTAAATTAGAAAATGGAAGGTGAAAAATAACCATTCAACAGCAGCAACAAAGAAATCCTCCTGCACTTTTTATCTTGTCAAGCAGCTCTAAAACTCAACCGAGACATAAAAAAATCCTCCTGTTGGTACGGTTTTTCATTTTGTCTCAGAATTTTGTGCCCAGGAATTGCAGAGTCAAGAACACTGGGTGAGAACTGAAGAGCTTGGCATCTGAGTTATGTCTCTGACATGGGCAAGAAGCCGCGTGAGCCTGGACTCATGCTAGTGCTTCCCATCAGATCCACCAGACAGGAGCAGTTCTCCAAAGCAAGCAGGAGATGCCACGTCACAAAAAAGGGGAAACAGTGTCTGGGCAAACAGCAGTATCTAATATAGTGCTTCACATCTGTGAACCCCATTTTACAGATGGCAAAGCTGAGGCTCAGACTCAGTAACCTGCCCAAGGTCACATTTTAGAAAGTGGCCGAATCCTCACCGAAATCTGGTCAAATCTATTGCCCAGAGCTGTAGTTATTTCTCTTTTCTGATTTACAAAGTAATGTATGTACATATTTTTTTTTTAGAATATGGACAGCATTTTAGAAAATAAGAACAAAATGAAAATCACCGTCATGAAGAAATAATTACTGTCAAAATTTTGGTGTGTTTTGTTCTAGACTCTTTCTACAGATCTACGGTAGAAAGATTTGGCACATGTTATTTTATCATTCATGGTCTTTGCTAACCCACAAAGTACACTATGCCATGGCCGTAGTAAGATCTGCCCGGGGTCCTCTTTATAGACCAGACAGTCCATCCCCAGCTGCTGTGAGTTTGGCTGCTAATAGTTCACAGCTGCCTCCACCTGAGATGCTTGGGAGATTCTACCCCGTTTAGGGCCCCAATAGCCAAAGATTGACTAAAACTGAGTTATAAAAGCTCAGCTCCCCACCCTCAAGACACAAAAATTCTAAGGTCCCTTTTATACTTGAGCTTCCTGTGGAATCAAGATGAAGCTAGATTTCAGTCTGAAAGGACATCTTTGACTTCTCTTCCTCCCTTGTCCTGCTTTTTTCACCTCCTTCGAAGTGTCCTTCGACTTATCACTTGCACGAGAATTCTCACCTCAGGCTCTGATTGTAAGGAACCCAACTGAAGGTAAGGACTGAGAAAGTTTTAATTCTGCAAAGGCCTGGGTTCCAATCACCCACTCTTCGAAGGTGGAGTGGGCCGTTTAACTGATGGCCACGCCCAGTCAACCACCAGCATTCACATTTCAACCTGGTTTTGTGGTTTTCAGTTCCTTTTCACCCTTGCAATAACTCACATAAAGTGCTAAGAGCTGTGTTTCCTGGTTTAAAAAGCCAATTACTTTATACATTTCTATAGCCATGTATTTATAGAATCATTAAGGCTCTGAAGAAAAACATGCATTATTCAGTTAAATTTTATTGCATTTTATGGGAGGAAAATACATGCTGTAGTAGGTCTCAATTTAAAGATTCATGAAGATTTTGAACTTATTGATTATCATATTGCCTCCATTCTAAGCTATACCATTTAATGTTTCTGAAAGTCTTAGACTCGATGAATACATTTAGTGAATGTTTCTTCTCCCATCCCACTACCCTGAAAACTTACTGATGTTTTCTTTTTATACATTCACATGAATTCCAGAATCACCTCATTGGATTCTAAGACATTGCTCACTGCCCCCTTTCCGGCATAAAATTTATAATAAAATTAACTCAAACCTTTAAGTTAATTTTGGAAACAGAATGTCATCTTTATAACATCGAGTATTCGCAACCCATATGTGGTATACCTCCCTATTTATTCAAGGTTTCATTTATTTCTCCCGATTGGTAGCTGTCATTTTCTCCATGTATATCCTGAACAAATTTTATTAAAGTTAGTATTTTGAACTCAGAGGTAAGCCCAAACACATATGGGCACCTTATCTTTGACAAATGTGGCACGAATATACAATGGAAAAAAGACAGCCTCTTCAAGAAGTGGTGCTGGGAAAATTGGACAGCAACATGTAAAAGAATGAAATTAGAACACTTCCTAACACCAGACACAAAAATAAACTCCAAATGGATTAAAGACCTAAATATAAGGCCAGACAGCATAAAACTCCTAGAGGAAAACACAGGCAGAACACTCTATGACATCCATCAAAGCAAGATCCTTTTTCACCCACCTCCTAGAATCATGGAAATAAAATCAAGAATAAACAAATGGGACCTCATGAAACTTAAAAGCTTTTGCACAGCGAAAGAAACCATAAACAAGACTAGAAGGCAACCCTCAGAATGGGAAAAAATAGTTTCCTACGAAACAACGGACAAAGGATTAACCTCCAAAATATACAAGCAGCTCATGCAGCTTAATACCAAAAAACCAAATAACCCAATCCACAAATGGGCGGAAGACCTAAATAGACATTTCTCCAAAGAAGACATACAGATGGCCAACAAACACATGAAAACATGCTCAACATCACTCATCATTAGAGAAATGTAAGTCAAAGCCACAATGAGGTATCACCTCACACCAATCAGAATGGCCATCATCACAAAGGCTGGAAACAACAAATGCTGGAGAGGGTGTGGAGAAAAGGGAACTCTCCTGCACTGTTGGTGGGACTGTAAGTTGGTACAGCCACTATGGAAAACAATTTGGAGGTTCCTTAAAAAGCTACAAATAGAACTACCATATGATCCAGTAATCCCACTACTGGGCATATACCCAAAGAAAACCATAATCCCAAAAGAAACTTGTACCATAATGTTTATTGCAGCACTCTTTACAATAGCCAGGACATGGAAGCAACCTAAATGCCCATCAACAAATGAATGGATACAGAAGATGTGGTATATATATACAATGGAATATTACTCAGCTATAAAAAGGGATGAGATGGAGCTATATGTAATGAGGTGGATAGACCTAGATTCTGTCATACAGAGTGAAGTAAGTCAGAAAGAGAAAGACAAATATTGTATGCTAACTCATATATACAGAATCTAAAAATGGTACTAATGAACTCAGTGACCAGACAAGAACAAGGACGCAGATGCAGAGATTGGACTGGAGAACTCGAGGTTTGGGGGGGTGGGGGGTGAAAGGGAAGCTGAGAAGAAGTGAGAGAGTAGCATAGACATATATATACTATCAACTGTAAAATAGCCAGTGGGAAGTTGCTGTATAACAAAGGGAGTTCAACTCGAGGATGAATGATGCCTTAGAGGACTGGGACGGGGAGGATGGGGGGGAGTCGAGGGAGGGAGGGAATACGGGAATATGTGTATAAATACAGATGATTAAACTTGGTGTACCTCAAAAAAAAAAGTTAGTATTTTGTATTTGCATTGCTAATGGAATCTGAGTTGTTTTCCATTATATTTTCTAACTGGTAATGTTAGTATATATAAATGCTATTTTTAATATCTCAAACATTTGATTACCTTGTAGATCCATAGTGCTACTATTAGTATTTCCGTTGATCATTTAGGGTAAGCTATACAGATAACTGTATCACTTGCAAATAAAAATAATTGTCTCTTTGTTCCATTGTCACGCATTTTATTTCTGATCCATGTCTATTACATTGACTAGAACTATGAAAATTTTAAATAGAGATCAAAGAAATCATTGGCAATGACTCTGGTATTTCACCACTAAGCATGAAATTGAGTGCTTAATATATTTTTCAGTATATTATATCAAATGTGTCTACCCTAAGTAATTGAAGGATTTTCATCAAGAATGGGTTTGAGCATTATAAAATGCAACTTTAAGCCTTTATTAAATCAGACCCAAGATGATGTGTGGAATATTTTTATACTTTGGAATAAGCTGGACTCGGTGTTGAATGTCAGCCCTAGTGCTTACTTTGGCCTTGACCAATCTAACCTCTCCCTGCTTCTGTTTCTTTAGCTATTAAATGATGATAATATAACTCATAAGGTTCTGTGATCACTAATCAATCTAGTTTGTATGAAGCATCTAACACGCTGATGATCCCATGATAGATGTTCAATTACTCAGAATTTCCAAAGTAAATCTTCCTTGGTCCTGGCATAACATTCATTTAATACACGAATGGATTTAATCTGCCATCAATTTATTTAGAAGTGTTGCTTCCATCTCTGTCACTGTGTGCCAGATGGAAGCATGATATTTTCTCTGTGTTTGTATCACTTAGAAGATAATTATGCCTTAAAAGTTGAAAAGGATACACTTAAATTCTTATTTATTGGTATGTAACATACATGCAGAAAATTGCATGAAGGAATGCATTCAGAAATCCGATTGGATCCAAAGTGCCTGATGATTTATTTCCAATTTCTGCTGCACATCAATGGCCCTTGTGTATTAGACCCTAGCAATGGGCTAGCCCTGTCATCAGAATGTCATGTGTCTCATTTAATATGGGGGTCACAAAAACAACCGGGAGAGGAAAATTACTCTCCCCATTTTATAAATGAGGAAAATGAGGCTGGAAGAGGTGAGTATTTTGCCCAAGCTTACACTGTAACTGATAAAAGAAGATAAGGCTGGATCTAAAATAAATCCTCCTACGCGCAAAGCAATGGTGACTTTGTTGAAATTAAGAAATCTCAATTGATCTAATTCTTTCCTCATTTTTGGTAATTCATATTTGCGCTCAAAATCATGCACTTCTTACATAATTTCAAATATATTAGAATTCAGTTGTCTGTAATATTTCCTTAGACTATATAATCTGCCCATTATCTACTTAATTCCTTCATTACTTCAATCCTAATTGCGTGCACTTGTGCCAGCTTTCTCTTTTTCTAATTTATAGTTGCCATAAGTTAATGTATTCTATTGTCTTTTTGAAGAGTCAGCTCCTGGGTTTATTTATCAATTTTATTTTTTCCTGTTTTCTAATTAATCTCTGATTTTATTTTTATTTCCTTCCACCGGGCTTATTTGAAATAGTTTTGAATGTCTTTATTTTAATGCTCCATTCCTTTTAATTCTTCCTTGTTTAAATTGAAAATACTCACACATAACTTCCCTTTGAATACAACTTTGGCCCTTTCCTATGTTTTTAAACGCAGGATTCTAATTTTTCTAATTTTCAAATTAGAAATTGTAGTTTTGATGTTTTCTTGGACTTAAAAGATGTGGAAAATTTTTTTCAAGGACTTGGAATTTTTCATTGACATTTTATACCAATTTTAATTCTACTTCGTTCTTATCAGAAAATTTAACCAGAACCATTTCTAATATTCAGATTGCCAGTTTTCTCTGTAAACTAATATAGGTTAATTATGGTAAATGCTATGAACAATGAAGAATATTTTTTCCTATCCATTTTCAGAACATGAAATTTAATCCAAATTAATGAAATCAAAATCAACATTATTAATTATCCACATTCTTTTCCATTTTTTGACAAAGCCCATGTGTTGGTTTTCTTATTTTTGTTTGGTTTTTGGTTTGCTGGCTGGGGGGTGGGGGGGGGGTGTTGGTTGGTCTGTTTGTTTACTGCCCCCACATCTGAAGGATACTACATATACCTATCAAAAGCGATTCTGGATCATGTAGAAATGGGATTACTCAGCACTCTCTGAATATCAGGGTTGTGTGCATGTGAATTTTAAAAGCACTTCTCAGAAACTCAGATATGATCTTTTGGACATTTTATACCATCTTGTTGAGAATCGCTGCGTTAAATAAATTAGTGTCATAGCATCCTTGTGAATTTTACCTTTTATCAATGTAAAATAACTCCCTGTATCTCAATAATTGCATTTGCCTTGCACTCTATATTTTCTCCTGATATTAATATTGTCACTCCTATTCTCAGTTTTATTTTTAACATTTTTTCCTCTCTCCTTTATGTGAAGCTTTGACAAATAGCTGCAATTGGCTTCTGGTGCGTTTTGAATCAAATCTGAAACAAATTGTCTTTTAATAGGGGAGTTTAATCTGGTTCCACTCACTGTCATAGCTGATGTTTGGCTTTCACATATATAACTGATATATTTGACTTACATCAGTCAAATCTGCTTTTGACTTCATCAGCTTTTTGTTATAAAATGTTTCATTTACATCGTACGGGTCTATTCTGCACCTCTTTGCCCTCATATGCGTCCCTCATCCTCCCCTGCTTGGCTTTGTGTCACGGAGAGGCTGACCCCCACAGGCTGCGTGTCTTGGGTTCTCTGATCAGCTGGCTTCAGGCTGGGTTTGGCCAGTAGGAGACACTGGCAGAGGAAGCAGGAAGAAGTCAGGGTAGGTCCATCCACCTCACTACAAATAACTCAATTTCATTCCTTGTCATGGCCCTAGAAACTGCCATACAGAGTGAAGTAAGCTGGAAAGAGAAAAACAAATACCATATGCGAACTCATGTATATGGAATCTTAAAAAAATGGTACTGATGAACCCAGTGACAGGGCAAGAAGAAAGATGCAGATGTAGAAAACAGGCTTGAGGACACGGGGTGGGGTGGGGGTGGGGGGGCCAAGGGGGAAGCTGGGATGAAGTGAGAGAGTAGCATTGACATATATACACTACCAAATGTAAAACAGATAGCTAGTGGGAAGCTGCTGTATAACCTAAGGAGATCAACTCGATGATGGGTGATGACTTAAAGAGGGCTGGGATAGGGAGGGTGGGAGGGAGTCGCAGGAGGGAGGGGATATGGGGATATGTGTATAAATACAGCTGATTCACTTTGGTGTACAGCAAAAACAGGCACAACAGTGTAAAGCAATTATATTCCAATAAAGAGCTTAAAAAAAAAGAAAGAAAAAAAAGATGTCAGGGTATTTCTCCCTCCCCTATCTGCCTTGGCTGCTTCCCTTCTGTAGTTCCAACTCCTCCTACTGAACAGGCCCTCTGTGGTTCCATTTTCCACTCAGATACCACTACCTACCCCTGGGCTCAGCTACATGCCTGCCCTCCTCTATCCCTCTAGCCCAAGAGTCCCATTCTCTGTCCTCCATATACCCTCCCTTTCTATAATTGTTCTCTTTCTCTGGGCTCTTCCTCTGCATCCAGAGAGAGCATCTTAACTTTCCTTAACACCAGTTCCATTTTCTGCAGTGTTATTTACTTTCTTTACTGCTCTTAATGCAAATGCAAGTTGTTTTATGCCATTGCATTTTCTATTTCTTTACAATTTTTATTTCAGATTTTCTCTGCATCTCAGCAACCATCTTAATCTTACCATTTCATCTGTTGCTTCTTGTATCTCAGAGTTCGTATTGACAGCACAAAGAAGTCTCATTCTAGTCCATGCTCTTTTTACTTTTCCCTATTTTTTCAAAAGGTTTGCTTTTCCTTTCAGTTCCCCCCTTTTGTGTTCTCTTTGTTTTTTCCTATTATTCATGCTTGATAAAAGATAGGTCAGTTCCGGGGTGCTGCCAGCCAATGGTCTGGAGTATCCTCTTCGTCCTTATTATCAACCACATGATGACTATTAGAATCTACATCCACATTTTAAGTTGAGAGCTGATTAACGTGCAGACTTGAATTCCTAGTGGTCTCATGCCTGTGCTGAACCAGAATGGGTTCTATGACTTTACTGCTTGGCCTCCTGAACATGTGGTTGGGAATTTATTCTAAGATAACCATGCAGGCTTCTCTTTGTGAAAAACAATGCGTGGCAGTGGTTAAGAATCCGCCTGCCAATGCAGGGAACATGGGTTCTCTCCCTGATCCGGGAAGATTCCTATATCTATGCAATTAAGCCTGTGGGCCACAACTACTGAGCCTGTGCTCTAGAGCCCGCAAACCACAACTACTGAAGCCCGAGTGCTGCAACTACTGAAGCCCATGAGCATAGAGCCTGGTACTCTGCAACAAAAGAAACCACCGCAATGAGAAGCCCGTGCACTGCAATGCAGAGTAGCCCACGCACTGCAATGAAGAGCAGACCCTGCTCACCACAATTAGAGAAAGCCCACATGCAGTAACGAAGACCCAATGCAGCCAAAAATTTTAAAAATAATAAAGAAAAAACTATTTGCTGTTTAAAAAAAAAAAAAAGCAGTTCATGGACATCGATGCTAACCAGTGTGCAACTGTCTCCCAAATCTACCTCTATTCCTTCATCTTCTTGACTTCACAGTCTGATGTACAAAGACTCATACCTATTCTAGTCTGCTATGATCCCTTCCTTCTTGTAAATTTCTGGGAAACTGTAGTCCCACAACAGGTAAATACATAGGGAGTGTTGGAAGGTCAACAGCCTCAGAATTAACTTCTATATAAAAAGTGGGGCTTTCCTTCCTTTAGCTCAGAGAAGATCCCATGTTTTAAGGTAGGAAGTAGAAGCAATAATTGAAAATCTCCTCTCACACGTCTCTTGGCCTTTTACGCAAGTGTGTCATCCTTCCTTTGTTACACAGAAATTTCTCCCAAAGTCTAGAATCCATGTTATTGAAAGGTAGCAGTATTTTCTCTGATTTCATGGGTATTTACATAAGGAAGGTGCTGGGAGAAAAGGCAAACCAAGTGCCACCACTAAATGCCATCTTAATCTGGAAGTCCCATGCATCTTTCTTGAAAAAGCATTTCCTTCTCCCCCTTCAGGCCTTTCTGCCTGGCCCATAATGCCCCTGTCCAAAGGGATGTCAAGATGTTATCCCTTGTATACTGTTGCCTCCTAAGAGGTCAGTATTCAACTACCCCCGGTCTGGAGGCCTCAGGCTGTACTTTCCCCATGCCCCAATCTTCCAGCCCGGCTCTTTATTCACTGAAGGGTACGGGGGATGCCTTAACCCACTCCCCACGTTGATACCCTGCTGTTCCCACAACACATCATTTGTACTCAGAAAGATTATTGTGAAGTTGCCACATAAATTCTGTGATGTTGACCCAGATTTGGATAAACAGTAAACAAAAATGTTAAAATAATGTTCCCATTTTAACAAACTCATTTGTCAGGAAGTAAGAGTTCACCCACTAATAGGATCTGAGGAACTGGATGTGAGCGGAAATTTTGCAATTTACTATGACCTAAGGACTAGCACGTTATTTTTTTTTTACTCCCTCACCCACAGTCTCCTAAAATTGCTGTACATACTGTCCTCTAGCACTTATGTAATTATGACTTGTTTTTTAGTTACTTGGGTGCATGTCCACCTCCCAACGTGGCTCCATGTTCATGCAGGACAAGAATGGTGTCTGTCTCATCTCTGTATCCATAGCATCAAGTGTTCAATTCTCCCCTGAAGGAAGGAGCTAGGAGCTAAACTAATTAGATGGGTAGAGTCAAGACTAGCAGGTGTGTCTCTAACCTAGAGATGAAGGCATCCCTAAATAGTAGAGGGGGGGGGACCAAAATAAGAATTCAAAGAAGCAGAACAAGGGGTAATCGGAGAAGAGAGGCTAAGTGTAGTTTCCAAAGCAAGAATGTGGATCTTAGGCCAAATATAATGGCCTGGAATATAAACCAGAATATCTAAGAACTAAGAAGCAGAAAAAGAAACAAACTGGAGGAAGGACTGTTGTTCCTATTTAACATGAAACGTGGACAGATAAGCTATATTTTAAAAACAGCCAGTGTGGCTGTGAAATAGACCCCTGGTGAATGTTTATTAAATATACACAGTCAAAATAAATTCTGGAAAGTGATACAACCTTCAATTCTCTCATCCCTCTGCCAGAAATCCCGCCCCCCAAAAAGTTACATAAAATTTATCCAGTTATCCTATACAGAAGATATGGTGTGTATTTATACACACACACACACACACACACACACACAATGGAATGTTACTCAGCCATAAAAAAAGAATGAAATAATGCTGTGTGCAGCAACATGGATGGACCTAGAGATAATCATACTAAGTGAAGTAAGTCAGAAGGAGAAAGACAAATACCATATGATATCACTTATATGTGGAATCTAAAATATGACACAAATGAACATATCTGCGGAACAGAAACAGACTCAAGACATAGAGAACAGACTTGTGGTTGCCAAGGGGGTGGGCGGATGGGGGAGGGAAGGATTGGGGGGTTGGGATTAGCAGATGCAAACTATTATATATAGAATGGATAAACAACAGGGTCCTACTGTATAGCACAGGGAACTATATTCAATATCCTGGGATAAACCATAATGGAAAAGAAGATGAAAAAGAATGTATGTATATGATAACTGAGTCACTCTGCTATACAGCAGAAATTACAACACTGTAAATCAACTCTACTTCAATAAGATTTTTTTTTTAAGTTATGCTATACCTAATAACCTCAAACAAACAAACCAACTTGGTGTGGAAGATGTGAAATTGCACAGATATGTCACTTCAAGATCCAGCCCTCACTTGCCTCTGACCCTGGACCACTCCCCTATTCGAGCTCAGTTTCCTGAGCTGTAACATGAGAAGGATAATCCTCACGTCATGGGAATTTTTAGAGGGTGGAATCACATATAAAGTAGTTAAGCACGCCAGAATCATTCAATAAATGTTCCTTTTCATCCTTCATCTGGAGGCTTCGTGAGTCTAATGAGGGTGAGGAAGGGATGCTTACTTAACAATCTGGAATAAAGCAGTTCTGGTGAGCGGACGCGCATTCTTGATTTCATTATGTGCCAGAGGATGGAAAGGAAAAGCCCTGCGGATTGCGCCCCGGCCCTCGCAGCTGCCGCTCTACTGAAGGATTTACGTTCTGCATGATTAGGCCTGAAATGGACAGGAAGCTTTATTGTGCCAGGCTGGCAGGGCGTGGAGGAGCAAATTGATAAAGACACCTGGGTCAGTGGCAAGCGGGGTGTTTCCTAATTTATAGAAACACATCGAGTTCCATTACTCAGCCCCTTCCTTCCTGCTCCCATCACCCTATCCCTCCTACTAGACCCTTCTCTGCCCCTCCTTGCCAAATGGTGAATTATTTACAGACGGGGAGAGGATTTACTGATAAAGATGAGGCATCGGCCAAACCCACAGCAAATAAATTCCCAGAGAAGGGACATCTGGTAATTTGACTTCGTATAGCAAACATTTGCTGGACTCTCTCTGCCAGGTGCTGGGACATCAGTGAGTGAGGGACACATAGGTGAGTTCCTGTCTCAGCTTCGTGGGGATATAACCTCTCTGAGCCTGAGTTACCTCCTCGGAATAAAATGGGGATCACGCTAGCTCCTGTCTCACAGATAGTAAATGCTCAGTGAAGAGTAGCATTTACATTATCAAGTGTGTCCACCCACATTTCCAGACTCCCAACCTGGCATCTTCCTTAAGAAACCTTTCCCCACTGACCACACCAAGACTCCAGATGACAGATTTGCAGAAAATATCCCTTCCCTTTCAGATCAACTGTGCTAGTTCATTTCTTCTTTGGAATTATGCTTCAGGGAATGAGGAGGAAATGGGAGGCAAGGGAAGGGCACTAATCGTCACTGAGGAACTCCTTCGGATCAGCAAGATGGTCATCATTTTGGACCATTCCAGTTAGCAGCCTCCTACCCGGTCCCCTGCTTTCAGTCTCACCCTTCCTCTCCTCTTCCACATGAGCCAGTATTTATTCCTCAAACACAATTCTGATCTTACTGGGGCCTGAATTAAAATTTTCAAAAGCTTCTTATGAGCTGTCATATGAAGGTCACTGTCCTTGGCCTGGCAGCCAAGAGTTTTCATGCTCTGGTCCCCCATGAACATCTAACCACTGCTCACCACCAACTCCACACCCACCTGGATCACTTACATTCCAAGCAATCAATTTTCACATCGTCCATGCTTTTGTGCATGCAGATTTTTATTGATATTGCATTGAGGGTACATATTAATTTGGGAAGGACCAACCTCTTTAAGCTATTGATTGACTCTTCCCATCTAGGACCATCATATGTCTCCATTGATTCTGGCCATTCTTCATGGCCTTCGGTAAAGTTTTATAACTGAAATGTATAAATCCAGTGTATTTATAGTTAATCCCAAAGAGTTTTGTCTTTTTTGCCGTTGTTGCTATTATGGATGGGGTCATTTTTCACATTACATTTTCTAATTGTGTTTCTGATCAATAGGAATGCTATTCTTTCCTTCATGTTCATCTTGTATCCAGTTCCCTGATTGAACTCTTATTAGCATCACCCCTTTTAGCTGAATCTATTAAACTTTCTAAAAAACAAACAAAAAACCCAAAACACAAATGAAAAAAAAAAAACTCAGCCACATCATCTATAAATTATGACTTTTTAAAACAGAATGATAAAATTTATCATAAGCATATTGAGGCATAGGGGCTCAGGAACATGTAGAAGCAAATTCTCAAATGCCATGAGAATTCTCTCTCTCCATCTGTCCCTAGGAACCCAAATTCAGCACTTTTATGTCAACTTATTTTGGTACGTATTAAAATGTACAGTTCTTCCCTTGTTTGTTTACTTCAGTTAGTTTATACATTAATTCAAAAGATCGTGTTATAAAAACACACATACACATACTTAACTAAGGATTACTTCTGAAAGGGATGTTTTTCAAAAGTCTGAAAATTCAAACAATATAAAATGAATATGTTTTTTCACTCAACACTGTGAGACGGATAGATGTTGATACACATAGCTGTAGTCTATTTTTTCTTTTATTTTTAGAAAATAACAGGAAAATTATATCTTTTTTTTTTTTGGTGTACAGTTTAGAGTTTCAACACATATATAGATTTGCATAACCATCACCAAAATCAGGATACAGGAAAATTCCAAACAATTCTTCTGTGCTGCCCCTTTCTAGTCAATGCCTCCTTTCCTCGACCCCTGGCAAACCCTGATCTATTCTCCATCACTATAGTTTTGCCTTTTCAAAATGTCACATAAATTGTTTCAAACAAATCATGACAGTTTGGATCTCCCTTTCTAATACTTGTATCTCTCCCTCTCCCTCTCTCTCTCTCTCTCTTTTTCTTGTCTTACTGCTTTGGCTAGGATGCCATTGGATTCTGTTGGTTTGTTTGCACGTCCCCCACCAGACTTTGAGATTCTAAAGAGTGGGTATGGTGTCTCCTTCAGCACCCAGCCCAATTCCTAGCCAATGCAGGTGCTCACTATGTATTTGTGAAATACATAAAGGCATTATGGGTAATGGATGGGCTTCCTCTGGAAGCACCATGCAAGTTGCCCAAAATACCAAAATCTTTTTCCAAGAAAGGGGTACCTTCTAGTGCCTAACTGGCTCATAGGCCTAGAAAGAAGTTGTCAGCCCTATTTTCATTAATTAACTTGTCAAGACACAAAAGGGAAATCCCGCCTATTACATGCTCACTGTGCCACATGGAACTGTCAGCCTCTAATTGGAATTAATTAGCTAATGTGGATTTCAAATTTGGAAGACAAGAAGCTCTGCTTGTGTACTCATTTCTTGTTAATTATCATGGAAACCTGTTTCAACCTGGTGACGTGCTCAAAGCACGGAGGCACTTCTTCCCACAGGCCCCAGGAGGTAACCAGTGTGATGCTCGCTGCCAATCAACAGGGCTCTCTAGTTATGTCAAGATCCTGGGGAGAAGAGAACTCATGGCTCTCCTGGAGTT
Source organism: Hippopotamus amphibius kiboko (assembly GCF_030028045.1). Classification (NCBI taxonomy): domain Eukaryota; kingdom Metazoa; phylum Chordata; class Mammalia; order Artiodactyla; family Hippopotamidae; genus Hippopotamus; species Hippopotamus amphibius. The sequence continues at coordinate 18,886,191 of NC_080197.1, forward strand.
TTATTAATGCTTCCCTCACAAGAGGACTTTTGTGGAGAATTCGGGATATTCTGACAATCCCAGACTAAGAGTTCCAAGTTCAACAGGCAAATGAAAATAAAATTAGGATGGGCTAGGTCTGGATTCAGATGCCTCCATTAAGTGGGGCAGCATGAAGGGTATCCCAAACCACTGCCCACTGGAGGGACTCTATTCAAAATATATATCCCCCCTCCTAGACGATGTGGGATGATTGCTTCTTGCACCTGCCAAAAAAATGAATGTAACAGGCTTCCTGTGTTGAGAGAAAGAGACTTGTTACATTTCACACGGCAGGATGGACTATGGGAGCGTATGTATTAGGGACTCATCTCCTAACACAGATGCTCATCTGGTGCTAGTGACCCATGATGTGTGGGCCTCTTCCCCTTGTTTTATCACCACTGATGGATCTAGATCCAACCATTTATTCAGGCCACGGCCAGAGCAGGGATCAGAGTTCACTTTGGTACTGGTTGGGCAGCTGTGACAAGTCCTACTTTATCATTCCTGTAAAATGCCCTTGTCTATTGATCATTGGTTAGTCAGAGCTGGTAACACAGTTGGTCCCATGACAAATATGATGAGGAGAGATCAATGATTGACTGATGGAAGCTATTTCAGAATCAAGGATTTACTTCTACCCTAACCTCAGCACCAAGGAAAAATAATAAGACATTGAAAAGGTAAGTAAAATTTTTTTAATAATTTTTAAAAATTAGGCCCTGCATTGGCCAGAGTTAAATAAAAGTGAGCTGGACAATAAGAGAGACGGTGGGGGAGGGCTCATTTTTCCTTCTGTCTCACAGTGAACCTATTTTCTTCCCTTGGGCTGGGTGCTTCCTAATCTGGATTGATTCAAATTGTAGCTAAATCCACAGGTTGGGGCCCCAGGGAAATATGAAAGCATACACATTAATATGCATTAAAATCATCTGGATCTGATGTTAAAATGCAGATCTTAATTCAGTAGTCCTGGGGTGGGGCCTGCAATTCCTTGTTTATAAAAAGTTCCCATCATAAAACCATATTTTGAGTGGCAAAGTATATTAGTTTCCTACTGTTGCTGTAACAAATTGCCTCCAATTTACTGGCTTACAACAACACAAATTTATTCTCCTATAGTTATGAAGGTCAGAAGTCTGAAAATGGGTCTCACAGGGCTAAAATCATGGCACTGGCCAGGCTCTGTCCCTTCTGGAGGTTCCAGGAGAGAATCCCTTCCTTGATTTTTCAAGCTTCTAGAGTCTGCCCATATCCTTGACTCATAGCACCCTCCCCACAACAGCAGCACTCCAACTTCTGCTTCCAATATCACATCACCATCTCTGAACCTGATCCTCTTGCCTCCCTCTTATAAAGACCCTGTGATAACATCAGCCTGTTATGGATAATACAGGATAATTTTCTCATCTCAAGATCATTATTCTGGGACTTCCCTGGTGGTGCAGTGGTTAAGAATCCGCCTGCCAATGCAGGGGACATGGGTCCAATCCCTGGTCTGGGAAGATCCCACATGCTGCAGAGCAACTAAGCCCATGTGCCACAACTACTGAGCCTGTGTGCCACAACTACTGAGCCTGTGTGCCACAACTACTGAGCCCATGTGCCACAACTACTGAGCCCATGCACCAAAGCTATTGAAGCCCAAGTGCCTAGAGCCCCTGCTCTGCAACAAGAGAAGCCACCACAATGAGAAGCCCACACACTGCAATGAAGAGTAGCCCCCACTCTCTGCAACTAGAGAAAGCTCGCATGCAACAACGAAGACCCAACACAGCCAAAAGATAAATAAATAATAAAATAAATTTATTTTTTTTAAAAGATCATTATTCTGTCCACCACACAAGGGATTAAAAAGCAGAAGAAAATGGCAAAGGATACGGGTTGTGATCCAGGTAGACAGATGGTTAGTATCTGGAGTTGGATTGGGAGGACACAATGACTAGGGGCTGCAAAGAGGCAATATTTGAAGTTCCTATTATATGGGTACCTGGGTGGGCAGGCCATGATAGCCATCAGGGAGTCTGAGAGGAGGTATTGGGGTTCTGGGCTGAAATTAAGGCAGGACTTCAGCAGAGGCCTGGTAGGGACTGACTCTACAAGTGATGGGAGACTTAACATGCCTGCTCCAAGTCTCGTTTGACTAAGGTCAGAGAATTGAAAAGTTGCGGCGTCTCTCCCTCAGCTCCCAGTGGAACCTGCATCTCTGGCCCTAATTATGACCAGAAAAGAAGAACTAGCTGGAAATGTGTAAGTGACAGGAGCCTTGAGGGAAAGTGACCGTATCAGCTCAGAATTCCTAATGGCCAAGAAAAGGTCAGACACACACCCTGAAACCTAAAGGAGCTTTCAGAACATCTAGATAAAGATTGGCATAGCGGTGACAGAGAAGATGGGCAGCTCTTAAAGCCCCAATTCTGACCATTTGTGACCCCAGGGAGAGAGGGGGAGCATATGCATAAGGATCTCCCCAGGGAGCATGAGTTTTTAAAAGTCAAGCAAAGAAGGAAACTTGCCCTATCACCAAGGGATGCTTGGTATGAGAATGGCACCGGATGGTAAAAATGGATGGGGAAGCTGAAGCCCCAAAGAGCTGCGGCTGCAAAAATTGTTCAAAACAAGATAGGCATTCGTAGTCCAGTTTAGAAGAGCAAGAAGATCAAGCAAGGGAGGAGGGCTAAGCTTGGACATTGTCCTGTATACTCTCCGCTTACCCACCCCTGCCCACCCCCTACCCACACTTCTCTACCCTGCTATGAATCCCCTATAATGACCTCTAGAGGCTCTATCACCATCTTTTCTTGCACTCTGGTTTTTGGCTGGGCTTGACCTGTGGGAGACATAGACAGGAGATTAAAGGGTGGAGGTAAAGTCAAGGTGTTTATTTTCCAGCTCCCTCCCTGCTGGACCAGAGGGGGCCATGGCTGCATACACCTACCCCCAACCACAGCTCCTGGCAGATAGCCCTCTCCTAAAGTTACAGCTCTTTCTTGGGTACTGGTACCTGCTCCCACTCCTTACTCTCCAGATCTAGGAATGATAACTGCTTCCCAATGTTGCCCAAGACCTTCAGCATCTCACCATCTCCCATTAGTTTCCCCTAACTTTGCCTCTCCCTTCAATTAGCCCTCCGATGGTTCCTTTCCCTCAGACCCCAGCACAGTATTTCTAACCTGCCTTGATCCCCATCCCTTAGTGCTGCCTTCTTCTCACCCTCCTCCCATTCTCCTCCTTCTAGACACTTACGGTCTCTGCTTGATGCTTCCCTCCCTTTCCCATTCTCAAATCTGCTTCTCCAGGTGCCTGTGTTCATGCACTAATATGTCTACAAACTTGGGCTTAAAAGTAAACAAGTTGTATTCAAAGCTTGAAAAATTCCCCCAGTTGGAGGAATTAACAAAATCTAACTTCTTTCTGGACAACTATTTGGCCTGAAGTAGACGCTGTCCTTAGCATCTTGGGTGGGATGGGATGAAGCTCAATCTAGGGGTAGTGGGGATCTCAGATGCAGTCCTATTTCCCTGATGAAGTATCTATGTGGCCTTCCCTAAGTTACTTCCCTCCTCTGAGCCTCACTTCCCTCAACTGTAGAATGAAAGGGCTGGATTAAGAGATCGCTCAAGGTTCTTCCAATTTCATAATTTCATTTTGCTTTGCCGTGTTCTGTTTGGGTCTCTGGAGCAGAATTAACTCCATAAGTCCAACTATCTGTGATTGGGAATTATTCTAAAATGAGCTTAGAACCCAACAATCCTACCAACCACTGCAATGAAGGCTCTGAATACATATATAGATTTATATCATTTTTTTTCCCAAAAAGAAAGCTCCTTCTTCCTGTATCCATATTAATTGACTCCATCTACCTATAATCTACTGGAGCCCAGGGTGGGCCATCCCAAAATATGCCTCAGTGGCATATTATTTTGAATTAAAGTTAGTTAAGAAATGGTGGGTATAGGCTTCCTAGGGGGCGCAGTGGTTAAGAATCCACCTGCCAATACAGGGGACAGGGGTTCAATCCCTGCCCCAGGAAGATACCACATGCCGCAGAGCAACTAAGCCCATGTACCACAACTATTGAGGCTGTGCTTTAGAGCCCATGAGCCACAACTATTGAGCCCATGTGCCACAACCACTGAAACCCACGTGCCTAGAGCCCATGCTCTGCAACAAGAGAAGCCACAGCAACAAGAAGCCCACGCACCACAACAAAGAGTAGCCGCAACTAGAGAAAGCCCGCATGCAGCAACAAAGACCCAGCACAGCCAATAAATAAATAAATAAATTTATTTATTTAAAAAAAAAGGAAAAAAAAAAAAGGAAGAAATGGTGGATGCAAGAGGGACATTTTGATCCTCCTCTCTGTCTCCCTGAAAGCAGGAAATAAATCTCCCACGTGGAAGGAGCCCTCCCTGTACCGGGAGGTAGAAAGGCATCTTTATCACCAGACAGGGAATTCGGGGCCAAGAAACCTGCATTAAAAAACTCTGTTACTTCTTTATTAATTTACTACCCAATCCCAAACTTTGCTCAAATTCCTTACTAATTAAGCACCCAAACCTAAGTTTCTTGTCCTGTCAATTCCTCTTAAATTCCTTGTTTCTTTGTCTAAGAAGTATAAAAGCTGCCAGCTTGCGCCATGTCTTGGGTCCCATTTCTATGAGACCTCTGCGCACATGAGTTAAACATGTTTCTTTTTTCTCCTATGAATCTGCCTGGTGTCAACTTTATTATTAGTCCAGTCACGAGAACTCAAGAGGAATAGAGGGGGACATTTCTCCCTCCCAATAAATCTAAACCAGAGACCTGGTGATCACCTAGGCTCCTAGCATCCTCACTCTCCCCCAGCCCCCAAAGCTGATGCACCAGCAAGTCCCGTCCAGTCTAACCATATGTTTCAACCTTGTCCAGCCATTACCCCTGCCCACTTCAGGCCCCCATTGTTGCTCTCTTAGATTATTGGAACTGCCTCCTGATTTCCTGACTAGTTGTTTTACACACACCCTCCAATACCAGCTGCCACAGTTTAAATCCCCAAAATACAAAACGTATGCACAACACCTTCCCCCTACTCAAGAACCTTCAGTGACTCCCTGGTGTCTAGAAAATAAGACCCAAACTTGGAACATGCCCTTTGAGGCAATTTTGATCATGAAACCAAGTCCCCCTAAAACTAAGCTCCCCCACTGAGTTTATGAATAACCTCTCTATCCAAAACTTCATTCCCTTTCTTGTCCTGCCCCTGTTCCCCCACAGGATTGAGGAGTATCAAAGCAGGATTGTATGGGGCCCTCCCGGGTACAAAAGCCCCTCCAAGTTCCCTGTTTCTTGTTCGTAGAAAAAAGGCTTTAGTCTCCTAGACCTTCCCTGAGTTCCAAAGAGTAGACTAAAGCCGTTACTAATTAGGGAGGGGAGGAAATGCACAAACAAAGGAAAAACAGTTTATAGAGAAAAGCAGTGGTAGCCTAAACAATAGTTCAGCAATAAAAGAGTCCTAGTTCCTCCTCAAGGGATACAGATAACAACCTGGTGCATATCTTTGAGTTGTTCTATGGAAACTAAGACCCCCCACTCAGGTGGAGGATGGTGACCACATGCTGACCACCAGCATATAGACCCCAGACTGGTTGGAACCAGAAGGTTGATGGTTAAGATTCCTAAAACATCACCCTGTTACCTTAACACCAACCAGTCAGAAGAAAGTTCACGAGCTGCAACCCCAAATGTTGCCTTTAAACCCTTCCCTGAAAGCCATCTTGAAGTTCGGGCCTTTTGAGCACAAGCTGCCCATTCTCCTTGCTTGGTGCCTTGCAAACAAACTGTACTTTCTTTCACCACAACCCAGTGTCAGTAGATTGGCTTTGCTGTGTGTGGCAGGCAAGCGAACCCAAGTTCAGTTCAATAAAAACGCTGCCTGTGTATCTATCAGACACTCAAAATCAATAATGATGACAATACTACCTCCAACCAACTGCTTTTGAGCCACACTCTATACCAGGCGTTACGCTGAATATCTCAAGTCTCAGCTCTGTGAAGTCATCCTGGCTGCAGATGTCTCCAATCACTCCTTGACTTCTAAAACCTTGCAATATTTTGAGTTCTGATGTGAATTCTCAATGCCGTAGTTCACGCATCCCAAAACTCAAATATGAAATGTTATTAATTAACAGAGGAAAATTCAGGTCCCTTTCAAGAGGACTATGAAAATGCAGAATAATGTGGGGGCAAGTATCATGAAGCAATTAGCTAAAAACAAAGATGAACCATTATGGAAACACACAACCATTTAGTTTCATGCAGATTGTGGTCAAGATACTGAGAACTAGGGGAGGGAATCAATCCAAAATTTTTTTTCTGCCTCTTCTCCCAGTTCATTCTAATTCTCTTTGAAAATCAGGCTTCCATATGGTTAATATGAGGTCTCTGTAGCATTAGGAATCTGCAGCCTTAGCTCATTAATACTCATTAATAAGAAAGGCTCATAATAATAACCCCTCACATCTGTGCAGCCCTTTATGGTTTTAAAGCAATGCCATATGCATTATCTCATTTAATCACCTTTAATCTGCAAATGCAGGGACCAGCTAGAGGAGTTCATTGATTGAGGAGAAGCATACCCCCACTCAGGGACCACAGGGGAAGATGAGAAGACCCACGGGTGCCTGAGATGTAATGAGGAGAAGAGATGGGTAAATCAGTTTAGTGTAAGGCTCTGAATTACAGGATATTTTTAAAAGGAAATGCTGCCAATGCTGCTTGCAAGCGAATAAAGTGGCGGGAATGGATTTAATGGGGCTGCCTAGAACAGGTCTGGCTTTAATGAGCAGATAAAGAGTTAACTAATAACTAGCACTACAGCGTGTGGCCCATCAAAGATTAGACTTGGCTTCTTTTGCAGCAACGTGCGTGAAAAACCACACATTCACTGGCTGTATAAGTATCATTCTTGCCTGTGGTCTTTGTTTTCTTCTTAAACCAAAAGTGATGTTCCTGCTTGTACAACGTGGACACCCACCCTCGCATACCTGTGGTACTGTGTAATGAGGAGGGCAAAAGTACCAGCTCTAGAATCACAACTTGTGCTCCGTCATTTGCATATTAAATGACACACCTACCAGTAGCCAGGACCAGACACTAAGAACCAAAAAAGGATAAAAAGGGGGTGGCACCCCACTCCCTCAATAAAGCCCTGCCCCCTCCCTGACAGACTAATGCATATGCCTCCCCACCTTTAGCCTCACTCCTCCTCCCTTTGTCTTTACTCTTTAAAATTAAATCCCTATCTCCAGGGCAGGGAGAAGTTGATTTGTGAACTTGGTTCCCACTTCTCCGTTCTTTGGCCACTGAGTAAAGCTTGCGCTGTGTCGATCTCAGGTTCAGTTTCCTTATTCTCCGACTCAAACCTGAATGGAAAGAGAACACTCCCCTGCAGAGGCAGAGAGCCTCCACCAGGCTGGGGCCCAAGCAGGGTCCATAGGACTTAATTCAGTAACAATTAGAAGCAGTTAAACCTGGGTTGGAACCTCAACTCTGCCACCTACTAGCTATGAGACTTCAAGCATGTTGACCCAACTCTCAGAGTCTCCATTTTGTTATTTAAAGCAGAGCAATCATATTGTCAACTGGGAAAAAAAAAAAAAAGGACAACCAAAAAGCTGAGAATTATGTTTTATTTGGTGGACAAAACTGAGGACGAAAGTCCAGGACTCAGCATCTCAGATAGCTCTGAGGAACTGCTCCAAAGAAGCAAGTGGCAGGGAGCCAGAATATACAGAAGTTTTTACAACGAAGACCAGGTAGTCAGAACATCAAAAGATTACTGTTAATTAAAGAAAACCAGACATCTAAAGGAATTTAGTGCTTTTCTATGTGTGGCGAGATGCAAGAGTCTGGGCTCACTGACATCATCCGTTTTGATGTGCACCTCAGCTGTCTGGGGCCAGTATCCTGTGCTTTCTCATCCTGAGTCTCCTTAGGGTGCACCATGGTGGGTGGCTACAGGAGCTGCTGCTAGATAGTGTGCATCCTGTTTCCATCCGAAGTTCCCTCAGGGAGGCTGTAATGTGATGGCTTGATGGCTGCAACATCCTTTGCTTACTGATAAGGCAAACAATATTCTTCTTTCACAGTATCTACCCAGCAGGACGGTTGGAGACTCAATAGGATATGTGTATGCCTATGACATGCTTCCTGGCACCCAGTAGGTGTTCAGGAAACGTGACCTCTCTTCTCCCTTCCCTGCCCACTTTTGTCCCACTGCCAAGAATTAAATGATTCTTGGTGGTGACACTCTTGGGTAGTGGCCACTTACAAATCTGCCTCTTCCAACCTTTACTCCATGGGACCCAGGATGCTTGACCTTCCCGAAGCTGAGGTGTCTATCACCATCTGTCTCACCAAGGGTCAGAGTCCCATGCACCTCTCTTCTGATGCAACCCATCTCCATGCCCAACCCTTAAAACTATAGCTGCCCATATCCCCAAACACTATAGCCCATCTTGAATATTTGTCAAACGAATCCATTTACATATGAGAAATCCAGGCCCCAAGATGTCAAGAAGGTTGCCCAAGACCACACTGCTGCCTTAAATCCAAGGTCACACAGTTGAGTGTAAAATCCATGCAAGTTTCACATTTCAGTGATGTCTGAACTTGGTTTCAGTTCAGTAAGACTTAAGGTTTTTTATTTTCATTTTTAATTTTGCTTCTCTCCAGCCAAAGTTCTGGGTCTGCAAATGGAGCCGAATGGCTTCTGCATTTGCCAAGGTCATTCATTCTCTATTTGTCCCGAGAGGAGAGCTCTGCCCAGGGGTCACTGTGTGTAATGCTGCCTCCAGTGATGTTGCTGTAGGGACGTTTTCCCCGGGACATAATGGACTTCAGGGGTCATTGCTGTTGTTCCTGGCTCTACACTGCCTTTCTTAATGCACTTACTGCCTCCCAAGGAGAAGGCTCTAGTCAAAGTGGTTGCTATTGCATTATGCTCTTGAGAACTAGAAAGAAATTCACAGTGACAGGAAAAAGAAGACAGATGATGGGAAACAAGTGGAGCAGTTCCATCCCTCATGTTTTCAATTGGGCTTCCTAGGAGGGGGTAAACAGCATGGTCCTTCCCTCCTTGCCACCCCTCTGGATGTCCCCACCCCCTCTGGAGCTGAGCTGGGCCTCCACAAGCCCATCAGACTCCATTATCACCAGCTGGCATCTTCCTAAGATCTGTTGGGCTCTCTTGATTTCAGAAATAATTGCATGCCTTTGGCAACAGGTCTCTACTTCCTAAAACCTTTCATTAAACAAGAAGACAAAGCATCCCATTCAGGGCTCACAGTTAAAACTTAACAGCATTGGGCCCAAGCTGCAGTTCATAACTGGGAGGAAGGAACAGAGTGTTTGCTCATTAATAATACACCAGCTAGAATTGCCAGGCCACCACAAGACCAGCGCGCCCACCCAGCTCCTGTGCTCTCTACCATACATTGCTTTTCACCCTGAAATTTACACAGAAGAACTCGCAAAGGCCTGAGCAGTCTTTCCAAAATATTGAGAAGCTAGCAGCCTACAGACCCCCACATCAACTTAGTACAGAGTTTGTAATTACATATATGTGTGGTTATTTGAGTAAAGTTCATCTTCCCCATCAGCCTGTGACCTGCATGAGGACAGGGCTGATGCCTGTTTTGCTCACATTTGTTTCACGGGGCATGAGTAAATGAATGAAAGATGCACGCAGAAAGGGTGGAACTTCTTTTTAACCTCTTTATTGTACTACTCAGCCGCAAGGCATGCTGGGAGCCAATGGGGAGAAAGCTGGAAGATTGAGTCTTAGGAGTTCAATCTGCCTTAATGATCTGGCTCCCTGAGGGTCAGCAGCCAGAATCATGGTGTCTGAAGGGGACGGTAAACCATCTCTCCCTAAGGGTCCCCATTGATGATCCCAGAGCACGTAGAAGATTTATTTCACAGTAATAATGGATGGGATGGGGTGGTTCAATGGTCAGAGAGGGAGGCCACGTCAGTCTCAGGCTCTCTTGGGTTATCAACGTCCATCACTGAATGCACAACCTGTTTCTGCCTGAATGAGTGAACCCATCCACTTCCCAGCACTAGCAACTGGGGCTACACCCATGTGAACCCAGCCAAAGTCTCATCTGATGCTGAGCTGGAGCCAGTCGGTGCTTGACCCATCACCCCCTTCAGTACCAGGGGCTTTCCGTGTCCAGAGAGCAGCCTGTGTCACCAAGAAGTGGAATCAAAATCAGAGAGGGGGCTGGGAGTTCTAAGCAGAAGGAAGCTTTGGCTCACATGGCTGATGCCTCCCTCGTGCCCTTTGCCCTAAACCACATCAGGGTGGACTTCCAACCTAAGGTTCTTTGCCTGGGGGCTTTCTGCCTCTGCCAAAGCCCACTTTTGCCCATCTAAGTGGCAAGCTAGGAAGTGTTAGGAAATTACCACCTCCTCACCCTACTCCGCCACTGCATCCCCCAAAGTAGCCTTCAACCAATGGGGGAGATTGGTGTATAACTACCCCAGTTCTCCCACCCTTCAGGTGGGATAACACTAAGGTGTATTCAACAATGGATCCTAGAAGCTCCCCAGTGGTCTAAACTCCATTCACCATGGGTTTGATAACATACTTTCAATTGGCTTCACGGGAGCAATTCTCAAATAAACTACTTGCACCTGAATCTTTGCCTTAGGCTTTCCTTCTGGGAGAACCTAAACTAATATAGGATGTACGCATAAAAGCAGATGGTGAACTGGGGGAACACCAAATTGTGACTGGCGGAGGTGGAACAGAATACAGGTGTGAACGGGGGCGCTGGGGCAGGAGAGGTTGGCTGGGGGCAACCCTGAGGGCCCTTCGGTACCAGGCTGAGGAGTCTGGTTTCATGTGAAGGACAACCACCACCTGTTTCTGGAGAACAGTGTGGCAGCTGTCAACGTGAGGATGGCTCTTGAGGCTGGAAGGGACCCAACACCATGGAGTCCTGCCCCCATCCAATATTTAAATTCCTTCCACAGCATCTCCACATCTACTCAAATGCTTCAAGTAGATTGAGAGCTCACCCTCTCACCAGGCTGCTCATATCAGCCAGGTCTGACTACTATCAACTAACTTCTAGAAAGTTCTAGAACTATCCCCCTTGTTTGATAGAAAGACCTAATTCTTCTCCCATATGAAAGCCCTTCAACACATAGACTAGTCTCCAACCTTCCTCTTCTCCTCTCCAGGCTCAATCCAGTTCCTTCCACCATTTTCCATGTGACAAGGTCGCTTCTCCCTGCTCCATCCCAGGCCCTGTCCTCTCCATGTACTCTGGACTCCCACCTTTGGTTCCAGGTGTGATCCAATCAGCCCAGAGAAAAGAAGGCATCCAGTATCTGCTCCCTCCCTGACCCATAGGGAACTGTTGACCAAAACCACTTCCAGTCCCTCATTCATTCCATTCATTCAATATATATTTAGTGCATCCTTATATATGCTAGGCACTGTTCTAGAAGTATCGATCCATAGATTTTTTTTTTTCCCTGCCGTTATGGAGTTTATATTCTAGAGAAAGAATCAGCAAACTACTCCGAATCAGGTCTGCTGCTTGTTCTTTTAAATAAAATTTTATGAGAACAGAGTTGTGCCTGTTCATTTGTTTACAAATGGTCTGTCTGTTTTCACCCTAGAACAGCAAAGTAGAGTAGTTCTGACTGAGACCGCATGGCCCACAATGCTGGAACTGTCTACCATCTGTCCCTTTATAGAAAATGTTTCCTGACCCCCATTCTAGAGGGTCCACTAGAATGCTAGATATTGAAGATATAGCAACGAAGAGACAATGTCCCTCCCTGCTCTCAGAGCTTTTGTTCTAGAAGCCCATCTAGATATCAGACAATGTCTGAGATTTTACAAGTCAAAGATTCTTTCCACTCTAATTCAAAAAGATGCAAGCACTCCAATGTTCATAGCAGCACTATTCACGACAGCCAAGACATGAAAGCAACCTAAGTGTCCATCGACAGATGAATGGATGAAGATGTGATGTATATATACACAGTGGGATATTGCTCAGCCATTACAAAAGAATGAAATATTGCCATTCGCAGCAACATGGATGGACCTAGAGATCATCATACTGAGTGAAGTTAGTTAGACAGAGAAAGACAAGTATTATATGATATCATTTGTACATTGAACCTAAAAAACAATACAAATGAACTTATTTACAAAACAGAAACAGACTCACAGACATAGAAAACAAACTTACAGTTACCAAAGGGGAAAGGGTGGAGAAGGGATAAATTAGGACTACGAGATTAACAGATATATATCACTATATATAAAATCAACAACAAGGATTTACCGCATAGTATGTGGAACTATATTCGATATCTTGTAATAACATAATGAAAAAATCAGAGAAAAATATATATGTATAATTGAATCACTTTGCTGTACACCCGAGACTAACACAATGTTGTAAATTAACTACACTTCAATAAAAAATAAAATAAAAGGGCAATTTTTTAAAAAAGGATTCTTCATGGAATATTCTAGAGGGCCTATTGTATGCCAAATTCTGTGTGTGGCGCTGGTACAGAGGTGACCAGACTGATGAAATCCTTACCCTCATGGACTTCTCAGTCCAGTTGGGGATAAAGTAATAAAGAAACAAACAGAAATACAGCTTCGGACGATAATAAAAGCTCAGAGGAGGCATGCAGGAAGCAGGAGCTGGGATTTCCTTGCACAGACTGCCATCCTGTGTTCCCCAATCTACTCCTATGCAGTTGCTTTGGGAATAAAGGGAGGCCCTGGGGGCAATGAAGTTCAACCAGTGGGGCTGGGCCTTTGGCCCCAGGTTGCTGAGATGTGAAGGGGGACAGATTCAGTGCTGTCAGTGTCATTGGCCCCCAGTGGACAGGCCTGACCCCCAGACCCCAGGGAGGCAATTCCCACAGATGCACAACACACCCTGTGTATCTTCTTGTCTCCTCCTTTGAGAAGGAGGACAGCTGGATAGGCATGTGAGTCTTTAAAGCAATCTTCACTGCTTCGTTTAACTAAAGTATTTTTCCACCCAAGTTCCCCTGCTCAAGCATTCCTTCTAATTATCGTTTCCCTTTTACAGTATGTTGTGTAGAGCTCACAGGAGTAAGCTTGTGGGGAGCAAGAGCCCCTGGGGTGGCAGGAAAAATAAGGTCTGGCTCTTAGGGGGCTCAGTGAAGCAGCAGCTTCTACATCTTCTTGGTGGGGGGCAGAAACGGCCCAGAAACCACACCGCACCAGGCCAGACGCAGCGCCGTATGACCTGGCTCTGAGCTGGCTTTGTAAGCTCAGGGAGCACCATCCATTTTGCAGGGGATGTGGAAGCTCTATCCAGAAGTCTGGAATGTACTAGAAAGTTTCAGTTATTCTGTGGACTGAGGCACATCCAGCGCTCTAGCAGGACCTGATTTCCTCCTGTTTTGAGTTCATTCAACAAATATGCAGTGAATGCCCTCTACGGGGATTGGAGGAGTTAATATATGCCAAGCAGTTACAAACGTGCCTGGAACATAGTATATACCGAGTCAATGCTTGGTTGTTATGATGATTACAATAGCCAGGCATTGACCTTCGCGTATGTCTTTGTTCATCCATTCAGCCCTCCGTCAGACACTGGCTGAGGGGCAGTGTGTCCCAAACTGCTGGAGATAAAGAGAGGAACAGGGTGAGGAGGATGGACTTGGCTTGTCAAGGAAAGAGATGCAGGGGAGAGGGAGGGGTAAAGGGCTGCTGGCTTGCATTCTTAGGAGGATGGGGCTGCCAGGCACCCAGATGGGAAACCGAGGGAGGGTTGGTCACGCATTGTTGGGGTGGGGGGGATCATGAGCTGGGTTGGCGGCAGGATGAGTAAGGTTACCTGTGGATCTCCCAGCAGCGACGTTTATCAGGTAGTTGGCATACGAGCCTGAGGCTCAAAGAGGAGCCTGGAGAGCGGGGTCTGTGCCAGGCTATGGTGTGGGGTTGCCTGAGGGTCTCTGCCCACAGACCTGGCCTGATTCTCAGAGAACAGAGAGAGGTTGCTGGAGTCCTGGGGGTGTTAGCACAGGCTCTTAATTGAAACAGTGTCTTACTGAAAACTAATGGCAGTGACTAGCCTTGGGCCTGAGCCCAAGAAGCAGGTGGGACCCATCTGATAGGTCACATTTTATTTATACATAAATAAATACACTATAGATAGGTAGGTAGATGATACAGATACAGATACAGATAGATACAGATACAGATACAGATACAGATACAGATACAGATACAGATACAGATACAGATACAGATGAAGATACAGATGTCTCGGCAGTCTGGGACATCATTGAGCCTTAACCAATGTTTGCTAGAAGACTGAATGGATGAATGAATAATAAATGAAGTCCTGTGCCTGGGTATAATAATTACAACCAAAGCATTCACTATGTACTAAGTTCCAGGAACTGTTCTAACTGTTTGACATACATTGACACTTTTTTTCTCTTTCTATCTCTCTCCCTCTCTCCTCTCTTCCTCCTAGGCTCTGTTCCAGGTGCTTTACAAATCTGAATTCATATCCTATGATATGAATTTTTTTTAAATTTTTTTTACAAACAGAGAGGTTGTTTAAGTTTCTTAAGGTCTCACAGCTACTAAGTGACAGAGCTGGAATTCTAGTGCAGGCAGTCTGACTTCAGCGTCCCTGCTCTTAACTGCCGCACCTTTGCTGCTTCCCAGTCCCGGGGCAGCTCCTATTCAGGCCTAAAAATGCCCCCGACGACCCCATCCCTAGAGCCGGCTGGGCTCACAGGAGGGGTGCTGTTCTCTGCTGCCCCTGTGCCGCTCTCCTCAGACGGAAACCGGCGCCAGCTTCCAGCCTCTGCTCCTCTCCTTTCTGCTCAGGGCCCTGGGCTCGGTAGCAGGGCTGGAGTCTTAGCGGCAGGATGCTGGCTCGGTGTCTCTCTGTGGGCCGCCTCCTCCAGCTTTATTAGCCGTCTTTTAAAATAGACTTTTCTATTTCAAACACCTCCACTTACCACTTGCTGCTTGTCTGCAACGCATCCAGCATGCTTCCCTGTCATCGTAATACGCTGCTGAGAATATCACAGACAGGCTGACTTTTTGTGAAGTAGCAGCCTCTTGAGAGAGAGTTTTCTTTCCCTCTTTGAACTATGCCATTTGCCAGCTGGCCTTTTTCTTTTCGAAAGGTGTGCCTCAGATTTCTCATTGTTCAACCATTAATTTCAACGTATTGATCATATTTATCTGATGGAGGCAGGAAGAGCCTTTAGATGATCAGGCAGTTCCACCCTTTTACTTTACAAAGGAAACAACTGTGCTCAGAGAGGGCGCTTGGCTCCTCTGAGATCACACAGCCAATTAGTGGCTGAGCAGGGATGAAACTTGAACCAGTTAACAGTGTGGGGGGTTAATAATAGGAGGAGTCATAATTCACATTCATCACGGTGTTAAAGTTTACAAAGCGCTTAGTTCTCAGGTCTCTGGATCCTCTGTCCTCTAATGGCTCATGAGCTTGGTCATCTCATCCAAGGAGAGAGGAGCCTCTTCTCCCAAAGCCAGCTGTCCACTCTACCCACATCTGGAATTCCAACTGCTCGCATCCTATAAGAACCAGGATGATTTGGGGTGACAGCTGAGATTCATTGAAAGACAACAAGCACCTATTTTAGAGCCTCTTGTCAATTCTGGAATCACCCCAGGGCTAACTCTGCAGCCCAGACCCCGTGTCCCTGGACACTTCCTCTCCCTCCTCCTGCTGATAACGATTTCTCTTTAGGGTAGCAGGAGAGGACGGGGCTTCCCCCACCAAACAGCAAATGGTCTCCAGTAGAGACTCAGCAGTGGTCCATGTCAACCTTGGAAGACCCACAGAAAAGATTTCATTCCACCTTCCCACTTTATAGATTGAGAAGTTGAGGCCCAGAGAAGGAAAGTGAACTTCCCCAAGATCACACTGCTTTGAGACAAAAAACAGGTGCCCGGACCAGTTGTCTCTTGTCCCCTATATTCTAGGTACCCAACATCAGCCACTGGCTAAATGCTGTGTTAAGTGTAGCTTGCCTTATTGTCTTGTTAAATGAAATTATTCCATGGGGAATAGCAATAAAACTGTAAAGCAGCAGCAACCCATACCTCCCATGTCCACCTCCATGGTCATAAATATTGGCCGCACATCAGAATCTGCTGTGGATTCAGATTCCTAGACCCCACCATAGAGGGAATGGATACAAGTCCTAGGGAGTGGGGCCCCAACCTCTGTGTTTTTCCAAAGCTGTACAGGTGATTTTAACAGGCAGCCAGGGACGGACAAGACTCTTCCACCTGATGGCCAAGAATCCCATCAGCAGCTTTGAATCATTGTGATTGAAATAGAACGTAACTAATTATGTTTTTGAGCTTTAAATGCTTAATTCAAATACAATTGAAACATGAAGCTGACAGAGTATGACAGATTGCTGACCAGAGGAGTGTTTTCTGAGTCACACCTCAACTGGAGGACAAGCTTGAAATGTCTCCACTCAACCCTGTTTGCAAAAAGGAACATGTCAGACCACACGCCCATGAAGTATTAATGTGAGTTACTACTGAAAACTGTGAGTGCTCAGGTGTGTAAAGGACCATTTTCTTTTCATATGGCAAATTAAGGACTATAAATTGTCAATAATGAAGGTTATAGGTAAAAACTCATCTTAGCCCTCCCATGTGGTCTTTCCCATTGTCACCACTAGTTCTCCCTCCTAAAATCTGATCTGTCCTCAGATCAAGTGTGCAGACTAAGTCTCAAGTCAGAGTCCTTGTGAAAGACAAGTTTCCTACAGAATGTAGAAGGGCATAAGGAAATGCATAAAATCAAACAGGTGTCTTTATAGGACGCAGAATAACCACACTCTGAATCTCATCCCCCCTCATTCAAACATTTACTCTGGGTGCTTGGCTAGGTGGAGAGAAGGCAGTAAGGAACCACAGAGCATCCTTGAAAGTGGCAATTCAACAGAAAATGCAGTGCTGATGAGAGAAGAGATGGGGTAGAAACATTTCATCCTAAAACTGAAGGAGGATAAAAAAAAAAAATCAAAGGGTTTTTCATGTGTCTTAAGGAATACAAGATAGAAAATGTTCAGATTTCCCCGGAAATGCATGAAAAGGGGCACCTGTTCTGCTACGGTGAGAAATAACCAGTGGTTGAGGGTTGGACACTTTTCAGCCTCTTTTATTATGCTTGTTTCTTTCACATTCATCACCTGCTCCTGACTCCACATATGCCCGGCCACGTTCATGAGTAGCTATAATTATCCCCATTTTGCGCATGAGGGAAATGATGTTCAGAGTGGTCAAGACCCTCCACAAGCTGGGAGTCAATGCAGCCAAATTTCAATCCAATCCACTTCTAACTCCAAGTGGGGAGAGATGTCTTTCTGCTGCCGGGACAGGAAAGATGTCTAGCCACTGGAGACAGTGAAAAGCAGAGAGGGAGGGGATGGGGATGGGGTGGGGGATGGGGGAGCGTCCTTTATTCGTTTTAGTGGAAGCCACGGACATCTGGCCATTGGACCAGGATGTTACACTGGAACTTTCTCTAGCTGAGAACATCAGAAATATTGGACTGTAGCATTTCTGGCTGATAAAAGCTGTAAATAAAGACCAGCACTAAGTCACCTTCTTCTCGTTTCCTTTCTGCCATTATTCACCCTTCTCCATGGCTATTGTTTCAACCCCTCAGGTAGTCTTTTTTTGCCCTCCTCTGAGTTCCTCACCACCCTTCCTGCCATGGGGAGTCAGGAGCTGCTCCCTTCCTCTCTGTAGTTCTGTTTGTTATGTGTTGGGGCAGGACCAAAGTCACTGTTCAAGGAAAGGACAAGAGGCTAAACCCAACACAAAGAACGTGTCATTTAGAAAGAGCTCAAGAGAGAAAGGACAAAACCAGGAAAACCAACATTTATGTGCCAGACACTGGGCTAAAGGTTCTAAACATATTGCGCTTACTTGATTTTCATGATAAACTTGTAAAGTAATACTATCCCCAGTCATGAGAGCCCCTGAGATGACCTCTGACTGGACTTAGGGCTCAGAGCTCACTCTCTGGTTATGGCTTCAACTGTCTTAAAGATTTGGTGCCGAGCCGGGCCCTGTGGGGCTCCTGGGCATGGAGGCCTTTTTGTCCCCCGTTCCTTGTAGGCAAGACTCCAGCCTCCATGACCTTCCCTGAGTTCCTAAGGGCAGATTCAAGCAGTTACTAATCATGGGAGGAAAAGCCATGAAACCACCTGAGGCAAGATTAAAGGGACCAGAGAAGCACATCAAGATTAGGAGACCCACCACCTGAGACCCTGAACACACCCTAATCCTGTCAGCAACCCCATCCTTTTGAAACTTTGCAGAAGAAAACAGAATACAAGACTATTACTGCCTTGACCACTACCCCTGACTATATAACCTCTCCCTATTCCCCAGTGAGAGGGGAGGGGGCAGGGGCACAGTTCTGGAGGCGCTAGCCTACTGTGTTCCCCCTATGCCTGGCAAAGAAATAAAGCTGCTCTTTCTTTCTCCTCCATAACTCTGTCTCCATACTTCTGTTTGGTACTGGTGCACAGAGAGCCAAGATGTTGGCAACAGATTCAGTTGTCAGGGCCTGATCCCCGTGCCTCCTGCATCCTGGCAGCCTTCAGAAAACAAAGTGGCTCCAAGAAGAGGTTTTGATCCAGATTCAACTCCTGGCTCCATCTCTCACTAGTCGTGAGATCCAGAACATGTGACTGAACCTCTTCCTGCCTCCAGTTTCCTCATCAATAAAATGGGTGAAACCAAGCAGGACACTGTGGGGCTGCCAGGTACAAATCCTTTCTGTGCTCTCCCCCCCCCCCACCCTTTTCTTGTTTGTAGGAAACAGGCTTCATTCAGCCTCCACGACCTTCCCTGAGTTCTAAAGGTCAGGTTCAAACAGTAGCTAATCAAGGAAGGGAGGGGATACAGAGGCAAGGGAGGAGCAGACAATAAACAATAGGGCAGCCTTGGGGCAGGGTCCCGGTTCCACGTCAAGGAATATTCATACCAATATCTTTGAGCTCTTCTACTGAATTAAGGCCCTGACCCAGGTAGAGGATGGCAACTTCAGGCTGAGTGCAAGATTCCTGGAGCATTGGCCTGTTACCTCACCACCAGCCAATCAGAAGAAAGCCACACACCCTGCAGCCCTCACCCCAAATTGTGCCTATTAAAAATTTCTCTCCACAAACCATCAGGGAGTTCAGGATTTCTGAGCATGAACCACCCGTTCTCCTTGCTTGGCCCTGCAATAAACCTTTCTCTGCTCCAAACTCCAGTGTTTTGGTTTATTTGGTCTCAGTGTGTGTCAGGTACATGAACTTTGTTTGGTAACATGGGTACCTCCCTTGATGGAGTGCTATGAAAAATGAATATGTTAAATGGTTAACATGGTGCCTGGCACATACCAAGAGCTCAAAAATTATTAGTGATTATCATTAGTATTATTCTCCCTCACAAATATTTACTGAGCTTTGGGCTATGAGGTGGAAGGAGACTCATCTGCAAAGCTCATGAGCTTGTTCTAAATGCCCAGGCAGGGATGTACTGATACCAAGCAGGGCCCTGTGGGGCTCCTGGGTACGAAGACTTTCTGTGGCCCCCATTTCTTTGATTACAGGAAACTGCCTTCATTCAGCCTCCATGACCTTCCCTGAGTTCCAATGGGCAGATTCAAGTAGTGGTTAATTAGGAAAGGGAGAGGATGTGAGACCA
The DNA here is from genome assembly GCF_030028045.1 of Hippopotamus amphibius kiboko. Taxonomy (NCBI): domain Eukaryota; kingdom Metazoa; phylum Chordata; class Mammalia; order Artiodactyla; family Hippopotamidae; genus Hippopotamus; species Hippopotamus amphibius. The sequence continues at coordinate 18,905,989 of NC_080197.1, forward strand.
GAGAGAAATAAACAGTCAAGAGAAACAATAGCACAGCCTTGGGGGCAAGGTCCTGGTTCCCCATCAACAGATACACACAACAATATATTTGAGCTGTTTTGAAGATACTGAAACCCCCTCCAGGCGGGAGAAGGTAATGATTAACAATGGTGTACTGCCCACCACACCAGTTGGACCTGAAGGTTGATGACTCCTACTTACCTCACCACCAACCCATCAGAAGAATGTCCATGAACTGATCATGCCCTCTTTGAACAGTTACTATAAACCTTCTCATTATCTTCTCCAACGGGGGAAACACAATTTTTCAAGGCAGGAGCCCACTGTGTCCCCCTTTGCATGGCAAAGTCATAAAGTTGTCCTTTTCTACTTCACCTGAAACTGTCTCTGAGACGTGACTTGGCACCAGTGTACAGAGAAGCTGAGCTTTTGGCATCAGTACCAGTGACCCTGGCCAGATATAAGATGTTGGAATGGGCAAGTATACGGTACCTCTGAATAGAGACTCAAAGGCTCCAGCCACAAATCAAAAGGAAACCAGAGGCTGAGAATAGGAAGTTAAAGGCAGCAATTACAAAGTGCAGTTCAAATCTGTGTGAACTTGGAGAACTCAAATAGCGAAGGATGGAGTCCAGCCTCCCTTAGCAGCTGCGGGTGAGGAACGTTGATTGAACACAAGCAGCAACCATGGAGCTCAGCCAAAACTCCACCTGGAAATTCTGGGGTTTGTTTTGCAACCTGGAGTCAAGCAGTCCTTCCCAGAGCAGTGAGACAAAACGTTCCAGGCATTTCACAGAGACAACTTTGCAAACAGCGTCCATTTGCATAGAAGTTGCTGCATTTGCATGAATCACTACAGGAGTAAATGGGAACAGAATGACCTAAAAACAATAAAAATAAGTTGCCAAGGACTTTGAAGAGACTAAACTGTAAGGATTGTTATCGCTTAGGCTGATGGGTCTCTGCAATTGGTCTATCTGTGGTCCTGTTATAAGGAAGGAGGTTGTCAGTACCCCCACCAGATGAGCAAGGTGGGCAGAGGATATTTCTCTGCCTGGAGGACCATGTCCTGGAGTTGACTGGGAGCAGAGATGCTGTGCTCTGGGTTAGCTCTCTTGACAGCTGAACCAAAAGTGGAGCAGGGCCAGAAGGGAGCTGGGTCCAAATCAGATCACCAGCATGAAGTGGTCCAGGCCTGAAACCAGACAAGATAGAGTCCAGGGGTGCAGATGGAGAGCAGGTTCCAGACCCCAGATGTGTCTTGGACTGGGGAAATTTCTGAGTCAAAGAATGGTCCTCCTCCTTAATGTCTTCTAGTTCCTGCAACTACAGGCAAGGACATGCTAGGAGAAGGTAAAGGGGCAAGGAGTAAACAGTGACTAAGCTGACATGCTACAGCAGGGCCCATTCATAAATTCACTCATTCATTTATTCATTCATTCGGCAAACATTTACTGATCATCTACCCTGTGCCAGCTACCATTTCAGGCAATAGATATACAGCCCTGAAAAGACAAATCAGGTTGCTGCCTTCATAGAGCTCATATTCTAGTGATGGAAGATAGATACAAGAAAATAAACTAAAATATATATCATTTCAGGTAAAGACAAGTGCTATGCAAAATAGATAAAGTGTGTTATGGGGAAAGAGTGATGAGGAAGGGGACTAAACATACAGAAGCCTTACCTTTCCCTTCTCCTCCCTGACTCCATCTCACCTGCAGATGAAGAGGGTATCGCAATACATGGGCTGCACTCTAAGGCACTGACTGGGTCATGCATTCTAGTGCAGGAGTCACCTCACTTTAAGATGGGTATTGTTTTTTTCTCTTCTTTCTCTCTTCTACATGAGCAGCTGGGATAGCAAAAGCAAACCAGAGCCCATTCTTGTAGAGCAGACCTGGCTGGTCTGCTTTTCTTTCTTTCCTTCATGGGTCTTAAGCAGCAAGGTGCTCTGCTATCAGAACCTGTCTGACCATCTCCTGGTCTCTTCTGCTTATTTCCTACAGGCAACCTTGGTGCAGAGAGACCAAAGGCTCAGATGTGGACATGGAATAGGGTGGGGACTAAGAAGTGACTGACAGCCATGACAGCCTATTTCAATCCAACTCAACTAGTTTAGGGCAAACGGGTGTTCCACATGGCCCAGCCCAGCTCATCCGCCATTCCCTGCTCTGGGTTTGTGGGCCCAAGCCTAGTCAACAATAACAGGGCGATTTCTCACCACTCACCAGGTTTATCTGTCAGCTATTGCAGTCTAACCAACAACCACAAATCTCAGTCTTGTACAACAATAAGCATTTATTTTGCTCATGCATCTGTAGGTTGTTTGGGGGTTCGGCTGATCTTGACCTGGCTTGGCTGGGGTAGGACTCACATAAATATGTAGCTGTAGTCTGAAGGTCAGATTCGGATCTGTTCCACATGGTCTCCAGTGTCTCTAATCTTCCTCGGGCCAGCTGGTGAGCCAGGGTGGGTTCTTTTCATGATGATGGCAGAGGCATGAGAGAGCAAGTGAAAATACCCAAGGGCCCTCCTGTAATTGCAGAACTAGACCAAGCCAGCCCTATCCTATTTCTAACAAGATACTGAGTTGTTTTTCAGAGACGACAGAACAAAACCAAAAGTCAAGACATCAATTAATACCCAGAATGAAAATTTCTTCCTGCTGTGGAACCAAAGAGCTGGGACATAATGGGAACCTGAACACCAGAACCCATTCAGAAGCGCTGTCCAGGAAGGTCTGGTGCTGAAGCCCCTTTACCACATCTTACCATAAACGGCTAAGTCCCAAAGCCCTCCAAGAGAAACCTGCCCCACCAGCATTTCCACACACTAACCCTCCTCCTCTAACTCATAAAAGTTTGACCAAACCACAGATCAGGCAGACAGGTTTGAGCTGTGCCTCTCGTCTCCTTGCCAGTCGACCTCACAATAAAACTTCCTTTTCTCAAAAGCTGGTGCCGTAATATTGGCTTCTATGCATGTTGGGCAGTGAGCCCATGTTTAGCAACACTGAGAGCATAATATGGAGTGGTCCACTTCTGTCCATACTGCCTTCAGCTAACACAGTCTTGTAGCTGAGCCTCAACCCAAAGGGCAAGGACCTGAATTTGCCTTTAGGGGAGCAACTGCAAAACTGCCTGGCAAAGAACATGGTTACAAAAAGGGGAAAAGAATTAGGGCCAGAAATTCCTCAAACACACACTTTGCATGGGAACATTCTAAGGGCAGATGCATGGTGTAGAGAGAAACGGACCTTACCTGGAAAACCATCTCAAATTTGAAGTCCCCTTGACTGGAATTTGCCAAAAAGGAAGTAGTTGACTTTGTATTAATGATAAAAAAGAAGAAAAAGCCACCATTCACTAGGTACTTACTCGCTGCTAGATATCATTCTAGATGCTTTACATGAATAAATCCAATTTAATCCTCATAAAAACCTTCTGAGGTGGGTTCAATGATGATTTTAATTTTGCAGATGAATCAGCTGAGGCACAAGGAGGGGATGAAACTTGTTCAAGGTCACAGACCTAGTCAGCACCGGAGCCAGATGGAGACCCAAGCAGTCAGGCTCTGGCACACACCCTCCCAAGCTCAGGTAATACTGCCTTCACCATAGAGAGTATGGCTTGAATGCTTATACCCCTAGTCTGTCCTGTGGCCATCCACAGTCTCAGTGGGTGCTCAGGATGGAAGAAGCTTTAGATGTGGGGAGGGAAGGGAGAAGCTTAGGGGTGGGCCCAGCTTGATTAGAGAAGCTGTTGGTTGTTGGAGGGTGGGGTGGCCGACAGGAGCTCAGGCCAGGGCAGCTAAGCTTGGACCAAGGAAGCAAGGGGAAGGAGTAGAAAAGGCGTTCCGGTTTCTCAGGGATTCAGGAAGGGATGATGTGAGCAAGAGAAAGCCTGGGTGGGCTCCAGTGCCTAGAAAGAGACTGAAGGGAGACTTGATTTTGAGACTTTACACAAAACTCATCCCTTGTCTCCCTAAATTGGCTGGACTCGGGTCTCCTTGTCAAAGCCATACTAAGACTGAGGGCAGAGAGGCGGGACTGGAGCTGCGGGAGAGCGGATGCCCTGGGATGGTATGTCAGGCAGCCAGGATTTGAGTGGTGATAAAGAGACAGGGGGACAAGGATTTCCCTGAGGCACCCTGTCGGTTTCTATTCAACTTGTCACTCACTTCAGTCACTCCTCTTATTTTCTGCTATGATAAACAACAGTAACAGCTTGCTCAGGGAGCATTTTCTAAGAGACAAGCATTTTCAGACACAGAGATTACATTTGACACACACAACCACCTCACATGGGAAGCAGCACATTTAAAAAAAAAAAAAAAAAAGGATACCAGGGCTCAGAGAGGTGAAGTGTCATGTCCAAGATCACAGCTAATTAGAGGAAGTGGAATCAGCACCATGACCTCATAGCCCTGCACAATCCTCACATCTTTCCTTGTAAGGAGGGCGACTGGAAGGAAGTCAGCTTTGATCTTTTAAGAGAAGGTGGTACTTTGTATCAATCATTCACACTTGAGTATGATGTATTTCCAGTCTGGTCCTGAGAGTAAAAGAATAATAGGACACACTCACTGGAAAGTTGCAACAAAGGCTCCACCAAGGGGTGGAAGGGAAGGAGTGCAGTGAACATCAAAAAACAACATCACCCAGTCTCAGTTTCTCCCTCCTGGGGGGTCAGTTGTTGGAATCAAGCTTACAGAGGCTCAGGACAATGCAGAAGGTATCTGATGAAGATGGTCAACTAATAATAATAATTATTGAGATCCTCCGGGTGCAGGGTTCTGCGCTGAGCACCTTGGAGGCTGCAGTAAAGAAAGCAGGGGTGCTTACACTCCAGGATGGAGAGAGGCAATAAAAAAGTACATGAATAAGAATGTGATGGGACGTCCCTGGTGGTCCAGTGGTTAAGACTCTGCACTTCCAACGCAGGGGGCACAGGTTCGATCCCCGGTCAGGAAACTAAAATCCCACATGCCCTGTAAAGAATGTGAAGTAGGACAAGTGCTGTAAAGACAGCACGTCATGATGAGATGAAGAGCCTTGAGAGTGGCAGGGTGGGGTTACTACTCTGGATCTGGGAGTTCAAGGAAGGTCTCTCCAAGAAAGTGACTCTGGGTAAAACTTGAACAAAGAGAAGGTACCGGGATGGCCATGACCTTCTTGATTGGAAGAACAAAGTCAGGGCTCAATCAGTGCAAAAAAAGTGTAAATGACGACTGCAATAATAATAGTGGGGTGGTAGTCGGCACTACTAACCCTTATGTAGCACTTATTATGTGATAGGCACTGCTCTAAGTAATTTCCATGGGTTACATCATGTCATACTCACCACAATGCTGTGAGGTAGCTATTAGCACAATCCCCATTTGACAGATGGGAAAAATGAGACTAAGAGAGGTTAAGTGACTAAACCAAGAAGAGATAACCAGAAGGAGAGCAAGTTGCTGGGTGGTCAGTGGTCAGGTCTCTACGGTCCCAGCACTGAGTCCAAAGAGGCAAAGATGGGCAAAGAACCCAGGGGTATTTGGTGGCCTTTTCCAGACTATGTGCAGGACCTCAGCTTCCATCACCAAGCTCAACGCCAAGAGTCTAACGGAGCTGCAGCGCTCAAGTGATCATGTCCTCAGATGAGCAAGTGCAGCGCCCAGCCCCTGCCCCTCCCCCCCCCCCAGATTCCCCCACTTGGGAAGCGTTTGCAGCAGAGGGCTGAGTGGGAGGCCAGCTGCACACCGCCCACCACTCCTCTCGTTTCCACTATAAATAACACAGTTAAGAAAAAGAAACCCACGCACAGGGGCACTTTTATCGTTACACCCACTTTCTGGTCTGCTCACTCCATACAAGTGATGTGGCGATCCAAAATCAGAGTCAGGCGTGGTGAACTGCAGTGTGTCAGGAAATCAAACAGTCTGTGTCAAGAGGTCCAAGTGAAAGGCCTCACCTCACCAAAACCAGGAAACGGTGTTTGCTCTCCTAAAGACTCCATGCTCCTCTTCCTGCAAGACCTGACCTCAGCTAAAGATATCAATAGCCAAGTCAGAGACCACTTCCCATGCTCCCCTGTCCCCTCTGTCGCTCTTTGGTGTGGTTCTGATAATTAATAGAGCATGTGTCACATTAGAGCATCGTAGGAGCTGGATAGGTACTGGGGGAGGAAAAGGAAGAGGGGGAGGGGAGGATAGATCCGGAATGAAGGGAAAGAAAAAGGACATTTCCAAGCTTGCTCCCAAAGAACTCATAGTGATGGTGCAAATGGGCACATAAACATATGATGACAGCCCAATATGGCACATGCTTTAGAAAAGATCTGACCAAGATGTGGTGGCAGCCCTGAGCCAGCAACATCTGCAGAAAAGTCCTCTGATACGAGTCTTGGAAGATGAGTAGGAGTCTTCCAGGTAGAAACGGGCAGGAGAGGGCATTGCAGGCAGAGGAAAGAAATAGGCACAAGCAGGACACAGAAAAGAGCCCATCGTCTGCAGGGGGATGAGATGGGATGTCCACCAAGCCTGTACATATGACTGTGTTGGATTCTTCCTCCAAAGTTGGCACCTTAGAGCAACCGATGGCATCCCACACCCATCCAAACACTAGGACTAGCCATTTCTGCCTTAGAACATTTTTTTAGCTTTGTTGCTGACTCTGGTCCCCAGTGCCACTCCTGGCACTGAGGGCCATCCATCCATGGCCTCTTTGGTTGGTCTTTCTTATGACAACAGCCTGGTCTCCCTGCTTCCTGATTCTCCTCACCCCAGCTTGTCCACTCTGAATGACCCCCTGTTTCTGAGCCAGCTTTGAAGCAGTTTGGAGTCTCCTTAGATAATGGTGATAATCTACCCAAGGAGGAGGATATCACTTGCTTCAGCTAGAGCCCAGAGAGCCCTGCAAAAGATGAGTTAGAAAGGAAGCTGACCTACAAAGACCAGAGAACCAGGGAGCAGGACCACAGTGAGGCCAATGATAGAGACAGGGTTCATCCATCCAACAATGTGGAAGACCTCTGCCTCCGAGCCTCACCTCTCTGGGTGCAGGGCACAAGACGGCACATGAAGAACCCACCGTGCTATCCCTGCCCTCATGGAGCTTGGAGGAGCCAGCCATTAATCCAATAACCACACAAATAAATGCAAAATTACAAATCGTGATAAACAGTGTGAAGAGTATTTAAAAGGAGCTCTGTGCACTTACAACGGTGGTGAGGCAGTCAAGGAAGACTTTCAAGGATGGGACATTTGAGCTGAGATTTGAAGGTTGGGTTAATTAGGTAAACAATGGAGAGCAGGAGTAGTTCTACCTACAAGCTAAGAGAGTTAGCCTAGGAGTAATACTTGGATTTGAATATTATCCCCACTGATGGTTAATTTGGGGCAAATTATTCCACCCTCGCGTATATTGGTTGCCTTGTCTGCAGAATGGAGCTAGTAATTGTATTTACCTTAGAGATTTGTTATAAAGATTTAAGAAGACAACGCACTTACAGTAGACAGTATAGTACAGAGTAAGGACTTTGTAAAGGGTGGGAGGACCAGTAGTGGTTACTGTGGTTGCAGTGATATTGATTGAAATGATGCTGCTGGGACGACGGTGACGGTGATGGTGGTGTTGATTACCGTGGGGATCGTGATACTGAGGATGGCCATCATGAGGATGACGATGGTGATGATGATAGTGATGGCGTGGACGGGGATGAGGATGATGTCTGCACTCACAGCAATGGGAACAACACATGCAAATGATACCCTCAAGCTGAAGAAGGCATGAAGATAGGAGGTGCTAAGCTGAAGAAGGCATGAAGATAGGAGGTGCTAAGGAGAGGAGACAGGCATGTCTCTTAAGGCAGATAGAGCCAGACTCTGCAAACGCCAATTTATAGACTCTAGACCCCGAGCTTCCTCCAAATGTAATCAAAGAGCTCTAAAAGTGCAGATTCAGTTAAAATTTCTTGAACTCCCTGCCTTGAAAGGTCCTGTCTGCCTTGGGAATTCCCTAGCAGTCCAGTGGTTAGGACTCTGTGCTTGCATTGCAGGGGGCCCAGGTTCAATCCCTGGTCAGGGAACTAAGATCCAGCATGCCACGCAGCATGGCCAAAAAAAAAAAAAAAAAGTCCTGCCTCCTGCCTTTACGCCAACAGTACCACCAGGAAAGCCAGTGTTAAGTGAGTGCCTACTACGTGCTGGACAATTACTCATGTGTCACTCTGTTTGATCCTCATGAGGTTTACCTGGTGGTTGGCACCATGCTGAGCACTTCTAGTATGCTGAGAAGCAGGATATAGGTATTATGCTAGTTTTACATAGAAAAAAATAAACAAGGCATAGAAAGTTTAATTAATTATCCAGCTTACAAAGCTAATAAATAATAAAGACAGGGTTTCAACCCAGGCTCAAATGTCTCCTAGTTTAAGCCCTTTCTTCTTTGTACCACAATGCCCATTGGTGCTTAGTCAGAGGATGTGTAGACTTATAGAGGCGGAGCTATAGGACCCAGGCCCCAATCAACAAAGGATCTCTCTCCTGCTTCATCCCTAGTGCGGGCAGCTCCTCTGATGCCAGCAGAGTTCACAGAAAGTCCTCGTCAAGTCTCATGATCCACAATTTGTAAGTCACTATTTATAAGAGATGACAAGAGGGAAAAATGGTGCATGTGTTCATTGAGCCCCTACAAGATGGTAGGTGATTTACATACATTATTTCACGGAGGACAATCCCATTCCTTACTCAAATGGTACTGTCTCCTACTTAAAAGATAAAGGAACTAAGACTCAGCATGGTTGCAAAACTTGTTCAAGGTCACGCAATGGAGGGTGTGATATTTAAATCAAGGACTAGACTGACTCACTCCAAAGCCCAGTCTCTTTAGTCACTTTCTCCCAATTGTTCTTTTGGGATGCAATGCACACACACACCCCACACACACACACAGAGCCAGACACAGCCATACACACAAACAGATTTTACCCCAAAATCTGAATGCATCAAAATGTGTATAAATTCATAATGCTTTTAAAGATCCCCCACCTCTGCGACCAGAGGAGGAAGAATGAAGGAGATTGCTGCCTGCTTTCCTTATGTATTTAGGCTGTAGCACAGCTTTTATATATTTCCAAGCACCTGGCCACCTCTTTTGTGCTCCAGGAAGGATAATAGACAATCCAGCTGAGGTTTCAAGGTTGAGGCTTTAGAAACTGGAAAACGGGCTTTCACTGGCTATTTATTCACCTACAGTGTCCTCAGCGGCTCCAGGAACTGCAGTTACCACAGATGCCCAGGCAGGGGCTGAGCAGGGATGCTGCATACACATTTGGGTTCACGAGTCACAAATTCATGCATGTGACTTTCTGAAGACAAAGGTTGAAAGAGAGTTACAATGTAGACTGTTCCTTTCTAGCTATGCCTTGAGCAATTCATTTAATCTTTTCAAGCTTCCGTTTTACTATCTGGGAAATGGGAATAACAGCATTATCGGCTACCTGAGTCAGCTATTGCTGTGATGATCTGGGGTAACAAACAACCCCCATATCTCAGTGGTTTACCTCAACAAGCATTTATGTCTCACTCACAGCCCTGAAAGTCATCTGGGGCAGCTCTGCTTCAGGCTGTAGATTGAGTTCAGGTCTTTTTCATTTTAGGATGAACGGAAGAAAGTATCTGGGGTGTGATCTTCCCATGATCAGTCACAGGAGTACAAGAGGGCTGGCCAAATCACTAAAGCACATTTCAAACTTTTGGTTGGACGTGGGGTACATCGCATCCACCCATATCCCAATAGCCAAAATCAATCACGTAGCCAGGTATAAAGTCAGTCTGGGGCATGGAAAGAGTGGGGAGGTGTTCCAGTTACCATCAGTGTGTAAAAATTTATTTCAAAACTTAGCAGCCCACACCAGCCATTTTATTTCACTTGTGACTTTATTGGTCAGGAGCTTGGGCAGGGCTTGGCTGGACTCTGTCTAGAGGTTGTAGTCAGGTGGCAGCTGAGGCTGCAGTCATCTGAAGGCTCGGCTGGCCTGGCCACCCAGGACAGCTCCCTCACAGGGCTGGCACGTGCTGCTGGTAGTCAGCTGGGCTGGACCAAAGTGCCCACGTGTGGCCTCCCCAGCACAGACGTCTCAGGGTGGTTGAATTCCTCAGCTGGTACTTGGCTTCCCCAGCCACATGTCCCAGAGATCAGGCAGAAGTTTCGTGGCTTTCTCTGACTTAGCCTCCAAAGCTATGCAGCATCAATTCCACTGCATTGTACTGGTTACAAATAAGTCACTAAAAACAGCCCAGATTCAAGGGCAGGGGACATAGACCCCACCTCTCAATGGGAAGAGTGTCAAAGAATTCACAGGCACAGTTTTTTTGTTTTTGTTTTGTTTTGTTTTAAATATTGAGTCTTCATATCCATGAACATGGACTGTCTTTCCACACACTTTTTTAAAATAAATTAATTATTTTATTTATTTGGCTGTGTTGGGCCTTTGTTGCTGTGTGCGGGCTTTCTCTAGCTGTGGCAAGCAAGGGCTACTCTTCATTGTGGTGCACGGTCTTCTCACTGCAGTGGCTTCTCTTGTTGCAGAACACAGGCTGTAGGTGCACGGGCTTCAGTAGTTGTAGCACGTGGGCTCAGTAGTTGTGGCTCCAGGGCTCTAGAGCGCAGGCTCAGTAGTTGTGGCTCATGGATTTAGTTGCTCTGCGGCATGTGGGATCTTCCTGGACCAGAGATTGAACCCATGTCTCCTGCATTGGCAGGTGGATTCTTAACCACTGCACCACCAGGGAAGCCCACAGGCACAGTTTTAAACCATCACAAGAGGCAAAAGAGGATGAAAAATGAATAAATAACATTATCGACATACCACCCCCCCATAAAAGTTGTGATAATATGTGTAAAGCGTTTAGCGCAGTGTGTGGCACAAACAATAAATAAATGGTAGCTACACAAATCACAGGGTCACTAGGTGGAGATTCCAAATGATTGTCTACCTCGCTTGTTAACTTGTAGCAATAACTGGACTAACCTTGATGAGGCCAAGAGGCCAAAAAAGATGGTGATGGGGCTACCGTTTGCAGCTCACCTGCAATGTGCCAAGCTCTGTGCTAGGCATTTAAAGACTTAAATGTAAGACATGAAACTCCTGGAAGAGAACATAGGCAAAACACTCTCTGACATAAATCGTACCAATGTTTCCTTAGGTCAGTCTCCAAAGGCAATAAAAACAAAAGCAAAAATAGGACTTCCCTGGGAGGACAGTGGTTAAGAATCCGCCTGCCAACGCAGGGGACACGGGTTCAAGCCCTGGTCTGGGACAATCCCACATGCTGTGGAGCAACTAAGCCCATGTGCCACAACTACTAAGCCTGCGTGCCACAACTACTGAAGCCTGTGTGCCTAGAGCCCATGCTCCACAACAAAAGAAGCCACCACAATGAGAAATCCGCACACTGCAATGAAAAGTAGCCCCCGCTCTCCGCAACTACCCCACGCGCAGCAACAAAGACCCAATGCAACCTAAATAAATAAATAAATAATAAATAAATAAATTGTTTTTAAAAAGCACCCCACCAAATGTTGTAAACATGCTGCTGTGGATGTACTTGGGAGAGCAGTCAAGCATTCCTCTCTGTATCCCTCTCCTCCCCTCCCGGGTTTAATGGTCCACACAACCAGAAAGCCCCTGCAATCAGCTCATCCCTCTATCACAGCACTAATCCTACTGGATGTCACTTTGGCCCCACTCTCATGTCACTGAGTGGTCCTTGGAGACAAGGACTGTGTCTGATCTACCTCTGGACCTGGTGCCCAGGGCAGGACTACCCCAGAGGAACATGGACATCTCTCATTTTTCCTCCAGGTCCACTCACCATCCTTCTTCTACCTGTGTGGACCACATCAACAGGCCTCCTTGCTCTCTGGTCAGGCTTGAGCAGTGGCGAGTCCTGGCAGGGGATCAGAGGAAGGAAGGAGAGTGCTGTGAGGGTATTCATTCCCCCAACTGATACAGAGGTGCTTGGGGGACAATTATCAGACACAAGTTTCATCTGTAAGGTCTGTGAGCACTGAGTCTCCTGGATACACAGGCCAGGCCAGTAGATGCAGGATGCCGTGGAGGGTGTGGCCAGTTCTGTCTGTCCTTGGCTGATTAAACAGCAGGATCACCTTCCACCTGGAGCTGTCAAGCTTCCAGCCAGGGCTTCATTTAGGGACAGAGCTGTCTCTCACCTGACATCTCAGTGACAGAGAGGATTTCAATTAGAGCCATCAGGGGCCTCGAGTGCCTGACACATCTCAGGAATGATGGTGAGGTAGGCAGATCCTGCAGTGTCCTGAGGCTTGCCAGCCTGACTCCCACCCTCTCCTCCCACGGGCTGGACAAGCACAGTAAGTCCCCTCCAGGCCCACAGCCAGCGGAATGCTTCAGGTGCCCCACTTGAGGAAGATTCCCAAAGCCTCCCCTGGCAGGGAGGATTACCAGCATCACATCTACTTAGAGTCATCTCCAAACTCCCAGGGTCTCCTGTTTTGTGTTCCCAAAGCACCTGGACTCTCCTTTCTAGCTCTTAACACACTTGTAATTAATCAGTCACTTGTATAATTATCTATATTCTACTCTCCATCACAGTGGTCCTGTTAAAAATGAAATGAGATTATGAAATCATATCAAATCACTCTACAGCTCAAATCCTTGGCTGGCTTTCCTTTTCACTAAGTAAATGCTGGTCTTCACAGTGGCCCTACTCAATCAGGCCCACCGTGATTCCTCCCTCTCTTTCACTCTGCTGCACCCACCATGGCCTCCCTTTGGTACCTTCAACACACCAAACATAGCCCTGCCTCAGGGCCTTTGCACATGCTCTGGTTCCTTTGCCTAGAATACTGCTGCCCAGATGGCTTAATGGTTCCCTCCTACTCCACCTCCATTTTAACTCTTCTAAAAGATTCACCACATGGACCTAGAGACTGTCATACAGAGTGAAGTAAGTCAGAAAAAGAAAAACAAATATTGTATATTAATGCATATATGTGGAATCTAGAAAAACGGTACAGATGAACCAGTCTGCAAGGCAGAAATAGAGACATAGATGTAGAGAACAAATGTATGGACACCAAGGGGGGAAAGAGGGGAGGGTGTGATGAATTGGGAGATTGGGATTGATGTACATACACTAATATGCATAAAACAGATAACTAATGAGAACCTGCTGTATAGCACAGGAAACTCTATTTCACTTCACTGTACAGTAGAGACTAATAAAACATTGTAAAACAAAACTGTATCCTAATAAAAGAATTTAAAAAAAATAATTCACCATAGCCAGAGCATAAGCAAAAACACAGGACACAATAGCATTCTTTTTATTTATTTTTTTAAGTAAATATATATTAACTTCATAGCAGAAAACAGCTGGCTAAAGTCAAGGCCATTGTGGAACCTAGTTTTCTGGTGCCAGTTTACCCCAGGTGTGCTGCCCGGTTTCCTGGTTCTTTCTGGGGTCATGTGACCAAAGTTCTGAAAGTGAAGAGCTGAAGGTTGAAATCAGCTCCAACGTATGAGGGTCCCTTTTATGCCTGATCACAAATCACATACTAAACTATGTTTGGTTGTTTTTTAAATAATTTATTGAGATAAGATTCACGTAACATAAAATTAACCATTTTAAAGTGGACAATTCCGTGGCATTGTGAACATTCACAATGCTGTGCAACCATCTCCTCTACCTAGTTCCAGAACATTTCCTTTACTCCAGGGTAAAACCCCTTACTCATTAAATGGGTTCTCCTCCATTCCCCTCCCCACCGCCAGTTCTTATATTTAGGTCACTGACCCATTTGGCGTTATTTTTTCCCTACGCTGTGAGTTTGTGGTCCAACCTCATTCTCTTGCATGTGCACATCAGCTGTCAGAGCACCATTTGTTAACGATGATTTTCTTCTCCATTGATGGACCTGGTGCCCTTGTCAAAAATCAGTTGGCCATAGATTTGTGGGTTTATTTCTGAACTCTCAATTGTATTCCATTGATCTTATTGTCTGTCCTTATACCAATACCGCACCGTTTTGATTACTTTATCTTTGTAGTCAATTTTGAAATCAGGAAGTATGAGTCTTCCAACTTCGCTCTTTTCCAAGACTGTTTTGGCTTTGGGGGCCCCTTGTAATTCCATATATATATATGGGAGTTGGCTTTTCTATTCTGCAAAAAAAAAGGACCATTGGAATTTTGACAGAGTTTGCACTGAATTTGTAGACTGTGTGAAGTTTCCCAATCCTTGAACACAGAAAGAATGTCTTTCCATTTATTTAGATTTTCTTTATTTCAGCAATATTTTGTATTCAATGTACAAAAATTTTACCTCCTAGGTTAAATTTACTGCTAGGTATTTTATTCTTTTGGATGCTATTGTAAATGGAATTGTTTCCCTAATTTCCTTTTTGGATTTACATGATCATTCTTAAATGCTACAGGTAGAAAATTTGATACAACCTTTCCAAAGTCTAGTTTGGTAATGTATCTAAAAATACATGTACTTTATGACCCAAACTTTCTCAATTCAGGAATTTATTCTAAAAAGATAGTAAGACATGAAGATATTTGTACAAAAATGTTCATTCATTCTTGATTGTTTTGATTATTGAATTTGGAAACAACCTGAATGTGTTTCAGCAAGAGACTAGTTAAATAATGATACATCCATACAATGGAATATTATTATAGCCATTTATAAAATAATGATGTAGAATTGTTTTATTAAAATAGCAAGATGTTCACAGTATGTTATTGAGTTATTTTTAGTTTATAAAATAGCATGTATATCTCACGAGATAAAATTATGTATTTATATCAATATACATGCCTCCAAAGATCTGATAAGATATCTGGCCAAATGTTAATGGTGTTTATCTTTCAGTGGTCATATCTGAACGTTCTTTAAAGAGACATTTTTAAAACTTGAAGGGAAAGCCAAGTTTTGATTTTGAGTGAGAGAATTCAATATGGTAAATATTTCTTTTCAAATCTATAAATTCCATGCACTCCAAATCAAAATAATGAAGTTTTTTTTAAAGGTATTTGAGAAATAACTCTACTGTTCATATAGAAGAATAAATGTATAATAATAACCAGGAAGATGGTTTGGAGGGAAAAACTAAGAGAAGTTTTGCCCTATCATATTCTAAACATATTGTTAAGCTACAATGTGGTAGTTTAATGACCCTAGAATATGTTCATTTTGTTAACAACATGGAATTGGCTGTTGATTAGTATCTGTAAACTGAATGAACAAATAGCCCTAGTTATCAGAGAAAGGCAACTTTGAACTATGACTATCAGTGGCAAAAAAAAAAAAAATTACTACTTAGTACTGAGGTGGCTGTAAAAAGACACTAAGCATTGCTGCTGGATGTGTAAATTGGTGTAACCTTTTTGGTCAGGCAAATTAGTTACATGTTTGCATGTGAATGTCAGTTACAGTACATTTGAATGTAATATTTTGTCCAGCAATGAGATCAGTTAAATTAATTACAGTACAGCCACACACAGGAATATTATGAGCATTAAAAATGGTCATGGAGACATATTTCTTGACATGGAAAGGTACAATATAGTGTTAAGTGATTTCTTTTTTTAAAAAAAACATAGAATTGTAATCTTCTGCTTAACAAGTATTTAAAAAGGGCTCTCTGATGGCCTGCCACTGTCGGGAATTGGAGATGCAAGCTAGTCAGGGTCCCTATCCTCCTGAGGCTTACTGTCTAGCAGTGTGAAAAGATACTGAAAAAAGCCTGAGTATTCTGGCAGGAAAATGCAGGCTGCTGAGGGATGCCTAACAGGGGATATAAAGGCATCCTGAGGAAGGATGAGGAAGAGGTGTCCAGGCACAGGGCGTGGGGGCGTGGGAGGAGGAGGAAGACCCGGTGAAGTTGAGCAAAGTTCTCAGAGGAGGTGGGAGAAGTAAGGATGTAGAAGCAGGTCAGAAAGGCAGATCTCCGCAGAGGAGATTAAGGATTTTGCCTCCTTACATGAGGACACATCCTCAGGCCTGCAACAGCGCCCATCGCCTCGGGAGATCCCTGGGTGGGTTGCCTTGTCCCTCCAGACCCCTCCCCTGCAGAGCTGCTTAGCGGGACCCCAGTGTTCTTCGAGAGAGGTCCTCTACTGGCAGCCTGGCTCCCCCAGGGGAGAGAGCAGCCCAGAGAGTCTCAGGAGTGAATTCAGGTACCGCAGGAGCCTGGGACCGCAGGGAGAGCTGCAACGGCGAGCCAGGGAAGGGCTCTCCATGGAGACTGAGCCCAGGTCATGAAGTGCAAATGCAGAGTTCAAAAGCCTCAAATCTAGAGATGAGAACAGGACTCCCAGCCCCTCTTGTCTCTGGAGAGCCAAGTTCTGGCTCTTGGGCTTACAAATGGAGCCAGGAGGGTGCCTGACAAGTCCAAAATGAGGAGGCAACCTAGGGACAGCCCCAGCCCCTGTGGGTGCCTGGCAACCAGAAGCCCCAGAAAACAGAGAGATTCTGTCCAGGTCTGAGCAAAGCAGAATTTTATGTGCATATTTATTGCCCTCCTGGCAATTTCCAAATGCACTGTCAGTAGGAAACAGTTTTCTAGACACTAAGACTAATCAAAAGCCTGTTCAAAAAAGCATTATGCAGGTACCTAACATAACCATATACATTAGTTTCTTATGGTTTTATATTCAAATCAACAAAAATTTATTGAGCACGGGCTCCATGAAAACACCATGCCAGGTGCCTTAGCAGCACACAGCAGATAATACACAATCCCTGTCTGTCCCCAGCCCTCAGCTGCTCGTGTTCTGGGTGGGATTGGGGAGTGACTCACACACTGCCTGACTTTAATAGAAGGATCGTTGTGCTAAGTGCTGTAATAGAGGTACAGACAGCAAGATGGGAAAATGGGAGGGAGGGATTATTTCCGGCTGGGGGATCAGGGAGGTTTGAATATCGATATAATTTTTCCTGAGCACCACCTCTAGTCTCTTGGTTCATCCTTCTAGCGACCACATGGGATAACCATTATTATTGTCCCCATTTTACAGATGAGAAAACCGAGGCTCAGAAAATCTCAGTAGATTGCCCAGTGTCACACAAGTAGCTGAGTCTCTTCGACACCATCACTTGGGCTCTATGGATGATACCAGTGGTTCTTCCTTAAGGGTGTGTATATCATCAAAAGTGAGAAGCTTTTTCAAAATATACCGACCTACATTCCATGGCAGATGTACTGAATCAATCTCTAGGGCAAGTCCTAGATATGTGTGTTTTGAAAAATCTTTCTACATGAATCTGGTGTGCTTCATGATTTACACACACTATGAGAGCTTAAGTGGGATTTCAACAGATAGGGACAGAGAAGGAAAAAGCATTCCAGGTAAATGGAACTGGGTAAACAAAAGTGCAGAGCTACTCTGGAGTGCTGGCAGTTCTGTGTCTTCACCAGGGTGGTGATGACAAGGGTGTTTGGCTGATCATACTTCACTAAGCTATATATTTGTTTTGTGTGGTTTTCTGTATTTTTGTTTTATTTCACAATAAAAAAGTTATAAAAAAAAAAAGTGCAGCGCTAGAAGGACTTCCCTGGTGGTCCAGTGGTAGAGAATCCGCCTTCCAATGCAGGGGACACAGGTTCCATCCCTGGTCGGGGAACTAAGATCCCACATACCCTGGGGCAACTAAGCCCACATGCCCTAGAGCCCTCACACCACAACTAGAGAGAAGCCCACGCACCAAAATGAAGAGCCAGCACACCTCAACAAAGATCCCAAGTGCTGCAACTAAGACCTGACGCAGCCAAAATCAGATAGATAAATAAATAAATACATAAATAAATAAATAATAAAAAGAGAGAGCTCCTCAACTTAAAAAAAAAAAGTGCAGAGCCAGGAAAAGGTAGGGCTTCTTTGGGAAGGATTAAGTGGCCCCAATCATAAGATCAAAGGAAGAGCGAGGCAGGGTCAGTGAATGTGCATGAGGGGCCTGCCACATCACTAGTGCTCTTCCTGACTGCCCCAAACCCGCTCAGGGTTCAGCCACGGGCTTCAGTAAGGAGCAGCGAGATCTCCCGGCAGCAACAGCTGAAAGAAACCAGCCTCTGTTCAGAGAGAGAGGAAGGCCTGTCAGACATTATTGAGCACCTACTAATTGCCAAGTGCTGCATCGAGCTCTTTGCATACATTATCTCATTGATTCCTCCTGACAGCTCTGAAAGTGGTTATCGTTACCTGCATTGTTTAAAAGATTCATGCGGTCCAGAGAGTAATCTGCCCAAGGTCACATCATCAATAAGTGACCTAGCCAGGATTCGACCTCACATCTGTCTGACTTCAATGCTTGTGCTCTTAACTTCTGGGATTGAGTGCTTTTGAAAGGCTGTCAAGAGGAAGGTGAAGCTGGGTCATATGATAAGCAAGGGATCAATGGAAACTGTTCCACGGGAAAGACTGAAGGTGGCTGTGGAGCCTGGGTTCCCTTAAAAGCAGAGCCTGAGACAAGGATTTGGGCGCAAGCCGTCTATTTGGGAGGTGATCTCAGGAAGCATCGGGAGGAAGAGGAGAAGAGAGAGAAGAGAAGGATGCTGATAAAGGGTATAGTTACCACTGTGGGCAGTGGGGGCTCAGTCCCAATGGGGACCTGCTGGGAGACTATGACACACACAGGTGACCTCCAGGGCTGGCAGATGGGATGTGTGAGGGCCGTCAACAGCTTCTCCTACAACAACTGTGTTCAGTACTTGGGGATTACAGAACAAAGCATCCCTCAAGATGTCCTTGTGTGAATCCAATCTAGAAGATGAATAGGAACTGGATCAGAGGAACTGAGAAAAGACATGTGAGCAGAAGAAGATGGCTCTGGGACCTGAGGGTCACAGCTATAATTGACTCGGACATGTTAAGGTCGCTAAAGAAGCAGGTGTGGATTGGAAGGGGGAGGCTTGCAAAGAATCCCAGTCCCACCAGCCAGATCAGCCCTACTGTATAACGGACATATATCAGCCTGGCACCGTCAAACATCAAGGACTGTCTCCCCTGGACTGAGAGCAGACCCTATCAGTACATTCTCACGTAAATCTGGCCCCAGAGAGAAAACTCCTATAATGGTTTTTAATGCCAGGGTCATAGTTTAGTATCCTAACCTCCGTTAATGTGAGTCTGCCTGAGGGATGACCCTGCTCCTCACACTGAAATAAGCAGGGTCCAACTCTGTATGACCCACATCCAGACCCCAAGTCAAGCTTATTGTGAGTGGCCTCCCCAGACATGACCCTCCAGCCTTCCCCAGGCAACACCCCAAATTCGAACAATTCTAGCGGTGCCTTTTTTTTTGCTATGTAACTTTCTACAATAAAGCCATGTGCGGAGGCTTCACTCAAGGACAAGGTGGCGAGGAACCCAGGCTCTTGTTCTCATTCACAGTCATAAGCCTCAATCACTCACCCTGCCTGCGTGTGCATGTGCGTGCGCGTGTGCCTGCGCGTGTGTGCGCGTGTGTGTGTGTGTGGATCTGAATGTTCGTGCATGTGCACGTCTCTATGGGTATGGTTTGTGTAGATGAATGTTTGTGCAAACATGGGCGGGGAAACAGCAAACGTGAGCTCTGAGGTCTCTTACCAGGCACTGCCACTTGCTAGTCTTGTGATCTTGGGCAAGTCAACAGTGACCCTCGCCTCAGCTTCCTCATTTGTAAAATGATCTTTACAGCTGAGTTCACAGGATGATTTGAGGGTTAACACGAGGTAACGCTGATAAGGCAGTTTCGCGTAAGCTTGAGTGAGTGTTCAGTCACTTGACATTTGAAGTTACTGTTTCAGGTAAAGCTGCGTGTACGTGTGAGCACGGCATCCCCTTTAGGATGCCGCTGATGCTGATGTGGTTATGATCCTGCTCTGTATCATGCTGTGATCACCAATGGGATCAGTCAAGGGAATGTCTAGCCAAAGACCACAAACCGGCATGATGTAATTGGAAGGGATGTCTGCCAGACACCGGTAGAAAGAAAACACAAGAGGATCCAAAAGCCAGACGGTGGATGGGGGGATGACCAAGCCAGAGAGGAGAGTGTCCCTGGATTCAGCACATAGGACAACATGAATCAGAATGTGATGCCAAATCCTCTCCCGCACAATATCCCCAGACAGACCAGAAAGCCTCAGGCCAGCCGTGTCCACGGGCACAGAATCCCAGCCTGTAGCTCTGGCGAACACAGATGGATGTTGTTCACCGGACCGCACTTAGAAAGTTACAAGCCTCCCACCCACCCTAATCCAAACAGAGCGAGGAAGAGAGATTTCAGAAAGATCTCGCTCCCTCCTGCCACATAGTGGGGCTCCGGATTTGGCTGTTTATCACCAGTCTCAGAGCCGAAGATGATTATTCTGATAAACTGGAATGAATCTCACAGCAGAAGGGGAGCTTGCAATAGCCCTGCTGATTTATCACCCTTTTCAACCCAGTTGGGTGCCAAGAGAATAAATCTTGCTTGCCTCTGGCTAGGTACCCGCAATCATGCCATGGACCGTGACTTTCATATCCCATTAACTCTGAATTACTCAGTCTGGGGCTGAGCTGAGAGGTAATTTAAAATGGCAGAAGGGGAAAATGTTCTGATTTAGATCTGATAGAGACTGGATTAAGTCCTCCCATTTTTCAGAGCTTAAATGTGAGCTTTGTGGAGGGGAGTACCTTCAGGTTGGATTGGACTCTTGCGAAGGACCTGAGCCACAGATTAAACAAAACAACCTGAGCCAAACACATGTTCCAAAGGTCTGGAGGCTCCAAACCGGAGTTTCTCGGGGAAATCAGTCTATTACAAAATCACCATTCTCCGGAGTGTAAATTATTACAAACCTTTAGGGTAGCAATTTGGCAGTTCCTATCAAAATGAAAAAGGCTGATACCCTCTGACCCAGACATTTCACTACAGAAACATTTGGATGTGTTCAAGTGGACGTGTACAAGGATGTTCGTTGTGGCCTTATTTGCGTTACTGAAAATCAGAGACAAACAAAAGGGTCCATCAATAGTGGAGTGCCTTAAGATAGGATGGTACATGATTCTCTAAGAGAATAAGCATATGTTAAAGAGAATGAGGTGGAAGGAAGTCCGTGACATATTACAGAGTAAGAATATTAAATTTAAAAAGTGCACGATAGCTCCATGTAGAGTATGCTCTCGTTTTTTAAAAAAATGGAGATTAAATTAAAACCACTGTTCATTTCTTTAATCCATCCTCAGTCTCTTAATACGTAAGGTATGCCTCTTTATCAGCAATCACACAGTCTCTGCAGTGTGAGCCACTTTCTACAGCCCAAAATAAATTTCACATCCAACGCAGCCTGATATTTTGGTCTCTGATGTGGCCTTCTTGCTAGGACCACTTCTGGTACCCAACTAACATTCTTGGAAAGCCACAAAGACCACTGGGTCGGGGGGAAGAAGAGAAGGCTTTTCTCAGCCAGGAATCTGCCTGGTTCTCCTCTTTAGAGCAGACACAGAGAGCCAGGCTCTCTTGGCATTGAATCACTTACAATTGCAGGTGTGAGCTCTCTTGACTCCCCACACCCATGGACCTAAGATGAGCATGTGGGAGGCCTGCTGAGTATGTGGGCTGCAACAGACATGGGACTTATTGCTCTTTAAGAGCAGAAAGCCCTTATCCTGACATTCAAGGTCTCTGGCCATCTGGTCCTGCATTAGTCAGGATAGAATATGACATGCTACAGTACCATATAAACCCCCAAATCTCATTGGCCTCATATAACAAAGCTTTATTTGTCCCTCATAAAAAGTCTGGTCCTAGCTAGGTGGCCATCTTCCATACAATGACTCAGGGATCCAGGCTGTCACATCTTGTGGCTCTGCCGTCTTGACATGTGGTCTCCAATGTTGCTGAACCAGTTGAAGGGAGGACTCGGGGAGGCATATGTGCTCTCACCTGCCTCAGTCCGGAAGTCTCTCCCACTCATCCATCGGTCAGAATTGTCACGTGGCACCTACCTAAGCCCGAGGGAGTCTGGAAAATAGAGCCTTCTGTGTCCCAGGAAAAAGAAACCATGTACTTATCACCTTGCCTCTGCTCCAGATCCTAGCGTCTAGCATCCCTTTCCCACTGTATCTCACACACACCCTCATTTGCCTGAGATGTCCTGCCTCCTCCACCCTGATATCCCCACCAGGGACAGGGGACCAGACTCCAGCCTCCAGAAAGATGGGATGTGACACGCATGCCTCGTTTCCTGCCTCTGTGCTTTTGCTAATGCTGTTTACTCACTCGACAAACATTTATTGTGCACTGAGAATATCCACGCACAGTGCGAAGGCAGATAGTCTCTGCCGCCCTGAAGCTCACAGTCCGGGGGCCCATTTCTACCACCTCTGCCTTCTAAACCCTACTGGGCTCTGCTCAGCTGCTAGCCTGCCTCTCCTCATCCCTGGTGTGTCGGGAGGACTCACTGAGCTAATGCAACGCAAGGGTCATAACCCATGCCTGGCACCAAGGCAAAGACAACAGATGTGACCTGCCGATCACAGCAGCCACCTTATTTCAACAGGATCACACAGAGTTGGCTCTACATTCCAGAATCTATTCTCACCTTTTTGCCACATCTGTCCACAAAGGCTGTCCTCAAAGCCCTCTTTCTCACTTACTCAAAGGAGAGGACCTTGTCTGTAAACACAGGATAAGGAAACCAAAAGATTTAACAGGGGCTGAAGCTCCTCATGAAGTTCTTGAAATTTCTTCTTTTGGGCCTTGAGAGAAATCTCATCTCTTCTAATACGGGGAGATCTGAGGCTCTTTGAGGGTGTTCAGGGAACATATATACCAGATACATCAACACAACAAACCAGGAATGAAGAATGAAGATCGTGAGACCTTCTGGACTCACTTCCTGCCCGTGTCTGCTCAGGTGTAACCCCTCAGAGAGACCTTCCCAGACCACCCTGCATAAAAACACCATTGTCATCATCCTGTATTTCTTAACCCTGCCTTATTCTTCCTTCAGGCAGTTATCACAGCCATAAACAATAGCCTGTTCAAGATTTCAGAGCCCATATCAGCCAGGGCACTGACTCTAAATTCTGTACTAGGTCCCTGGAGGACAGATAAGGTGTGGAGTTATCCTTTGCACCATCCCTGGCATCTAGCTCAGTCTTAAAAATCACATACGCTCCCTAAATATGCTTCTTGACTGAAGGAATTTTACAAAACAGGATGCCAAGGAGATCATTAAGAAGCATGCTTCTGCACCTCAACTTTTTAAATCGTGTTACACTTCAGGATTTCTGTACGTGCTTGTTTATAAATAAAATTAGATTCATCCAAAACTGAGTTATCCTTCATGGTCGGTTAGTTATTATAGGAATTTAAAAGCACTTATTTGAGTAATATCCAGGTCATTTGGAGTCAGTATCTTCTAAAAGTTGGACCCCATTACAGATAAACACCCATGCTGGGCTCCAGGCACAAAAAATAGCAATATGGTTCATTTCCTAGAATATTTGATGAAAGGACAACTCCATCTCCCATCGCCTAAATATAGCCTTTCTATAAAAAATATTCAACACAAAGCATGAGATTACATTTGTGTCCCAACATGGATTTCTGTTAACGTACCTCATGCTGCTTTTTAAAATCAGATAAATTGGTTAAATCCTTTAAGAAAATTAGGCAAGCAAAGATGCCTAATCATTAGTTCTAGAAACCCACCACATACATAATAGAAGCATAGTAATTACTTTTAAGGCCATTCTTTTTTATAATGCTTGTCATTTCTGGGTATTAACTCAAACAGCCAAAACTTGGAACCTCTTTAGGAGATGCCTTTAGTATCAAAGATAATATTACTCATCACAAAATTTGCTGGTAGTTTTTTTATCTTCCATTCCATTTGATTGTCAGTTATATACAGAATGACTGAATAATTTACCGTCCAAAGAAGATACTTAGGAGAGTGAAAAGGGCTCTGTTAATATGAAAAATAACAGCACAACAAAGTGGGCATGCAGTCATCCTAATTTCATATGTGATGACCTTCTCTTATGAGCAAGGTACTGAATCAGACTCTGTAGGGTAACTGGGCTCAAGTCCCGGGAGTGAAGCATAGAAAGAAAAGCTGGAGCTGGATCAGGGATCAGTAAACTTTATCTTAAAGGGCCAGATAGTAAATATGTAAGCTCTGCAGACCAAGAGGCCAAACTGAAGTTATATTTCAGTATTTATAGAACCATTTAAAATGTGACCATTTAAAAATGTAAAAAACTGTTCCTAGCGGTCAACTGGATTCGGTCTGTGAGCCAGTGTTGGCCAGTCTCTGAGCTGGAACATCGCTGGTATTAAATGCTGAGCAAAGAAGTTTGGATTTAATTTTGTGGCCAGTAGTTTCCAGAACCATTTTTATTTTATGAATAGAAACATATCCTCAAATGAAAGTGTATACAGAAGTCCAATATATATGCAAAACGAATAAAAATGAGTTTGCTGTGGTTGAAATGGGGATGAGGTGCAGCGAACAGCCCCGCTCACCCCCGGCGGCACCCCCAGCGCCCCCGCGGGGGCCAGCTGACCATGACTGCAAACCACAGCCACAGTCAGGGGGTGGGTGCCATTAAAGACTCCTGAGGAGGGGAGAAGTAGTCACAGCTGGGTTTTACAACAGTCACTCTGGGCTGGACACTGCAGATTGGAAGGCAGAACGCCCAGGGCAGAGAGCAAGGAAACCAGAGACCTGCGAAAGCAGAGATTAAGGCTGTTTCTGACGCAGACATCAGGAACACAGATGTGGCTCTTGAGGGAGACCCAGTCATCCAGGCAGAGCCGGCTTCATGGGCCTGTGACCTGTGAGGTCTCAGGGCCTCTTGCACAAAAGGGTCCCACACTTGGTTTAATGCTCTGCTGGAGACATCTCGAAATTCTTAACAATTTTCAACCACGGGCCCTGCGCTATCATTTGCACCGGGCCCCATGAATTATGTAGCAGATCCTGCAACCAGGGATGACTTATAGGAGTCTGAGCATGCGTGTCTGCACCTTCCTCCCACTGTCTTGGCCGGGGGCATGCTACATCATCCCTGATGTCAAATGCTCTTTACAAAAAACTCAGCGTTTCACAGCTCTTTCTCCGAGTCTCAGGTCATCCCTCCAACAGGATGCTTCACCCCCCCTCACAAGCACTCACAAATGCCCACGCATCCTCCCTCCGGCTGCTGCATCCTGGAAACACCAGTCACCGCTGATTCGTCCCAACTCCAAATCTCTGAGGGACCAACTCAAGTCAAACCCATACGTGCTGCCTGGTGCCCGGCAGGAATCCCACTGACCCGCAGCTGCCTCCTGCTGACCACAGGCATGAAATCCCAAGGGTCACTTTGGGTTGGGCTCCACCAGGGATGGACACTGAGATAAGAACTCAGGTACCAGTAGTTTCTTTGTGACATGCTAGCAGGATGCCCCCCAAAGGACTGAGGAAATGAGGCAGAGACAGCTAATAAGGGGGGTGGGTTACCACTGTGGGCACCGGGGGACTCTGGAGACTCTGATTACACCTGAGGCATTTTCCACTGATGGGCAGGCAGGCTGGGGTATTTATCACCAATTTCCACCTTTCATTGGGTGGGTTGCTCCTGGGGTCCTCAGAAATTCTGCCCAAATACCCTCTGTGGCCAGAGATGGCCCATCAGGCAGAGAGAGACACAAAGCTGACACTATCTAACAAAACTACCAGGTTTCCTCCAGGGTGGGCTGGGGGGCTCTGAGCGTGACACCTATGGGGTTTGCTCCACCCTACTGTAAAGGAGCAACACAGATTTGGGGGAGAAAATAGACTTCAGGGCACTCCAAGAATGAGAGCATAGCCGCGTGATTCCTTCCGCCCATCACTCAAAACATACTCCTTGTACACCTGTCCTGTGCCAAAATTCTATTTGCATGTATAGTGCTGTTCTACATGTTGTAGAAAAAAACCAGACAGAATTTACAACCAGGTGTTGTCATTTACAAGGACCAAACAGCACGAAGAAAACAAAAGTGCTCACCCGCCAGAAGCCAGGACCACCTCACCCTAGTTTTTAACACATGCAACTCACAACCTTCCTTTTAGACCTGAAAATACCCAAGACTCCCTCTAAAACTTTAGAGCCAGCAAGGGGGTGGGGCCCAAAACAGAGAAGGGAGAAGAGGACTGCAGCCACGAGCTATAACCTTGTAAAGTTTTAAAGGGACACGGATTACATGTGCTTGAACATTATGACCCCTTTGCTAAGGGAGATTATTTTTTTAATAAATTTATTTATTTATTGGCTGTGTTGGGTGTTCATTGCTGTGCACAGGCTTTCTCTAGTTGTCGCGAGCAGGGCTACTTTTCATTGAGGTGTGTGGGCTTCTCATTGCAGTGGCTTCTCTTATTGCAGAGCACGGGCTCTAGGTGTGTGGGCTTCAGTAGTTGTGGCACATGGGCTCAGTAGTTGTGGCACACGGGCTTAGTTTCTCCGAGGCGTGTGGGATTTTCCAGGACCCGGGTTCGAACCCGTGTTCCCTGCATTGGCAGGTGGATTCTTAACCACTGCGCCACCTGGGAAGTCCCACTAAGAGAGATTTTTAACTTTTATAACACACAACATGACCCTCACCAACTGCTGGTGGGATTATAAACTAGCAGAGCCATTTTGGAAAACAATGTGGAAAAAGTTAAGCATAAAGTTACCACATGACCCAGCAATTCCACTTCTAGGGGTGGGTGTGTGTGTGTGTGTGTGTGTGTGTGTGTGTAACTCCAAGAGAAACAAAAACACATGCACACACAAAAACATATGTGAATGTTCACAGAAGCATTATGTATAATAGCCAAAAAGTGGAAATAACCGAAATGCCTAACAACTAATGAATGAATAGATAAAATGTGGTATATCCACACAAAAGATTATTTAGCAATAAAAAGAAATAAACCTCTGATACACACTATAATATGGATGAACCTTTAAAACATTACACTAAGTAAAAGAAGCCAAAAGACCACATTTGGTAAGATGCCATTCATATGAAATGTTCAGAAGCAAATTTATAGAGTCAGAAAGTAGATTAGTGGTTACCTAGGGCTGGGGGTGGGCAGAGGGAGAGTGGTGGAGGGAATGAAGGGTGAATGATAAAGTCTGCAGGGTTTCTTTTCACGATGGTGAAAATATTTTAAAATTGATTACGGTAATGGTCCCAGAATTTTAAAACCATACTGAAAAATACTGTACACTTTCAATAGGTGAATTGTGTGCTATGTGATTTAGATCTCCATAAAGCTGTTATTAAAAATATAACATGAAATTCTAATATCAATAAACAAATTGACAATCACTGCCCTCTTGGAGTTTCCATTCTAGTGAGGAGAGAGGACAATGAATAGTCAATGTGATAAGCAAATCATACAGTATTTTGTTGTGCAGGGTGATCAGTGCAAGAAACAAAGCAGAGCGAGGAGATAAGACGCCTAGGGTGATGGGGAGAGCCACAGTTTTAAATACGGTGGTCAAGGCAGACGTCATTGAGAAGGTGACATTTGAGCGAAGGCTTAAAGGAGTTGGCCACGAGAACATCTGGGGAAAGAGCATCCCAGGTAGAGGGCACAGCCAGTTCAGAGGCCTGGAGGCAGGACTGTGCTGTTTTAACAGCTCCAGTCGAACTCAAGAAGCCAGAGAGAGGAGGGCACAAGGTCACAGGCAGGGTGATGAGGTCAGAGAGGAAACTGGGGTTCCTGTAGGCCTCTCGTAAAGCTGAGTGAGTGCAGAACCTTGGGACTGCACAGATCAGAAAGATGCACAGCTTCAAAGGAAAGAGGAGGAACCGGATGGGATAAATTAGGGCTCTTCTCTCCTCCTTTCAGTGGCTTACCCAGCTGGACAGCAGAGCTCTTGCCACTCCCCCGACCCCCGGAAGTGGAACCGGGTAGCCTAAGCCCACCCAGGCAAAGGAGGGGACGTATGTTGAGGAGATTTGCCGAGCTACAAGCCCGAAAAGCAAAAATGAGAAGTCAGAAAGCAGCAGGCTGACAGGAAACTGCAATTTCACCATCTAATAACCCAGCATGTTTGTGATTTTCAGGTTCCAATTTTTGTATCGTCACGGTCAATTACAGGTCACACATGATTTCCAAAGTGGGCTGCCCAGGGAAGCAGTTGTGTAAATCCATTTTCCACAGCCTTCCCACTCCTGGGCTGTTCAGAACATTCAAAGCCAGAAAGAGTGGGAAGGGACTCCCCCGACAAGTGGGTGGTGGAGGGGTGAAATGGAACCAGCCTGGGACCCCAGATGGTGTTTCCACCCAAACTTTGCTACGTACTCTCTGTGTGACCTTGGCTCAGTCACCTCACCTCTCTGAGCCTTGTCCTTATTCATCTCACAGGGATGCTGTGAGACACCCCTTCAAAAGGGACAGTGGGAAACATCATAGGCCAAACCCCACCACATGCCTATCCTGAGCAATGGCTTTCATCCCTTTTAACAGCTCTATTGAGATATAATTTATATACCATAAAATGTATTCATTCTAAGCAAGTGATTTAATGATTTCTGGTGAATTTAGAGTTGCACAACCATCACCACAATCAGATTTTAAAATATCTCCATCGTCCCCAAAAAAGATACCTTCAGAGCTATCTTTTGAGGGTCAAGTTCCGTACATAATAACATTAATGCCGTATAAAAGCAAAAGAGAAAAATGGCAACTTATTAAGTTGAATAACATGAAATTGCCATTTTTATAGGTTAAAAGGTTCAAATATTGGCAATTTCACATAGCTTAACCTTTTTGAAAAAGAACATCTACAAACATAGTACTATAAAATTACCGTTTGCATGTTAACTCATATCCTGCATGTAAAGGCCTATGAATTGCCTATGTCATGAATTTTTACATTATATCATTAAAAAGAAAACTATGTATGTGGGCCTTTGTGCGTGATTTAAGGGATGTGGGATTTTTCAAGGGAGAAATTTTGACTATACTCCTTTTCACCTTAGCTACTGTCTTTAGAAACAAAACTTCACAGGGATTGTGCACTTTTGAGCCAGCTCAGGCTAGGATCTTCGGTTCACAGTTGAGAAAAATGAAGCTTAACAAGCTTAGATCACCTAGTCATGTAATGCCCGCAACAATGTACTGTTTCAAGAAACACGAATAAAAGTTGCTTAGTGATTTCTTCTATGCATAATAATTACGAAAATCACATGCATCCACCTATTCGAGAAAATAGGAAGATTCTGAACTTCCTACATGCTGCTGCTAATTCAGATTCCTTGCCAATTAACCCCTCAAGGCCTCAGTTTTCTCATCTGTAAAACGCCATAATAACGCCCGTCTCACAGATTTGTGAGCCTCCATGTGACACTTGACAGCAAAGTTCTCCTAAGGCATAAAGTGATATAATGTGTGCCTTTCCATGAGCATTTCTGGCTGTGTCTAAGAAATCAGCTGATTAAATCAGCTGGCCTGTTTTGAAAAACAATATGGTTGTCAGCAAGAGCTATTTACTGAACAAACGAAGCACTTTCACAGCCTTTCTACAATGATCCGTAAGGAGACATATGTCAAATTGTACCCAACATCCGGGACACAGCACAGCTCTGCACAGAGTAAGCACCCAACATTCATCCACTGAATGAGCCCTTATTACATAAGCACCCATACTAGAGGGAGATGATCACCGTTTTCACAGATGGGGAAACCGAGGCTCAAAAGAGAATGTGGAAGAACAGTTTTGCTAGCGTCAAAGCCATTTTCAACCAACCTCTGCCCTATTTCTATGGATTAAAGAAGAGAAGGAGGGAGGATAGGAGGATTGATGGAGAGAGAATAAAGGAAAGGAAGAAGCTACCAGAATCCGAGTGATTCACTTCCATTTGAATTAAGTTGCCAAAAAAAAAAATGCCATTTGAGTGGATAAATATGTGCACTGCCTATTGTCAAGATGTGCGCATTATGCATTTTTTGTTTCTTCATCTGCCATGGCAACCGGAAAGCTTAGAGTCAGATGTATTGCTTGAGAACAATCAGCTCCAGAGTCTAGACGCACTGCCTCCCTCCCGGAGAAGCTGCTTTCTGATGTACGTGTGTCTTTGCCCCATGGAGACACCCAGTCCCTGCCCTAAACCTGAAGCGGCCTGGAGGAGTCTCCCCGTAGTGCAGTAATTGGTCTGTTCTCTGATTCCTTGTGTTTCACCAGCCCTATACTGATCATGAGAGTCGAGTCAGCTGTAATTAGGCCTTATAGGGATAATGGTTTCATTCAAGCTCCTTTAATGGGTTCGTTCACTTACAAGGAAAGGTGTTATGCAACACAGTCAGACACTTTATCACCTTGTGATAATTGGAGTTGCTGAATTACTGTAACAGAGCAACCCAAGGTAATTTCCTATTTGGCCAACGCCGGCTGGCCTCCCCCTGGCCTCCAATTATCATATTTCTTCTTAGAATCGGGTCTCCCTTCCTCTCAGAAGCTGCTGCAAGCTCCAAGCTATTACAGGGGACTCTAAGCTTGCACGGGAGCCGTGAAGTTCTAATTTTCTCATTACCCAACCTTATGTGTCAGCTATTTGCTGGCGAGCCAGCCCTGTTCTTTAGTTCAGGTGATAAATAGGCATGAACAGCTTAGTGAGCAGAGAGGCAAATAAACACTGGAAAATGATCAGGCCCTGAGAATCTTCTATCAGATAGTGTTACAGGTCAGAGAAAAACCGGAGCAAACCACGGAATGAAACGTGGAGAAGAGGCTAGACCAAATTTGCCCTCTTTCACTCAGGATCCCAATGACAGCAGTAGGGAATTTCTTCTACTGCTCAGAGAGTCTCAGATGGTTCTCTCGACGGTGCTGTCAAGCCCAACAAAATAAGCTGATGTCATAGCAAGGGTTCCATTTACTGAGCGCCTAGTAGGTATGTTACAGTGTGGGAAGGCTTTCTTATATATTGACTTCATCTGAAATCAGGAGAAGAGTTTATACTATGCATATTCTGTCATTCATTCACTCGCATTTAATGAGATTATAACAACAGCATGATATAAACACTACGTGTTGGTTACCAGCTTCTACTCACTTATTTGAATGACTCAGAGCCTACTTTGAGCCAAGCACCATGACAAACATCAAAGGTGCAATTGTGAATGAGGCAGACACAATCATTGCATTTAAGTTGTTTCCTGTTAAGGACTGAATGTTTGTGTTCCCCCAAAATTCATATGTCGAAGCTTAACACCCAATGGGATAGTACTCGGAGGCAAGGTCTTTGGAAGGTGATAAGGTCAAAAAGGTGCAGGCCTCATGAATGGGATTAGTGCCCTTGTAGAGACCCCAGAGTTTTCTCACTCCTTAAGCCATGTGAAGACACAACATGAAAACAGCTGTCTATGACCAGGAAGTGGTCTTTCAACTGGACACCAAATCTGCCAGCACCTTGATTTTGGACTTTGCAGCCTCCATAATTGTGAGAAATAAATGTTTGTTAGTTAAGCCACCAAATCTATGATATTTTTGTTATAACAGGCCAAGTAGACTACATTTACAATCTAATAGAGTATAGATACTACATAAATCATCCTACAAATATCACTGTTACTGTCATTGCAATGAATGTAATGAAAAAAAGTACAGGTACCATCAGAAGATAGAACTGGGGACCTGACCTAGCTTGGTGTAGGAGGAGGGGTCAGCAAAGGTCTCCTTGAGGAAGTGGTCTTTAGATTAAAACTCAGAAGTTAGCTGGAAAAATAATATTTCAGAACAGGGAATAGTACATATGAAGGCTCTTATGCAGGATGGAGGGTCTTGTAATAACCAAGGAAAGGAAGAGTGTGGCTAGAGCTTATGAGCTCTAATGGGAGAGTAATGGACTCAAGATCACACGGGACCTTGTAGAGCATGGCAAGGGTGTGGATTTTATCCCCTGAGTAATAAGCAGCCACTGAAGGACTGTTTACAGGGGTTGGCTCTGACTGACCAATCGTCCTAGTTTGCATGACTTCTAGATGTATGGACCAATAACCAATCCATCCAGACACGTTTATTTAGAAACTGCAATATGAAAATCTCTTATGCTATGATGTGAAAAGCAGAAGAAATCTCTTACCACTTGCTGAATTATTTAAAAAGAACAGGTTGGCCAGAGCATAAAGGTTCAGCACAGAATCAGAGGAGGATAAAGTTAGACTTGCACCTTAGAAGGCTAAGGCAGGGGACCTAGATTTTTCTTCTATAAAGGAGAAAAGAGGGGCAGAGGGCAGAGAGACACGAACCTTCATGGATTGCCTCTCATCTGCTAAGGCACTGTGCTGAATATTTTATATACAGATGATCTCATCTGATAATCCAAACTCTCTGAAATTAATTTAAGCTTCTCTGCTCAATCACTCTCACATCATCAAACTTCCCACTTTGAATGCAGGGGCAGAGAGACTCGAAAAATTGCCCAAGCTGAGTTCAAGATGCCGAGCACTGCCTTCCCACCCTCACCTTTTTCTAAGACATTCTAGCACTGCCCACATCCTTGCTACCACATAGGTACCCCCACTCACACACCTCTCCAGCCACAATCCACACTTGGTCCAGGGGATCCAGTCCTCCAGACAGGATGAGGTGATCAGGTTCATCCAGTTAAGTGATGATAGGAGTTCAGAAACCAAGCCTGGGCCACACAAGTCAAAGCTTAAGGTGTGGGGAGGAGAAGGGCCCTAAGCAACAGAAAGCCCATCTGCAATATAGAATGGAGAAACCACAAGGTCCTACTGTGTAGCACAGGGGACTAGATTCAATAGCCTGTGATAAACCATAATGGAAAAGAGTCACTTTGCTGCACAGCAGAAATTAAATACAACAGTGTAAATCAACTAAACCTCAAAAAAATTAAAAAAAAAAAAAAAGGCCCATCTGAAGAGATGGCAGGAGAAGGAGCACAGGACACAGAGCTACAGAGAAAAAAGGCAGTAGAGCCTCATCAGAGACAGGGGGTACATTCAGTTTTTTTAATGGTTAATATGATAAATGTTGTGTATATTTTACCACTATTCAAAGTAAACAAGGAAATTTTTTTTTTTAATTTTAAAGAGTAGGAGTGTTCATCTATTCCTTCACAGATGGATCCCAAGTGTCTAAAACAGTGCCCGGAACTAATAGGTATTCAATAAATATTTGTTAAATGAATAAATGCCAGAAAATTCCATGGATTTTTTTCACAGATACCAGGATACAACCAGATTGAATGCATGGAGTTTGAAATTATCTCTCTGAACAAGGAGTGGTCCATCTGGGAGATAGTGGAAGAAACTCTGAAAAGACTTTAGCTCTGAAAAGACCTTACCCTGGCTCATTCTAGCTTTTTTTCTGGCACAAGCGGGCATAGAATGTTACAACTCTGAGTAAAGAAAAAGTAAACACTCAGTAACAAAAATTTTAATCCATGGAAGAAAACATGACAAAATTTCTGCTGAAAAAAAAAATTCACTGTTGCAAAATTTAAATATATATATATGTGTGTGTATGTATATATATATATATATATATATATATATATATATTAGAAGCTTTCCCAAGGTTTAGGAGAAAAAGACTATGACAAAAATTGTAAGAAAGAATATAAGAGAAATAAAGGACAGAAAAGGACGAGGCAAACCTCCAGATAACTTATTTATGCCAAAACATCAGAAGCAATAATAAGAAAAATGAGCAGAATGCTTTTCCAAACTAGACAAATAATCTGAAGAAGACTATAAGGACATCTATATTTCTGACATCCGCTCTCAAAAATTAGTTGATTTGAAAAAAAGAAAAGAAAAGAAAACCTAGACATGGTTTAGAAGTTTGTGACCCAAGAATTTTAGACCCAGAAAATCTGTCCTTTTTTATATAGAGGCAAGAGAACAGTATTCTCAACCAAGGACTTAGAAAATGTGCCACCTTATACCATTCTGGAATTAAAACCAACAAACAAAAAACAAAAAAACTTGAAATGAACATCAACTCATCAGGACGTGTTATAAAGTTAACAGCTCAACTTTGGGAAAATCAACGTATCAAAGGACAAAGGTGAATTTTACAATCAGTTAAAAAGGAGAAATGTCTAAATGATTCCTGCAAATCAGTTTATAAAACAATGCAAATGTAAAAAATTATTCCTAAAAGTGAATAAGTGCATGCAAGACACTAGATTATGTTAATAAAACCCAAGAAGCTGAGGCTAAAAGAATAAATTGCTCAAATTGTATATTAAGTAGACAATACTCAAAATCACAATTCCATGTTTGGTTATAAAAATTAGAAAATCACCAGTTAAAAAATGCTTTTGAAAACTTAACAAAAACCACTACTCTAATTAAAATGCA
Source organism: Hippopotamus amphibius kiboko (assembly GCF_030028045.1). Taxonomy (NCBI): domain Eukaryota; kingdom Metazoa; phylum Chordata; class Mammalia; order Artiodactyla; family Hippopotamidae; genus Hippopotamus; species Hippopotamus amphibius. The sequence goes on from NC_080197.1 coordinate 18,940,352, forward strand.
TTCTCCAAAGTAACACTTTAAAATCGTAGATATAGTACTGCAGTAAAAAATAGCACAAAGAAAAACAACGAGGCATTAAAAGTTAAAAGCATAAACCAAAGCTAAAGAAGTAATATCACATGGTTTGAACAGTAAATGCCAATATGTCAAATTCCAGTATTAAAAGATAAAAATTCCCAAATTGTCAAAATCAAAATCCTATTATAGAGTTTTCAAAAGACAGAAGTGAAGTGTCTTTTTTAAATATTAAACATAAAAAGGGCAAATGTACATTAGGCAAATGCAAATTTTAAAAGTATAATTGCAACATTCACATTAGACAAGGTCAAGGCACAAAAACATATTAAACAGGACAGTAAAGATCGTCATATATATTGATAAAGTCTAGGCTTCATAATGAAGATTCCATTGGCATGTCTTCTTAGCCTGTATTCTCCTGGAAAATCATGAAACAGAGGCTTAAGTTCAAGGACACATAGAACAAAATTGACCATATCCTGGACTAAAGCAAGAGTCAGCAAATTTCAAAGGATTTGAATCATGCAAATTAAGGCCTCTGACTACAGTGAAATTAAGCTTGAAACCAAGAACAAGTAATAGGAAGAAAATGCCCATATGTTTGGAAATTTAATAATAGAAATCTGCTTCTAAACAACCATGGGTCATAGAAGAACTCTCTAAGCAAATGAAAAAATATTTTTCTTTAAATCATAATGAAAATATAGCAAAATTTGAAGGCTATAACTAAAGCCATGTGCATATTAGGGGAAAAAATTACACACTGAAAATCAACGAGCAAGGAATTTAATCTCAGAAAGTTTAGAAAGGAATAGCAAATTAAACTTGAAAACAGTACAAGGAGGAAAACAAGAACATTAAGAGCAAAAATTAGTAAAACTGAAAAGTAAAATGCAATAGAGCCTCTCAAAGTAGAGAAAGGTTTCTTAAACCATATGTAGGAACTGTGAATCAAATAGGAAAAACTATGGTAAGCTGGACTACATTACAATACAGAACCATATTTATCAAAAATACCATTAAGATAATAGGGAAATTCAGAGAAGTTATAGCAAAACATATAACCAACAAAGAACTCATATCCAGAACATTTTTTAAACTCCTATAAATCAATAAGAAAAAGACAATTGACCCCATAGAAAAATGGGCATGAAACTTGAACTGGTACTTTACAAGTGAGAAAATCAAAATGGGTCCTACGAAAGTAAAAGGATATTCAATCTTATTAGTCATCAGAGAGACATAAGTTCAAGTAACAATGAGATACCACTGTACACCCTCTAGAGTGCTAAACATAAAACAGTGTTGGCATGAATACACGCACACTGCTGGTGAAAGTATATATATGTATGGCCACTTTGAGACCATTTGGCATGAAAGTTAAAGATACTCAGAGCCTCTTACCAGCAATTTTACTCCTAGCAATGCATGCTCATATATGCATACAAGGCAGCACATAGAAGAATGTTTATAACAACATTATTCATACAAGGCAAGATCTGAAAACAAGCCACCTAACCCCATTTTCCCAATTGTTCATTATCAAATCATCAACCCCAAAGCTGGAGAGATTCATTAACCAAAGCTATTCAACTGTAGTCAAATGAACAAATAAATGGTGGTATATTCATATAATGGGATAAACAATTTGTATTATATTTATCCAATGAATAAACCACAATTAAAATGAGTAAACTACAGGCACATATCGTAAATGAATCTCACAAAGATAAAATGAAGCTGAATAAGCCAAACAGACAAGAATAAAATGCATTATCCCATTTATATAAAGTTCAAGAGACACGTGAAACTAAACTATACTGTTTACGTACACATGTATAGTTGGTAATATTAAGTGAAAAGCAAGGAGGTAATTAACATGAATGTCAGGTAGTGGCTACTTGCATGAGGGAAAAGGAGCAACAATTGGATAAAGGCACAAAGGCAAATTCTGGAGTGCCAGGAATGATCTATTTCTTGATCTGGGTGGTAGATTCTTAGGTGTTCCCCTTATGACAAATCATCACACTATAAAAATAAAAATTAGAAATAAAAATAAACTTAAAAAAATTTCATGTGGGCCAAAGCTGTACTCAAGGGAAAATTCATATTAGTCAGTGTTTTACTATTAAACAACAGGGAATAAAAAATATTCACTAAAACTAAAATTCAAACCTTAACCAGGCAATAACATATCCAATATTAATCTCCTGAATGCCTACTATATGCCCAGCACCTTTAAATCAGTAAAAATATGAACAAAAAGTAATTATTGAGAAACTAAAATTTGATTTATAAACTCCAAAACTTTATTTTTGTGTGACATATAATAAGGAAAACAAATGCACTTCTTACTAGTTAAGGAATGGATACATATATACTATATACAATACACAATAAATGAATATATATACACACACACATATATATATATTCCCTTCAGGGTTAGTTTTTCATCACAAACAGGATGTAACCAGTTGGTTACTTAGGGCTACAGGTTGTATTCCAAAGTACAATAACAGAATTTGCATTATGTGGTAGATTATAAAAATGTCCAGCATTCTCTACCCCTCAGTATAGCCATGCCCTTTGCAATGTGACTTTTTCACCTCCTGCCACCGAGAGACAGTCTACTTTGATCAATAGAATGTGACCTTGTGTAGTTCTAAGCCTATGATTCAAGAAGCCTTACATACTCTGTCTCCCTCTCTCCAAGCCCTGCCATCATCACGTGAGCAAGTCCAGCCTAGCTGTCTAGAAAACAAGAGGGCACATGGTTGAGAGCTAAGCCATCTGAACTGAGGTCATCTCCTAATCAACCAGCTCCCAGCTGCTCAGCCAAGACCAGAAGAACCTCCCTGCTGAACACAGCCCAAACTGCCAAACCACAAAACCATGTTGACCCTAAGGCATTACATTTTAAAGTAGTTTGTTATGCAACAAAACCTAACTGATGCACATTACGAGGACCATTAGCAGTTCAGAATAGATAAACTGTCGTCTGAAAGTAGAAAAGACCAAGGGTCTTGCTTGAGTGGTTGAATATGATCATAAGAATATATATATTCATTTATCCTCACATCTTATGTTTGTTTTTTTTTTATATATACTGTTGATTCTTGTAAACTGTGCTGCAAACAAAAGTGTAAGGTCAAGTTCAAAGGTGACTCAAGGAAAATGGGAGGCTCCTGCATGTGAAATATGAGGGCAAATAAGGAGACATTTGAGGCTGTTTCTGCCAGTATTGACAAATCAGTTTCTCATTTTTAGTTTGCCATATACCCATATATACATTTTTAGTTTTTATATACCATATACAAAATATACCTGCAAAATTTTTTTAAATAAGTAAACTTTTATTATTGACATTTCTGCAGGAAAAATTACTTATTGTGGGTCTGAAACCCTCTTTAATCACAGTGAAACAATTTTTTTCTATAATATAAGCTTTGAAATGCAGTGTTTCTAATAGTATGATTGTTTTATACTGGAAAAGACCGTAAAAAGAAATTGGGAAATGGATATGGGATTTCTCACAATAATGAGTATACTCCTTTTTCCTTATAAGAAAGCATTATGTATAATTCTATGCTAATATATTTGAAATCACCAAATAAAATAAATTTTGGTAATTTATAGTTTCCTAAATAATATTTGGGAAGTTGGAAAACTCTAGCAAACCATTAAATCGTGTAAGAAATATTTTTTTTTAAATGAGGGAGCACCTAGATTCATGATTAGAAGTATCAGAAATCCAGTTCAAACTCACTTTGGTACAAAGGGATTTATTGGGAGGATAACGGAACCCATGTAACCACAGGAATGAGACACTCCTTAGAGCAGGAAGAGCCAGAACCAGATCCTCTCGTTGCCAATATTCTCACAATCGTTCTCACTGTTTTTCTCAAAGTGTTGGATTCATTCTGTCCCTCACATGGCAAAGATCCAGTCCAGCTGTAATTCCTGATTCCTGATTCCAAGGCTCCCACAGTCAAAAGGGAACTCCTCCCAGTCCTCTCCTTCCAAATCAAAGAGCCTAGAAAAAACTCAATCAGCTATATCCAAGGTAGCAGATTCCCAGAGAACTTCCACAGTCAATGGAAGCTCATCAATATACATTAGAGTTCTTTCTGGAAAAGAGAAAGCTATTATGCCTTTAGAACACATTATCTCCATGTAAGGAGCAAAACCCAAGCAGTTTTACAGGCTAGTTCTTTTAAATTTTCAAATAGCAGGTAATTGTCATAATAAATAAACTCTTCCAGAGTGCAGAAAAATAAAGTAAAAGACTATCTTCAAGATTTTCACAGGTTAGCAGAGCTGCATACCAAAAATAGAAGAAAAAAATGAAAACCTTTGGTAAATTTCACATATTCATATAGTTGCAAAATAACTGATGAATATCATCAAATATATTTTAAATTTAAAAGATGAGACTGTACTACCCAAAGCAATTTACAGATTCAATGCAATCCCTACCAAATTACCAATGGCATTTTTCACAGAACTAGAGCAAGAAATCTTACGATTTGTATGGAAAAGCAAAAGACCCTGAAGAGCCAAAGCACTCTTGAGAAGGAAAAATGGAGTTGGTGGAATCAGCCTTCTTGACTTCAAACTATACTACAAGGCCATAGTGATCAAGACAGTATGGTACTGGCACAAAAATAGAAAGGAAGACCAATGGAATAGAATAGAGAACTCAGAGGTAAGCCCAAACACATATGGGCACCTTATCTTTGACAAAGGAGGCACGAATATACAATGGAAAAAAGACAGCCTCTTCAGTAAGTGGTGCTGGGAAAATTGGACAGCAACATGTAAAAGAATGAAATTAGAACACTTCCTAACACCATACACAAAAATAAACTCCAAATGGATTAAAGACCTACATGTAAGGCCAGACACTATAACACTCCTAGAGGAAAACATAGGCAGAACACTCTATGACATCCATCAAAGCAAGATCCTTTTTCACCCACCTCCTAGAATCAGGGAAATAAAATCAAGAATAAACAAATGGGACCTCATGAAACTTAAAAGCTTTTGCACAGCGAAAGAAACCATAAACAAGACTAAAAGGCAACCCTCAGAATGGGAAAAAATAATTGCCTATGAAACAACAGACAAAGGATTAACCTCCAAAATATACAAGCAGCTCATGAAGCTTAATACCAAAAAAGCAAATAACCCAATCCACAAATGGGCAGAAGACCTAAATAGACATTTCTCCAAAGAAGACATACAGATGGCCAACAAACACATGAAAAGATGCTCAACATCACTCATCATCAGAGAAATGCAAGTCAAAGCCACAATGAGGTATCACCTCACACCAATCAGAATGGCCATCATCACAAAGTCTGGAAACCACAAATGTTGGAGAGGGTGTGGAGAAAAGGGAACTCTCCTGCACTGTTGGTGGGAATGTAAGTTGGTACAGTCACTATGGAAAACAATTTGGAGGTTCCTTCAAAAACTACAAATAGAACTACCATATGATCCAGTCATCCCACTCCTGGGCATATACCCAAAGAAAACCATAATCCCAAAAGAAACTTGTACCATAATGTTTATTGCAGCACTCTTTACAATAGCCAGGACATGGAAGCAACCTAAATGCCCATCAACAAATGAATGGATACAGAAGATGTGGCATATATATACAATGGAATATTACTCAGCTATAAAAAGGGATGAGATGGAGCTATATGTCATGAGGTGGATAGACCTACAATCTGTCATACAGAGTGAAGTAAGTCAGAAAGAGAAGGACAAATATTGTATGCTAACTCACATATACGGAATCTAAAAATGGTACTGATGAACTCAGTGACAAGAACAAGGACGTAGATGCAGAGAATGGACTTGAGAACTCGAGGTTTGGGGGGGTGGGGGGTGAAGGGGAAGCTGAGACGAAGCAAAAGAGTAGCACAGACATATATATAGTACCAACTGTAAAATAGATAGCCAGTGGGAAGTAGTTGTATAATAAAGGGAGTCCAACTCGAGGATGGAAGATGCCTTAGAGGACTGGGGCGGGGAGGGTGGGGGGGGAGTTGAGGGAGGGAGGGAATACGGGGATATGTGTATAAAAACAGATGATTGAATTTGGTGTATCCCTCAAAAAATAATTAAATAAATAAATAAATAAATGATGAAAAAACATGAGAGCTATTTCTATTCAGGAACACAATACGGTGCTTATTGTTATTTAACATTACCCTACAAGTATTGGTAATGAAAGGAAAAAGAGAGACAAAAGGAGAGAGAGAGAGGGAAAGAGAGAAGGGGGGTCAGGGGGAAGAAGATGAAAGAAGAATACTGAAAATTGCACACAAATTTACAGTTATTGAAGCTTATGCCAATTACTACTTAGAAAACCCAAAAGAATCAACTTTAAATTATCAGAACTAATAAAACAGTTCATTAAATTTGGTGGTTACAAATAAATATAAAAAACAAGGAGCTTCCCATATATAAGCAGTAAACTTTAAGAAAAAAAGAGAGGAAATAATCTCATTAACAACTGCAACAAAAATATGAATTATCTAAGAAAAATGTTAATTAGGAACAAGTAAGACTTTCATGGAGAAAATATCAAAACACAAATATATACACAAATATACACAAATAAATTAAATGGATTAAAGGCTTAAATGTTAAGACCTGAAACCATAAAACTCCTAGAAGAAAACATAAGCAGCTCGCTCTTTGACATTGGTCTTATAAATATTTTTTTGGGGGGGGGATCTGTCTCCTCAGGCAAGGGCAACAAAGGAAAAATAAACAAATGGGATCTAATCCAACTAAAAAGCTTTTGCACAGCCAAGGAAACCATCAACAAAACAAACAGGCAACCTACTGAGTGGGAGAAGATATCTTAAATGGTATGTTCAATAAGGAATTAATGTCTAAAATAATTAAAGAACTCATAAAACTCAATATCAAAAGCCAAACAATTCAACTAAAAGATGGGCAGAGGAACTGAACAGGCTTTTTTCCAAAGAAGATGTATAGGTGGCCAACAGGCACGTGAGAAAGCTGCTCAACATCACTCATTATCAGGAAAATGCAAATCAAAACCACAATGAGGTACTACCTCACATCTGTCAGAATGGATATTATCAAGAAGACAACATATAACTGTTGGTGAAGATGTGGAGAAAAGGGAACCCTTGTGCACTGTTGGCATACATGTAAATTGGCCCAGCCACTATGGAAAACAGTATGGACATACCTCAAAAAATTAAAAATGGAACTACCATATGATCCAGCAATTCCACTCCTGGGTATTTATGTGAAAAAAAACAAAAACAGTAATTCGAAAAGATACATGTACCCCAGTGTTCATTGCAGCATTATTTACAGGAGCCAGGATATGAAAGCAACCCAAGTGTCCATCAACAGATGAAAGAAAAAAGATGTGGTATAAATATACAATGGAATATTATTCAACAATAAAAAAAAGAATGAAATCTTGCCATTTTCAACAATGTGGATGAACCTGGAGTTCTAAGTGAACTCTATGCTATGTGAAATGTCAGACCTAGAAAGACAAACACTGTATGTTTTCACTTACATGTGAAATCTAAAAAACAAAACAAATGAACAAGTGTAACGAAACAGAAACAGACTCACAGATACAGAGAACAAACTAGTGGTTGCCAGAGGGGAGGAGGTGGGGAATGGGTGAAATATGTGAAGGGGACCAAGAGGTAAAATCTTACTAGTTATAAAATAAAATAAGTCACAGGGATGTAAGGTACAGTACAGGGAATACAGTCAATATAATTGTAGTAACTTTCTGTAATGCACAATCTATAAAAATATCGAATCACTATGTTGTACACCCAAAACTAATATAATGTTGTATGTCAACTGTATTTCAATTAATTTAAAATAATTTCAAAAAAAAGGAAAAATTATTTAAACTCATTCCTGCTCATGTTTTCAACCCCACACATAATCAATATAAGTAAGGTTGTTTGTGAAAAATAAATGTACTCCAACTGAAAAAAAAAAAAGTTTACGTTTTTACCTAGAAGTTAATCCAAAGAAAATAATAATGGATGTGCATAAAGATTTACAAAGATATTATCGATGATGACAAGGATGTAAAGATGGTGAAGATAATAAGAATTTGAGATGAGATCCAACTCTTGTTTCAAATGCAAGGAATTTCTTTGACTTCTTTTTATTTTTTTTTTATTTTTTGGCTGAGTCAGGCCTTAGTTGAGGTATGTGGGATCTTTCGTTGCGGTGCACGGGCTTCTCTCTAGTTGTGGCATGCTGGTTTTCTCTCTAGTTGCAGCACATGGGCTTAGTTGCCCCGTGGCACGTGGGATCTTAGTTCCCCGACCAGGGATGGAACTGGAATCCCCTGCATTGCAAGGCGGATTCTTTACCACTGGACCACCAGGCAAGTCCCTCTTTGACTTCTTATATCCACATAATCTGTGACCCCAAATGATTAGATGGGAAATGAAAAACCCTGTCCAATTAACAGAGGCCCCCAAAATGTCCAAAACTAACATGATTCCAAGCTCTGTTTGCATAATAAATTCGATAGTTCATGTATTCATCCTCCTTCAACATCTTGGAAATCTCTCCTAAAATTTAGCATCACAGAGAATTTAGAACCTGGATTTGTTCCTTGGAGATGATAGGATTGATCTAATGAAGTCTTTCTCATCTGCATCCTTCTACCAAACCTTGTATCTTACCCTTTTATAGCTCAGAAATAAACAAACAAACAAACAAACAAACAAGCATTATATGGGATTAGGACCTTACTGGTGAGCTAGAGCCAAGTCCTCAACTTTTGGTTCTGGTCTGATGTAAGCTGTAGCATTTGCCTGTTTACATTTACCCAGGTTTTATTGAAAAAAAGATTTGAGATTAACTAACAGCCCTGAGTATATGTGCTGATACACAGCAAAGAAAACTTGCTAATTCAAAATACCAAAAGAAGCTTCTGAAACAGAATGAAAGTTCACCAACCATGTAATAAAACATGATCAGTTTAGCCAGACCAAGGCACAATTGGTCTTGACCCAATGGAAATTTATATGTTAACTACCATATCATGAGAAGGCTTTGTTATTCTTTCAGGTAAGGTAAGAATTAGCAAGAACTCCTTGTCTTCTGAGAACCCTTTATGGGAGAAAACCTATCCTGAAAAAAACATTTCATTTCTCCCTCTGCCTTGGCTCACATCCAGGAGCTTGGGCAGATGTTTCTAGGGTCATCTTTGTGAAACCAAGTTCAGCCACTGCGTAGGGGTGCCCAGAGGGCAGCCTCTGGGTGTTCATCAGAGTTTGCTCTGCAGCCACCCTGCAACTTCAAACCAGCTGACTTGCCTCCAATACGAGCAACCAGAACTGTATGAGGTTGTTAAAATTAAACCCTCTCTGGCCTTCTACAAACACTGAGAGGAAAAAGAGTTTTAGGCAGCCGTTGATGGGTACCACACTGTGGTCATTTTGGATTTCTCCCAAGAATGCCTGGAGAGGGGGATGGAAGGAAGGAAGATACGGTCAAGGAGAGCAAGATTCAGCTTTGAAAACTTGCCAAGCCTGCCTGACAGTCAGGGACACCCCCCTTCCATAGTATCACCAGGTTACAACAGCACCAGCCAAATAAGACATATTCTGCACCAAATGTCTTCTACTCTCCCCCAGTCCCAGCCCTGAAGGAGCCAGAGGTGGCTACTGATGAGGAGGTGGGGAGGAGGAAAGGAAGAAGCCAACCATGGACCATCTCCTTGTCTGTTTCAGGTTTCCAGCCTGAAACTTAAACTTAAAGCTTAAACTTCTCTTCCCACTTCCTGGAACTAGGCAGGATGCTGTGTGTGACCTAGTATCAGCTAAGCAGATGCTCTCACCTGGGATTCTGAACCCTGAGAAAGTGATGCAAAGATGCAGATAGAGCTGAGAAAGCTTTCTTCTTAGCAACAGGGGTCTCATCAAGAGCCCAGGGCCGCAGGAACCAGCAACCACGTCTTAATTGAAACGTAACTATGCTCCCTGCTGCCCAGCTGCCTGCCTGGTTCTCAGCCTCCCAAATTCTTTCTATCCGAACTATCCCACCAGTAAGTCCTTTTCTGCTTAAATTAGCTTCCTATTGCTTGCCAATTAAACCACCTCCCTTACCGACCCAACTGTACTCTTTTTACCCTTACGGGCCCCTCCCTCCCAGGTACCACTATCTTCCCACAGAAGGAGAGCAAATTGAGACTGTAAGTCAGGCTCCCAGCAGGAAGCAGTAAACACTCAAACTGGGATAATTCAAGGAGGGTTTAATAAAGGGATCATTTACATAGGTGTGGGCAGGGTGTAGGGAAACTACAAAGGATAGTGCTGTACCAGCACGGCACGAGTAACAGGGTGTTACCCTTTCTAGGCTCAAAAAGATAAGGGGAGTGAACAGATACCAGAACTTGAAGAAGAGTCGCGTAAATGGGGCCACCTGAGAGGAACACTGACCTTCAGTGGAGAGGTACAACCAACCTGTGGCCATTCCACAGGGGAAATAAATACCCTGGTCACAGTCTTCTCCCCCTCCCAACTTCTGATCTCCTGCCTAGAGATCCCCATTGATGAGATTGACCTGGTTGATGCCAGAGGGCACAGGAACCTGCTGGTGATCCTTAAGGGTCAGCCTTCTGGAAAAAGACCAGGATGAGGAGGATGAAGAGGAGATCTGAGGGGGTGGGGGGGGCACTTGGAAGGCATTTGGCACAAACACCTAACATAAGAAGCACTGCAGATGATCCTTACATATTTACCTAAGCTTACATTTTTACCCACGTATTTACCTAACCCGGGTTCCATCACCCCAGTCCTCTCCGAGGAAGCTCCAGGTTAGAAGTCCATCAAAACACAGAAACATACTTCCAAGGCGTTGGGGCACTCCACTTCAGCTTCCTTCATCTGACCCAGGACTGCTTTGCGAATCACCTGCTCCATGACTTTCTCCTACGTTCTCCAACCATCACACATCCATTACTTCTAAGACAGCATGAAGGCTCTTGCATTGGGAGCTGAGACTTTCTCATTCAAGGACAAATCTAGAAGTTAACTGTTTCTGTCCAAAAGCCAGGGACTGTAAAACCACTGTGGGACTCAGAAGCATCCTAGAGACATAAACTTCAGATCAAAGGACACTCAGAGCCAGGAAGCAAAGCAGAGCCATAAACCATGTGAGTTGTTTGCCATTTCTACAAGCTATTGTCTGTAAGTAATTTGCTGAGACTATTAGAGAAACACAAGATCAATTTAAAACATAATTCAGAAAAAAAGTCTGTACTGAAACTGTGAAGGCTATTGATGGGGGGAAATTTGAAGTTTATAACTTTATGCTAGCTCTGTTTCTGTAAAATCTGCTTGCTGTGCCGCGATAAGAACAAGATGACCTAGTTATCAACTGTAACCTTAAGATGTTCTCATAAGTATGGAATGTCCTGCTCCTGCAAGTTTCTGTTTGGAAACACCAGCCCCACCCCACCTCGCGTGTAACCCATAGCTACTCCCACGCTTTGTAACTGCCCGTAACCTATAGTAATTATGTAACCAACCAGTTTGTGCCAAACTCAACTAGAGCCTTGTTTAAACCAACCAATCAGTCTGTGCCAATTATAGCTATATGCCTTAACCTATATAAGGAAAAGATTCCCCTGAAACAGGGCCCAGAATTTTGGAGCGTTAGCTCGTCTGGGTCTGCCAGCTCAATAAACCTGAGTTCTCCAACCCTCTGAGTGTGATGCTTGGTCTCTCATGGGATCGGTTTTCTGCAACACTATAAGCAACTGCAGATGGGGAGACTGAGAATTCTTTGAAATGACAGAAGTATGAAAGGTTTTGATATTGGGAAACAACGCTTATCATAGAGACCATCATGGGTTGCAGAAAGAGAGAAGAGGAAGACGCTACCCTAAGATTCATGTACTTAACTTTCCACAGTATTTATCAAGCTTTTACTGTGTTCTAGGCACTGAGCTAGGATTATAAAACAAGACCGAAAGAACTTTGACAGAATGTTTGCCCTTAGCTGGATCTAACTGAGACTTTCACCTGTCCCTAGGGAAGAGAGATTGGAAAAACAACAACAATAATAGCAACCATGTGTTGGCATTTACAACTGCCAGGTTGTATACTAACCGTTTCCTGTTAACACCTGTCTGCGGCCCTAATAGAGAGGTACCATTCTCATCCTCATTTTACAGGTAGGTCATATGAATTCAGAAATTTGCAACAAGTCACGTAGAAAGTGATGAGGCAGAAAAATAATACCAGAACCAGGATCATAGGGTAAAGAATTTCATCGGATGTATATCACTTTACATAATAAGAGGTATGTATGGCCTCTTTCGGGGACATGGGTTGAGGTGGAGATGGAGGGAGGGAATACATGCTACCCATGGACACTTTTTCAAGGGGTTCAACTAAAATTTCAGTCTAATTAACTCCCCCTTCTGCTGCTGTTTTCTCCATGAACTGGTCCTCTGACATGAGACGTGCACTGACAGTGTTTTGTCAGAGAATACTGACAAAAATAAAAAAATAAAATTTGCCACCCCAAGATGTCTCCCTGGCATGCGGATTATTTTGATCTCAAAACAATCAAGGCCCAAAGACTCAGGAAGAAACTTTACCTTCCTCCTTACTGCCTAAAAGAATGTAGACAGAGGACCTGTTCCAGGAAGGGAACTATCCCCCGAGATAACTGTGGCATGAACCAGGTGTGCAGACAAGGAGGAACCTAGAAAAATCTGTTTGTCAAAACTCTTCTCTGTATCCCGTCATCTCTGCAGGGCCCAGCAAACATTTGTTTATCAAACATTTGCTTTACCCTCTTCATGTGAATTGCCTTCCTGCCCTTTGAAGTCCCGAAGCAGTACCCCCCCCCCCGGAATCCTCTTTTGTCATTAGATGAAGATGGTATTTAAGGCCAGGGTTTTGGCCATTTTGGTGAGTTACTCAGTTTTTCTGGGTCTCTCCCATGTATGCACGTTATCAAACTTTGCTTAATTTTCTCCTGTTACCCTGCCTCATGTCAATTTAATTCTTCGACCAGCCAGAAGAACCTAGAAAGGTAAAGAAAAATTTCTTCCTCCTGACAACCCTTAGACATTTAAATCCATTAATGCATCCATTTCAATTGCCTGGTCTCTCAGGAACACCAGGTTCTACTGGCAGAGTTAAGTACAGATGCAGGGAGAGTGCTGGAAGAAGAGCGTATCGGCAGAAGTATTTAGTTTGCCGAGATAAAATGACTGATCATCTAAATTTGTTTTTTTGCCTAAAGGAGACAATCAAGGGAGGGTCATAAGGGCTCTGGATTACAAATGCCTGGGTCTGCATCACAGTTGCTAATGACCTGGCTTTGAGAGGGGCCCCTGGTCAGGGCTAGTGCGCCGCCCGTTCACTCCTGCTCCTAATAGCTGAGTTGTTAACTTTTGCATTGGTTCCAAGCCAGCTTGTACCAGTTACACTTGCTACTACCATCATAGGCTTTATCACACGCATCAATTTGTCTATGAAAACTGAGTCTGAATACTCTGTACAAGGCAAACCACTTTTTTTAAAATTCTACAGAATCAGGAGTTTGAGAAAAATAAAATTCTAGAAGGATGACGCCCCAAGATTTCTTCTCTCCCTAAACTTTTCCAGAGAAAGCCAAACCAGGTATCCTAAGACATGGAAACCGTCAGAGAGAAAAAAGAAAGACTGGCACTCAAGGGAAAGACATTGACCCCCCTCACACACACATCAATAGACTAATGAATGTACATACATGTACATGTTTAGGTTGAAATTAAATGTTTAAGGTGTGTATATTTTCTATGATTTCCTGCCTTAGTTGACTTTTTCAATTATTTGGCCAGAAGATCATTCTAAATAAGGGGATTTCTCGTATATTTACATCAAAGGGAAATGGTGAGAATTAAATGGGAAAATCTAGGGGGCAATTCTGGGCAAATAGAAAGTCCTCTTTGGAGCATATTAACAGTGCGGTAGGTGACAGAAGCTCCAAGAGAATGACCGCAGTAAGCACACAATAAATACTATTAAAATGAGTAGGAATATGCACGTAAATCAATGAAGTTAGAACACAGCCTTACACAATGCACAAAAATAAACTCAAAATGGCTTAAAGACTTAAATATAAGACCTGACACCATGAAACTCAAAGAAGAGAACATAGGCAAAACATCCTCTGACATAAATCGTACAAATGTTTTCTTAGGTCAGTCTCCCAAGGCAATAGAGATAAAAGCAAAAATAAACAAATGGGACCTAATCAAATTTACAAGCTTTTGCACAGCAAAGGAAACCATAAACAAAATGAAAAGACAACCTTCGGAATGGGAGAAAATATTTGCAAATGATGCAACTGACAAGGGCGTAATTTCCAAAATATGCAAACAGCTCATACAACTCAACAACAAAAAACCAAATAACTCAAAATGAGTAAGAATAATAGCAGTCTAGTTCTGTTAGTAATTAGTGGGACATCCACCAAGTCATTTTGCCACTTGTCAACAGTCAATGGGGACATTTCAACTCAGATAAGTGATACTCAAGCTTTAGCATACATGCACATCACCTAGGGATCTTGTCCAAATACAGGCTGTGATTGGGTAGGTCTGGGCATGGCCTGAGACGTCACCTTAGTGACATGCTGCTTGCTGATCTGTGGTCCACACCTTAAGTATCAAGGACCTAGGATGTAATTCTCAAACTTCAGCATGCGTCAGACTCACCTGGAGGGTCTGTTCGAAGATGAATTGCAGTTAAAATATAGAAACCCTGAGGGTTTCTGATGCAATACATCTGGGTGGAGGGCCAAAATTTGCATTTTTTTAAATTTATTTTATTAAAGTACAGTTGATTTACAGTGTGTTAATTTCTGTACAGCAAAGTGATTCCGTTATAAATATATATAAATTCTTTCTTCTCAGAATGCATTTTCTAACAAATTCTCAGGTGACAGTGGTGCTGCTGGCCCGGAGGCCAGGCTTGGAGAATTAATGTCCTTGATGCTCTCTCAGTGTCTTACAACTTGAAGCAGAGACTGAAAATGGGACTCAACCACTTCAACCCAAGCAAAGCACTGTTGCTATGTTACAGAAGAGACCAGGCAGGCCCTCAGCTCTCCTAATTACCTGAGGCCATACCTGGAATCAGAAAGACAAGGTTACAAATCTCAGCCGTAACTGTCCCTGTGCCCCTCACTTCACCTTTGAACTATCATTTCCCCTTCGGTCAAATGGAGGTTCTCATTCCTGCTTGCTTTTCACTTGTCCCCCTTTCCTCCCCTTCTCATCAAGAAGCCCGCCAGAAAAATCTTGTACTGGGGGTGGACCAGAACTTCAGCTCTCCTCCTCGTGCCTTGACAAGCTCAAAGATGCAAACATCACTTAACGTGACAAGCAAACCATAACTGCTGTGCGAAAACACAGTTAGTCAGGTAAGGAGATAATGCGCACAGAACACGCTGAGCAAATAACAGCTCTTTGTGAATCAGCATTAGCATAATTACTGAACATCGGTAATTGCGGAAATTATCTTCACTGGGATCGTTTATAATTTTGAGAGGCTTCTTCCCCGTATTCTCCCAGCAGGGAGTTGAAGGTGGCTCACCCGTTGGCGGCAGACACTCAAAAAAGCACTTGCCATCTCCCAAAAGCATCCCAAGCGTTGACTTTGGATGCACTGTCATCATCACACAAATTCTGCCTGAAACTTCCTAGGTCCACACTTTGGTTTCTGCTGTGTTTTTCTTCCGGAATCTCATCCCCTCTTTGTTTGATGTGTCCAAAGTTGCTTTGTCAGCAAGACATGGTTATATAGTAAAATGCAGAAGGAAGTGTTTGGATTATAGCCTATGGAAAGGGCTGTGGAAACTAGATCACCTGTCCAGGTGGGGCCTTTTTCAAATCAGATTCAACCTGGAAGCTGCCACATGCTACTGTCAACTATAAATTGGCGTTTGCCATGGGCACTTGCCATCTGCCTCTACTACAAGGATCAAATCACACTGCGCTGCTGTAGCTGCTGACCTTCCACATCCCCTGGAGGAAATTCAGGGTGGAGACCAGGAATGAGGCACTCTGTGCTTTGGAAAATGGGCGGAACGGGTCTTCAGAAGTTAGATGTTTTCAGGAGCTGATTTTATGAGCCCAACCCTTGCATCTCCTCATATCTAGAAAAGCACTAAATCCCTACATGGTGACGTCTGCTCCTCGTGACTAGCAGAAACCCCCTCCAAAAAAATGTATTTGATTGCATGTCCTCCTCCTTTACCAAGAATACATATACACTAATCTTCCCCCCTGCCTCTTTGGAACAGTTTCTGAGAGCTATCTGGGATGCTATCTCCTGGGCTGCAGTCCTCATTTTGCCCCAAATAAACTTAACTTGCAACTCTCACATTGTGCATTTTTTTTAAGTCGACAAGACCCAATGTAGGGCAATTTCCCCTCCCTGGAATACAAACCAAGTACTCTTACCTGTTTCAGGAGGAAGCTTGCAAAGAGAAAAAAACAGAAACTGGTTAGAACCAACTAGGCCCAAGATGGCAGAAAATTTGACTTCCAGCAGACCTTGAGCCTCATTATATGCTCATTGTAATACATTAGCATGTTAAATGACACATCCACCAGGACAGTTGACAATTGCCATGACAACAACCAGAAAAGCCCCTACAAGGACCGAAAAAGAGAGTTGCTCCAGGGCCAAACCACATGCCTGTTCTCAGATAACTCATGAATATTCCTCCTGCTCTTTCAATTCCCTCCCTTCTACCTCAACGCTGCTTTGTATTTGGTGTCTCCACCGGAACTGCATTGAGAAGTTGATTTGTGAAGTAGGTTCCCGATTCTCCACTCTTTGGCCATTGAATAAACTTGTGCTGTTCCAGTCTCAGAATTGGTTTCATTATTGATTGTGTGCATCGGATTGGAAAAAGAACCTCCCTGGCCCAGACAAAGGGGTCTCAACCCAGGGCTAGGACCCCAGCGTGGGTGCGGTCCACCAATTCAGTAACAACATGAGGCCTCCCGTGGCTGCAAAGGGACAAGGAGGTGAATTGGTCTTGAAGAGCACCTTGCAGAGTGCAGCAATGGAGAAGGAAACTTCTGAACCCCTGGATGTGTATTGTAGATGGAGTCGTACAGGCCAAGTGGAGAGACTCTGTCTGTTAAGAGTGACCTTTGAGCACATTAACACAGACACAGGAAGTCACTCCCATTAGACCCACTAGCCCCCAGCACTAGGACATAGATACTGCAACACAGAAAGCATGAGACACCTGGAAGAGGCTTCAGAGCCTCTCAGAGGAAAGGAGGCAGCGGTAGTCAAGGCAGCCAGTGCATCTCAGCAGTTTGTGACTAAGTTCCTCAAATTCACATTAGGAAGCAAATAGCAGCACACCATCCCCTCAGGCAGGAAACCTGGGAATCATCCTCCTTCTGCCTTCTCCTTCCCCTGCATTTCACCTCCCACCAGTACTTAAGCAGCATAAGCACATTTTTGCTTGTTTTGTATGCTGCTGTATCCCCAGAGCCGAGAACACTTGAATTAATGAACTGAATGACTAAATCAGCAAATCCTGACAGCTCTACCTCTAAAAAGACCTCACACCTGTCTGCTTTTCTCCGTTGCCACTAACACCCTGGTCCTGGTCATCGTCGTTTCTCACCTGGTCAACTGGATGAGCCCCTACCTGGTGTCCCTGCCCCAACTCTTGTCATATTTCAGCCACACTCCCTGCAGAAGCCAGGTAGTTACTGACCCCCAGATCAAATGACACACCTAACTTTAATAACCTAGGTTCTTCCCAAAGTGTAGAAAATCATGCCAGAATTCCTCGTTACTGCATCAAGACCTCTACTAAGCTTACAACTTATGCTGGCGATAACTTAGCCCAGTATGTGCCAGGCAGTCTTCTTTGGACCTGACTTGGCAAAACCCAGTTCAATCCCACCCATTCTGGAAGACCCTTTATGACAATCTCTGCCCCAAATGTCTCTCTCGACGCTGAACCTTTCTCTGTCCTACACATTTGGCATTCAGCATTTAGCACTCAATCTCATGAAATGACCTTTTCGGAGCTATCATAAAATCACTAACCCATGTACTGTGCATTTCGAGTCTCAAGGTGGTTGTGTAACTAGAAACATGTGACAAGCTTGCTCGTCCATCCCTGTGACGGTCCTCCCCATTTTACAGGTTAAACTGATTTCTAGGGAATTTGCTCAAAATCATGGAGCTAATGAGTGGCTGAAATTCAAACCCAGGACTTCAGGCTCCAGGCTCTGTCGTCTTCCCATGGATGGGTTGCCTCGTTTGTCTTGCGTATGTCCTGCCTCCTCCAACAAGCCTTACTTAAACTTCTCAATGCCTAGCAAAGTGACATATGAAAAATGAAAGGTGGTTAATGTTTATTATGAGCTTACAATATTCTCCACATTTTATAAGTGGTTTTCACAGGTTATCGTTTAATTCTCACAACAATATGATGTATATCTAATTGTCATCCTAAGGTGTAAGGTGAGATTTCTGAGGTTCGGGGAAGTTAAATAATTTTCTCACTGGCACACAGCAATTAAAGCCGTCTGACTCCTGACCCTACACACTTAACCACTGCGCTACGCCGCCTCCCATTCTAATCAGCCCCCAGAGAATACTTGAGGGTTGATTTGTGGCTTCACACCCCAGACTGTCGGCTGAGAAGAGAATCGTGGTGAAATCAAACATGTACACCCTCCAGAAAATATCTGTCTTGGAGTGACAGTTGGCAGTTGATAAGGTTTGACATTTTCAAATCAATTTCTATCGATTTCTTTCTCCTGAAAAAAAAAGGACATGAGTTTGATGGATAAAGCCAGCACTCTGTGTGCCTGGGAACGTTGGGGAAAAGTAGGCCGTGAGTCGCTCTGCGGAGGATGGCGGGGACGGCAGTAGGAGCTGCTTGCTGTCTGCAAGGAAAACCCTTTCTGGGCAGAGTCCGGCTCCAAGGTGTCCCAGTACAGTGTCGGGGAAATAAGGCAAACTCCATTTTCTTGTCACGTGATGTTTTTTGCTGACAACGTGGGGAGGGGGAAGCAGGAGCAATGGTATGTGCTTGGGCACGGCCAGGAGGTGATGAATATTTATGTAGCCAACACATACAATTCCATTTTCACAAATACCATTTTGATGGATTTAACAAGTTAATCGAAGCCCTTTCCACATCTCCGGTTAGTGCCTGTAAGAGATGAATGGATGGTGTTTTCTGTAAATTCTGATCAGTGAGGAAACCTCGGAAACAGATGGGTACGTAACCCTAGTTTCTTTGGTACACATATGACTTTGTGTTTCAGTGTTGTCCACACGCACTGAGCCTGCACCGCGTGTGGGGCATTGTGCTATCACTGTCTAGTGCGGAGTCCTCACGGCCACGTTGCGAGGTCTCATCCTCACTGGGTGTTGTGCGTTTGGGTGACAGCTAGGATCTGAGATGGGGGTGGGCATCTTGGCATGGCAGAGCTCAGAAGTGTGTTGAGGACATGTAATGGAGAGATGAGCCCCAGACCAGCTGGGGAGGGAGAAATTGACACCCCCAGGTGAGCCTGCTGGAGTGGGAGGAAGGCTTCTGCCTTCTGCAGCCATGGTCCTCTCTCAGCTTCCCCTCCTTGCTGACCACTGGGGACAGCTCCTCCCATTAGCTTCTTCCCCAGCTTAGGCTCTTGACACAGGTCTTACATTTTAGCTAACAAAGTGTTTTAACCTGCCTGATCGCAATTTATCCTCCCAATAAGTAACTATACTTTTGTCTCCATTTTTTGACCAAGGAAAATGAAGTTCGGAGAGTTTAAGGGGTTTAAACACAAACACACGGTGAAGAAGTTCCAGTCTGGTCAAGGATCTGTGGGGTCTGCACAAGATTTGATGGGCAGTGGGGAGTATGGAAGGTAGGAGAGTGAGGGGGCACGATGAAGGGAGGCTGTACACGAGGAGCTCAATATGGCTAAGTGCTGGATGGAAGGATCGAGGAGTTCTAGACTGGACCTGAGCACGCCAGGTTAAAAGCCTCTTGTAATTGTCCAACTTGGAAGGTGGGGTAACAGAGACCAGACCACCGGGCACACTAGCAATGAGTTGGTGTCCGACTGAGCCCTACAGGCAGGGCTGCAGCAGGAATGTCCAGTTTACTCTGATATATACCGGTCCCCTTTCCCGGCTCCGTTTCTCTGAGTCCCTGAGCTATTCCTGTTCCTCTTTTTCTGGTGAGCCTGCAGGGTTTCTCCTGCCACACATTCCATCACTCCAGCAAAGCATTAGCAAAAGCCATCCATCCATCTGCTGACTCCACAGAAACCGGTGAGCACCAGATCCAGGGACAGAGGAGGAGGGAGGGAGGGGACACTCTCCTGATTACAATATCTTATCCTCAAGCATTTGCCACCATCCATCAAATGTGCTAACACGGCAAAAACTCAGGAACTGCATTGTGGGGAAAGGAGAGGAGAATCTTGTCTCCCTAATGACCTCCTAAAGCTCCCCCAGAGGTCTGGGATTTGGAGGGAGGTTGGATGGCAGGATGGCAGGGGCTGGAGGAGCCAGATTTAGGGGTCTGGGTCTCTGCGGTGCAGGGGGGAAGGTGGGTAGGAAGGGAGATGGGAAGCCCACAGACCCAGGAAGGATTCCAGCTTCACTTATTTTAATAAACACTCAAAGATACAATATATATTTTAAAGGAGGAGATTTAGAATCAGTCACACACAGGCGTGCAGTTCCAGTGAACTGTTCTCCTCACTCCAAGCAGGGGGGCAGCCTCTGTCCTGCGGGCCCCTCCCAGTCCTAGGAACCTGCTTCTCCCTTCCGCCCTCCCCCTCCCACCTTCCCTTTTCCCCCTCTTCTTCCCCCCACCCCCATGGCACCCCCGACATCTCATTCCTCATATTTGTTTTCTATGACGCCAGGAGCCCCTTATGATTTGTCTCAGTACTGTCAGCACCTCAAGCAGGCGATTCCAGCTGTGCAAGTGCTAAGAAATGCTTGTCAGTGATGACCAACAAAGGCACGCACCCTGAGTTTCCTTCCCAGGGGCTGCCCTTTAAGCCAGCCGACATAGGCTGCTTAGCTACAGCAAGGGAGATGCCAGCACTCCCTTGCCTGTGACCTTGTACTGGGCCACGTCTAAAAGGTCTCCTGCTCTCTCCCCTGACCTCCCACTATGGCTCTGCTTCAAGCTTCTGGACCTTGAGCTTCCACGCAGTTCCTTGACCAAAGATCTCAGTTCATGGGTGCCCTTCAGGTCATTTCTTACTCAAATGGCTCTGAGCAGCACCTGTTCCCACCCTCCTTGGACCTCAGGACCCACCTATGTGTATATGCACCATGTATATATCCCATGCACATGCTCGAGTGGTATATATATACCATGGGCATCCACAGCCATCATAAACGTGTACACACGAAGACTAGACATGCCACACACCCTGCACACACATGCCCACACATACGCCAATGTTTACACATACCACACACATATACATACCATGTGTACCCCACATATACACACTACACGTGAATACACACATGCATACGCCTGCCTGCCACGTGCACACAAGTATCTGTACCATATGCACAACCCAGACATGTGTACCCCCCATGCACACATACCACATGTATGCACACTGTGTACACACCACACACCCACGCTACACACACGTATACATACCATATATACACCGACACATGGATTTACATGTCACAGACACCACCCACACACAGACTCCCACACACATGCACACACAGAGCATTCAGTGTGACTCTCATTGCTCCAGAGAGGGCAGTTCTGATTCAGCCCAACCAGAGGTGATTGTTTCCTTGCAAGGCCTCCAGAAAAGCCTAATTTCTGTGGCTCTTTTTAAAATAAAACGCAAGACTTTTTCTCGCTTTATTAAGGTATAATTGACAAATAAAACTGTAATATATTTAAAGTGTACAGTGTAAAGATTTGATATATGTATACACTGTGAAATGATACCCTCAGTCAAGTTAATTCATACATCCATCACCTGACATAGTTGCTTTTTTTTTTTTTTTTTTTGGTGAGAATACTTAAGATCTCTTTTAGCAAATTGCAAGTACACGATGCAATATTATTAACTATAGTTACCATGCTGTACTTGAGATCCTCAGAATTTACTTCTAACTGAAAGTTTATACACTTTGGCCAACATCCCCCATTTCCTCTACTCCCCAACCCTGGCAGCCACCATTTCACTCTCTGTTTCTACAACTTTGACTTTTCTTTTAGATTCTACACATACATGATACCATGTAGTACTTGTCTTCCAGCTTATTTCACTTAACATAATAGCTCCAGGTTCATCCGTGTGGTTGCAAATGGAAGGTTGCAAATGGCTGAATAATATTCCATTATGTTAGAAACCACATTTTCTTTATCCGTTCATTCACCCACAGATCTATTAGGGTGTTTCCATACCTTGGATATTGTGAATAATGCTGCAATGAACAGGGGAGTGCAGATAGCTCTTCAAGATAGGGATTTCACTTCCTCTGGATATACACCCAGAAATGGAATTGCTGGATCATACGGTAGTTCTATTTTCAATTTGTTGAGGAACCTCCATACTATTTTTCATAGTGGCTGCACCAGTTTACATTCCCACCAACTGTGTAGGAGGGTTCCCTTTTCTTCACATCCTCACCAACACTTATCTCTTATCCTTTTGATAACAGGCTTCTTAACAAGTGTGTGATGATATCTCATTGCAGTTTTGATGTGCATTTCTCCAATGATTAGTGATGTTGAACATCTTTTCATATACCTGTTGGCCATTTGTATGTCTTCTTTGGAAAACTGTATATTTAGGTCCTTTGCCCAAAACTGGGTTATTTGGTTTTTTACTACTGAGTTGTAAAAGTTCCTTGTGTATTTTGAATATTCATCCCTTTTCAGATATACAGTTTACAAATATTTACTCCCATTCTGTAGGTTGCCTTTTTCATTTTGTTGATTTTTTTTTTGTATATTCAGAAACTTTTTTAGTTTGATGTAGTCCCACTTGTTTATTTTTGCTTTTGTTGCTTTTGCTTTTGGTATCAGATCCAAAAAATCATTGCCAAGACCTGTCAAAGAGCTTTTCTCATATGTTTTCTTCTAGGTCTTACATTCAAGTCTTTAATCCATTTTGAGTTGATTTTTTTTTTTCTGGTGTAACATAAGGGTCCAATTTCAGTCTTTGCATGTGCATCTAGTTTTCCCAGAACCATTTACAGAAGAGACTATCCTTTTCCCATTGTGTGTTCTTAGAGCTTTTGTCAAAAATTAGCCCCCCTATATATGTGGGTATATTTCTGGGTTCTCTGCTTTGTTCTTTTGATCTATGTGTCTGTTTTTTATGCTGATCTCTTACTGAAAAATTCAATAGTTGTATAAATATGGAGCTTTTCAACACCCAGATAAAGAGGAGGGCCACACTGGGTCCCAGGGAAGCATCGGGTCTGAGTCCGGCCCACTCTGACATCTTAAATGTAATGGTGGGTGGAAGCCAAAAGCGGAAGGTATTCTGGGGAGGGG
Source organism: Hippopotamus amphibius kiboko (assembly GCF_030028045.1). Lineage (NCBI taxonomy): Eukaryota > Metazoa > Chordata > Mammalia > Artiodactyla > Hippopotamidae > Hippopotamus > Hippopotamus amphibius. The sequence goes on from NC_080197.1 coordinate 18,963,971, forward strand.
CGCTGGGTCAGCCATTACAAGAGGGCGTCACCCTCTTCTCACCAGGGTGGGACTGAACTGCCCAAGGACCCACCAAGAAGCCAACAGCGTTGACAGTTTCCACAGTGCTGCAGCCAGAACCATACACTCTGGGATCACAGGGGCAGACCAAGCCCATGGACGTGGGCAAGCCAAGGTCTAGATGCCAAACAACACAGATACAAAACCCAGGATCCAGGTTCTCATCCCAGAGACAGACCAGAGCCCAAGCAGTTCTGGAGCAAAAAATATAGGGAAGATGGGGTGGACAGAAACTGGGTTCACTCTCCCCAACCAGTGAGGTTATGGGACAGAGAAGAGCAGACTGGCTTAAAGGATTAGGTGGAGTAGACGGAAAGCACCTGTGAAAAGTAGAAGCAGAAAGCAGTTTTTACAGTGGTCATTCATTTATAAAACAAATATTTATAGAGCTACTACACACCAGGCAATAATGATATAGTGGCAATAAACAAGTTCTTGCTGTTACGGAATTGACCAAATGATTATACTTAAAAACTGAAAGAAGGGCTATAAAAGAGAGTTTAGTTCTGCCAGGTGGCCTCTCTGGCAAGAGTTAATTTCTAAACCTGAAGTCCTCTGACTTTAACTTGTAGCCGCACCATATACACACCCCCACGTTTCCCACTCAAATACACCCCTTCTCGGAAGCGTTCTTTTTCCCACCAGCATACCAATCTTGTTCCTAATTTAGCCCTTAGAATAAGCCAGGCTGTCAGTTTGCTACTCCCTAATCCCTTTTCACCACAGAAATTGAAACTGATGCTTGCAATATAGCCGAGTTCCTAGTCCCACGATCTATTGTCCTCAGAATATGGGTAATCACTGTCACACACGCATACGGGAGCTTGCAAAGCCCACGCCAAGTAAACAGCACCCCCTCATCCCCGCCCTGCTCTGGTCTGTTTCAATGGGCACCTATGGACTATAATGATAGGAGAATAGATCCAGCCTCTGCCCCCCAGGGACTCATAGTCCAGTGGGAAAGGCAGACCCTGATGAGTTACTCAAACAGTATTGAAGGTGCCCCCTTAAAGTGGGTGGGGGGTAGGGGGTGAGCCAGGGGCAGCTTCCTGGAGAAGGGGCTGCCCTAACTGAATCTTGAAATAAGAGCAGGAGGAAGCGAATGCATGAAGATGTCGGGGGAGGAATCACGGAAGCAAGGGGGACCGTGGGAGGCAGCACAGTGAACAAGATTACACACCGATCAGGGCTGCTGGAGTACAGGCCAAGTGCAGCAGGAGATGAGGTCATAAGGGACCTTGGGGCCAGCTTCTGGAGGACCTTGTCAGCCAGGCTAAAGATCCTGAGTTGATTCAGGAGATGATGGAAAGCCACTGAGGGATGTTTTGCAGGGAAGACGACTGTCACATGGGCTGTTGTAACAGTTCCAGGAGAACTGAGGGAAAGGGTTATTTAACCTAGGACACACTGAATCAGGGGACTTGATGACACAGCCCAAAACATACCTTTATAACAAGCTGTCCCTGCCACTGAACAAGCGAAAACAACCCTTCTGAAGATGCCAGCCAGTGTACCACTTGACTGATAATGTAGAGCTTTCTCTATGCCCATATCCAATGTAGGTATACTCTTAATAAAATTAGAGAACCATCAAAGATTGAAACCTCAAGCATCATAGCAAAGAACACACCTTTCTCGCAAAGCCTTCTGTCTCTTGTTAAACCCCATCACAATGATTATTGCAGCTTCTTGGCACGCAATCCACTCATACGTACACCTTTTGTCAACAGCTGGAGTTTACAAAGAAAGGGGTGCAGGAAAGAACATGAGAACTAGGATAACTGACCTGCATTCTGCTCTGACCCTACTACTGACCAGCCGTGGAAGTCTGGGAAAGTTGCTCAACCTTGGACTTAAGTTTGGCGTGACAGCTCACATTTGTTTGCCTGAAACTTTCCAAGATCAGGCACTGAAAGCGCTATGTCCCAGGAGATCCTTCATCCTGGGCAAACCAGGATGGTTGATCATTCTACTGCAGTTTCCTCTTCTGTACAATAAGGGTGCCAACACCTGCCTGCAGAGATGCTATGAGTGTCTGAGATTCCGTAGTCTTCTACAGTATCAGTAGCACAGTAAGTGGTCCAAACATGCCAGCTGTTTTCTTTTCTTTCTGTCACTTGGGCATCCTCCCCTAGCTTGCAAATAAAAGCATCATGTCCCATGTGGCTGGAGTAGACAACTCTGCTTACCAAGCACTTCCATAGAAGTGATTTCATTTGATTCTCACAAGCACCCTGCCTGGGAGATGGGGTAGAAATTTTGTGCCCATTTGATAGATGGAGAAATGGAAAGTCAGACAAGTTAAATGGCTCGGTGGGAAACATCCTTTTCCACAACTTCTCAAAGTTCTCCCCAGGTCTTAAGGAAGGAAATTGCTACCCACGGTTCTCAGCTCCCTCGGGAGAAACAAGGGCTGATGGGACAGATCAGGCTGGGACTTTCACTGGGCCGTGTCTTACTGATGGGTGATGCACCATATGCCCTCCCTTCTGCTGAGATGTTCATTCTCTTTATAGAGTTGCAGATTTGTTGGTAAAAAAAACAAACTCAAATTTAAGCAAAGTAACTAGGAAACAGGAAACCTGATTAAGCCTATTGGCCAGCCCAAACTTTTCCAACTCTAGACCTCCCAGAGGACTCTGCCTTGGGATTCCGAGCACTTGCTCAATCACCTTTGAAGCTGGGACTTTGTTTCTCATCCAGTTATTGATCCTTTGCCAGAGGACCCAGGCATGGGGGAAGAAGGAGGAGTGGCTGCACTCAGCCCTAACAACTGACCCCCAGGCCACTCAACAACAGACTCCAAAGACTCAACTATAAACAGGACGTGAACCCGTGGCACCTGCTTGTCTCTACCACTCTCTACCACACCTCCTAGGAATTCTATCAATTCTCGTTAACACTCTCCCCCACCTCCCAGACAATCGCCTTTAAAAAAAAGCTGTTTTAAGCAACACGATCAGCCTTTTGCTGTCGTTCATTAAGGGTTTAGTACCTCTGTATTGATTTCTTTGCAGCTGCCTGTGAACACTAATTCTTTCAGCGGAAAAACAAGGTTTTGTCTGCGACATTTCCTGTCCAAGTGGCGGGTAACAACCATCCCTGGGATGCTGATTTCCCCAGCGATGCTGCAAACCATAGCACGCCTGCAACGTGTCCTTTGTGTATTCCGAAGAGTGATTTCCATAGCTGCAGGAGGTGACTTCAGATGTGAGCTGCAGCTCCACCTCCATCCTAAGTCAGCAGTGCCTTCACATGCCTGCGTTTGGAAATCCAAGGACCATCCCCTTTTCTTCACACTGACTTGCAGACACAGGCTTTAAGATGGTCCTGTCTTGTGTTTGTATCATGTTTGTTGCAACCAGGTTTTTCTTAAATGTTAATTCCCAGCGATGAGAAAGGACCTTAACAATCTTCTCTTGCAGGTACCGCTCTGATATTCTATGTCCTCTACAACATCCCCACCAAGTGGCCATTCTGACTTTGTTTGAACACCTCTGAGGACAGAAAACTCATCCCTTCCATAGGAACATCACAGCCCCACAGGAAAGCTCTGAGAGGTAGAAAACTTTTCATTGCATCAAATTAAAATCTGCCTTCCTGAAACGTCAGTCTTTCAACTAGACATTCAGCATCTCCCAGCACTTAGAAAGGATAGGAATCTCTTTGTCTACAGCTGAACATCACCAGATTATCTGGCACATGGTAAATGTTCAATGTTAAATTAATTAACAAATAAGTCAACAGTTACTGAAGATCTAAGCAGGGCCATGCATTATGCTGGAATAAATGCGGCATGCTCTGATAGGAGCAAGTCCTATCGATATGGAATCTGGCAAATCAGCTTATTGGTTGTGTGTACTCTAAGTTACAGAGTCTCGACTCTATATAAAAAATGGGGGACTTCTCTGGCAATTCAATGGTTAAGACTCCATGCTTCCACTGCAGGGGGCACAGGTTCAATCCCTGGTAGGGGAACTGATTCCACATGTTGCACAGCTTGGGAAAAAAAAAATAAAGAACGGCCCACCTTGTCCAAGAGGGGCTGGAGGGGCCATTTGTCTCTATAATGACAACAGAGGGATCTGTTGAGTATCTAAACTGATGGTGGGATAAGGGCTGCCCAGAGTTAGCGTTACTGAGAAGCAGTGGCCAGTGGTCTGTCACGGTCAACAGGGACTCTCGGGCCACAACAGCTGAGCGACACTAAGTAACTCACTCAACACCTCTGTGTTTCAATTTCCTTATGTGTCAAGTGGGATGAGAATAATATTTTCTACCTCCTAGTGTTGTGAGGATTGAGTTAATCTAAGAAAGATGCTTGAAATAAACATCAGCTGTTATTCACACTATGTGCTGCTCCGAAGACACCTGTGAAGACTAGACAGGAGCTTTTCCTTCCAGATTCCTGCTCCTCATCACTGAAGACCTGGATCAGACCCACAACATTTGTGTGGGTGAAGAAACCACCTTCATGGTGGGACCCTCTGGAGTCCTCCAGGGGATGTGACCCAAAAAATTTGGTTTGAGTTCCTACTATGCGGCAGGTGTTGTGCTATATCTGTGACTATTTTCTTATATCTATTCATGATGGAAGCCTTGCTATGCTCATTTTACAGACCAAGAAGTCAAGGCTCAGAGAGGTTAAGTAACTTCCAAAAGATACAAGACAGCTAATCAGAGGCAGAGATGAGATCCAGACTTAGAGCTGCCTGCTCCAGAGCCAGCATTCTCTCCATCATTCTGTGCTTTTTAAAATAAAAATAGGGCAAGTCCTTTAAATTGTGAAGTTATAGTCCAATCTGGCAGAGAAGCTAATTTCTCATAGCCACTAAGGAGGCTTTCAGGGAGCCCAGCTCCCAGGGCACACTTTCTGTCTCTGCAGTTAGAAAGCATGGAAGTGATGCTGAAACCAATGCCTCATGAGGCTGGAGTGAACTGAGTGGTCACCCAGTGGCCCCTGGCAGCCCGCCAGGATGCCCAGTCCTGTTCCAGGCAACAGCCACACGAATGGCATTCTGAATGGAGCCTGGGGTCCCACGTTCACCAGCTTGGGCTTCTCACCTACTAAGCAGCCATATTTAGAGCCCTGCATTTTGGGCTTTATTTGAAACAGCAGCCCAAGTCTTAAGCCTCCTCATAGAAAAGTTTGGCCTCTCCTTGCTCTGGCCAGTCCTCCCCCTTCTCATCCCAGAACCTATTTCTGAGCTCATTATTTACCTGGACTGTAACCACTCTGAAAATAGGTCAATGCTCCCTCTACCCAAATGAATGGTTCAAAGACAGATTAACTGCTCACCAGACCACCACTACCACCCATTCACAAGGCCAGAAATAGGACACGGATGGGAGAAGAAAGTCAGTGGCAGGAAAGCCAGCTGGGAGACTTGTGAATTCTCCAGGTGAAAGATCACAATGAGGCAGGAAAGGGCCGCAGAGCTGGAGAGGAAGAAACAGCTGAGATATTATGGCTGTGAGAATGGGAGGCAGTGACCAACAGCTCTAGGTCACAGTCCTTGTTGGGACGTTGTTGCAAGCAGCTTCTAAGATGCCGAGTAGGATCTTAGGCGCCTGGTGTTCATGCATTTGGTATTCATGTGATCTCCCAACTTGAGTGTCGTCTGGACCTAGTGACTCATTTCTAAAAAATACAGCAAAAGCGATGGACTGTCCCTCCCGAGATTAGGTTATAAAGACTTCCTCTTCCATCTTCCTTGCCTTCGCTCACTCACTCTGATGAAAGGCAGGTACCCTAATATTAGCTGCCCTAATGGAGAGGCCCACATGGCAAGGATGGCCTCCAGCCAACACCCAGCAAGGAACTGAATCCCACTAACAACCATGAGAGTGAACTTGGAAGTGAATTTTCTCCAGTGAAGAACACCAGCTGACTCTGACTGAAGTGTTCTGGGAGATCCTGAGCGGGAGGACCCAGCCCAGCTGCTCCTGGATGCCTCTCCCACAGAAAATGAGCTAACAGGTGTTCATTATTTTGAGCTACTAAGTTTCGAAGTGAATTGTTATGCAGCCATAGATAACCAATACAGACAGAAATGAACAAGGTATGATTTTTCTTTTTATTTATTAATTGGCTGCATTGGGTCTTCGTTGCTGCGCGCAGGCTTCTCTTGTTGTGGAGCACAGGCTCTAGGCGCACATGGGGCACGTGGGCTTCAGTGGTTGTGGCACGTGGGCTCAGTAATTGTGCCTCATGGGCTCTAGAGCGCAGGCTCAGTAGTTGTGGCACACGGGCTTTGTTGCTCCGCAGCATGTGGGATCTTCCTGGACCAGGGATCAAACCCATGTCCCCTGCATTGCCAGGAGGATTCTTAACCACTGCGCCACCAGGGAAGTCCCAGTGTGATTTTTCAACACACAAGGAGTCAAGAGTGACCAGTTAGGTGTCCAGAGCGAAGGAGGGAAGAAAGAGCTCACGTCTTACCATAAGAAATTACATCGATGTTGATGCTATTTACTGAGTCTGGAAACCCAAATGGTGGAATAAGTTCTGAAGACAAGAAACCAGAACAAGCTTTGGCCATGTTAAGTTTGAAATGCCTAGGAGACATGCAAATGGATGAGTCCAGAAAGTAGTTAGATTTATGACGTTGGAGCACAGAAGAAAAATTTTGGCAGGAGATAACAATTTGGGAATTCTCAAACTCCTCCCTCTGAAGTCATTTGGAATAACTATTTCCTCACCCCCGTGACAGTTGCTTAAATATTTTAAAGCAGTTCTCATGCCTCCATGAGTCTGGTTTAAGCACGTCCACTTTCTTCTACTTTTTCTCAGACAATTTGGTTCTGAGTTCCAGCCCTGCCTCTGAACATCTTAAATACAAATTTTTTTTTTTTTCGTTTTTTGGCTGCATTGGGTCTTCATTGCTGCTCAGGCCTTCTCTAGTTTCATCGCAGTGCACAGGCTTCTCATTGTGGTGGCTTCTCTTGTGGAGCACGGGCTCTAGGCACACGGGCTTCAGTAGTTGTGGCACGCAGGCTCAGTAGTTGTGGCTCAGGGGCTTACTTGCTCCAAGGCATTTGGGATCTTCCCGGACCAGGGATCAAACCCGTGTCCCCTGCATTGGGTTCACGGGTTCACAGGCAGATTCTTTTTTTTTTTTTTTTTTTTTTTTTGGTAGCACTTTAATTTGTTCTTTTTTTTTTTTTTTTTTTGTATATTATGTCATTTTTTTTTTAATTTATTTATTTATTTTTTATTTTTTTGGGGGGGTACACCAGGTTCAATCAACTGTTTTTATACACATATCCCCGTATTCCCTCCCTTCCTTGACGGCCCCCCTCGAGTCCCCCCCACCCTCCCCGCCCCAGTCCTCTAAGGCATCTTCCATCCTCGAGTTGGACTCCCTTTGTTATACAACGACTTCCCACTGACTATTTTACAGTTGGTAGTATATATATGTCTGTGCTACTCTCTCACTTCTTCTCAGTTTCCCCTTCACCCCCCGCCCCCTCCCATACCTCGAGTTCTCCAGTCCATTCTCTGTATCTGCGTCCTTGTTCTTGTCACTGAGTTCATCAGTACCATTTTTAGATTCCGTATATGTGAGTTAGCATACAATATTTGTCCTTCTCTTTCTGACTTACTTCACTATGTATGACAGATTGTAGTTCTATCCACCTCATTACATATAGCTCCACCTCATCCCTTTTTATAGCTGAGTAATATTCCATTGTATATATATGCCACATCTTCTGTATCCATTCATTTGTTGATGGGCATTTAGGTTGCTTCCATGTCCTGGCTATTGTAAAGAGTGCTGCAATAAACATGATGGTACAAGTTTCTTTTGGGATTATGGTTTTCTTTGGGTATATGCCCAGCAGTGGGATTACAGGATCATAGGGTAGTTCTATTTGTAGTTTTTTAAGGAACCTCCAAATCGTTTTCCATAGTGGCTGTACCAACTTACATTCCCACCAACAGTGCAGGAGAGTTCCCTTTTCTCCACACCCTCTCCAACATTTGTGGTTTCCGGACTTTGTGATGATGGCCATTCTGACTGGTGTGAGGTGATACCTCATTGTGGCTTTGACTTACATTTCTCTAATGATGAGTGATGTTGAGCATCTTTTCATGTGTTTGTTGGCCATCTGTATGTCTTCTTTGGAGAAATGTCTATTTAGGTCTTCTGCCCATTTGTGGATTGGGTTATTTGCTTTTTTGGTATGAAGCTGCATGAGCTGCTTGTATATTTTGGAGGTTAATCCTTTGTCCGTGTTTCACAGGCAATTATTTTTTCCCATTCTGAGGGTTGCCTTCTAGTCTTGTTTATGGTTTCTTTCGCTGTGCAAAAGCTTTTAAGTTTCATGAGGTCCCATTTGTTTATTCTTGATTTGATTTCCATGATTCTAGGAGGTGGGTCAAAAAGGATCTTGCTTTGATGTATGTCAAAGAGTGTTCTGCCTGTGTTTTCCTCTAGGAGTGTTATAGTGTCTGGTCTTACATGTAGGTCTTTAATCCATTTGGAGTTTATTTTTGTGTATGGTGTTAGGAAGTGTTCTAATTTCATTCTTTTACATGTTGCTGTCCAACTTTCCCAGCACCATTTATTGAAGAGGCTGTCTTTTTTCCATTGTATACTCGTGCCTCCTTTGTCAAAGATAAGGTGCCCATATGTGTTTGGGCTTACCTCTGAGTTCTCTATTCTATTCCATTGGTCTTCCTTTCTATTTTTGTGCCAGTACCATACTGTCTTGATCACTATGGCCTTGTAGTATAGTTTGAAGTCAGGAAGCCTGATTCCACCAACTCCATTTTTCCTTCTCAAGATTGCTTTGGCTCTTCAGGGTCTTTTGCGTTTCCATACAAATCGTAAGATTTCTTGCTCTAGTTCTGTGAAAAATGCCGTTGGTAATTTGATCGGGATTGCATTGAATCTGTAAATTGCTTTGGGTAGTACAGACATTTTCACGATGTTGATTCTTCCAATCCAGGAACATTGTATGTCCCTCCATCTGTTTGTGTCGTCTTTGATTTCTTTCATCAATGTCTTAAAGTTTTCTGCATACAGATCTTTTGCCTCCTTAGGCAGGTTTATTCCTAGGTATTTGATTCTTTTGGTTGCAATGGTGAATGGGAGAGTTTCCTTAATTTCTCTTTCTGCTGTTTCGTTGTTAGTGTATAGGAATGCAAGAGATTTCTGTGCATTAATTTTGTATCCTGCTACTTTACTAAACTCATCAATTAGTGCTAGCAGTTTTCTGGTAGAGTCTTTAGGGTTTTCTATATATAATATCATGTCATCTGCAAAGAGTGACAATTTTAGTTGTTCTTTTCCAATTTGGATTCCTTTGATTTCTTTTTCTTCTCTGATTGCTGTGGCTAAAACTTCCAAAACTATGTTGAATAACAGTGGTGAGAGTGGACACCCTTGTCTTGTTCCTGTTCTTAGAGGGAATTCTTCCAGTTTTTCTCCATTGAGAACGATGTTGGCTTTTGGTTTTTCATATATGGCTTTTATTATGTTGAGGTAATTTCCTTCTATGCCCATTTTCTGGATCACAGGCAGATTCTTAACCACTGTGCCACCAGGGAAGTCCCTTAGATACGAATTTTTTTCACCTGCTCTATTTATAATTGAATGACCATGGGTAAGTTTCTTTTCAATATTTTGCATTTCTGTAAAACAGGGTTATCCTGAGATATAAGTAAATAAACCATGGAAAGCATTCAGCAATGTGTGAGGCACAGGATAAGTACTCAATAAATGTTAGGTATCTTGCATACTTACAGCATCTAGAATAGTGTTGTCCATATTATGTAAGTAACGTGTCATTTTTTTCTAGCAGCTGCATTTTAAAAAGCACAGGAAACTGAATAAATTGACTTTAATAATATAGTTTATGTAACCCAATATATCTAAAATATTATATTTCAACATGTAATCAATATAAAAAATTGTTAACAAGATATCTTTACATCCATTTTTCATTCTATGTCTTTGTAACCCAGTGTGTATTTTATACTTAAAGCACATCTCCATTCAGATACTAAATTTTCATCAAAAAGACTTGATCTGTGTTTTGAGTTCATAAAACGTAGAGTTTAAGAAACCAATTCAGGACTTCCTAGGTGGTGCAGTGGTTAAGAATCCGCCTGCCAATGCAGGGACACAGGTTCAATCCCTGCTCCAGGAAGATCCCACATGACACAGAGCAACTAAGCCCACGAGCCACAACTACTGAGCCCACATGCCACAACTACTGAAGCCCGTGCACCTAGAGCCCATGCTCTGCAACAAGAGAAGCCACCGCAATTAGGAGCCCATGCACCACAATGAAGAGTAGCCCCCGCTCACCGCAACTAGAGAAAGGCCGTGTGCAGCATCAAAGACCCAATACAGCCAATTAAAAAAATTAAATAAAATAAAATAAATTCATGTACCAGAGTTGTTCCAAACATAGTTAAAAGTTTTCTAATAACTGAATTGAGTATCCTTTCTAAAATTTAAATTAATTAGAATTAATTCATTTCCTTATTTTGCACTAGCCAGCTTTCAATAGCAAATTGTTGTTAATAGTTATCATATTGAACAGCATAGATCTAGAACTTACTTTAAGACTTTATTGGCTTTTTTATCGCTCCTGTTAGTTTGGGTAGTCAGAGAAGCAGATGCTAAAATGGTATCAAGGACTTCCCTGCTGACACAGTGCTTAAGAATCCGCCTGCCAATGCAGGGGACACGGATTCAATACCCAGTCTGGGAAGATCCCACAGTTGCCGCAGAGCAACTAAGCCCGTGTACCACAACTACTGAAGCTCGAAGCACCTAGGGTCCATGCTCCGCAACAAGAGAAGCCACTGCAATGAGAAGCCCGCGCACCGCAAGGAAGAGTAGCCCCCGCTCACCACAACTAGAGAAAGCCCGCGCACAGCAGTGAAGCCCCAACACAGCCAAAGAATAAAATAAAAAATAAAATAAAATAAAATGGTATCAAACATGCAAGATATTTGCTGGGGAAACATCTATAAGGGAAATTTGGAAAGGAGCTGGAGGAGGCCGGGAGAGCTCGTCTGTCCTTCCATGAAGGACAAAGGGAAGGAAAGAGGGCTGGGTAAGAAGAACCTTAGACTATAGTGCAGTTCCAAAAAAGTCTCAGCAGACTGATGGGGAATTGTGTTAGTTTTCCACTGCTGCTGTAATAATTCACCACAAACTTAACACCTTAAAACAACATAAATTTATTATATTATAATTCTTTAGGTCATAAAGCTGACACAGTTCTCAGAAGGAAAAAATCAAGGTGTTGACAGTGCTGTTTCCTTTCTGCAGAGGAGAATCTATTTCTTTTCCTTTACCAAATCCTAGAGACCACCTGCATTTTCTGGCTCACGGTCCCTTCCTCCATCTTCAAAGCCAACAGCAGCAGGCCAAGACTTTTTCATGTCCCATTTCTCTGACACTTCTTCCATCTTTGCATCTCTCTCTTTGACCACAACTGGGAAAGTTCTCCACTTAACAGGTCATGGAACTCAGTCGGGCTTGTCTGGATAATCCCCACTAGGCTCCCCATTTCAAGATCAGCTGATTAGCAACCTTAATGTCATCTGCCATCTTAATTCCCTTGTTCCATGTGAGGTGACATATTCACAGGCTCCTGAGATTAGGATGTGAAGATCTTTGGGAGGTCATTATTCTGCCTGCCACAAGAGTCCTTGAGCCAAAAGTGCTCATTAGGGGAGTCTCACTTCTTGCAGGAATGGGCCTGCTTTAGACCCCTGCTGTGCACAGCCATGGATGGGGAGCAGCCCACGGGGAGGACAGCCTTGGCACATACACAGTGATGGACACAGGTGGAGCAGGTGGAGGCTTTGGTTAGCTGTGCTCCCTGACGCTGGAGATCTGAAATATGCATTCTCATGGCCATCACATTCCTCTCCTTTTTTTTTTTTTAATTAGCAAAACAATAATAATAATAACCCCTTCCTTTCGTAGCTCCCTCAGTAAGCTTACAAAAATTTAACAGAAAATTCTTAGAAAGCTGGTAGACAGGCATAAGAAAATCCCATCCAAAATGACAGGCAGAGAAGCCCTGAAACCCTGCCTGATTCTGAAATGACTGAGATGCCTCACTAAATCTGAGCAGCTGGTACAAGACAACCTTTAACACAGGTAATCACAAGTAATTAAAACAATCCCCCCACTCCCCCCACCCCCGCAAAAAAATACAGGAACTAAGAGACTTCAGAGATCAATAAAGCACACATCAAAAGCTGGAATTCTTTCCCAGTGACACTCTGGCTGGAGATGACTCCTCCAGCCATGAACAGACTGGGGACCCTGGCTGTTCTCCTCACTCTGTTCTCACTGACCAGGCTTTAGTGGTGTCCAGTCAAAGGAGGACCAGCTTGGCAGTTGCTCCCTGAATGTTAACTCTTAGTGCTTCCAAGAGCTAAAATGTTACTAAGAGAAACTAAGTACATGCCCCAAAGGCCCCATGCCATGGTAGAAAGAACTAAATTCTGCAGTCACAGTCCTGAGTTCAAATCTCAACTCTGATTCTAATTCACCAAATGATTTTTTTTTTTTTTTGGCAAATTACTTTATCTCTCTGCGCATCTGTCTTCCTCTCTGCAAGATGGAGTAGGAATATTCAGCTCACACTCATTGTGAGGGTTAAATATACCTGTGAAAGCAACTAGCACAGTGCCTGACACATAGTGGGTACTTGAATGTCTGCTGATGTCAGAGTGCAATTACAAAGCCAAGCACAATGGGACTAAGGAATAAGAGCAGAGAGAGAGAGACCTAAAGAAGATACAGGTGTGATCCCACAGTCCACTCTTGTGGTAGCCAGCCTCCAAGATGCCCCCTTTAATCCCCACCCTCCCACATTTACCAAGGTCAAGCTGTGTGACCAACAGAATACAGCAGAAAAGATGGTGTATTACTTTCGTGGTCAGGTTATAAAAAGCTGTGTCTTGGGTCTCAGGCTCTCTCCCTTTCATCACTTGCTCTGGGGAAAGCCAGCTGCCATATGTGAAGACACTCAGGTAGCCTGTGGACAGGTCTGCATGGTGAGGGACTGAAGCCCCCTGCCAACAACCACGCGAGTGAGTTTGGAAGATGGTTCTCCAGCACTAGTCCAACCTCAAGATGACTGCAACCTCTTGAGAGACTCTGAGCCAGAGTAAGCCACTCCCAGATTCCTGGTGCACAGGAACTATGAGTGCGGCCACTTGTTATGATGGCCTCATGAATCATCTACTGGCCCAGTCCAAAAGAGAGGGAAACGGAGTGAGAGGCAGCAAAATACGGTACACTCTGAGTGCCGATCTTGATTCTAACCCCTATCAGCCAAGTAACCTCAAGGCTCAGAGTTAGACTCGATGAAATGATATGGATAAGAAATCCATCTGGCATATATAACAAGAGCCAAGAAAATAGTTCTCCATTTTTATTCTGGAATTCCAAGGTAAGAAAATAATCTGAAATGTGTGAAAGGCTTTATGCACAAAGATGTTCATTTCAGCATTGTCTAATGGTTTAAAAATGAAATAATCTGATTTTCCCACACTAGAAAAAGAGTTAATAGCATCTTGAGTTGCAGGTATATTACACACTATGTCTTAGAATAAGTCCCCTACAAACAAATGAGTTCTGTTCTGAGAGCACGTTCGTTAAGTCCAATTTGTTCGTAAGTCCAACAAAGTTAGCCTAAGTAACCAAGTAACACAAATGGCTGTATAGTACTGTACTGTAATAGGTTTATAATACTTTTCACACAAATAATACATAAAAAACAAGCACAAAAAAATAAACATTTTTAACCTTACAGTACAGTACCTTGAAAAGTACAGTAGTACAGTACAACAGCTGGCATACAGGGCCTGGCATCGAGTGAACAGGCAAGAAGAGTTACTGACTGGAGGTGGGAGAGGAGGTGGGAGGTGGTAGAGCTGAAGGATCGTCAGAAATAGGAGACGGAGGGCAAGCTGCAGTTCCACTCACGCCTGACGTTGATGGTACAGGTTCTGGTTCCTTGCTGGATTCAATTCTATCTACCCTCTTGAAAAAATGATCCAGTGATGTCTGGGTAGTAGCTTTTTTTCCCCTTGTCATAGATGACACGGTAGCCCTGGATTGCATTCTGAACAGCTGCTACAACTTTTGTGTATCAGCTACATCACCGCTGCTTTTACACTTGCTTCCGGACCTCCTGGGCTTGAAATAAAGATACTGTCCTCTATACAGTGCTATATAGTAAAGTACACAAAAGCACAACCACTTATAGAGGATGCACGCACATGACAGTGTACGCCAGACACGTGAACTAACACGTGATTGGACATGCCAATGCACATTGGCATCTTTGAAAGTTCCAATGTGAAGGTTCATGTGTAGGGGACTTAGTGTATTTAATTGCCATACTATCTACTTCACCTACATAGTAAAGATGAAGAATTGGGACTAAGAGAAGGTAAGTCATTTACCCTAGATTGTATAACTCCAGATGGTGAACCTAACAATAATTATTATTGTGAGACCTCACACTTTCATAGCATTTGTTACGGGCTAGGCATTGTTCTATGTGTTTTGCATGTCATGTCATTAAAATCCTGATTTGTGTGACTCCACCATGCTCAAAATTTCATTAAAAACAACTCGGTGGGCCAGGCACTCTACCACAGCCTGTAGCTGCAATGCTTTGTTTCTTACTTACGACCCTGAAAGGTGTGCACAATCATCAGATTCGCTTCATGGATGAGGTTGAAAGAGTAAAGAAGCTGGCTATTATACATATAATTTCACCTCATTGCAGGAAAGATCTGAGTAGAAAGTAAAGCTGTGGCATAGGGGGAGAGCATAAGAAAATGCTGGAAAATAGGAAAAATATATGTTTATTGAACATGAACCAATATGCCAGATACTATACTACTATACATCAAATAGGTAAACAAGGACCCACTCTATAGCACAGAGAACTACACTCAATATCTTGAAATAACCTACAATGGAAAATAATCTGTGTATATACAGATACATACACACACATATATGACTGAATCACTTTGCTGTATATTTGAAACTAACACATTTTAAATTAACTATGCTTCAATAAAAATTAAATAAATATCTATGTATATGTGTATATATACAAATAAATATATATGTAGTCAGTTGGTGATTAGCGCAGTAAAAGAAAACTACACAGAAAGACTAAAACATGCTAGGCATGAGACAGAGCTGCTTTGGTACAAAGGGTGACTTCTTTTTTCATGTGACATTTGAGCAGAGACCCAAAGGAAGTGAGGGAGTGAGCCTCGCAAACGGGGAAAGAGCATCCCAGGCAGAGAGGAACAGCAAATGCCGAAGCCCAGAGAGAGGAGTGTACTGGTGTATTTGAGGAACAACAAGGAAGCTAGTGGCACTAAAATGAAGTGACCAAGAGGAAAAACAATAGCAGACAAGGTCAGTGGCCCAAATCGTATAGGCTCCTGTAGCCCACAGCAAAATTTCAACTTTTTTTGTGAATGACATTGTAGCCAATGGAAGGTTTAGGGCAGAGGAGTGACACGTTGTGACTTGGGTTGTAAAAAGAAAAAAATCTCTCTGGCTGCCATGTTGAGAACAGACTGCAGAGGGACACGGGCTGAAGCGGGGAGACCAGTTCAGAGGCTATTTCAGTAATCCACTGATAGACTCCTCGTGGCTTAGACTGGGATTGTAGCAGTAGAGGCAGTAAGCAATGGTTGGATTCGGGATATATTTTTATATATTTTGAAGCAGAGACACAGGATTTGTTGATGGACTGGAGCCAGGGTATAGAAGAAAGACAGTCAAGGTAACTCCAAAGCAACCTAACATGTCACTTACTACAATGGGGGAAACTACGGGAAAACAGGCTGGGAGAGGAGGAAACCATGATTTGGACGTGGGGCAAGAATGTCTGAGATGCTTTTTAAGCATCCACGTCGAAATGTAGAGTCAGCTGAAAATTTGAATCTGGAGTTGAGATGGGATCCCAGTTAGACTGATAAATTTGAGAGTCATCAGCCTACAGGTGGTACTTAAAGCCATTAGACTAAGTGAGATCACCTAAGTAGCGAGTGTAGCGGAAGAAAACTTCTACAGGTGGAGTTCCGGGGCAGTCTCATCTTTAGAGGTCAAGGAGATGAAGGAGCAGCAGCAAAGGGGACTGAGAAGGAGCTACCAGGAGTGTGGGGTCCTGTACATTAAGTGAAGAAAGGACTTGGAGGAGGCAAAACTGATCAACTGTGTCAAATGTTGCTGATAAGTCAAGTAAGATAATGGCTGGCCATTGGACTTGGGAACATGGAGGTCATTGGTGACTTTCACTAGAGTTGTACTGGTGGAGTGATGGAAATGAAAGTGTGATAAGGTTAACTTTATTTTTTTTTAATTTTCATTTATTTAATTTATTTATTTATCTATTGGCTGTGCTGAGTCTTCGTTGCTGCACGAGCTTTCTCTAGTTGCGTCAAGCGGGGGCTGCTCTTCATTTACAGTGCTCGGGCTCCACATTGCAGTGGCTTCTTTTGTTGCAGAGCACGGGCTCTAGGTGCTTGGCTTCAATAGTTGCAGCATAGGGGCTCAGTAGTTGTGACTCTCGGGCTCTAGAACGCAGGCTCAGTAGTTGTGGCACACAGGCTTAGTTGCTCCGCGGCATGTGGGATCTTCCCAGACCAGGGAACAAACCTGTGTCCCCTGCACTGGCAGGCAGATTCGTTTTGTTTTTTTTTTAATTATTTTATTTATTTATTGGCTGCATTGGGTCTTCATTGATGCACACAGGCTTTCTTTAGTTGCAGCAAGTGGGGGCTACTCTTCATTATGGTGCACAGGCTCCTCATTGCAGTGGCTTCTTTTGTTGCAGAGCATGGGCTCTAGGCGCATGGGCTTCAGTAATTGTGGCACATGGGCTCAATAGTTGTGGCTCACAGGCTCTAGAGCACAGGCTCAATAGTTGCTGTGCACGGGCTTAGTTGCTCCATGTCATGTAGGATCTTCCTGGAGCAGGGATCAAACCCATGTCCCCTGCATTGGCAGGCAGATTCTTAACCACTGTGCCACCAAGGACATCCAAGATTAACTTTAAGAGAGAATAAAAGGAGAGGAAATGGGGGGCACACGGATATCACTCAACCTCAGGCATCTCCGACGGGCACAAATAGGTCCACTGATATGACTCAGGTGGGCACAGGGGTCACTTACACCTTTGCTGTGGTGACAGATCTCAGGACAGAGGGGTAGCTTCTCATTAGCAGACATAGAGAGGATTTTCAGAGTCAGCAAGAAACCAAAGAGGAAAATGACATGGGTACCAGGCACATCTCCATGCCTGCAGTGGCAGAGAGGACCACGGCAGAGACAGGGAACCTATGTGACCATTCTTAAGAAGGGTCCCAGTATTTCATACAGAACCAGGAGGGTGGGATTTGAGCCAGAACTGAGCCAGAGACATGTCATCTCAATATGTTAATTCCCCCTCCCCATGGACATGACCCAAGAAAGGTTGACATGGGAAAATGTAGATAATTTAACTTTGAAAAAATTAGTATCTTAATATTGATATATGCAGCAAGATTGCTATGTGGACACAAAGAAAATTCAGTAAATATAAAACAATGTCAGTATTAAAGCATGTGAATCATGGGTGAGGTCCTATTTTGTAACTTGTACTAAAGTACTTAGATTGCTTTTTAAATACAAAAAAAAAAAAAAGATTTAAAGGTATAGTAATCCAAGCCTTTCTCCCAGAGTTTTTATGAAGATTATAATAATGACTAATATTTGAATAGCTCACAGAGTGCTTCTCATACACATAACCTCATTTAATCTTCACAACCAAGGTGACACTTTGCAAAGGCCATTATTATTGCACTTAGCAAACTGCTACAATGATCTGTTTCTGTATCTTTTCCCAACCCTAGATTGAAGCACCACATAGGTAAGGATCATGTCTTTCCATCCTTCTCCTTAACAAGTAACAGGTTATGGCACATGACAGGAGCTCAATAAATGTTTGAGGGTGAGTGGATAATGGTTGGATGGATGGATGGGAGGATGGATGGATAGATAATGACTGGATAGATGAATGGTTGGTAAGACTGATGGGTGGATGGATGGATGGATGGATCAATGAACATCCAACAAAGGATCAATAGATTACCACTTTAGACATAAGCACTTGACTCTCCCAAGATCCCACAGGTACCCTTAATGTTACAGACTGAGCCAACCACCACTCCCTTCCCACAAACTAAATATTTTTAAACCCTCATGACCAGTCAACCCTCCCATAGCTCACGTCTGGTGATCTTGCCTCTTCACTGTCTTCTCCCATACGTACTCCCCTGCTGCTCTGTGCTTCCTCTCCCCTGCCCTAACTGCACACTGCTCTCATTTTACCCAGATCTTTCCATGCAATATATCAGAGCCCTCTGAACCATGAAAAATGTTTCCACATTCTCAAATTCTAGTGTTCTGCACCAAAGTAAACCTAGCTCTCACCTGTCCCTTCTCTGGGGAGCTTCCCCTCTTTCCCCATCTCTAGGACATCTCTGGGTTAGGTATTCTATGTGCTGTCATAGTACCATGGATTGGATTTGCAGGTATATTTCTTATGCACAATACATTTAGGCAAGGTCTATATCAAGTCAAAGCAAGTCAGCAGTGGACTGGTTACACATACACCAAATAATTGATCCTTTGACTTTTATATCTGCATCACTTTCCAACTTGCTAAGAACTAGCAGCAACTAAATGCAACATGGTAAAAAAAAAAAAAAAGGATGGGGAATTTGTCCTTTGGTCAGAAATTTAAAATTGTCAGCCATGGTTTCCTCTGGGGAGAAAGGTAGGAGTGGGAGGACTAGTGTCAGAAAAGAATTTGATTTTTTCCTCGTGTATATATTTGTGTATTGCTGAGTGCTTTCACAAGGAGTATGAAGGAACTGAAAAGCTTCCCATAAAGGAAAAAGAATGAAGATGAAGGAGTCTGGCTCAAAGAGTGACTGGAGAGAGCAAAGGAAGAAATTAAGTTTCCTGGGCGATGTGCTCAGAGCTGCAGGGCCTCGCCCCACGCCCTTGTTTTTGAAAAAGCTAATTCAGGCATGAAGCAGAGAATGGTGACATCTGTGGTCCCTTCACAAAGCTAAAGAGCCGGCATAGAGCTGAGAGGAAATTGTTATTTTTATTAGTGCTGTATTTGCCTACAGTTTACATCCGCATTCTTCTGTATTAGGAATTAATTCAAACTTGGAAATTATATTCATTTCCTTTGAACAGTATGCTAAATTGAAAGTTAAATTGGGTCTAAAATCTGTTCTATCTTTAAAAAAAAAAAGTCACAAATTTCAGAAAAACTGGCCAGGATTAAAATAGGAAAAGACCAAGCTGGTAATTAATTTTTCCTCCAAATTTGATAATTATTGAATTCCTGTGGATATAAGTTCCAGTTGAATTATCAACCCTGTCTGGACAGAATGAGAATGATTTTAAAAAATAGCCTATAAGTCAAGTTGGGTAAATGATGGCATACAGTGTTGGTATATTTTGAAATGGGGGGAAAGTGAGTGATATATCTGAGTGTCATTAAGGCTGTCGTGGATGAAAGATGAGGTCACTAAATCTGACAGCGTGCTCATGATTTGGGAGCCAAATCTCCATGGAATGTAAAATTAAGAGAGAGAGGCCTGGCATACCTAATCCATGTGTGGGATCTGACCAGTCTCACCCAGAACACAATGGCATTTGCAGAGAATGACTCTGTTTTAAAATCCTCAACATTGTATATCTTAGAATCATGTTTAGTTTGAAAAGAATATGGATAAATTGGGAGAACAGTTTTATTGAGACCACCTGACATTAAAGAATTTGACACTAATCTGAGTGGATTTGATTTCCTAAAGCAGAGTATTTGTTCTTTTGTTGATCCCCTGTGGATGTTAGGAACAGAGAGACAGATAAACATGTATTTAACATTCTTGACTAGACCAAACCTTTGTGCATTATTGAGGATGCAGCTGCTTGGAGGGAAAATCGCATACACCATCTTTCCACCCAAAGAGCAGGAACATGTGAGCTCTCTGATCTTCTATCAGACACACTCAGAGACCCATCCCCTTTTTTACTGTGTTAACAATAAGTCTATCCAAGAGATTTTTATACTGGACTTATCCAAGGGACCAAGGAGGGTGGCAGATATCTCAGAATTCAAAGCCAGGAATAATGACATTAAATCAGTTGATGTGTTTAAAACAAGGACTATTATTGGGCAGGACATAGGAGTCATTTTTCCCAGCACTCCCATTTCCAAAAAGCAGCAAACAGACATTTGCTTTATCCTCCATGGACTGGTTATATATCCAGTCGCAGAACAAAATGACAAATGTTTATGGTACAACCTTCGTCTTTGGTCTCCATGAATTAATCCTGTAATTAGGTTGTGAAAACACAATTATATTTCATTCTTTGGGTGCTAAAGTGTTAATCTGTTTACTGTAATCCTCTTTTACAGGATACAGAGGTGATTGCAAGAAGCACTGGTAGGGGAGTGGAGAGATGAGACAGAGAAAGGAAGGAAGCCAGAAAAGGGTGTGCTATCAGAAGTGGTTACCACCGCGGGCAATTGCATCTCAGTACCACCTGGAGCTCCGGGATACTGTGCAGATGACAGCGCTTTGGTTACCCATTCAAGGAGCGAAGGAGATGAGAAATTCATAGGAAATTCACACAACAGCTCCCTTTAGTCATTGGCTGCAAAGCTTCTCAGGGAAGCTTCCAGCTGCCATGCCTATGAGCAGAACAGTCTTCGGCAGCACGAGAGAGCCCCCCAAAGAAGAAATGCAGGTGCTGGCAATGAAAAGTTAGGACAACATGCACAGAGATGGTAGGAGCCAAAAGATAGGGGTGGAACCCAAGGAATGTCTGCTACAGGCCTTAAGGGAGACCCTACCACTATCCCCACTTTACAAACGAGGAGATGTGGAATTCACTCTTCAAGTCAAACATGCCAGCTGGTATTTCCGCCTTGGAAGCATACCAGTCAGGAGCAGGTAAACAAGACTCTTCCAAGAAAGTGGGACACGAAGGGCACAGGTTATCAGCTGCTTTGACAGCCCTGGGAGGAAGCACTGCGCATCTATCTGTCCCCAGGTTAAGCATCAGCAACGCATCAGCAGGCATCAGCTTACAGGTCTTTGATGCAGTGACGTCTATGCTCTTTGGGCATCATAAGAGATGGGATACATCACAATGAGCTGAGATAGGAAAGAAGAAAAATGACGAATACCTCATGACAACCAAAAGGGCCATTATGAAGGAGTAGTGAAATGAGCTACCCCCCAAAGACTTTTGACACTATCTCATGAAAAAGTGAGGGTGCGTATATTCCCTAGATTGTTTGTGACAGTTTAGAGTGACCCAGCTTTTAGCCATAAGTGACAAAAATTAAACACTGAAGGTGCACTGGGCTTCCAGAAATCCTTTCCCTTTCTCCACTGAAGGCTGTACCAATAATTCAAGATGACATAGATCAATTACCAAACTATTAAACGTCAGTTAACATCTTTGGAAACTGAATACAAAATGAATCAACTAACACTGCCTTGTTATAACCCCATTGTGTATAAAAATTAAGTTTATAGGCTTAATGAATGTATGAAAATATAATTACCAAGTTATTGCTCCTGTAGAAGTGATTAATAATCTTATCATTGACTTTCCCACTGTGCTCTTGAGTTATTAAACTGGAGTGTTTCTGCCCCTTCTAAGAAGAGGAAGAGGCACAAAATGCCTCTCTCCACACGCACGCACCAAAGAAAGGCCACAGGATCACACAGTGAGAAGGCAGCCACCTACAAACCAGGAAGAGAGCCTTGGCAGGAACCAAAACTGCCAGCACCTTGATCTTAGAATCTCCAGCTTCCAGAACTGGGAGAAATAAATGCCTATTGTTTAAGCCACCTATGGTATTTCGTTTCAGCAACCCAAGTGACCAACGCACTCCCCTACTAGACTCTGGCATTTGCCATTATTCACTCTTTATTTCTAGAACCTAAGGCAGAACCTGGACAATAGTAGGTGTTTATGAATGAAGGAAGGACCTACTTTTGTGGCTGAATATAATTTTGGTCTTTATTTTAGGATAGAACATAGAACTGAGTGCTCATATTCAGAAAAAAAAAAAACAGATGAGTTCAAATCTTGGGCCCACCACTTATTAATTAAACAACCATGAACCAGTCACTTGACCTCTCTGAGTATCAATTTTCTTGACTATAAAATGGCAGTTATCTTAGCTTAAGTTCCTCAAAGTTTGACCTTGAGATAAGGATTTGGATGTAGGTGATTTGCTGTGGTGGATGAGGAAGCGGAGAAAATGAGACAGAGAAGGGGAAAAAGCCAATGAAGCATGTGTTAAATAACAAATGCTGGAGAGGATGTGGAGAGAAGGGAACCCTCCTACACTGTTGCTGGGAATGTAAATTGGTGCAGCCACTATTGAGAACAGTATGGAGGTTTCTCAAAAAACTAAAAATAGAGTCACCATATGATCCAGCAATCCCATTCCTGGCCATATATTCAGAGAAAACTATAATTCAAAGAGACACATGCACCCCAATGTTCATAGCAACACTATTTACAATAGCCAGGACATGGAAGCAACATAAATGTCCATCGACAGATAAATGGGTAAAGGAGATGTGGTACAAACACACACACACACACACACACACACACACACACACACACACACACACACACACACACACACACGAGGGTGAGTCAAAAATTATCCACACTCCGGTTATTACTGAAATTTTTGTTGGCCACACTGTCTTACCAGCACTTTCCGTTCAAGGCTACTGTCTCCCCAGTCACTGCTGTGCAGGTGTGAATGTGTTACATCAGTTCACTTGTAACTGCAGTGCAAGCAAAAATGGATGGCCCACTTGTGATTTGCATGAAAGAAGAGCAGCGTGCAGTGATTTGCTTTTGTGGTCTGAGGGTGTACATGGTGCCATTATTTATAGAAGACTTTGTGTGCAGTATGGAGAAAGTGTTTTGTCGTGAAGAAGTGTGTATGAATGGATAGAGAAGTTGCTCCATTGGACTTTCACCTGTTTGGTCCCCTGAAAGCAGCCCTACGAGGACGGAGATTCACTTCTAATGAAGAAGTGAAGACAGCAGTGCATTTGTGGCTCACAGCTCAGCCTAAAACATTTTTTAATGAGGGAACACGATAGCTTATTGACAGATGGACAAACTATTGAAAAGCAAGGAGATTATGTTCAAAAATGATGTATTTGTCTTTTCTAAAAGTTAATTAAAATAAATTCTACAGCCAGAGTGCAGATAATTTTTGACTCACCCTCGTATTTCTCTAAGTCTGTGAATTTAGTGGAAGCAGTTATCTACTGTGGTCTTGAAGGGCTGTTTTTTATGTAGGAGCATTCCTGTGTAGCCTGCGTGAGTCCAATATTTTTGGTGCAAGGGCTGTTTTTGGTGTGGATGCCATCCACATCTTTCCTCAGGGTGTGCTCTGTGTGTGTGTGTGTGAGAATATTACTCAGCCATTAAAAAAAACAATGAAATAATGCCACTTGTAGCAACATGGATGGACCTAGAAATTATCATACTAAGTGAAGTAAGTCAAACAGAAAGACAAATACCATATGATATCACTTATATGTGGAATCTAAAATATGACACATATGAACTTATCTACAAAATAAACTCATAGGCATAGAGAACAGACTTGTGGTTGCCAAGAGGGAGGGGGAGAGGGGAAAGATGGATTAGGAGTTTGGGATTAGCAGATGCAAACTAGCATATATAGGATGGATAAACAACAAGGTCCTACTGTATAGCACAGGGAACTATGTTCAACAGCCTGTGATAAATCATAATAGAAAAGAAGATGAAAAAGAATGTATATATATGTATAACAGTCACTTTGCTGTACAGCAGAAATTAACACAGCACTGTAAACCGACTATACTTGAATAAAATAAACATTTTTATAAAGAGCATGTGTTAATGAGCAGGTTACCGCTGTGGACCACTAAAGCTCAAACCCACAGCAGGGGCAGGGGTGGAGCTCTGAAAAATGATGTCAGACTTGCCCCCAGAATCTTCACCCAGGTCAGAGAGGCTGCAGCAGATTCCGACTCCATTATCTTACTGGTTGAGGGCTATTCCCAAAATCTTTACTTCTACTTCCAGGTTCTATCTTTGTGCAACAGAGCAAGTTTCCACAGTGCCAGATAAAGCCCTCAGGCACCTAAGGTAAAGAGCTGTTATACTGATGGGAATCACAACTGCAGATGAATTCAGGTGGGCCGGGGGAGCAAAGGTGGGGCACCACCAGCATCTGCTACAAGAGCAACACTTAACCTAGGACCATCTTACAGAGAAGTTGGGAGTATTAAATGAGAAAATGTATATAGAGCACCAGCCCCAGGGCCTGGTCCCTAAAAATTCACCTTTAAATTTTGGTGGTGGTGATTGCAGTGTTCTTCTTCAATATGTGGTGAAAATTACAACTCATAGAGAATACTCAAATTTACAAGTCAATTCCATAACACTGCTGCCTGTTCTGAATCAAGGTTCTTTGCAGGTCCATGAATTAGAGTGATGGAGAAAATACAATCACTGCCCCTGCGGAGCTTACCTTCTACATAAGACCAGATACCAGAGGAAATGTTAGTTTCCTGTTCTACTTCACTTCATCTCTTTATGGTACCAAAGAAAAAGGAAAACCATCAATGCACACACATTCTATTACTAACTAAACCAAAACACAAACTACATCGCCTCTGCAGAATCTTGTACCACCTACACGCCTTACATGCAACAATCACTGCCTTTGACTATAAATACGTTTATTCTAATGTGATTCTTTTTCTTCCTTACCACTTTCACCCATAAACACTGCCTTAGTTTTTGTTATTCCAGAAGTAGATGCTGAGAGGATTCAAGAGCGAGGAGTTTATATTTGGCAGGTGGTCTCAGGAAACTCCATTCGGGAAGTGGGAAAGTGGCATATGGAAAAGAAGGCAACCAACATAGGGTGTGTCAACTGTAAATTGGCACTTGCCACGGGCACTGGCCATCTACCTCTACTACAAGGGTTAAATCACATGTGCTGCTGCACCTGCTGGCCTTCCACATCCCCTGAAGGGAACTAAGGGCGGAGACCAGGAATGAGGCACTCTGTGCTTTGGAAAATGGGCAGACCAGGTCTTCAGATGTTTTCTGAAGCTGATTTTATGAGCCCGACCCTTGCATCTCCTCATATCTAGAAAAGCACTAAATCCCTACATGGTGACGTCTGCGCCTCGTGACTAGCAGAAACCCCCTACAAAAATATGTGTTTGATTGATGTACTCCTCCTTTACCAAGATTACATATATACTAACCTTCCCCCCTGCCTCTTTGGGACAGTTTCTCAGAGCTATCTGGGATGCTGTCTCCTGGGCTGCAGTCCTCATTTTGCCCCAAATAAACTCAACTCGCAACTCTCACGTTGTGCATTTTTTCAGTCGACAGGTGTATGATCAGTCCAGTGGGCAACTGGACATTGGTCCTGCTGGGGAACTCTGAGTCAGTGAAGAACACACATCTGAGGGTTATTCCCCAGGATTAGGGTTCCTGAGTATTTAATAGAACGACTCCCATTAGGCACTGGTTAAGTGTCGCCCCCAGAGGATGTTAAGCCTCTGGCTCCTCTGGCCTGCTGAGCTTTTTCAGAAGATGGGCTTGGGCAGAGAAAGCCTCAGGCAGTTGGAAGGTGGGTCACAGAGGAGGATCAATTACACAGGGAGATCAACTCAATGATTGCTGATGACCTAGAGGGGTGGGATAGGGAGAGTGGGAGGGATGCTCGGGAGGGAGCCTCAAGAGGAAGGGGATGTGGGGATATGTGTATAAATACAGCTGATTCACTTTGTTGTACAGTGGAAACTGGCACAACAGTGTAAAGCTATTATACTCCAATAAAGATAAAAGAAAAAAAAAATCCCTTGAGTAAGCACATGTCAGATGAAGCCACGAGAGGAGATTCACTCCACCACGTAAACTCCTGAGGCCACCAACTCTGTCTGTCTTCTTCAACATGGATACACAGCTCCTAACACATTCCCTAGTGCATAATAATCACTCAATAAATACTTTTGGATGGATGGACAGATGGATGGCATTTGCACAGTTTTTTTTTTAATTTTCATTTAGTTATTTATTTTTACTTATTGGCTGCATTGGGTCTTCGTTGCTACGCGGGCTTTCTGTAGTTGTGGAGCGCGGGGGCTACTCTTCCTTGCAATGTGCAGGCTTCTCATTGCGGTGGCTTCCCCTGTTGCAGAGCACAGGCTCTACGCATGTGGGCTTCAGTAGTTGTAGAGCATGGGCTCATAAGTTGTAGCTCACCGGCTCTAGAGCGCAGGCTCAGTAATTGTGCTGCACAGGTTTAGTTGCTCCGAGGCACATGGGATCTTTCAGGACCAGGGATCGAACCCGTGTCCCCTGCATTGGCCAGTGGATTCTTAACCACTGTGCTACCAGGGAAGCCTCATGCACTGAGTCTGGTTTTTTTTTTAATTGAAATATAGTTGATTCATGATGTTATGTTAGTTTCAGGTGTACAGCACAGTGATTCAGTTATACATACATATATATTCTTTTCCAGATTCTTTTCCCTTATAGGCTATTACAAAATATTGAGTATAGTTCCCTGGGCTATAGAGTAGGTCCTTGTTGGTTATCTATTTTATATATAGTAGTGTGTATGTATTAATCCCAAACTCCTAATTTAACCCTCCCCACCTCTTTCCCCTTTGGTAACCATAAGTTTGTTTTCTATGTCTGTGGGTCTATTTCTGTTTTATAAATAAGTTCATTTGTATCGTTTGTTTTTTTTTAGATTCCACCTATAAGTGGTATCATGTGCTATTTGTCTTTCTCTGTCTGGCTTACTTCACTTAGTATGATAATCTCTAGGTCCATCCACGTTGCTGCACTGAGTCTTTTTTTTTAATTAATTAATTTATCTATTGGCTGCATTGGGTCTTTGTTGCTGCACATGGGCTATCCCTAGTTGCAGTGAGCAGGGGCCACTTTTCATTGTGGTGTGCGGGCTCCTCATTGTGGTGGCTTCTCTTGTTGCAGAGCACAGGCTCTAGGCATGTGGGCTTCAGTAGTTGCAGCACACGGGCTCAATAGTTGTGGCTCACGGGCTTAGTTGCTCCGTGGCATGTGGTATCTTCCTGGGGCAGGGCTCGAACCCATGTCCCCTGCATTGGCAGGCAGATTCTTAACCACTGCACCACCAGGGAAGTCCGCTGCTCTGAGTCTTAAAGCATGAGCAGGAGTTCACTGAGCTCTCCAGGATCAAGGAAGAGCATATTCAAATATATAGAGTTATGCAAAAACACTTCCTTGTTGGGGAAGCTCTAAGGGAATTTCTTTGTTTTAAATATACAATGAGATATCACCTCACACCAGTCAGAATGGCTATCACCAAAAAATGCACAAACAATAAATACTGGAGAGGGTGTGGAGAAAAGGGAACCCTCCTACACTGCTGGTGGGAATGTAAATTGGTGCAGCCGCTATGGAAAACAGTATGGCGGTTCCTTAAGAAACTAAAAATAGAACTACCATATGATCCTGCAATCCCACTCCTGAGCATGGATCCAGAGAAAAGCATGGTCGAAAAGGATACATGCACCCCAATGTTCCTTGCAGCACTATTTACAATAGCCAAGACATGGAAGCATCCTAAATGTCCATCGACAGAAGAATGGATAAAGAAGATGTGTGTATATATATATATATATATATATATACAATGAAATATTAGTCACCCATTTAAAATATTTATTTATTTATTTATTTATTTATTTGGCTGTGCCAGGTCTTAGTTGCTGCATGTGGGGTCTTTTAGTTGCTGCATGCGGGATCTTTTTTAGTTGCAGCATGTGGGATCTCATTCCCTGACCAGGGATCAAACCTGGGCCCCTTGCGTTGGGAGCATGGATCTTAGCCATTGGACCACCAGGGAAGTCCCTACTCAGCCATTAAAAAGAATGAAATAATGCCATTTGCAGCAACATGGATGGACCTAGAGATTATCATACTGAGTGAAGTAAGTCAGACAGAGAAAGGGAAATATTGTATGATATCCCTTATATGGGGAATCTAAAAAAAATGATACAAATGAACTTATTTACAAAACAGAAACAGAGGCACAGATTAGAGAAAGAATTTATGGTTACCAAGGGGAAAGGGTGGTGGGGGAGGGATAGTTAGGGAATTTGGGATTGACATGTACACACTGCAGTATTTAAATGGATAACCAACAAGGACCTACTGTACAGCACAGGGAACTCTGCACAATATTTTGTAACAACCTAAATGGGAAAATAATTTGAAAAAGACTAGATACATGTATATGTATAACTGAATCACTTTGCTGTACACCTGAAACTAACACAAGATTGTTAATCAACTATACTTCAACATAAAAGAAAAAATTTTTTAAAAAATAAAATAAAATAAAATAAAATATACAGCTGCTTAGATGACGTTTCATTCTAGAGAGGTATAATCTGCCTTCCTGTAATTTCCACTTTCTCATCCTAATTTTGCCCTTGAACCAACCAAAGAACTCTGACTTCTCTTTCATATCTCAGTCCTTCAGATACTTGATGACATGACCCCTATCCCAAACGTATACATCCCTGGTATCTTGTCAATGCCCCAGACTGAAGAGTTTCATCCAGGTATTATATGACCACATGATGTTAGATTTGGGGTCCTCAGATCAAGGCTATAGGGTACAGTGTTCTGTAAGAACTTTGGTGTCCTTCAGATCTGGGTTCAAATTTTAACACTACCAGTTGTGTGATTTGGGGTAAGTAGCTTATCTTCCCTAAACCACACTCTCCATCTGTAGAATGAAAGTCACAATGCTTATCTCACTGGAAGCTACAGTGGGCATTTAATAAAGTTCATTCTCTTCCTTTGAACTCACTGACCTTTTCTCCACCGTGTTGCTGCTAAGCCACATGGCTCTGCTCCATGCCCCCACCCAGACATGTGAGGTTTCAATCTAGAATAAGAATGAGGCCAAAAGAAATACCCACGTCACCCAGGCCACTGCACAGAGAATGCAGCCCAAGGAGGCCACTCTGGGCCTCTCTCCCTCCCCTTTCAGCAGCTCAGAGTTAAACAGCCATCCCCACTCCTACAAAAGCAGGAATAAGACTGCTCACTTGTTCACCTGCTGAGCAAAGGGACTGATTACCCAAGAAAGGGAGGTGTCACCCACAGAAATCAATACAGATGCGGCTTTGAAAAAGGCTGGCTGGCTGCACAGGATTAGGTATTGATCCCACTTGTTTTCCCAGTTATTGCTCTGCTCTCCACCTGTGGAGGACACTTCTAATCTCCTCCTAACACCAAACGAGACAAGAAAGCTCAGCCCAGAACAGACTCGGCGCATGATGACTTCAGGACACGAAGGAATTCCCAGAACCTGTGTCCGGAAAACCATGAACACAGGGAAGAGAGATCCCCACTCCACCCCCAACACTGTGTGACAACTCAGGATTGAATGGAGGATTCAAACAGAATTGACTGACCCTGGTGTGAAGCCCAGTCTTGATACCTGCCCCATGGAACTCTGAGAAGCCCAGAAAAAAATTAGGACAAGGAGACAAAGCTTTTTCATCAATGTCTATTGATCCTCTATAAAACAATCTTAGCACATAAAAATAATAGCCTGGATTAAAACCTATATGGATAAAGTAAGGAAACAATAAAAGAACACTGTTTGGCTTACCAAATTGGAAAAGTTTTCCTGAAAAATAATATGGAGTGATAGCATGTGTCCAAAGAAAGGGAAGGAGTGAATAACTTTTCTGGAGGACACTTTGACAATATATTTCAAAAGCTGTCAAATTAATCACATACTTTGAACCAATAATTCCACTTCTAGGAATTGACCTAAAAATATAATTAAGAATTTGTGTAAGGCTTTTGCTATAAGTTAAAAGGAACATGCCCTTTCTTAGGATACAGAGTCAGGGCAGAAGGAAGGCTACTTGTGAAGCCCAGGATGGTGGGGGCATTACGATGACCATCTCCAGGATGCTGGGAAATGGAGGGTCCAGACCTGCCACAGAGGAAAACCGTACCAAGGCCATGAGATCCTCGGCTAGTCAATAAACATGTGGCTATCACTGTGTTAGGAATGTGAAGACCCTATCCTTCCCCAAGAGGTGTTCACTTTATTAAAGGGGACACAGGTTTAATAAAACAGATAACTGTGCAATCTGCTATAGAAACAACCATGGAAAATCAAGGTGGGTGGACACAAAGCCAAGAGGCTTAATTCCACATGGTGGGCCAGTAAAGCTCCTTCAGGATATGACTCATGAACTGAGTCTGGAAAATGTGTAGGCTTTAGCAAGGGAGACAAATGGGGAAAGGACATTCCAAGGTATAAGAAAACATTCATGGGAGGAGGTGTAACCAAGATGGCA
Source organism: Hippopotamus amphibius kiboko (assembly GCF_030028045.1). Classification (NCBI taxonomy): domain Eukaryota; kingdom Metazoa; phylum Chordata; class Mammalia; order Artiodactyla; family Hippopotamidae; genus Hippopotamus; species Hippopotamus amphibius. The sequence continues at coordinate 18,994,566 of NC_080197.1, forward strand.
GAGTAGGAAGACCCTGAACTTGCCTCCCCCAACGAACACATCAAAACTACAACTGCATATATATAGAGCAACTCACTCTGAGAACCACCTAAACACTAGCAAAACAAATCCTCTGCAACCAATGACTAAAGAAAGAACCACAGAGAGTCTGGTAGGAGGGGAGGAGAAGTGATCTAATTGGGACCCACATCCCTGGTGGGTGACCCAGAAGAGGAGGGGCATATCACAGGCTCAGGGCTCATCCATAAGAAGTGAAGAGTTTGAGTCCCATATTGAGTACCCTAGCCCTGGGGTCCAGTACCAGGAAGACATGCCCCCTGGGCTAGTTTGAAAACCTGTGGTGCTTACTGGAGGGCTGTGGGAAATTGAGACTCCACTCTTGGAGAGCCCACACACAGATTTGCTTGCTTCCAGTCCCAGAGCAGGGGCAGCAAATTGAAAACTGCCTGGTGCTCTGGTTGGCCTGCTAGGACCATAGCAGCATGCCCCCCAGCCCGCACTGAGCTCTGGTTTCAGCCTCTCAGGCCCTGGCCCTAACCCCAGCCAAGGCAGTGACCATGATCTTCCCAGAGAGTAGGTGTGGGTCACTCTGGACTGCTACTACAGCCCCTGAGGCCCTGGGCCTGTCCCAGGGAAAAGGCAACGATCATCATCCAGCTGAGGACAAGCCACAGTTGATCCTGGGCTTCAGCTCCAGCCCCTCCAGCTCCAACCCCACCCCCTACCAAGGTGGCAACCTCCATCATGCCAGGGGAGAAGTTCTGGTTCACACCAGGCTCCAGCTCTAGCCCCACAGGCTCCAGCCCTAACCCCCACCAAGTTGACAGCAGCTAGTGCACCCCAGGAGAAGGCACAACCCATTTCACTTCAGGCACAACTCTCACACCAAAGCCACTGGGCACACGCAGACTTCATAGGGACACTCCCACACAAGGACACACCTTCAAGACCAGGATAGGTAACCATTTTGCCTAGTGTCATAGAGACAAACAGAGAAAGTCAAACAAAATGAGAAGACAGAGGAATATGTTGCAAACAAAGGAATAAAGTAAAACCTTAGAAAAAAAGCCTAATGAAACAGAAATAAGTACTTTATCTGATAAAGAATTCAAAGCAATGGTCATAAAGATGCTCAATGAATTCAGGAAAAGAATAGAGGAACACAGGGAGGACTTCAAACAAAGAACTAGGAAATATAAAAAAGAACCAATCAGAGCTGAAGAATAACTGAAGTGAAAAATACACTAGAAGGAATTAACAGCAGATTAGGTGATACAGAGGAATGCATAAGCAATATGGAAGATAGGAAAATGGAAATCACCCAACTGGAACAGCAAAAATATATTTTTTTTAAATGAGGATAGTTTAAAGGACCTTTAGGACACAACATCCAGCATACTATTCACATTATAGGGATCCCAGGAGATGAAAGAGAGAAAGGGGCAGAAAACTTATTTGATGAAATAATGGCTGAAAATGTCCCTAACCTGAAGATAGAGATATCCAGGTCCAGGAAGTACAGAGAGTCCCAAACAAGATGACTCCAAAGAGACCTGCACCAAGACATATTATATTTTAAATGGCAAAAGTTAAATATAAAGAGAGAATTTTAAAGAGGGCAAGAGAAAAACAGTGTCTCATACAAGGGAACTCCTATAAGGCTATCAGCTGATTATTCAGTACAAACTTTGCAAGCCAGAAGGGCATGGCATGATATATTTAAAGTGCTGTGGAGGAAAAACCTACAACCAAGGGTACTATACCCAGCAAAGTTACCATTCAGAATTGAAGGAAAGATAAAGAGTGTCTCAGACAAGCAAAAACTAATAGTTCATCACCACTGAATCAGCCCTACAAGAAATATTAAAGGGTCTTCTTTAAGCAAAAAAGAAAAGGCCATAACAAGAAACAAGAAAATATATGAAGGAAAAGAATCTCACTTGTAAAGGTAAATATATAATAAAGGCATGAATCCACCACTTAAACTAGTACAAAAGTTAAAAGACAATAATTGTAAAGTCAAATATAACTACAATAAACAGTTAAAGGATACATGTAAGGATGTAAAATATGATACCAAAATATAAAATGTGAAGGGAGGGAGTAAAACATTACAGATAAATGGAAATATATCTTGTGTTCATGGATTAGAAGGATTAATATTGTTAAAATGTTCATACCACCCAAAGCAATATAAAGATTCAATGCAATCCCTATCAAAATACCAATGGCATTTCTCACAGAATTAGAACAAATAATCCTAAAATTTGTACAGAACCACAAAAAAAGATCCCAAATAGCCAAAGCAATCTTGAGTAAAAAGAACAAAGCTAGAGTTATCACCCTCCCTGACTTCAGACTATGCAAAGCTATAATAATCAAAACAGTATGGCACTGACACAAAAACAGACACATAGATCAACGGAACACAACAGAGAGCCCAGAAAAAAACCTATGAACATACGGCCAATTAATCTATGACAAAGGAGGTAAAATATACAATGGGGAAAAGAGTCTCTTCAATAAATGGTGCTGGGAAAACTGGACAGCAACATGTAAAAGAATGAAACTGGAAATTTTCCCATACCATATACAAAAATTAACTTAAAACGAATTGAAGCCTTACATGTAAGACTTGAAACCATAAAACTCCTAGAAAGAAACATAGACAGTACAATCTTTAACATTGGTCTTAGTAGTATTTTTTGATTCTGTCTCCTCAGGCAATGGCAACAACAGTAAAAATAAACAATGGGACCTAATCAAATGTAAAAGCTTTTGCACAGCAAAGGAAACCATCGACAAAATAGACAGGCAACCTACTGAATGGGAAAAGATATTTACAAGTGATATAGCTGATAAAGGGTTAATATCCAAAATACATAAAGAACTCATAAAACTCAATATCAAAAAAAATCCAATTTTAAAGATAGGCAGATGACCTGAGTAAGCATTTTTCTGAAGACATGCAGATGACCAACAGGCACTTGAAAAGATGTTCAACATCACTAATCACCAGAGAAATGCAAATCAAAAACATAATGAGATATCAGCTCACACGTTTCAGAATGGCTACTATCAAAAAGACTACAAATAACAAGTGTTCATGAGGATGTGGAGAAAATGGAACCCTTGTGCACTATTGGTGGGAATGTAAATTGGTAAAGCCATTACGGAAAACAGTATGAAATTTCCTCAAAAAATTAAAAGTATAACTACCATACAATCCAGCTATTCCACTCCTGGGTAATTATCCAAAGAAAACAAAAACACTAATTCAAAAAGATATATACACCACAATGTTCATAGCAGCATTATTTATAATAGCCAAGATATGGAAGCAAGTATCCATCAACAGATGAATGGATTAAGAACATGTGGTATGTATATGTACATATACATGCAATGGAATACTACTCAACCATAAAAAAATGAAATTTTTCCGTTTGCAACAATGTGGACCTAGAGGGTATTATGCTAAGTGAAATAAGTCAGAGAGAGAAAGACAGATACTGTATGATTTCACTTACATGTGGAATCTAAAAAACAAAACAAATGAACAAACATAACAAACAGAAACAGATTCATAGATACAGAGAACTACTGGTTACCAGAGGGGAATGGGGGTGGGGGGAAATAGGTCAAGGGTATTAAGAGGTACAAAATACCAGGTATAAAACAAATAAATTACAAGGATGTAATGCAGAACACAGGGTACATAGTCAACATTTTATAATAATTTTGTATGGAGTGTAATCTATAAAAATATGGAATTATTATGTTGTATACTCAAAACTAATGTAATATTCTAATTCAGTTATATTTCAATTAAAAACATTTACGAGAATAGTAATGAGCATAGAATAGATTCACAACAAGTGGTATATGTTAATGACAGCAGCTACAACAATTGATACTTTCTATTTGGCAGATACATTTTGTAAGGTTATATGTCCTGTGTATAACTAATATGTGGATATTTATGCCATAAGATTCAAAGTATTATTTCTCTGGTCATAAAGAGTGAAACTAAATTGTGCTCTTTCAAACTCAAAATTGTTTTCAGAAGGAAAGAAAGGAAGGAAGGAAGAGAGAGGGAGGGAGGGAGAGAAAGAAAGAGGAGAAAAGAAAAGAAAGCACACACTCATGGAAGCGCATGCATCTAGGGAAGAGATGAGAGCTACATTTGGAGAGCAGGAAAGAGCAGAATACGGGGTCCTAAACAGGCACAATGAGGAGCTTATGTCACAATGATCCAAGATGTGTTTTCAATACAAGAGACATGGAAGCCAGAACAGTGCGTGATGGTTTCCTTCAAAAACAAAGCCAAGTGTCTTGAACTTCTGACCCAGCTCTTCTTTCTGCCTGTTTCTTCACTACATTCCTTCACAAAATAAAATTCACTGAAAAGCTCAAACTCTGAAAAATACTTACGGAATATCTCTTGCTTCCAGGACCATTTGAGACCGCTCTGATTACAGCAATCAATTGGTAAGCAATCTTACCAATCTGCCTTACTTTTCTTAGCCTTGCAAGGTTGGGCCCCTTTCATCTTTGCAGGCTGATCTTCTCATGAGACATAGTCACTGAGTGCATTTATTCTATATTGACTGTACTCTTTGACACCTAGTACAGAAATCTGGTAAGACCACTTTTGGGGAAATCTGGTTATACAACATATGACTGCAGTTTTTGTTGCCTTTTCCTCTGCATATGGAAACTGGCCATAGACTACATAAGATTAGTATTTATCTCTAGTTATTTATGCTCATGTAGAATCAGTACCTAATACTATCAATATGAGGGTCGGGTCAATAGAATGAGTATAATTTTTATTGGGGAATAAAACAGGATATGGTCTAGCCATCTTTCTTTTTGACTTGTATTTCAGTATTTAAATCTGCCTTTGGGTGAGATAGACATATATCTACTAGCTACAGAGGGCAAAAAAGATAGACATTCTCTTATAAATTGATAATATGGTTTTGCTGTCACCATACTGAGTCCTTAATGTAAAACTGTCCCTGCTATGAAATCACTGACATAAGAAATAACTTAATATCAACTGTCCCAAATCAAAGCCATTCTTTCGGTAGCTGCTTCCCACTAATAACCAGAATCGTTAAAGCAAGTGATCACAATGATGTCCTCTGTGTATCCACGACATTTTTCAATGTGACTTTGAAGCTCTATCATCAAGAAATAGAGTCCATTCTTTCACTCTTTGAATCTAGGTTGGCCTGTTACCTTGCATTTATCAAAGGAATGTGGGACAGGAACTCAGGTGTCAACAGACTCTACATAGGAATCCTACATTTCTTTGGCAGATTCTTTGGGAAAAAAAAAATGAACATGCAACTGCCACACAACCTAGCAATTATACTCCTGGGCATTAATCCAAGAGAAATAAAAACTTACATTTGCACAAAAATCTACACGCAAATGTTTATGGAGGTTTTAATTATAACAGACAAAAACTGGAAACAACCCAGATGTCCTTCAACGGGTCAACAGCTACAAACTGTGATACATCCATACCATGGAATACTACCCAACAATAACAAAGAATAAACTATTAATTCATGCAACAACCTTGATGAATCTCCAGAGAATGATACTCAGTACAAAAAGCCAATCCCAAAGTGTTACTTAATTTCTGGTTCCATTTATATAATGTTCTTAAAATGACAGAACTATAGAAATGGAGAACAGATTAGTGGTTTCCAGGGATTACGGAAGGGATGAGGGAAGGAGGGAATTGGGTATGGTTATAAATAGACCTTTGAGAGAAACAAAAATACTAACTCAAAATGATACATGTGCCCCAATGTTCATAGCAGCATTATTTAAAATTGTGAAGATATGGAAGCAACCTAAGTGTCCATCAACAGATGAATGGATAAAGAAGATGTAGTTATATATACAATGGAATATTATTCAGCCATAAAAAAATGAAATTTTGCCATTTGCAGCAACTTTCATGGCCTTGGAGGGTATTATACTAAATGAAATAAGTCAGATGGAGAAAGACAAATATTATATAATATCACATATATGGAATCTAAAAAATACAACAAACTAGTGAATATAACAAAAAAAAGCAGACTCGGATACAGAAAACAAACTAGTGGTTACCCATGGGGAGAGGGAAGGGGGAGGGGCAAAATAAGGGTAGGGGATTAAGAGGGGTGGGGGATTAATAAACTGCAGGATATATTGTACAACAGGGAGAATATACCTGACATTTTATAATAACTATAAATGGAGTATAACCTTTACAAGTGTGAATTACTGTATTGTACACTTGTAACATAATACTGTACATCAACTATACTTCAATTTAAAAAATAGAAAAAATAGATGGATCTTTGTGGTGTTGGACATCTATCAAGGTAACTATCCTGGCTGTGGCATTATACTATAGTTTTGTGAGCTATTACCATGGGAGGAAACTGGATAAAGTGTTCACGGATCTCTCTGTAACATTTCTTGCAACTGCATATAAATCTATAATTATCTCAAACTAAACATTTCAATTTACAAAATGAAATAAAAGAGCATGGCAGAAGTGATGCTGCCCCAATTCCAAGTCAAGGTCTCAAGACTTTATAGTTTCTTATTGGAACCCTAACCAGACCCCATGTGAACAAGCCTCAGTTAGCCTGCTGGAGGATGAGACCATGTGAAACAAGACAAACCATCCCAACTGAAGCCACCCCAGACCAACCAGCTCCCAGCCAGCCTGAATGGTCAATGTGAAACAAGACAAACCATCCCAAGTGAAGCCACCCCAGACCAGCCAGCTCCTAGCCAGCCTGATGGTCAATGTGAAACAAGACAAACCATCCCAAGTGAAGTCATCCCAGACCAGCCAGCTCCCAGCCAGCCTGATGGTCAATGTGAAACAAGACAAACCATCCCAAGTGAAGTCATCCCAGACCAGCCAGCTTCCAGCCAGCCTGGCAGTCAATGTGAAACAAGACAAACCATCCCAAGTGAAGTCATCCCAGACCAGCCAGCTTCCAGCCAGCCTGGCAGTCAATATGAAACAAGAAAAACCATCCCAACTGAAGCCATCCCAGACCAGCCAGCTCCCAGCCAGCCTAGTGGTCAACTGCAGACACACGACTGAGCCCAGCAGAGACCAGAAGAAAGGTGCACTGGGCCCTGCACACCTGTAAATTGTGAGCTAAGTAAATGCTTGTAAACTAAGTAAATTTTAGACACTAAAGTATTGGGTAGTCTGCTACATAATAAAGTTAACTCATACAAGTCAACACATTTACATATTTCAAACCCAGTTTATCTTGGAAGTCTCCCTAGAGAGCTATTTTGTTTAAAATTAGATCTTTGAAATCCCTTATGTCTGAATTCGATATTTCACAAGCCCCATTTTTTAAATCACCTAAAATTATAAGGGTGGTCTAAGACCCTTGACCCTGCCAATAGGAATGACCTAGGCTTACCTCACTAGGAAGGGAGGTGGCCTTTTACTTAAGCCTGGATCCTTGAAATGATCCTCCACCTTCATCAGAGTTCATCAGGCTGCCCCAGCCCGGGGGACTGTCAAAAGCACACAGCTCTGTCCTTAATGAGCTTCATAAAATCACTGCCTCCCAAATAAATGACCTCCAACTCACTGCCTCTCAGTCCTTATCAAGTGCTCAGTATAGGAAGAGTGTCTAAAGGCTACAGCACCCATCCTGCCCTCCAGGTATTCTAAGTGCCATCCTTGAGTTAGGCCACACCATGCTAATTTGGCCTTTAAAGAACTGCTTTTATTGAACTTCACTTTGGCATCCAGCCATTTTCCTATCCTATGGGACTTAAAGAAAAGCCCATGAAACCCAATATTGTCTTTGATCTGGTGATAGGGCTAGGAGCCTTATCCACAATGTCTTGATTATCAGGACAAGTAGTTTAACTCTCCCAAGTGGCTGGTTTGTGTTTCCCCCATGGCCCCTGTGGTTCGTGTCACTGACATGCCTTCCCACTTGTCTGGGCAGCTCAGAGCCAAACTGAGTGGTTGAGACTCTTGTAGAACAGTGTGTGGCTCTGATCCAGGCATCATCAGACTCTCTTCTCACCTGTAGCTTCTCTGCCTGCCATTCGCCTCAGAGCTGAACTGATGGCCTGGACCAAGGGGATCATCTCAGTGGCCCTGGAGTCCAGCAGAGTTATGAGGAATCACATGGGTCTAAGTTTATAGATTCAGCCTTGCTCACCGGGTTAGTTAACCACGAAGCAAATCAGCCCTGGGCTTCCCGACACGGAGAAAGTGGAGGAGGAAAGAGGGAAATTTGCGATGCTTAAGCCCCTCAGTGTAGCAGGAATTACGTATAGGCTACTTATCCTCAAAACAACTCAGAGAGATAGGAATAACATTTCCATTATCCAGGTGAGGAACGTGAGAATCAGAGAAACTGTGACTCACCTAGAAATTGCCCAGCTTATTGGCAGCAGCCAGGAGGCAAACTTGAGTCTAATTCTGAAGTCCATGTTCTTTCCTCTAGACAGGAGTTGGCACCATGACCCATAGACCCAACCCAGCTTGCCCCCGTTTTCGTAAAATAAAGCCTTCTTGTAGCACAGCCACGCCCCCTTGTTTACATATTGTCTGTGGCTGCTTTCACGTGGCAATAGCAGAGTGGAGTAGTGGCAACAGAGACCACTAACCTAATATCTTTACTATACATTCCTGTACAGAGAATATTTGCTGACCATTGCTCTCAGCAAAGTGCTCTAGACAAATGACACTTCTGTCTTAAAGAAGAGCCATTAGAATCACCCGTGGGAGTGTGAGGGGGCTTCTTAGAAATGCAGATTTCCACACCCCCATGCCTCCCAAGTTACATGCCTCCAGGGTGGAAGCCTGAATCTACATTTTTAACACACTCTCCTCTCCCCCCAACACCACCAGCAGCACTACCGAGTGTTTCTGATGGCCACTGAAGTTCATGAACTACAGCCCAGCCCAGGGACTTAATGTCCCCAACAGGCCTTGACCTGACTGTTCGTTTGCAAACTTGGGAGCTTCCAAGGTGAAATCTGCATCTGGTCCTCGTACACGGAGGGAAAGGAGAGATCGCCCTAGATCGGCAGGTGGCAAGGGAACTTACACGTGAGACTTGCTTCGGGCACCTCAAGATAGTGGATCTCCCTACCCACCCACCAGACTCTTAAAGCTCATGTAGAGGCCTTCGTGGCGTTCAGTCACACACAACCATCCAGATGCGCTAAACACACACTACTGTCTCAAGGCCGTGTCCTCGGAACTGCTCCCACTGGGGGCACAGTGGGCAGAGCGCACATTCCAAGGACGGGGAGGGGTGAGGAGCCTCCAATTCCAACTCAAGGCTCAACCTGCAGTCACATCCTCTCAAGGATCTCCTCCAACACTGACAGGCATTAAAAGAAAACTACCAAGACTCCTCTGGTGGTGCCGTGGTTAAGAATCCACCTGCCAACGCAGGGGACATGGGTTCAAGCCCTGGTCTGGGAAGATCCCACATGCCCGGAGCAACTAAGCCCATGTGCCACAACTACTGAAGCCCGCGCACCTAGAGCCCGTGCTCCGCAAGAAGGGAAGCCACCGCACTGAGAAGCCCATGCACTGCAATGAAGAGTAGCCCGGCTCGCTGCAACTAGAGAAAGTCTGCGCAGCAACGAAGACACGACACAGCCAAAAAACAGAGAGAGAGAGATTACCCCAGCTCCCTCCTCCCTTGGGGGAGAGAGAGTAACAGTGAGGCATGTTCTGCACTGGCTCCCGGAAGTCCCCAGCAGGGCCAAGCCCCAGTTTCCCGCAGTGGTAATTTTCTCCACCCTGCACCCTTTACTGCCTTCCTCCCCACCCTGTCTCGCTTCCCTCTCCCCTACTGGTGCTTCTGGAATCACCTCCTAAACACCCTCTTTGCCCTCAAATCCCCTCAAACCAGACAAGAACCAGAAGACACTGAGATAATTATAAATCTTGGTTAGATTTTAAAATGCTATAGGGGCAAGTAATAATCATTGCATTCCTATCAGGGATCACGTTCTGTGTTTGCCAAAGAAAGGGCACAGGGTAGGAAAGAGTGAGGGACCAGAGGAGGAGCCAAGCTGCAGAAATGAATCAGATATGGTCCCCACCTCGAACAGAGCTGACAATTTCATCGGGGCCAGGGGAGCTGACCTATGATAACACAGAGAAATCGAGAAAGCAGGAAACAGAAGATGCATCAATCCAGGCTTAGGTCTCCAGGTTAGACACTTGCATTTACAATAGAAGCAGGGGGGCCACCACCAACCACCGTCTGCTGAAGTGGAGATCCACCAAGCCTCCTGGGCCTGAAGGCAGCAAAGACTACAAAGTGTTTTCACAGGTCATTACCTTCCACCTTCAGAAGAGCCTTATCGGTAAATAGGAATAGCATTATCACCATTCACAGCATTTTCATGGCAGGGAAACATGAGCGGTCCAAACATGTACAAGTCAGGGCAGAACTAGCTCACAAGCCCTGCTGCTGCTCCTCCGTGTTGCCACGGACTTATTTGAGGGCTGAAGTCAGCCAGGACCCCATTCTGCTAGGAGTTTTCTCGGCTAAGCTAAACTGTTGACTTCTGCTGAGGGAATACATAGACGCGACCCTGCCCCCAGCCAGCTCTGAACTCCAGGGAGGAGAACGTCTCCAGGAGGAAGGGTTCCTGGCAACTCAAGCCTGAGCCCAGCTGTGAACGGAGACTCAGTCTCCACCTCATCCCCTAACCTCACCTACCACATCTCGTGTTTTCTACCTCCCCACCTGCACCCCTCCTAGTCTGGTCTGGCCCCTCTACTCCCAGGGGACACCTCCTACCTCCAGAGAACCAGAGGGATAGCAGAATTATGGTTTCCATAGCAATACCACCAGTTCACAAGACAACAAGGACTTGCCTTTGCCCTCAGCTCAGCGTAATTGTCAGTGGTCAAGGTAATTTCAGGTCAGCCTACAAGGTTAATTTGTCTGCAGCTTTCTCTGCACAGAAGCCCTCAGCATGGAAGAAAGGTGAGTCATCCGCCCAAACCACCCTATTAAGCCAGGGTCAAGTCCAGTGTTCCTGAGTTTTCCCACTCACACCTGAGGAGGCCTATTAAATGGTCCATCATCTAATAATCAGTCCACGATCTCTGAGTATCTCATGGGCTGCATCGGAGGGTGCGTGGAACTTCCAGCCTTAGCCAGCATGTGCTGATACTCCAGTAAGGGCTGGGACTCCCCCAAATCCTCTCTCTCCACCCTGCTCCCAGGTTAAAAGGGGATGGGCAGGGAGGAGAGACACAGGCCCCAGTCCAAGGACGGAGCCAGGGAGTTAGACCTGCTTAGGTGGCTGGTTATCGGGAAATACTGGTCCTTGTGTCCAGCTCCCAGTTCAGAGGGAGTTCTCACAACCTCCTTGGTACCCATTAGAGCCATGTCCTGACAGACAAGAGTGGTCTTCCCAGTAGGAGGACCCTGCCCTCCCCGAGCCCTCAAACACTTGCTCCAAGGTCTGCCTTATAATGAGGGCCTCTTCACTGCCAGAGGCTCAATTAAAAGACTGCATCTCCGGTGCTGGCCATGAATGGGGGCTCCAGGGACTTTGGCTGCTCTGTTGCTTCACAGCTAAAGTCTGGGATGCCTGCAGGTGTGATGCTCAGAAAAAAAGGGTGGCTGGTGCCCATGTTCAGGTGAGTGAGCACTCACAGGTGGACAGGCCAGTTACTGGCAGCCAGGGTTAGGGGAGCGCTTTCAGCATAATTTTTAATCCATTGCATTTGGAGAACATAGTATAACATTTACTGTGTGGGCGGCACATTCCGACATCCTTATTAGAACAAGTGGACCAACAAAGGAGCAAGGGAGCAACTGCCAGCACTGAATTAAGTACGTTCTGCATATTACGTTATCTAATCCTCGCCACCACCCTATGACATAGACTGTTTTTTCCAGGTAAGGAAATCAGGTTCAGAAGAGTGAAGTGACTCATTCAGGGTCACACAGCCAGGAAGGAGTGCTGCTGGAATTTGAACCCAGAACTCTGCGACTCCAAATCCCATCTTGGTAATAGTGCTCCACGCTGCCTAAACCTGAGAGTAGTAGGCTGTGATTTCACCTGTCGAATTCAAGCTATCTATGTAATTTCTGTTGGTCCACAACCTCAGGAGCTTCCCAGGTGAAATCTGCAACCAGCCAGCACACACCGAGAGCAAGGAGAGACCAAAGAAGGAGGCGGCCACTCCAGATTGGCAGGTGGCAGGTTTAATAAGCAAGGAAACTTACTTACGAGGCTTGTCTCAGGCGCCACAAGATGAGTAGACCTCAGCACCAGCCCATCAGAATCTTTAATGTTTAAATAGAGGCCTTAGCGGGGTTCATCCACGTACACTGTCCAGACGGTCTCAACACCTTACTCTTTCAGAGCTGCGTCCTTGAAAATGGTTCCCACCGTGGGAACAGTGGGCGGAACTTACATCCCTAGGATGAAGGGAAGAGAGGGGGAGGAGCCTATGATTGCCCTGGTCCAGCTCACAGGTCAACTGGCGGTCATGTCCTCTCCCTGACCTCCTCCAACACCACAGAACTCTCCATCTGCCCGCAACTGTTATGTAAGTGAAAAATAAACACCTGGCAGTACCAGTGAGGGGGTCTGGAGTCAGGGTTGGTACTCACTTAGCCTGCACGACCACTGAGAAATTGGGGTCTGGGCTCACCATGCCTGTTGGGATTGGGGGCAGGGCGGGGCTGGAGGGGGGTTGTCCAGCAAAGCCACAGTGAATTGGGGAGGACACAGCTCATGAGGGTGACACGTGTAGGAATCAAGGCAGAGGAGCTGGTCTGTATAATCGGGAGACTGGTTGCACACAGGGGAGTTGGGAAAAAAGTGACCAGATCGGGCATAAGGCAGGCCAGGTTTCTCACTGTCAGAGAAGGAACATGTAAATACGAAAAGGAGGCAGGCTAGGAGCTAGACTGGAATTGGAGACAGTGTGAACTCACAATGTTTAATATCTACAAGTGAATGTAAGACCAGAGTTTAATCATGAAGTATCTGGCCAGGGCTCCTTAGAAACGTCAAAGATATGAAAGACATGGAAAAAAGAGGGACTATTCCAGACTGAAGAGGACTAAAGAGATGTGACAACTAAATGCAATGCAGGATCCTGGACCAGAACACAAGGGTGCTTATAAAGGATGTTTATTGAGGTGATTGCCAAGATTCGAATTAATCTGCGAATTGCACACTATTACTGTATCAATGTTAATGTCATTGTTTTATATTTCTGCTGGGGTGATGTAAAAGAGTGGGTAAAATACACACTGAAGTATTGCAATATTTAGAGGTAATTAGCCATGCTATCTGCAGCTTACTCTCAAATGGTTCAGAAAAGTATACAGAGAGACACACAGAGAGAGAAAGAATAAGGTAAATGTGATAAAATAGTAACAACTGGAGAATAGGATTAAGAATATACAGAAATCCTTTGTTCAATTCTTGCAACTTTTCTATAAATTTTAAATTATATATTAAAAATATTTTAAAGATATTCTATTGTGTTCCATTACTGCAGCCTATCCTACACTAGCTAATATAGTATGTAACTTTTGTTTTCTAATAGGATTTCGACTGTATCATTAACATAATAAATATTTATTGAGAGCCCTCTGTACACCAGGCACTGGGCAAGGGATATAGAACTAAGGAAGACAGGCATGGTCCCTGCCCTCCTGGAGCTTCCAGTGAGATACGGTAGATACTAAACAAGTTATATAACTTGTATCACAATTATGGTAAGTGTTGGGGGAAGCCTTTACAACAGGGTGATCTAATCTCTTCTGGGGGTGTCAGGGGAGTTTTCTCCAAAGAAACAGTGTTTAACAGTGAAAGGAAGTTACCCAGGTAAAAGACATGGACTGCAGTTGAAATAGTTGTGCTTAAGTGTTCAATACCCTATCCTGATATTTGCAAGGTCCTGGACCTTCTCTAATGAAACTATTACTTTCTCATGAAAATGTTGAGAAAATTTCAGGGTGTACTCTGAGTCTACCCAAAGATTGCCATTGCCATTTGAATAATTTTAAATTCCCTGATTCCATCCTTGCCACATTATAACGTATTATTTATACTGCAACCAGAGAATTCTTTTGAAAACACTAAGACAACATCTCTCTCGGCTTCAAACCCTCCAATTATTTTCTGTCTGTATCTGTTATCTCTTGCCTCAATAATACTGGACAGCAAACAACCACAGAACCCCAGTGGAATATAACCAGGACTATGCAGAGGTGTGCTGATCGGGCTGGGCTCGGCAGATCCTGGTTGGGTTCACGCACTATACCAAGGAGTCAGCTGCACGTGGTTAGATCCCTCAGCTGAGGTCACTGGGTTGCCCCAGCCACTGCTCCACAGTTCCATCCTCCAGCAGGCTGGCCAAGGCAGAGGAGCAGGAGGGAGTAAGCCCCATCACGCGAGGGTTTCTCAAGCCTGCACTTGAACTGTCTGCTAACGTACCATTGCTGAAAGCAAGTGACACGACCAAGCCCAGAAGCATATGCTAAGTTACAGCGCTAAGTTACCTGACGATAGTCATGTATATAAGGAGGAGTGAAGAATTGGGGTCATAGCATCTCACACAGAACAAAATCCAAGTGCTTCACCAAAGCCTACATGACCTGGCCCTCCTGACCTCAAATGTCATCGTGCCTAATGGATTGCTGATTTTCAGTGTTTAGCATAGAGCCTGGCACATAATAAGTGCTCAGTAAATATTTCTTCATTGAATGAGTGAATGAACAAACGAACACTGTGTTCTTCCCTTGGCATGTGCTGATTAACTGGACATTAACTTATCTCTAAAAAATTCAACATGGTTGTTTTCTTCACTTCTTTAATTTTCAGTGTATATCATAGATATCATTATGAATTGGGCTTTATTTTAAGGTGCTAATTTGATATCTACCCCAGAAAGTTTCTGGAGGGGTGATAGCACGATGGTGCCTCCTTGCAGTAAATACTTTAGCATTAGAAAAGGAAGAGGACTCAGGCTGCAGACGAATTGGAAAAAGGATTAAATTTCCCCAAACTATGGTTATTGCAATACCTCTAACAGAATGGCTGAGTTAGGAGCTCGTGATCTCCTGGGATGTTCTGGGCCTGTAGTATAAACTCTGGGAGGCTTGCACAGTTGGATGGTTTTGGTAAATCCTACACTCCAGCTTGTTTCTTCTGGGAGCACGTTAAAGAGTTACTATGGATTCTAAAGCCCAGACTGTCACTTCCACATCTGTGTTCACTCTGTGTCCCCAGCACATAGCTCAGGGGGCAAGAAATAAGTCTTTGTGCAGTGAATGAATGATCCAGGTAAAATGAAGTAAGATAACGAGAATGAAGAGAATATTAACAATGACAGAAGAGTAGTGGCAGAACTTGGGAACTGATTTGATGAGAGATACAGAGGTGGCCAATGAAGCCAGTGAGGACCTCTGGTTCTTGGGAATCTTTAGAAGCCAAATTTGCTGAGTTCTTCAGGAGTCAGAAATGATGTAGCCAATTCTCTTCAATGGCCTGGCCATAATCCCCAAGTCCCCTTACCATTTCTGTGCACACCAGCCTCCCTTCCAGTGCTGACACCTACATCTTTGCCAGCGGCCTGCCTTCAGGCTTTTTGTCACTGTGAGCATCCATCCAGTGCCTGAGGGTTAAAATCCACCACCCCACCCCCCCATGCATATGGAGGTATAACTATCCCAGCTCCCTCACCCTTTGAGATAAATCTGATGTGTGTATTTTTCAAGGTCTCTCAAAGTTTCCCCCATGGAATTAATCTCCAGTTGCCTAGTGTGGTAGCTGGATTAATAGCTCATTCTTTATTTACTACCTTTCCTTTTTAGATTAACTCCCCATCTACCTGTATTCTTTACAACTCCCAGTACAATGCTTGCACTTGAATCTACGGCTCAGGTCTACGCTGGGGAAAGCCTGCACTAAGACAGGTTGGGAGCAAAGCAATCCTAGCACAAGAACTAAGCTCCAGCAAACACATCTTGGCACCCTCATAGGAGAACTGGAGGGGACCCCTTCTGCCCACCCCCCAGCTCCCTAATCCAATGTGTCCCTTTCCCACTTATCCTAAGTCTCATCTCTGAGGATCCCAAAGCGCCCTGAATGTGCAGCTTCGCTATTTATTTCACAGGATGCAGAATCCATTTTTGTTTTATCTCTTTCCAGACAGTTGGTTTGTTTTAATGGACTGCTCTTCCACCTGTGCATAATTCTTCTCTAAATTAAATTCTCGCCTCAGTCCCGCATAATACACCCTGGGCTGTCAGCTCATTACTTTTACATCCTCCCTTGTTCTGTTTATGCAAAGGTTTAATTAACTATGAATTGCTGTGTAGGCAACAGGAAAAAGCCCACCCCCCAGGTGGCTGCGTGACTCAACTCTGTGAGGAAAGAGAAGCAACAGAGTGCTATGTGAAGGGGCCAGAAGTGAGGAGACAGCATGAAGATTTTCATCCTCTCGCTACCACTTTCAGTGGTTCATTAGTCACTAAATATGTATTAAGTTGCTGCTATGTGCTTGGCATCATTATAGGTGTGAGAGGGGTGAATTGGAGCACGGGCCCTGACCTCAGAGAGTTTACAGTCTGCCAGGGAAAACAGAGTGTCTCAGGTTACCTATTGCTATATAACAAATTGCTTCAAACAACACTAAACATGTATTATGTATCACATTTTCAATTCCAGTATCTCAAATGGGACCACATATGGGTCAGGCACTCAGGAGCAGCGTGGCGGGGTGGTTCTGGCTGAAGGTCTCCTGTGAGATCGCAGTTAAAGTCACCTGGGCTGCAGTCACCTGAAGGCTTCCCTAGGTTAATGGATCCACGTCCAAGGTGGGCCATTCACATGGCTAGCAAGTTCGTCCTGGTTGTTGGCAGGAGGCTCGGTTACTCTTCACGTGGGTCTCTCCCTGGGATGCTTGAGTGTCCCCAGGGCAAGACGGCTGGATTCCTGGAGCAGGGCAGAGTTATGCCCTCTCTGATGTAACCCTGAAAGTCACACGTCATTTCTCCTACACTCTGTCACACAGACCAGCAAGATTCAAAGTGGGACGAGACTGCACAATGGCATGAATACTGGGAGGTGAGGATCACTGGGTGCCACGCTGGAGGCTGTCTATCACAATAAGTAAACGAAGAAAGCTGGCGATAATTGCACACTGTGATCAGTGATGTTAAGAAAATAGTGTTGAAGGCGACCAGCAGGGGAGAGCAGGTTACACGACGGAAGTCGTCGGGAAAGGCCTCTTTCTAGCTGTGTGAACCAACACAATTTCCCTAGCCTTTTTTAACCCTCAGTGTACTCATTTATGGAAGGGGAACAATAATCATTCTTAGCTCACAGGGTAGTGTGAGGCTCAAATGGGTCCAGAATTCTGAACATTCAATTGTTATTTTACTTCCTGCACTTAAGTGGTTACATCTCCGCTTCCAAAGGACCAAAAACCTTAACTGGGATAGGTGGGTGGTCCCCGTGCTGCCAGCTTCTGAAGGGAAATCCTAAAAACATTTGGGCAGAGACCGGAGCTCCTAAGACCCAGCTGAGCTACACACCCAGCAAAGGAGAAATGTGATTGTTCTCTGGCTTCCAGCTAAGAAAACGCATTTGGCTAAAAAACATTTGTCAAACTCTTGTGGCCTGGATGAGGCTTAGATATTGGCAGGTTTGATTCATCCCTCCAGAGAAGGACACCTCCTTCACAAAATTTCAGCTCAGTCGGTGCTGGACAGAATAAACAAATTCTAGAATTCACAATTCTGGATGTAAAAGACAGGCACAGCTGGATTTTGTCATTTTTCCACCCCCTGTCCTGGGCAGGAAATGAGATTCCAGATCCATTCCCAGAGCTCCCCCTGCTTTATTTCGCCAACTGCTGTACATGTTCAAGCTTCTCTCTCCTCATTAGCAAAAGGAGGTATTTTGACCATTAGCAAAGATAAAATTATGGTGATACACACTACTCAAGATGGCATAAGAAATGGACAGTATTCCACAGGACTGAAGGGAGCAAAAACTGGTTTTACCCCTCTTGGGGGCAAACTGACAATCATGGAAGTAATTTAGAAGAAGCCTTTTTAAAAAACATACTCTTTAGGGACCTCCCTGGTGGTCCAGCGATTAAACTCCATGCTTCAAATGCAGGGGCATGGGTTTAATCCCTCATTGAGGAACTAGGGTCCCACATGCCGTGTGGCACAGCCAAAAAAAAAAATCACTATAATAACCTAATTGCAAAATAAAGGCGAAATTAAAGGAAAATAATTTTTTTTTTAAAAAGCATACCCTTTGAAGGAACAATTCCGCACATGAAATTTATCCTGATGAAACAATTAAGGATGTGTACCAAGTTGTAGGTATTTACATGGAAATATTTCTATAATATTACATTTTAAAAAGAATTTTGCAAGATAATGTATACAATATGATCCTACTTTTTTGGAAAAAGATATAGACTTTTGATCAACACAGTGATAAGAGCTCATTAAACAATAGAGACTTTTTTTAGCTCACATCAAAAATTTACAAAAATTGATCATGTAGTAAGTCTCAAAGACAGCCAATAAATTTCAAAGAATTAATATCGTAAGTTTGTATTCTATGAAAGCAATAGAATTCAATTTTAAATCAGCAAAATGCCTACTAAAAAGGAAAATATCATTTTGTGAATTAAGAAACAATCTGTAAGTGACCCATGGGATACAGAGGAAATCAGAAGGGAAATTACAAAATATTTAGAACTGAGAAGTGAAAATACTGCATACCAATCTTGTAGTATCCTACAAGTTAAAACAGGACATCAAAGAAAATGTGCAGGCTTAATAAATTATCAAAGAAAGAAATGTGGCTTAGCCTGGGAACTGTACCTCAATATCTCTGCTCCCTCTCTCCTGTAATAATTAAACCTCTGGTTTCTGGGTAGGCACACAGCTGCTCAGAATGAAGACCCCCTTTCCCAGCCTCTCACAGTTTGAATGGCCAGTGTTGAAGTTCTGCCCAGTGGATTGTAAACAAAAGTAATAGGTACAGTTTTCTGATCATGTCCTCAAAGTGACTTCTTGATACTTTTCCCCTTTCTGCTGATGGAAATATAGACATGGAGGCAGTATGTTGGCTGTGGTATAGTAAACAATTTGTCTGGTCTTTGTCCCAGGTTCCTGGCATGGAGCTTCAAAACCCCTGGGGATTTCCTGAGTGATAGGAGCATCTCTATTATACCAATGAAATGACTCATGGTGGGACCCTAGAGACCTTCAGGATAGGGACTGGTCACTTAGAAAGACCAAGCACATGATTAGAGGGTTGAGACTTTCAAGCACCCAACTTCTGGAGAGGGTGCAGTGGGCTGGATATTGAGTTTAATCATGTGGCTGATGATTTAATCAATCTTGCCCATGTAATAAAAACTCTGGACACCAACGCTCAGAGGAGCTTCCTGATTGGTGCAGACACTGATGTGCTGGGAGGGTGATGCACCCTGACTCTACAGACATTGAGCATGGATGCTCTGCATCAGGACCCACCTGACCATAAATATGCTACTTTCAGTGAGTTCTATGGATCATTCCAGCAACTTCTCTCTCCTGTGTGGGGCTGTGGGAACCTCCTAGACTAGCAGCCAATTGGTCAGAAGTTCGGGTGGCCTGGAAACCCCCTTGCAGCTGCTGTCTAAAGTGTGGGAGGTGGGGGGCAGTCTTGTGAAAGGATGAGCCTTAACCTGTGGGATTTGATGCTGACTCTGGATGGTCTGCATCAGAACAGTATTGCAATACATCCGATTGGGGTGGATACGGAGGAGTGAACAACTACACCAGCTCTCCCAGCGCTGAGGGCTTTCCCAGGACATAAAATTTTCAATGCTAAAACCAAGAAAGTCCCAAGCAAACCAGGACAAATCACTCTATGTTGTGGTGCTTCTCAAAGGCATAAGGACAAGGGCAACACCTTGAAGACTGGTGGAGCAAAAGACAGATCCTAAGTCCCTAAGGATTTCATGGAGCAGAACCTCCTACTTACAGATGTGGACTGGCTACTTCTAGCGTTTGATATGAGAAATAAATATTTGTCTTTTTAAAGCCGCTATCTTTGTTAAACACAGACTCACCTAATTTTGGTACCTGAAAGTGGAGTGCTGAGCATAAGGAGGCAAATATCCATGTAGCTTTAGAATACAGTCTAGGTGATAGCAGTGTTGACTCAAGATATTGCAGGTTGGAAAGTTAGTAATCCTTGTTACACGGGGACTAAATATTTGGCAAAATAGTATTGCACTGCTTCAGAAAATAGCACACAGATTCAACGAGGCTACAGTGCTAGAGGAATACATATATAATATATATAGTATGTTGGTCTGAGTTAGCACTGCTTGTGGTTTTCAGCAAAATCCTAGAGAAGAGATATAAATCCAAAATAAAGCCAGCCAGCTAGCATTGAAGCACACTCTGCCTGTGGGTTTACAATCTAAGTTGACCAGGAGTTTATTTGCTTGGGATTTTTCAGGGTTGAAAATTGCTTCTCTACCCCCAAATACAGCTCTTTGGAGTGATATCTCTGTAGTGCCAGACTTAGCAGGAGATAAAACCATGGCCCCCAAATTTATTCAACACCTCTTTTAAGAGATGTGTTTGCCAGAAATTGGAGCCAGTCTCAAAGAAATGATTAGATGAATGAAGTCTTCCGTTTTAGGTACAACTAGTTAGCTGCCACTAAGTTGAAAGACAGACTAATGAGCAAAGCATAGAAGTAAATTCAAAACAGAACCTTCAGGTTTAAATTTTTATTTCTAAGAGAAAGAGAACTGGCTGTGGGTGTTTGACAAAGAATTGACTTGACATGTACCAGCAGGAAGTGGGTTCCAAGAGCTTTCCAGTCCACAAGGAGAACCTGCTCTGAGTGGCCTACCTCAGATGTGTCCCAGGAGGATCATGGACAAGAAAGAACATACAAATGGTAAGGCCTGACAACAGCAAAGATGATGAACTAAAGAGTTCCTCCAAGAGAGGGAATCCTACTGGATGAGCAATGGGGTTTGATCAATTGTTAGGGGGCATTTGTTGTTCTGTGTTTCATCTTCCCCTCTGTCAAAATGGGATGTTTTATGATTGTTTTCCTGACACTACTTCATCACTGTATATTGGCTATATGAGAGGCAGATAGTTCATCTTGTATTTTTAAGTCACTGCCCCATGAAGAGCCACACATAGGCCTAATGGAGAGGACTGTGTATTACCCAGAGATCCTAGACTTTCAGTTGGGTTCAATAACTACAAGGGACCTTGGAGTTGTCCCCTTCGATGTAGGGATGGTTGGGAAGATGGGGACACATGGATGTTTGGGTAACAAAGGGACAGACTGTGGCCAAGGCTGCTAGTTGTTCCCAGTATCTGTTATCCTTCCCTCTCACAGTAACAGATCCCTTAATTTTTAGCTGGACATAGAGCTTCTCCAAATAAAAACAAAATTTACCAGCATCTCTTTTGTGGTCATAAGAAGCGTTCTTGCCAATGGGATATGAGCAGACATGATGCATGTAACTTTCAAATCATATCTTTGCGGGAGGGAATCCTTTCTTCTCCTCCTTCTCCTTCATGTTGTCTGGAACAGAGTCATAAAGACACATTATCTTGCAAATTATTTTGCTCTTGGACAAGAGCAAAACCCTACAAACAACAAAATAGAAGGCTCCTGAGTCCTTAAGGCTTTTGTGAAGCACAGTTACAATGCCAGCCCTGGATCTCCTACCTCCTAAATTTTCATGTGTGAGAACAATAAACTTTTGTCTTGTTTAAGCTGTAGTTATTTTGGGTCTCTGCTATATGCAGCCAACTCGCTAATGCTAACTAAAGAAATATTGAGAATAAACGAATTATGCATCCACTTTTAAATCTAGAAAGAAAACTCAAAAAAGTAGAAATAAGTAAAAATAAGAGCAGAATTAATGAAATAGGAAAAAGTAGTTTTGACAAGAAGTTTCGACAAAGAACAAGTTCTCTGAAAATAATAATTATGCAGATCAGCTTTTTACACAATTGATCAAGAAAAAAAAAGAAGGCATAAATAATATTCTCATTAGATCAGAATTAATATACAAGAGAAGTTTGTTTTTTAATTATAAGAGATTCTTACAAATCACTTTAGGTTGACATAAAACATAGATACAAGGAGAATTTTTCTATAAAAGTACAGAATACCAAAACCAACAGAGAAAAAAACAGAAAATCTGAACATGTCAACTATTTTTTAATGAAATCACTTGTCGAGATTCTTTTACACCCCAAAAAACATACAAGGCCCAGACAATTTTTATACTCAAATTTTACCAAACATTCAAGGAACAGACTATTTCTGTATTACATAAATTATTTCAGAGACGAGAAAAGAAAGGTATCAGACCATTTTACGAAACTAGATTAACCTTGATTCTAAAACCAGATGTGGATAATTAATTAGTCAGCTTTACTGCAGTGACAGCCCAAAAATCTCCATGGCTTACATAAACAGAGATTACTCCTCATTCATATTACATACGGACTACAGGTCAGCTGAGGCCATGGCCCAGGCTGCATCTCTGTTCCATGTGTCTTTGCATTCGGGTCCCAGGCTAGAGGAGCATCCCTGACGTAGAACATGCTCACTCAAGGGGCAGAGAAAAGGAGCCAAAGAGCTAGTAAATAATTGAAACACCTCTTGAAATCTCTTGGTTTAAGCTTGGGACTGACAGATAGTCACTTCCACACACAGGTTCAAGATCAAACTTGACAAAAGGCAAGGTAGAATTAAATAACTGTTAACGATAATGCAATTCTCCACAGAGTATAAGAAAAAAATTATAGACCGATTTCACTCATAAATATTAATGTGAATATCCTAAACAAAACAGTCCATCGAAACCAACTTTTTAAAAATCATAATATATGATTAAATACAATGTAAGCCAGGAATTTATGCAAAGATGGTTAAAAGTCAGAAAATTTGACAATGGGATGCATCATATTGGCAAATTAAAAGATAAAAACATAGTATACATTATCTCAGTAGTTGAAGAAAATATCCAGTAAAATTCAACAGGCATTCCTACAATTTTAGCAAATAAGGAATAGGTTTTTTAACTAAAAGATGTATATAAAATAATAATAATAAAAGCTATACTAAACATTATTCTCCATGGTTAAATTTCAAGGGAATTTCCATTAAAATTAGAAACAACACACAAATGTCTATTATTTCCCCTCCTGTTCTTCTGAAGATCCTAGTCAAATTAACAGGCCAAAAGAGAAGAAATATTTGCTTACAAGGACTAGAAAAACAAAAGCCAAAGTTGTCATTATCTGCCTACAATTTGATTGCTACCCTGAAAATCCCAGAGAATATAAAAACTACTAGAACAAATGAGATATTTTAGTTTGGTTGGCTAACTTAAGTTCAAACTTTTAAAAATTCCATCAGTTATTTTTATACACCAGATATAGCCAAATTAGAGAATGCAGAGAGAACTTTTTTAAAAATAGTATTCCCGTAGTCAAAAATCATAAGGTACCTGGGAATAAATCTAACTAAAAAAAGTGTGAGACTTTATGAAAAAAATTGCAAAGCATATTGAAACATGTTTGAAAGGCCTGAATATGTGGCAAGCTGTGTTATGGATGGGAAGGGAGACATAAGGATGCCAATTCTCCATTAATTAATTTGTAAACTCCATAGGATTCTAATCAAAATCCAGATAGGGCTTTTCATGGAACTTGTGCTAACTCAAAACCCCCATGTAAGAGCAAAAATCTAAGATTAGCCAAGGCAATTCTGAAAAAAGTACAAAAAATGAGGAGAGTGGCTTACTTTAAAAGATAGGGAAAATATGGCTAAGCTATAGTAACTGGGGCAGTACATATTGTGCAGGAGTAAAACCATGGTCCCCTAGGACAGAACAGGTAGCATAAATGCAGAACTACCTATGTAGATGAATGAAGTATATGAGAGCATTACATATCTAGATAGCCATTCAACAGTTTGGGAACAATTTGACTTCTGTATGCAAAAAAATTATACCTTTCCTTCATGCCACACATAATTATTTAAATTGCAGGTGGATTAGACACCTAAATGTGAAAAATAATTTTTAGCAGAAAATGTGCACTTTCTTTTTGAACTCATGATTGGGAAGAATTTCTTAAGACATAAAAAGCACAAACTGTAAAGGAAAGATTGACAAATTAAAATTAAAACCTTCTCTGTGAAAAAAAGATGCTATAAACAAAGTGAGACTAAACAAAGTGATTACAGCTGTTTATGATACAGAGCGCCAACCACGAATTCATTCCCAGAGTATGTAAAGAACATCTACAAATCAATAAGAAAATACAGAGTCTTCATATATGGTGATCCCTAAATCAAAAGTTACAAAAGAAGGTGCCCGAAATTGCAGGTGCTAATTTTTGACCAAGCTATTTCTTACTCTGGCACCTTTAGACTCCAGCACAATGAAGCTCAATTTACTAGAAGCGATAAATGCCCACATCAATCAGAAGCAGACAGAAGTTTGCGATAAGATTTGAAATGCAGTAATTTGGTGTTGCTGGAGGACAGGGTGAGATAGAAAAACCAGATATGAGAAATGAGACAGCAGTGAGGAAAGCATGGCTAAAATAAACAAACAAATAAGTAAACTCAGACTCCAGGGAAAGATGAGAGTGGGCTTATTGACATAGGCACATGAGGATCAATAAGTTCATCAGAGATATCTCTGCCCAAACCTAGGGTGGGGAAACTAGCTTAGCAGTAGTGCCATAAAGAGAAATTCCAGAATTGGAGTCAACAGTGAAGCCAACAAGAACCAACAGAGGGACGTCATATTAATAGACTAAGGCCACCTTGAGCTACATATCAGAAATAGGTGTTCCTAGGAAAAGAGGTGAGAGCGACTATCTTCTCCTCACTAGCCAGACCACACCTGGAAATGGTGCTCCATTCCATGTCTCCCACTACAGGGAGGACACCTAAGAAAACTGACTTTCCCATCAACAAAAGGTTGAAAACCATTCCCATTGAGCGAGTATGTACTGTAAACCTACTGTGTGTTCATCAAAGTACTAGGTACTGAGTTTACAACAACGATCAAGGCATGCATAGTCACCACCCTTAGAGACTGGGGTGTAGCAGGAAAGGGCAAATGGAGAGAGTTCCACAATGCTTCATTGGAATGTGTGCCATTTTATGACAGGAATATATAAGGCACAAAGGGAGCAGAGGAGAGGCACTGCATCAGTCAACTTAGATTAAGTTTTGCTGTAGTAACAAGCAATCCCCAGACTTCAACTGCTTGTAAGCATAAATGTTTAATTCTCGGTCTTACTGATATCCATTGTGAGTCAACTGTGGCTCTGCGCTTACCTGCTCTTCTTTCTAGGCCCCAGAATGGAGAACCAGGCTCTATGCCAATGTCATATCAGAGGGAAAAGCACAATGGCAGAACCACACAATGGTTCTTAAAGCTTCTGATCAGAAGTGACATATGTTTTTTTCTCTCACATTTTGGTGGACAAAGTAGGTTACGATGCCAGACATTGTGGCAGTTTGGTGGAAATAAAATCCTCTTGCAAGGATGGGTCCAATGGGGAAGAGTTTGAAAGGAAGAGTCAGCAAATATTTTGAAAAAATAAAATCCATCAGTATAAGAAAAATATATAGGAATATGTATTTTTATATGTTAGCACATATTCTTTTTTAAATTTTTATTGGCGTATAGTTGATTTACAATGTTGGGTTAGTTTCTGCTGTACAGCAAAGTAAATCTGTTATACATATAACATACATCCACTCTGTTTTAGATTCTTTTCCTATATAGGTCATTACAGAGTATTGAGTTCCCTGTGCTATACAGTAGATCCTTGTTGGTTATCTATTTTATATGTAGTAGTGTGTATATGTCAATCCCAATCTCCCAATTTATCCCTCCCCTTCCCTTTCCCCACTGGTAACCATAAGTTTGTTTTCTACATCTGTGACTCTATTTCTGTTTTGTAAGC
Source organism: Hippopotamus amphibius kiboko (assembly GCF_030028045.1). Classification (NCBI taxonomy): domain Eukaryota; kingdom Metazoa; phylum Chordata; class Mammalia; order Artiodactyla; family Hippopotamidae; genus Hippopotamus; species Hippopotamus amphibius. The sequence continues at coordinate 19,020,644 of NC_080197.1, forward strand.
TCATTTGTATCATTTAATATATATTCTTATATACAGTATAAGAAAAAAATGAATGCATGTGTTCAGAAAAAAACACTAACGTTCATGGCAGCAATATTCATAAAAAATGTAAAATAACTGAAATGCCCATTAAGAACAGAATGGATCAAGAAATCATGGCATATTCATCCACTGGCTCATACACTGGAATAACACCCAGGAAGGAAAAAGAGTGAGCTCCTGCCCCATGCCACAACACAGCTGTGTATAAGAGCCAGATACAAAAAGTGAATACAAAAAAAGAAAATAACAACCCCCCCAAAAAAGTGAAAACAGCATGATTCCATGTACATGAAGTTTAAAAGGAGGCAACACTGGTCTATGGTGATAGTGGTCAAAACAGCAGTTACTTTTGCGGGCATCTGCTAAAGGAAACATAAGGGAGCCTTGGGAATGCTGGAGCTGTTTTATATCTTGACTTGAGTGGCTGTGTACCTAAAATGGGTTTACTTAAATGTATGTAAGTTATCTACTTATTAAAGAAAAAAGAAAAAATCTGTATCATAGACCCCTAAACTGGAGAGGTGGGACCTCTCAGGGAAGGCTTGCTAGAGGCAATTACTTATAAACTCAGACCTAAAAAATGGGCAGAAGTTATCCAGGTGGCTCAGAGGAACGTGTTGCAGGCAGAAGGACACGTCTATGTGAATGTTGGGAGGCCAGAGAAGCCGTGGCACAATCAAGATGCTGAAACACTTGCTAAAAAGCCCAGCACGTCAGCTGCCAAGGGAAGTATTGAGAGCCTTGACTGGAAAGGGCCAGGCGCTGCAAAACTTGAGGGGAATATTAAAGATTTTGGTCCTTTGTGTGAAGAGCATAAGGGATCCACTGAATGGTTTTATTATTATTATTATTTTTTATTATTTTTTGGGGGGGTACACCAGGTTCAATCATCTGTTTTTATACACATATCCCCATATTCCCTCCCTTCCTTGACTCCCCCCACCTCGAGTCCCTCCCACCCTCCCTGCCCCAGTCCTCTAAGGCATCTTCCATCCTCGAGTTGGACTCCCTTTGTTACACAACAACTTCCCACTGACTATTTTACAGTTGGTAGTATATATATGTCTGTGCTACTCTCTCGCTTCGTCTCAGTTTCCCCTTCACCCCCCGCCCCCTCCCATACCTCGAGTTCTCCAGTCCATTCTCTGTATCTGCTTCCTTGTTCTTGTCACTGAGTTCATCAGTACCATTTTTAGATTCCGTATATGTGAGTTAGCATACAATATTTGTCTTTCTCTTTCTGACTTACTTCACTATGTATGACAGATTGTAGTTCTATCCACCTCATGACATATAGCTCCATCTCATCCCTTTTTATAGCTGAGTAATATTCCATTGTATATATATGCCACATCTTCTGTATCCATTCATTTGTTGATGGGCATTTCGGTTGCTTCCATGTCCTGGCTATTGTAAATAGTGCACTGAATGGTTTTAAACAGGGAAATGTCACAGCAGTGTTTTTATTTTCGAAAGAATCACTCTGCCTACAGTAAACATGAAGTTGAAGAGGCAAAATGGAAGCTGAGGAGCCAGCTAAGAGACTGCTGCATTTATCTAAGCCAGAAAAGAGGCGGGTCCAAAATAGAATAAGTGATAGGAATAGCCACATGGATTTTTTTGTCATTAATTATGGAGGTGAAAAGAAGGAACCAGATTCAAGAGATATGTAGAAGGAAGAATTGACAGGACTACCAGATGTCATTTGGTGAACAGCAAACAGCTAAAGAAACCAGGGTTTGTTCATTCTGGAGGGGAATATGCAAAGTGCCAGCTGTTGTGTGGCTGTTGTGTGGAAGAAGCTGAAATACCTGGGTAAAAACAGAGTCAACTGTTAAAGTCACAAGGAATGGCTTCCTCCTGTCTGTACTGTCCAGTCAGACTACAGATCATCACCAGCTGTAGTACCAGGAGATGCCAAGCAGAGGCTGGATGATGACCTTGTAAGGATTCTGTGGAGAGGAACCAAGTGAGAGATGGACAAGCTGACATCCAAGATTTAACAACACGAAAGGCCTGTGAACAATGGGCAGTTCATGTGTCTCTTCTGAGGCTAAGTCTTTAAGTCTGGTCACCGATGATATTTGCCACAGCTTACTTACTGGAATCTGGGGTCTCTGCCCAAAACATGCCCATCACCCAACATGCCTTAATCCCTGTATTTCCATGAACTTGTCAGACTATATTTTAATTATCTTGTTCTGTGTTCATCAACCCCCATGGTCTCATGAAGGTGGTCTTGTGAACTATACCATTTTGGGGATCAGGTCTGACATTTTTATTCCCAAGAACCCATCCCATGGCCAGTGCTAGTGAGTGGATGAGTAGACTCACCCATGACCTTTTAAGTGGCCTAGTATTCCATTGTTCTGATGTATCAACATGGAACGGTCTACCCCAGAGGTTCTGAAATCAGATAGACTGGAGGGGAGTAGCTCAGAGAATCACAAGAAGCTGCTACATTTATCATGTCTATTACTTTTGAGGAGAGATGTCAAAAAAGATCATCATTTGCCTTTTGAACGACTCCTAGCAATCAGTACACACTGGTGAAAAAAAGCTGAGAACTTCGTAAAAAAAAAAATGTGAAGTAGGACTGAGCTCTTGGTTGGAAATGCAAGTTTTTAATATTTAACACCTCGGAGGGCAATGCAGGTCTCAGTTCCTCTGATTGACAGCTCCTAATGACAGCAATAAGCCAAGGTGCCCCCATCGGCCAAGCAGATGTTCTGAGTTGACAAGGGGCCCAAACACTGTCCCAGCTGCATCTGTGGTTTTTAATTGCTGAACCCTGTTTAAGGGCCTGAGCTATAATATGCACGTGCTTTATCACCAAAGACATGGAGGTACATACGACAGGAACATGGAGCTTGGTAAAATCAGAAAGAGGACCCTGTTCAGACGAAGGCAGATAGGAGTTCTGACTGCTTCACTAAAATACTTCAAAGCAAGTTGAGAATGAACTGGAGTGGAGGGAGGTGGTGAGAGAAAAAAATGAGAGAGAGAGATGTTGTAACTAAAATTAATTACTCTTGTTACTATGGTTGCAACCCAGAACAGGCAACGATTAGACACACATTCAAGGTGAATCCCAAACAGGGCCATGTGCTGGCTTTCCTTCCCCAAGTAGCTGGAAGCAGTTATTTAACAGATTAAATCCCATGGTTAACCCACTTGATGCCAAAGACAATCTTCCTCTCTGGCTGGTTCAGGGCCGTCACAGCACGCGTGTTATTTGAATCCTAACATCTCTTACCCACACTTCCACTGACCATTCTTTCCAGATGGCCGATTAGGTGGTGTCTTGGTTGGGGTCCGTGCTCTGGAAGGATTCCAGAGCACGTAGTTTAGTAAAGCCCAGTTAAGAAAGGGAACCATGGAAGAGGGATCACCCAACGAGCAGGAGACATGGGAGGGGGCTGATGTCAGAGACATGGTACCTCTGCAGAGAGGCAGGGAACAAACACCCTGGTCTCTCCTTTCCCACACTCTGATCTCCTCTCATTGGCCAAACCCAGGCAGAAGCCAGAGGGTAAGGGAGCCCAGGTAGTGCAATACACAGATTACATAGCCTCACAGGGCACAGAGCAAAAAGGAAATGTACAAATTGAACTGGGCGGAGGGTGCACGGGGAGCCAAACATGGAATAATCAGCACATCCAGGCTGGCTGATAGGGCTAGGACAGTCTAACCAAATTTTAGCCAGTTTCCTTCAAAAGCCAATAGATCCCCCTTTTAAAGTTTGTAAAGGAAGATGTGCTAAGGAGGACACATTTCTCAAACCCAGCCAAGACTGAGAGTCCTAATAAGCCAGAGGACAGATTTCTTGGAAGCTGACCTCTTAGCCGCTGCAACAAAGCAGAGAGAGCTTTAATTAAAAGCTGCCCTTCCCAAGCTGCTGCCCAGCTTCAAGCAGTCCTTTGGTCTCCAGCTGCCTCCCTGAGTCACAGAATACTTCTCCCCCCACAGAGAAACAAAGCACAGCTGCTGCTTCCTGGTACCTGGAGGCCTCTTGTTAACCACACTCCTGTCCCCTTTTGCGGGGAGAAAAAGAAATATCCATGACTAACTCAAGGTTGTCCACATCACCCTTTAAGATTCCCTGGATGCACTGATCATTTTCTCACTGCCCTGACCTTCTGATTTCACCCAAGAGGCATCATTAAAATAGGACCCTTTCCACACATGCTTACAAAAGCAGCGCCAGTTTGGCCCAGAAAAGTCTTGGTCTGTTTGGTCCACAACCCTGACAGCACACAGCCTCCCAGGTTATATAAAGGTGCCGGTGGAAATGGCCAAGAGGCACATGAAAATGCGCTCAACATCACTAATTATTAGAGAAATGCAAATTAAAACTACAATGAGGTACCATCTCACACCGGTTAGAATGGGCATCATCAAAAAATCTACAAACCATAAATGCTGGAGAGGGTGTGGAGAAAAGGGAACCCTCTTACACTGTTGGTGGGAATGTAAATTGGTACGGGCACTGTGGAGAACAGTATGGAGGTTCCTCAACTAAAAATAGAGCTACCATATGATCCAGCAATCCCACTCCTGGGCATATATCCAGAAAAAAAACACAATTCGAAAGTATACGTGCACCCCAACACTAATTGCAGCACTGTTTACAATAGCCAAGACATGTAAGCAACCTAAATGTCCATCAACAGAGGAAAAAGATGCGGTACATATACGCAATGAAATATTACTCAGCCATAAAAAAGAAGGAAACAATGCCATTTGCAGTGACATGGATGGACCTAGAGATTGTCACACTGAGTGAAGTAGGTCAAAGACAAATATCATGTGATATCGCTTATATGTAGAATCTAAAGAAATGATACAAATGAACCTATTTACAAACAGAAGTTGAGTCACAGATGTAGAAAACAAACTTGTGGTTACCAGGGGGGAAGGGGGGGAGGGATAAATTGAGATATTGAGATTGACATATAAACACTACTATGTATAGAATAGATAACTAATAAGGACCTGCTGTATAGCACAGGGAACTCTTTTCAATACTCTGTAATGACCTATATGGGAATAGAATCTAAAAAAGAGTGGATATATGTGTATGTATAACTGACCCACTTTGCTGTACAGAAGAAACTAACACAACATTGTAAATCAACTATACTCCAATAAAAAAAACTACAAATTAAAAAAAAAAAGTGCCAGTGAAAGTGATATGGGGCTACTGTAACTGTTACCACTGTGGCTGTTTAAAAGCAACCTCCCCAGGTGCCACCCATAATTTATCGTTCTGTTCTGCTGAGGACCCTATCAAAAGGAACTGGAGGGGGTGATTTCTGAGATCATTGTTTCTCATTGGTTCCAAGTCACCAAGAAAATACAGAAAAATCACATTAATCAAGGGAAGGGAACTTTGGATTGAAACATGGCAGGAGTCACCGCAAAGCAGACCCCAGGGAAAAGGCCTCCCCTCCCCTCAGCAAATGAAGTGGAACTGTGTGTGACCCAACACCAGAACGCTGTCTCTTTGGCTGGTTTTTCAATCCCAGGTTTAAAAGATTTGATTTATTATACTTTTAAAACTTTAACCTCATAGATGAATTTCTCAGCCAACACTGATGAATTTCTCCCATCCATCATCCATGCTGTAATGTAATGTGGCTGTTGTAAGGCACTTATGCCTCCAACTTTGTTCAAAAATTGGTGGAAAGGAATGAAGTGGAAATCCTCAGAATTTTCTTATCTTAGAGACTAGACACACCACACACACACACACACACATATGCACACAACTAATATCCTCTAAGGTCAGCCTCCTCCTATGAGGCGTAAGTAGAGGTGGGCTATAACAAAATTATAGAAATATTCTGTCTTTCCCTGCTTGTTTCCCTTGGAAGAACTCTTATTTAACCTTCAAAACCCCATCCATACACCCCCATTCAAATTCCCTCTGAGTCTACTGTTGTACTTTTCACACTGTCTCTTCTAAACTCTGCAGAATCTCTGATTTCATCACCCTACACTCCCAGAACATGGCATAGTACATACTACATAGTAGGTACTAAATAAGTGCTTGTTGAATTAAATTGAATTGGGGGCTCAGGGGGCTTAAGTTCTAGTTCTAGCTCTTTACCCTTAAATAGCTTCATCTCTTGACATCTCAGTTTCCTTGGATATAAGATGCGATCAACCATTTTCTGCTCTGCTAAGTCAGTTCGGGCTGCTATAACAAAATACCATAGATTGGGTGACTTAAACAGACATTTGTTTCTCACAGTTCTAGAGGCTGGGGAAGTTCAAGATCAGATGTTGGCCAATTCAGTTTCTGGTGAGGGCTCTCCTCCTACCTTGTATATGGCCATCTTCTCATTGGTGCTCACATGGCCTTTCCTCACTGCACGCACAAGGAGAAAGCAAGGTCTGTCTTCCTCTTCTGAAAAGGTCACCAATCCCATCATGAGGGCCCCACCCTGATGACCTCATCTAAACCTAATTACCTCCCAAAGGCCCCACTCCTAAATACCATTACACTTGGGTGGGGATGGGGTGCTGATGGTTAAGGCTTCAACATATGAATTTTGAGAGCACACAAACATTCAGTCCTTAACACCTGCCTACTTGCTAAAGCTGTTATTAGGGCCAAAGAAAGTGAGTTGGAGTAAATGGGACTACGAACTTTAGACCTCTGTTCAGGTGTAAAGGATGACTTAAGGATAACTGCCAAGCAATGCCAAGACCAGTGTGTAACCTGGTGTCTCACCACCTCACCATCCCCTTGACCTCCAGGGCTGGCAATCAGTAACATCAGTCAAGTCAAACTATGCCACTTTGCCTGTCATAAAATTCTACTTAAAAAGTCAAGCAACTTTCATTTGATTGATGGAGAGAAGAGAACTTAATTTTTCTCATAAAAAGTTTGCAGTCACTCATTCCCTAGAAATCCCTAGCTTGATAAACTGATGGTGAAATTTTCATTTTGCCAGAGTGTCCCATAGAACTCCTGTCCCCAAAAAATGCTAACAGGTGGCCCACAAAAAGATAACACAACATAATAGATGGATTGTGGTCCAAAAAAGATTGGAAAACACTGAATTAAACAAAGGTCAATGAGTTTCTTTCCTGCAAGACCTCTCAGAACCTTTAGTATTTAGAAGGCATTGCTAATCTTCAAAAGTTGAGCTAAAATATGCTTTCTTAAAAAATTGGCCAAGAATGCGGGGCTTGGGATCCTGCTTATGTCTATTTCTATCAATCAGAGACAAGACTAAGTACTGAATTGGGGAATGAGTAAGGAATGGATCTTGAAAAATTAATTCTTAATCCTAGGTAACATTTACTGAGCCATTACTGTGTACCATGAGAGATTTCATCTGCATCACCTCATCTAATCCTCCCAACAACCCTGTAAGTTAGGGAGCATTCATTCTCCTGCCCATCCCACCTCACCTCCTTTCTGCCATGCCAATTATTTCTATAGTATGTGAGACAATTTTCTTTTCCTGCCTGTGACTATCAAAACCTTTCTTGAAGAGTAGCAATAGTGGTGTCAGAAGAAACTGATTTGGTTACAAATTCAAAAAGAGAGAAAAACTTACACTGGGATCACTGAAGCATTTGCTTCCCACCGTAAGTGAAGAATCACACTGTTGTAGGTCCTCAGCCTCCGTAGGCCTTTTGAAGGTAGGATGGATGGATTGTATTATCATCATTTCATTACAAAACCAATCTTTCACTATTTTGATGAATTGTCTACTGATATAACTTCCTACCATTATTTTTCTTCTTTGGGACAGAAGTGAAATTTCCTTAATCTCATATGAATTATGAATAAATACACCCTTTGAAAACTTGGTGTTTTTATTTGTACTTTTTATAGTATAAGGAAACTGAAAATGGACATTTTGCCATGTAAATGCAGCTCCAAGTCCATTAGCAACCCCCACTTGCCCTAATTCCCAGCAGATTTCATCCCTGACTCACATAGAAATTCTGCAGCTATGGCTCCCCAATTAGCCCCTGAAAATGGAGACAGTGCAATTGAACTTGCCCAGGGTCCCACAGTCAACAAATGCCAAAGTCTGAGTTCTTCTCTTTCCTTTGTGTACCTCAGCTTCTCAGGAACAAGGCAGATGAGTCATTATTTGAGCACGAACGTTAGGTCAAAGCCAGCTCAGCCATGAGAGGATTTGGAGCTGAGACGTGCGAAGGGGACTCAAGCTGCCTTTCTACTCTCCCATCCGTGTCAGTCTCAGGGGGACTTTGTACCGAGGCTGAACCTGCAGCTGGAGTCAAGTGAACAGAAGCAGGTGCACGAAGTGCCAGAAGGCAGAGGGGAACTGAAGGTTGACTCCCACACTTATGGTTCAGGGTACACCTAACTGGCTTTAAAATGTGGCAATCCCTCCCCTGCAGCAATCTCCCCTTACTCAAAGCTCTGGTGTACTTAGGTGGACTTCTTTCTCTATGTCTCTGCTGCAGCTGTGAGAACTTGGGATCAAGTTTACATATGAATTGGTAGAGTTACTTTTGAGTCATGACCTAGATATGGTGACTTTGACAGCCCAGATTGTAAAATCAGAAAGGCATTAAGCACTGGGATGGAGCATTAGACACTAAAAGAAAATGCCTCTGAATATGCTTATTATCTTCAACAGAGCAAAACATATGTACACGTAGTTCATTGAAACTACAGAGTAAGACAATACCGAAAACTTCAAGAGAGCTACAGTCAGTGGGAATTAATGGTACAGTACCTATTTTTGCTGTTTTACTAATTTAAGACACAAAAAAGTCATTGACATCCTCTTTATTCAGAACCCTGTTATTGCCTTAATTTTGCAGGGGTAAAATTGTATTAATACGGGCTTTCATAAGTTTGTACTGATAACTGCCCTGGTCACCTGATCCTATTTTTCCCATGTATTTCTCAACTGTAGAGTCTCCTACCATGAGGGTGTTTGGAACTATTATTTTTGCAGTTGGAGAGAAACTAGTTAAACCCTTCTTCATGAATGGAACCATCATCAACCCAATCATCCACACCACAGACCGAGGTCCTCCGAGGAACTATCCTGTAATTCTCTCTCTCACCTCCACATTCCATCAGAACTATAGATTTACCTCCTTGACATCTGTTGACTCTGTCCCCATGCTGCCCTTGGCACCTCGAAGGTGTTAGTTCATCTCTTGCTTAGATCTTTTCTCCAGGTCCCAGCTGACCTCCTGCCCCCAGAGAAGATTTCTAAAAGGCAAACCTGACCGTGTCACTCTCCCACTTAAACCTATCAGGGCTCCCCTTTGCCTACAAAAGCCCATTTAGGTGTCCCGTTTAACTGGCCTCTGCCTGCTCCTTTTGCTGCTTCTCCCACCACTCCCACACACACCCTAAATTCCCACCCAATGGAAGTTCTTATATCTCTACTGCCCTTGGTACCTACACTTCCCTTTTCCTAAGCTCTGCTGCCCTCTCCCCACATCCCAGCTGTGGTCTCCTTAAAGATCTAACTTATTAGCATCTAGATGCACCAATCAGTAGAAACTCAGTCAGCTGTGTGGCTTTGGGACGGTCACTTAGCCTCTCTGATCCACTTATCTTTCACTAGTAAATGGATGTAAGACCTATTTCATGGGATTGTTGTGAGCAACTGAAGGCTCATTATGCACTCAACACAGAGTGGACCCTCACTAAGTTCTCTCTGAACCTGAGTTTCAGTAGAACACTGAGACAATCAGGATTGGAGAATGGAAGGAGCTAGCTGGACCTGCTTCCTCATTACATGATGGAGAGGTCATACTAGATGACTCCAAGGAGAAAACTCATTTTACCTTTATAATATCCCTTATTTCAAGCCCTTTGGTCTCCCTTTATCAGAAACTGTTAGTTATGCCCCAATAACCATTTTTTCCTTTTTCTGTAGTAATAGAAACCCTGGACTCAGTTGGGCATTTGGCCAACCAAAATAAATATTACAATTCCTAACCTCCCTTGTAGCTAGATGTGGTCCTATGGTTAAGACGGTTAAGTTCTGGCCAATAGGACGTGAGCTGAAGTGATGTATACAACTCCCAGTTCCTGTCTGTGGAAGGAAGATGCAGGCTCTGCTCCTTTTTCCCCCTCTTTCCAATGCAGATGTAACGATGGCAGTCACAGTGGGCCATATTAGACCATAGAGAGGCAGTAGCCTAGGAATGGAAGAGCAGCAAGTATAGAAGCATCCGGATCCCTGAGCACTAGCGAAGGACAGAGCAGCCACACCATCTTGGACTTTTATGTGAGACAGAAACAAACCTCTCATTTATTAAGCCACACTCATTTTGAGTTTCCCCAAGAGCAGCTAAACTCTATCCCAACTAATACAATTTCAAATATATTCCCATTTGGCTTTTGACCCCTATGTGAGCAACAAAGAGGGTCCTGTTTGCCCTGTTCACCTCTCCCAAGCTACTGCAGGTCAGTACCAGGTGAGGCGAGCCCTGGCTTTCATCAGTAAAGCTTAAAATGATTAAAATGTCTGCAGAATTATATGCCAAGACTTCTATTATTACCATCTCACTATGTCAAAGTTGAAAGGCATGTAGGATTTCTCCACAGAGGCCGTCCATAATGCTTTGCAGAACTGTGTAGGTGTTATGAAATGTGTTTTATTCAAGCCAGGATATACAGCACTAACATTATTGAAGAAATTGAGGGTCTGGTTGTCTCCTTTTAATATAGTCTTTTAACAAAAAAGTAACGTCATATACATATTCAATTTAATTTAAAATTTTATTTTGCCTGCTATTCATCGTGGGTGTTCAATGAAGAAGAAATATTCCCTTATTATTCTTATATTCGTTTCTGACAGTTCAATTTCTCTGACTGCTATGCCACAAACAACCTTCACTGAAAAAGCATAGAGGTAATTGCTTTGATCAAAATTTCATGCCAAATCTTTTAGATTTCATGTAGATCACAGCCTCTCAACACAGACACATGGTGCCAGAGCCTACAGAGCCAGGTTTGAGAAAAGTTTCTCCATCCAAAACATGGTGTGCATTGAGAATTACCTGGGAGCTTGCATATCTACTGTTTCCCAGGTTCCACTCCAGATGTTCTAATGTAACTGATCAGGGATGCTCAACATCAGGATGTCAGTACAGAGCCTGGCGTGGGAGCCACTGATTGAATGGTGGGATGGCATACAGTAAGTAGAAGGGGTGCAGGACAGAGAATTCCTGGTTTAGACTGTTCTCTCTGCCACAGAGTTGTTTTGATTTTAGCTTCATCGTTTTTTTACAGTTCTATTGAGATATTCACTTGCCGTTCAATTCACTCATTTAAAGTATACAATTCAATGGCTTTTACTCTATTCATGGAGTTATGCAACCATCACAATTAATTTTAGAACATTTTAGTATCCAAAACAAAACAAAACAAATCTCCATTCCATTAGCTTTCACCCTCCTTACTCACCCCATCATTCCTCAAGCCCTAGCATCTACTAATCTATTTTCTGTGACTATACATTTGCTTATTCTGTGCATTTCCTATAAATGGAATCATATAATAGGTCCTTGGTGGCTGACTTCTTTCTCTTCTTTCACAAAATGTTTACAAGGTTCATCTATGTTGTAGCATGCATCTGTAGTTTATTCACTTTAAGGCTGAATAATATTCTATTATACAGACATACCACAGTTTGTTTAGCCATTTATCAATTGATGGATATTTGGATTGTTTCCATGTTTTGGCCATTTTGAATAACGCTGCTATGTTTTGTCTATTACGTTTTGGCTATTATGAATAACCCTGCTATGAGCAATTGTGTACAAGTTTTTTTTGTGGACATACGTTTTCATTTCCTTGGGTATATACCTACGACTGGAATTGCTGGGTCCTTTGGTAACTCTATGCGTAACCATTTGACGAACTGCCAGACTGTTTTCCACTTCTGACAGCTCTCAGTCTCTCCATCTATAAAATGGAGTCATAACAGCAATGTCACAGAGTTCCTATGAAGATTAAATTAAATGAAACGTGGGAGGTATTTAGAAACATTCCCAAGCCTTGTGGGCATGGGTGAGATCATTCATGAAATCCCAGGAGGTGGGAAGATGAAAAAAAAAAAAAAGAAGACCAGAGGAAAGGAATGCTGTTTGAATCACTTATTTCTGTCCAGTGGAGGAGAATTTTTCAAGGTCTACCACTTACCAGCTGAACACCAGCAGACGGCCTCGCACACCAGAAAGGACCGCAAGGAGCCCGACATAACCGGTAGGGAGGCATCTACAACGGCTCAAAGAGGGTGAAGCGGCGGAGCCCTGGCAGACAGGAGGGAGTGAGAAACATATGGAGGGTCCGCACCGCAACTCAGCGTTCCGGGACGGAGACGTTGATCCACAGCTGAACAGAGGGTCCGGGAGCGGGAGCGTGGGAACCAGAGAGCTGGCTCAGGGTGAGAAACATTGTTGCCAGTAAGGTGATGGACCGAGAGGACAGGAGGGAAGAGGTCCGCGGCAAGGAGTGCCTGCCCCTGAGAGCTGCCCAGCCATGATGGTGGCTGGAGGCTGCAGGCTCACGGGCGGAGGGGAGGAGCCGTGCGCATAGCCTCTCTCTCTCTTTCAGTGCCTCTGCAACAGGCAGTGGAGAGACACCCGTGGGCCACCTAAGGTGCTCAGGGATAACAAGCACTCTCAGGCACTCGGGCGGGGCTAGATTAAAACCCCTTGGAATGCAGCAGCAGGGAGGCTGACAAGGGAAAAAAAAAAAAAAAAACCCAAGAAAGGCCCAACTCTAAGACTTTCTATTTACACCTGAGCCACCGGCGACCCTCTGCAACAGGCACCTCCAAGCCCGACTGAAACAACAGTGCGCCACTGCTCACTCACTCCCAGGAGAAGGAGCCACTATTGTACCCTCTCCCTCCCCACACACCGATGCTTACAGACGAACAATAAAGGAACCTCTGCTGGTTACAGAATAATGCAAAAAAACCCAAGGCAAGGAGGACACTTACAGCTGAGACGCTAAGGAAACAGAAATATTAGTATCAATCCTATTGAACTGGTCCATTCTGGGATCAGTTCTGGATATTTTTTTTTCCTTTATTAATTACAGTCTTAGTCCTAAGGGATCTACAAGTTTTATAACATAATTTTTTAATGATATTTTTTATTCTATTTTTATTTTTTTGCCTTTTTATATACTTCTATATCTAGCTAAGTTTTTGGTAGTATGGACAATATATCTTTCATACTTTCCTTTCATCCCTATCTTTTATACATTTCTATTCCTTTCTTTTTATTTGCATATTTCCAATCACACTATGCTCTTCTGTTCCCCTTGCTTCCACCCATTTTAAGTTTATTTTATCTTAACATACTCATAAGCAACACTATCGATCTACTCAGACTCCTTGCTCTATTCTCCAGATGACGCACCACCTTGGTATTTAATATTAGGTTTTTGTCTTTATCTTAGTTCTTAGTACAAGTGTCTAATTTCATTCTGAGAATCTCCATTCTGTCTGGTGGTACTCTAGCTCTTTTCTATATTTGATCCTAGCTTACAAAATCTCCCTGGATTAATGTTTGTATGTGTAAGGTGTTATTTGTTTGTTTGTTTGCTTTTGCTTTTGTCTCTGATTTGTTCTGTTTCAGTTGTCAATTTCTGTTGGGTATCTCTTTGAATATCTGATAGCACACTGGGGTTCTGTCAGGTCTTTCCAGAGCCTTATGTCCTAATGGATTCAGTAATTCTGTGTCTTATACATGTATGTGTTTCCTGGACTTAGTATTTCTTTAATCCAATACTTGGACATTAGTCTGAGGCTTGGACAGTCTTCTATAAACCCCTCTATCTCCAGGACAAGCAACCCCAAAAGGTTGGACAACCATGAGGAAACAAAGAAACACCATGCAGGCAAAGGAGCAGGAAAAAACCCCACAAGACCAAATAAATGAGGAGGAAATGGGAAAAATGCCTGAAAAAGAATTCAGAGTAATGATAGTAAAAATGATACAAAATCTCGATAACAAAATAGAGAAAGTACAAGAAACAGTTCATAAGAACTCAGAAAAACAAACAGCAATGGATAACAAAATAACTGAAATTAAAAATACTCTAGATGCTATAACCAGCAGAATGACTGAGGCAGAAGAACGAATAAGTGAGTTGGAAGACAGAATGGGAGAAATAAATGCCACAGAACAGGAAAAAGAATAAAAAGAATAGAAGACAGTCTCAGAGACCTCAGTGATAACATTAAGCGTACCAACTTTCAAATTATAGGCATCCCAGAAGAAGAAGAAAAAAAGAGAGGGTCTGAGAAAATATTGGAAGAGCTTATAGTGGAAAACTTCCCCAACATGGGAAAGGAAATAATTAACCAAGTCCAAGAAGCACAGAGAGTCCCATACAGAATAAACCCAAGGAGAAATACACCAAGGCACATACTAACCAAACTAATGACAACTAAACACAAAGAAAAAATATTAAAAGCAGCAAGAGAAAAGCAACAAATAACATATAAGGGAAAACCCATAAGGATAACAGCTGACCTTTCTACAGAAACTCTGCAGGCCAGAAGGGAATGGCAGGATATACTGAAAATCCTGAAAGAGAGAAACCTACAGCCAAGAATACTCTACCCAGCAAGAATCTCATTCAGATTTGAGGGAGAAATCAAAAGCTTTACAGACAAGCAAAAGTTAAGAGAATTCAGCACCACCAAACCAGCCTTACAACAAGTGCTAAAGGAACTTCTCTAAGTAGGAAACACAAGAAAAGGAAAACACCTACAAACACAAACCCAAAACAATTAAGAAAATGGTAATTGGAACACATATGTCAATAATCACCTTAAATGTAAATGGATTAAATGCTCCAACCAAAAGACACAGACTGGCTGAATGGATACAAAAACAAGACCCTTCTATATGCTGCCTACAAGAAACCCACTTCAGACCAAGGGATACATATAGACTGAAAGTAAAGGGAAGGAAAAACATATTCCATGCAAATGGAAGCCAAAAGAAAGCTGGAGTAGCAATACTCATACCAGACAAATTAGACTTTAAAGTAAAGACTATTAAAAGAGACAAGGAAGGACACTACATAATGATCAAGGGATCCATTCAAGAAGAACATATTACAATGGTAAATATCTATGCCCCCAATATAGGAGCACCTCAATACATAAGGCAAATGCTAACAGCTATAAAAGGGGACATTGACAGTAATACAATAATAGTGGGAGACTTGAACACCCCACTTACATCAATGGACAGATCATCCAAACAGAAAATAAATAAAGACACACAAGCTTTAAATGGCACATTAGACCATCTCGACTTAATTGATATTTATAGGACATTCCATCCAAAAACAACAGAATACACCTTCTTCTCAAGTGCACACGGAACATTTTCCAGGATAGATCACATCTTGGGTCACAAATCAAACCTCAGCAAATTCAAAAAAATTGAAATCATATCAAGCATCTTCTCAGACCACAATGCCATGAGACTAGATATCAATTACAGGAAAAAAAACTGCAAAAAATACAAACACATGGAGGCTAAACAATTCACTATTAAACAACCAAGAAATCAATAAAAAAATCAAAGAGGAAATCAGAAAATATCTAGAAACAAATGACAATGAAAACACAACAACCCAAAACCTATGGGACGCAGCAAAAGCAGTTTTAAGAGGGAAGTTTATAGCAATACAGTCCTACCTTAAGAAACAAGAAAAACATCGAATAAACAACCTAACCTTACACCTAAAACAATTAGAAAAAGAAGAACGAAGAAACCCCAAAGTGAGCAGGAGGAAAGAAATCATAAAGATCAGAGCAGAAATAAATGAAAAAGAAAGGAAGGAAGCAATAGCAAAAATTAACAAAACTAAAAGCTGGTTCTTTGAGAAGATTAACAAAATTGATAAACCATTAGCCAGACTCATCAAGAAAAAAAGGGAGAAGATGCAAATCAACAGAATTAGAAATGAAAAAGGAGAAGTAACAATGGACACCTCAGAAATACAAAACATCATGAGAGACTACTGCAAGCAACTATATGCCAATCAATTGGATAACCTGGAAGAAATGGATACATTCTTAGAAAAATACAATCTTCCAAGACTGAACCAGGAAGAAATAGAAACTATGAACAGACCAATCACAAGTACAGAAATTGACGCAGTGATTAAAAATCTCCCAACACACAAAAGCCCAGGACCAGATGGATTCACAGGTGAATTCTATCAAACATTTAGAGAAGAGCTAACACCTATCCTTCTCAAACTCTTCCAAAATATTGCAGAAGGAGGAACACTCCCAAACTCATTCTGCGAGGCCACCATCACCCTGATACCAAAACCAGGCAAAGATGTCACAAAAAAAGAAAATCACAGACCAATATCACTGATGAATATAGATGCAAAGATCCTCAACAAAATACTAGCTAACAGAATCCAACAGCACATTAAAAAAATCATACACCATGATCAAGTGGGGTTTATCCCTGGGATGCAAGGATTCTTCAATATACGCAAATCAATCAACGTGATACATCATATCAACAAACTGAAGGATAAACACCATATGATCATCTCAATAGATGCAGAAAAAGCTTTTGACAAAGTTCAACATCCATTTATGATAAAAGCTCTCCAGAAAATGGGCATAGAAGGAAATTACCTCAACATAATAAAAGCCATATATGAGAAACCAAAAGCCAACATTGTTCTCAATGGGGAAAAACTGAAAGCATTCCCTCTAAGAACAGGAACAAGACAAGGTTGTCCACTCTCACCATTATTATTCAACATAGTTTTGGAAGTTTTAGCCACAGCAATCAGAGAAGAAAAAGAAATAAAAGGAAATCAAATTGGAAAAGAAGAAGTAAAATTGTCACTCTTTGCAGATGACATGATATTATATATAGAAAACCCTAAAGACTCTACCAGAAAACTGCTAGCACTCATTGATGAGTTTAGGAAAGTAGCAGGATACAAAATTAATGCACAGAAATCTCTTGCATTCCTATACACTAACAAAGGAAGAGCAGAAAGAGAAATTAAGGAAACTCTCCCATTCACCATTGCAACCAAAAGAATCAAATACCTAGGAATAAACCTGCCTAAAGAGGCAAAAGATCTGTATGCAGACAACTTTAAGACATTGATGAAAGAAATCAAAGACGACACAAACAGATAGAGGGACATACCATGTTCCTGGGCTGGAAGAATCAACATAGTGAAAATGACTGTACTACCCAAAGCAATTTACAGATTCAATGCAATCCCGATCAAATTACCAATGGCATTTTTCACAGAACTAGAGCAAG
This sequence comes from Hippopotamus amphibius kiboko, assembly GCF_030028045.1. Taxonomy (NCBI): domain Eukaryota; kingdom Metazoa; phylum Chordata; class Mammalia; order Artiodactyla; family Hippopotamidae; genus Hippopotamus; species Hippopotamus amphibius. The sequence continues at coordinate 19,037,996 of NC_080197.1, forward strand.
AAATCTTACAATTTGTGTGGAAACGCAAAAGACCCTGAAGAGCCAAAGCAATCTTGAGAAGGAAAAATGGAGTTGGTGGGATCAGGCTTCCTGACTTCAAACTATACTACAAGGCCATAGTGATCAAGACAGTATGGTACTGGCACAAAAATAGAAAGGAAGACCAATGGAATAGAACAGAGAACTCAGAGGTAAGCCCAAACACATATGGGCACCTTATCTTTGACAAAGGAGGCACGAATATACAATGGAAAAAAGACAGCCTCTTCAAGAAGTGGTGCTGGGAAAACTGGACAGCAACATGTAAAAGAATGAAATTAGAACACTTCCTAACACCATACACAAAAATAAACTCCAAATGGATTAAAGACCTACATGTAAGGCCAGACACTATAAAACTCCTAGAGGAAAACATAGGAAGAACACTCTATGACATCCATCAAAGCAAGATCCTTTTTCACCCACCTCCTAGAATCATGGAAATAAAATCAAGAATAAACAAATGGGACCTCATGAAACTTAAAAGCTTTTGCACAGTGAAAGAAACCATAAACAAGACTAGAAGGCAACCCTCAGAATGGGAAAAAATAGTTGCCTATGAAACAACGGACAAAGGATTAACCTCCAAAATATACAAGCAGCTCATGAAGCTTAATACTAAAAAAGCAAATAACCCAATCTACAAATGGGCAGAAGACCTAAATAGACATTTCTCCAAAGAAGACATACAGATGGACAACAAACACATGAAAAGATGCTCAACATCACTACCCATCAGAGAAATGCAAGTCAAAGCCACAATGAGGTATCACCTCACGCCGATCAGAATGGCCATCATCACAAAATCTGGAAACAACAAATGTTGGAGAGGGTGTGGAGAAAAGGGAACTCTCCTGCACTGTTGGTGGGACTGTAAGTTGGTACAGCCACTATGGAAAACAATTTGGAGGTTCCTTCAAAAACTACAAATAGAACTACCATATGATCCAGTAATCCCACTCCTGGGCATATACCCAAAGAAAACCATAATCCCAAAAGAAACATGTACCATAATGTTTATTGCAGCACTATTTACAATAGCCAGGACATGGAAGCAACTGAAATGCCCATCAACAAATGAATGGATAAAGAAGATGTGGCATATATATACAATGGAATATTACTCAGCTATAAAAAGGGATGAGATGGAGCTATATGTCATGAGGTGGATAGACCTAGAGTCTGTCATACAGAGTGAAGTAAGTCAGAAAGAGAAAGACAAATATTGTATGCTAACTCACATATACAGAATCTAAAAATGGTACTGATGAACTCAGTGACAAGAACAAGGAAGCAGATGCAGAGAATGGACTGGAGAACTCGAAGTTTGGGGGGGGCGGTGGGTGAAGGGGAAGCTGAGATGAAGCGAGAGAGTAGCACAGACATGTATATAGTACCAACTGTTTCAATAGATAGCCAGTGGGAAGTTGTTGTATAACAAAGGGAGTCCAACTCGAGGATGGAAGATGCCTTAAAGGACTGTGACAGGGAGGGTGCGGGGGACTCGAGGGAGGGAGGGAATATTGGGATATGTGTATAAAAACAGATGATTGAACTTGGTGTACCCCCAAAAAAATAATAAATAAAATAAAATAAAATAAAATAAACAGATGATTGAACTTGGTATACTCCCCTAAAAAATAATAAATAAATAAATAAATTAAAAAAAAAAAAAAGAATGATATCTGGCTAGTTACTTAATTTTTGAGCCTTAGGTTTTGCTTTTCTTTTTTTCCAAGTCTGAAAAAGGGGTGTGATAAGGCTTTCCTTACATAGTGGGAGGTAAGGCTTAAATGAGATCTCATAAATTAAGCATCTGGTACTTGACACAAAATAGGTAGCCATCAAAGGTTTATTCTCATTTACTCTCCTTTCATAAGACTTAGAAAAGGGAAAGCTAGAACAAGGGACAGCTGCTTGACCAAGTCATGGATGACAAAGCAAGAATGAAGACAATTTCTCCAGACTTCAAGGTTGCTATGAAGGAGAACTGTCACCAGCTGTTGGGATTCCTGCCTTCATTACCCCTTCAGGGACTGAACTCTGGGCTTAGTGGCATAAGGATGGGTCCCAAGGAGGGAATCCTTTGTCTTTACATGCCCTGAACTCCATGAGGGGAAAGAGGTCAGATGGTAATCTAGGTCTACTGACCCCATGCCCCACTTCATAGACTGGTCACAGCTCCTTGTGGCAAGGAAGTGTTTAGGACTGCAGGTAGACCTCCTTAGTGAGGCCCAAGGGATGGATGCATCTGGCTTAGATATTGTCCAGTAACCTGTTATATCTGAACTTCTCTTAAGGGGCATACAAATCACCCTGGAAGCTTGTTACAGTGCAAATTCTGATTCAGTAGGTCTGGGTGGAGCTCAAAATTCTGCTTTTTAAATAAGCTTTCTGGTGACGCCCATGTGGCTACTTCAAAAGCCACATTTTTGAGGAGCAAGATATTAAACCCTCCTGTTTTCTCATTCTACTCAAACAAAAAGGACCCAGCTGTGGAAGTGCTAGGACGAGAAAAGATAGGAACAGATTTAAAGAGAAGCAGGAAGTTGACTGAAGTTCTGGTATCTGCTCTGGGCACAATCACTGTGGAAGGTGTACCACTCCCCTTCATATCCAAAACCATGCCATGGAATCTTAAAAAAAAAATTGTAATTAAAAACTGAAAGATTCTGATTCACTTCATTGTACAGCAGAAACTGGCACAATAGTGTAAAGCAATTATATTTCAATAAAGAGCTTTAAAAAAATTGAAAAATTGTAATGCACTAGGATGTATCAATGTCAATATCTTTGTTTTGTTTTTTCTCTTTTTGTTAATATCTTTGTTTTGATATTGTGTTAGTTTTGCAAGATGTTACTGCAAAACTGTATTATTCTTTCAACTCCTGTATCTCTCTCTATTATTTCTTACATGGGACTGTGAATCTATACCTCAAAATAAAAGGTTTAATTTTGAAAATCCACAATAAAAAAAGTGAATGACTTTAATGAGATGGCAACCAATACTTTGGTAAGTCGCAATTTGCAATTCTGTGCTTTCAACAAAATTGAAAAAGGACTCAGTTGAGCTGTTGGTTAACAGATCATTACAAGAAGTTTTTGATGATTTTTTTAAAAACACACACACACAAGGAAATAAAAAGATTTCAGAGTTGCACTTAAGTAAAAATTAACTTTAGTTAATAGCAGAAAGAAAAGAATGGATTTGTTTTTTAAATATTTAGATTTAAAAACGTCAATCTTATTTTACAATCAGAAACACTAAAGTCTGGTATATAATCATAGAAAATACATTTGTTTCTAAATTTTATAACATGGTCACTTAAAGAAACAAGCCGACAAAGGGGAAAATCAGGGGGGGAAAAGGGAGTATAGAAGGAGGTGACATAAGAGAGACTCTTAGAAATGGGATAGAAAAATGAGCAAGAGAGGCTTAGGGGTCTGCGGTGAGGCTTCACTGCCCTGTGAAACTGATTTATAGAAATAAAATGATAGATTCAGAGGCTGTTAACACTGAAAGGTCTCTTAGACAGTGGTAAATGTTTAGCAATGTGCTTGGGAGAAGGTGGATGGGAAACCCTGATTCGTACCATTTGCCAGTTTCCATTGTGTAAATGTCATTATGACCACCACCTCCAAGGATAGTTTCAGACTACCAACATAACATCACTGAACACAGAGCTAAGAAGACACACTCAGCTCTCATGAGTCGGTATGAACCAGCCAGGACACGGATGCCCTCAGACATCATTTTCTCCAGCCTCATCACTTCACAGATGATGCAACTAAAGCCAAAGAGGAAATGTGCCTTGTCCACATTTGCAGAGTCTACAAGTAGCAGCAGTGAAATAAAACCTGGGAAATTAAAACTTCAAGTTTTCAGGCTAATGGTTTTCCAATACATTCTCCCCTTCATTTTTATTAATAACCTTCATTTGAAAAGACACATATTTCACACTTCCAGACTCACTTGCAGCTAGCAGGTGGCATGTAGACTCTGGGGCAATAAGATGGAAATAGATCTGTATTTTTCTAATAAAAAGGACATAACTAACTTGTACACAGCTTTAGCTTTTCCCCATCGTCTTTTGACATCTTGCCACCCAAAGGGCAAAAAATTTCGTAACAAAGATGGTAGACCAAGTCGTTAGATGGTGTTTAAATTCTTAGCAACCTCTACAAGCAGCTGCATCAGCTCCAGACTTCTTGTTGTGTGAAAGAAATGAATCCCAGCTTGGTTAAAGCCCTGTAGTCAGGTTTCTGTTAGATGCAACCAACTGCAATCCCAGCTGCTCTACAACCCCTCTGTGGTCAGATGGACAACAAATTAGAAACATCTTCTGAGTTTTATGACTAAAATAAAGATTTTCTTCCCTGTGGAATTCTATAGTTTTGTAAATGTGTGAGAAAGTGATTTACATTTTAACAACCCATTTTGGAACCTTAGAAGCATCAGTTCCTTTGACAGTCAGCAGCTGTCTGATTGCCTTATATTCATTCATTCCTAGAGAGACTGGACCCACCATATTTAGTTGGAATCAGTGTATTCCATATATTTGGGAAAAAAAAAAAAACAATGAAAAAATCAGATATCAGTTTGAAGGATCCAATTAACTATGCTACATTTCAAAAATCCAGAAACTAATTCTATTACAGTTTCTACAATCCAAGCTGATTCCATGACAATACAACCAGAAATTAGTGCCTGTTTTGAGTAAGATTGACTAGACAAGGTGAATCTTCCAGGTTACTTCTTCAAAGCCCCTAGGATCTGGGGTCTGAAGTTTGAAACACTACATCATGTGGCCTGAATGAGAAATGATACCAAGTTCAGTTTCTGAAGGCCCCACAATCTTTCTTTTTTTTTTAACTTTAAATAAATAAACACTCTTAACAGGAAAGCCTAAAATAATAAGGAGATTCTATAACAAAGTTTTAAAAAAAGAAAGATTTAAAAGAAGAATTTTAGGTTGAGCATTTAGTTCTGCTCCTGCTTTCTGAGATATAAAACAGTATGTTTAAAATGGCACAATCATGGACTGGAGGACACAGAGCTGGGGGGACGGGCGGCAAAGGGGAAGCTGGGACGAAGTGAGAGAGTAGCACAGACATAGATACACTACCAACTGCAAAATAGCTAGCTAGCGGGAAGTTGCTGTATAACAAAGGGAGGTCAACTCGATGATGGGTGATGCCTTAGAGGGCCGGGACGGGGAGGCTGGAGGGGAGTCGCGGGAAGGAGGGGATATGCAGATATGTGTATAAATACAGCTGATACACTTTGGTGTACCTCAAAAGCTGGTACAAGAGTGTAAAGCAATTATATTCCAATAAAGAGCTTTAAAAAAAAAGGCACAATCTTCCTGAAGTGCAATTGGGCAACAAATATCAAAAGTTTTGCCTAACCATTGCCCTCAGCAATTCTGTTTCTAGGAATTTATCATAGATGAGTACTAGAACCTAGCAGCACAGTTCACAAGAGGGAAAAATCAGAAACCAACCCAAATGCCCAACAATAGGAGATTAATTATAGTATGCCCATACAATGGGAACATTAAAAATGATCTTGCAGGAGATTACTTAACAACATGGGAAAATATTCATAGTAAGTGAAATAGCAAAAACATATGAACCAGACTTCCCTGGTGACACAGTGGTTAAGAATCCACCTGCCAATGCAGGGAACATGGGTTAGATCCCCGGTCCGGGAAGATCCCACATGCCGCAGAGTAACTAAGCCCGAGCGCCTAGAGCCCGTGCTCCGCAACAAGAGAAGCCACTACAATGAGAAGCCTGCGCATGGCAACGAAGAGTAGCCCCCACTCACCGCAACCAGAGAAAGTCCATGCACAGCAATGAAGATCCAATGAAGCCAAAAATAAATTAATTTTAAAAAAAGAACTCATTGGATAAATGTGTTATGAAGAGACTAGCACAAAAATGGCTTTTTTATACATCATTGTTATTTTCTTTGTGTTTATGTTTTACATAAATAAATATGACTTTTAGAAGAAGGAAGGTTTTTTTAACTGCTGCTGTTGCCAACACCTCTTGTTACCAAGTAAATTATCCTTAATGGCCTTTCATATCTCATCAGAGAGACTGGCAGGAAGAGAGCTCATCCAATGTGAGGATGGCAAGTTGCTGAGAGGAACAGCAGGCACTTGGGATGGCAGAGAATGATGACCAGCACAGACCAAATCAAATGTAACAGGTTGGAGGACACATTCCTGCCTGGGAGACCATGAAAGCCTGTCTGCACAGCTCCGGTATGAGTAGGCTCAGCTTCAAAGCTTCGTGAATGAGTGATAATCTCCCTCCAAAGACAGGCTACACTTAGAAAAATTACACTAACTGCATTTTAAGAAGGATATGAACAAACTGGAATACATCCTAAGAAAAAGGGCCAGGACCCAGAGACAGCAGAAAGACACATATTGAGAGACAGCAAAGGAATAGGGGGTGTTTAACCTAGAGAGCAGATGACAAATGAAGGATGAAGTTGGGGACTTGGGAGTCACCCTCAAACATCTGAAGGACTGTCATTCAGAAGACACGATCTAGAATGCAGAGCTACATCTCATGGGTAGAAGTTTAAGGAGGACCAATTTTAGTGGAAAACAAGGTGGAATTTTTTAAATTAACACTACTCAGGGCTTCCCTGGTGGTGCAGTGGTTAGGAATCCGCCTGCCAATGCAGGGGACGTGGGTTCAATCCCTGGTCTGGGAAGATCCCACATGCCACGGAGCAACAAAGTCAGTGGACCACAACTACTGAGCCTGCACTCTAGAGCCTGCAAGCCACAACTACTGAAGCCTGCACACCTACAGCCCATGCCCCACAACAAGAGAAGCCACTGCAATAAGAAACCTGCACACTGAAATAAAGAGTAGCCCCTGCTCTCCACAACTACAGAAAGCCTGCGCGCAGCAACAAAGATCCAACGCAGCCAATAAATAAAAAGTAATAAATAAAATTGAAAAAAAAAAACCCAAAACTACTCAACAATGGGATGGGCTGCCTTATAATGCAGTGCGTGCTCCATCACTGACAACATTCAAGCCCAATATGGGTAACGATTAAAATACTTTATAATGGAATTTCTGCATTCTATGAAAATGCAGACTAGACTAGCAAAACCTCTCTGTTACCTCCCAGCTCAAAAATGTTAAGATTCTAACGTAGGGAGCACCATGGGGGATAGCAACAAGTCCCTGCTCACCAATTCATGCCCCAAATTCCCTAATTAGAGATGCATTCTTTTCGCTTCATTTTCTTTTGATATTAAAATATCATTTGAGATTAAAAACTATAAATTGTTATCAGTTATGATCACCTCCATGTGAATGAGTCTATGTGGTCCTTTCCCAAGAACAGTTTCCCTAGTGGTTGACCAGAAGGATAATATAGTCCTGAGCTATGAAAGCACCCATTTTTGGGAACCACTGACAGGGAGAGAAAAAGGATGCTCCAAGGACCAAGTTCACAATCCTATATATCAACAAAGTGACTTGAGTCTTGAAATTCTGTGTTAGTTTCCACCCCGTGGTCCAGTGCATGTTCCGATTACTCTCACTGTTTCTTTAATCCGAGGGTGGTTAATGAGCACCGGACCAGGCTCTCTGCAATGACACGCGGGTTGGAGAGCGCCCACTCCACAATCGCCAACCAGCTGTGCCACGGAAATTAACTTGCTCAGCTGGCCTTCCAAATAAAGCCATTTAAAGAGTGCAATGTACCATAGAAAGCAATTTGTTTCCTTAAGATTTAGTACCCCACGTGAAGATTGATTTTGATTTGAAAGACAGAAGCTTCTGCAAGGTGAATAATTTTAACACATTCCTCCTCTCAAGGAGCCAAATGCATTAAAATTAGGTGCAAAGTGCTTCTAATTTGTCAATCACTCCTTGGATAATTCTGTTGCTGCATTACCAGGGAAATTGCCCATGAGACCTGCCTTTTTGCTCCTTTTACCTCCACTATTCTTTTAACTTGATCATGGCTGCAGAATGCAAATGTGATTCTACAGCTGGGGGCTGGGGGTAGGGGGTGGTCCCAGGATAAAGACAGCCCCAAACCTATATTAAATCTGTCAGGAGGTCAGGGGTGTGACAGGCCTCCTAAGTTCTGTCACATATCAGGTTGTAGGTCAGAGCACTCAGTGAAACAGCCGACGTGGAAGGCTTCCCTCCTCCACGCAGGATCTTGCGAGTGCTTGCTTGTTCATTTTGTCCATTGGTTGACACCCACCACTGAGGGCTTGCTGTGTGTCAGATGCTGTGCTTGGCCTCTTGGCACACAGATGACCAAGGACAGACCATGCCTTGAGGGGCTCAAACATCAGAGAAACAAGAAAACCACAACTGCCCCAGGGAGTGTTGTGTTGGAGGTAAGCACAGGACACTCAGACCACTGAGGAGGGTACCTCTCCCAGCTTGAGAGCGTCGGAAGGGGGAAGGGAATAATGATCCTGAAGAATGGTACGTGAGCCAGACTGTCCAGCTTCCACAGGACACTTCCAGAAGGAAGAATGGGTATAAAAAGCATGTGGACTACTGTACATAAAATAGGTCACCAACAAGGACCTACTGTACAGCACAGGGAACTCTGCTCAACATTTTCTAACAGCGTATAAGGGAAGAGAATCTGAAGGACTGATAGATAGATAGATAGATAGATAGACAGACAGACAGACAAAAATATACGTATCACTGAATCACTGTGTTGTACATCTGAAACTAACACAATATTGTAAATCAACTATACTTCAATTAAAAAAAGAGCATGTGGGGGTACCCGGCATTTTGGGGGTAAGTCTGGCATTCCAGGCATCATGCTAAGCACCTTATTGGTACTATGTAGTGGGTTCTACCACAAGGCAACGACTATCACTACTCCTGTTATACAGCTGAGGAAATGGAGGCATTGAGAGGTTAAATAATATGCACAAGGGAATCCAGCTTTAAGTGGAAAAGTCAGGATTCAAACACAGTAGTAAGTCGATTACAAAGTCCGCGTAAATGTACTGGTTTCCAAAAAACATGGATTGGTGGGGGAACTCGTAGCTGGAGTGGAGAGTTGTGGTTCCATGTGGTCGTCAAAGCACAGACAGACCTATGGATCAGGTGGTTCTTGGAATCAGTGAGATCACGTATGAAAATCTCCCAGCACAGAAACAAACACATAGCAAGTACTCCATAAATTTTAGTGGTGCTGTGGAGGAGGACTGCTTGTGGGAAAGTGGAGAGACAGCCAAATACTTCAGTAACTGGAGGAGCATCTCATGAGTCATGAAGGTCTGAACATTACCCTGAAGGCAGCAAGGATTCATTCTAGGCGAGGAATTGACGTGCTTAAGGTTTGGGCATAGAAAGATGACCACATGAAAGGTAGATATGCAAGAGAGAGAGAGACAGCAAAATCAGAAAGATCTTGTGCCCTAGGGCAGAAAGACTAGAACCGGCAGACATAGAGCAGAGAGGGAGGGAGACGGTTTTCAAAGAATATTTAGGAGGGAAAACAGACTTAGCAAGAGATTGCAAATGGCAAGGAAGGGAAAGGTTCCTGCCTCCGGGGATGAGGTGAATGGTGGTGCCATTCCCGGGACAGGAAATGCACAGACGGGAATATGGATTCTATTGGGATGTAAGATTGGTGTGGCTGTGGGATGTGCCTGTGGGGGTGCCCAACAGATTTTTGGAAACATGTAGAATCAAACCCAACTGATTGGCAGGAAATAAAATGAAAGTGCCCATTCTTACATGGCTCTGGTAACCATTTAGGGTGACCCAGACTCCTGCCCACAGACCCTGAAAGGAAGCCTCCAACAAAACCTTGTCCCTTTCACTGCTTTCATCCTGGATGGCTTGCCTTGACCCACTCCTCATGCCACAGTGCAACCCGCTTTCAATCTTGCCAAATTCTGCTCACCCAACCTGCATCCCATCTCCCAGCCACAGGCTTCACCTCCTCTCTTTCTAATCTTCAGATTCTCCCTCTGGTCTCCCCATCTCAGGACCCCCTGAAAAAGCCCCACAGCCTTTCTGCCCAGCACCAACCCCCTGGCACTTCCAGAGGAACATGAACAGGACTGGAGTAAGATGCAGAGTGAGGTGTGAGGCCACCAGAGTCTGATTTCTTACCTGGAGGCGGTAACTGCCCAAATGGCCCACCCGTGCCTCTAGTGTGTCCAGTGCACATCTTCCATGAAGCCAATCTCAATCAATCTCTTGGGATAATCTTGGCCCAAGCTTGAGCGTCATTCTTGCTGGACCTAGATTTCAGAATTGTCATGCTTTCTGGGGGGAAGATGTGCAGAGGGAGAAAGTGAACTGATCTTTGCTGATCACTCCACCTGCTGCTTGTGCTGGGACCAAGGTGAGCTGGAGAGTGAGTGGTCCCCGTTCCCCATGCTGTCCCAATCTCACGCCCACTTCAGGCTTTTTGCCACCTTCCATGCTGCCCATATCCCTGCATCCGCAATGTCTCACACTGGACCTGGCATGTGGAACTAAGGTTACTATATTGGTTATGACTTTACTGAGGGTCCACTATGCTAAGCACCGTCTAGGTGTTCTACTTAGTACTACAGTGTCCCAACCAAACCAGCGCCAGGAATCGATTGTTTCTTATGAGTGAGGCTTAGAAAATATCCCTTCCACTCCAAGACTCTACTTGTCTAAGTCTCTTACCTATGGGCTTTGTTTGGATTGAAGGGAAGAGTTTTGTTCAGTTGGGGCAAGGAGAAGAGATGGGCAAAGGTGGGTTAGGTAGGAGCCAGAGGCCCTGTGGAGAGAAGGATGAAGCAGAAGATAAAAGAGATGCTCCCACTGAGGAGGTCATGGGACTGTGCGAGAGCAGTGCATCGTTGAGAACCAAACAACCAAGTACAGCACAGAGATGGGAAGAGAATCACTCTCCCCATTTCCCACACACGACCCTGTACGTCTAGGCAGTAGGGGAGGGGAGGGGTCCTGCTTCACCTGCTCCAATGCACAAGGACAAAGCTCCAGCTGGTCTGGCCCTGATAGCCACACTGCCCAGGTCCAATCTGTGGACATGTCACAATCCTAGGAGGATTCCACAAGCGATGGACAAGGTGTGACTATTTATGTACCTGTAGGTTGGAGAACCTGGAGATGTGGTTACAAATACGGCCAACATCCAATGACTAAAGGACTGAATGAACTCCATTTTACGTTCAATATTCAGACTTTGTTGCTATTGAAGTAGGTTCCTCTCAAGAGGTAATGAGTACTCCAGCCTTGGAAACATTCAAGCACACAGAGGTTGAGCAAGCAGAGCTGATGCAGAGGGGCCAAGCCATAGATGAGTTGTTCCAACCCTATGACTATGTCCTTTTGTGATTTGTCCAAGAAGTTAGGAAATGGGAGAGCTGAGACTGGGACCAGGTCGACTTCAGCCAGGACCAGCTCCCTGGTGTTTTGGTGACAGGGAACAGATTACTGTCAGGAGACAGGCACTCAGTGATGGCCCCCACCCACCCACCAAAAGAAGGAACAGCTATGCACAGCCAGCATCCTGCAGCATCTAAGGCTTACTTCTCAACCTACAAAACGGATAACCAGTCTATTTTGAACATCTGACTCACTAGCATTAACTCCAGAGGAGCCCTCTTCTGTGTTTGTTCCAGAAATACTGCAAATGATTGCAGGTTGGTGAAGGAATGGAAACTGGTCAAAGTGAACTGGCTAATAAGCTGCTCCTTACTCTCTTTCCATATGAAAAGCAAAAAAAGCAATTAAGAACAAGGAATCTGGACCTACCAGCCCAGACACTGCTGGGCTAGCCCACAAATAGGTCCAGCTAGTGCTTTGTTAGACACAATTGCACATGGACACATTTGTTTCAGGAACAAAGCACCTGGCATCACCTGCCAACAACCAAGGCTCCCATCCCACCCCATAACCAGGCCTGCGAAGTATTTGTACCCACATGGAGCTCTCCTCCCCGAACTGCTGAATCGTTTTTGAATTTATATCGTAATGGGCTGTCACTGGGGTCATCTTCCCAGCTATCTGTTCCGGTGGTGGCTTTGCAAGAAGAGATTTGATCATTCTTGGCAGTAAAGTCGGTGCTCCAAGCAAGGCATGAAATGACAAACAGGCACATTTGCAAAGACACCCAGGTGGATTCACTGGCAATGATGATGCTCAGGCACATCCCTTGATAAAATTCTCATCTTCCTTTAACCACCCAGGAAATAGCACCTTTAAAATCAGAGAGGCTCATTAGAGGGGAAGTTAGAGGGGACATGAGAGGGACTGTCTCAGCTCTCAGCTGTGCTCCAGCTGACGCCTGTGACTGAGATGGCCGCTCTACAGAGTGTCACAAGAGGTGTTTATAATCGTCTAGAGGGGCACCTGCAACAGTGTGTGAGCAGGGACTAGGCTGGGGGGTTCCAGAAGGTGGAAAGTGGAGATGGTGGGAACATCGAGGTGGGTTAGGGGTCCCCAGCAAAGAGGCCAAGTGTCCCACATGGTCTGTGCAGGCTAGAGATTGCTAAGGAGCCCACTTCTGGGACCAGAATTGGCAGCCAACCTCTCAAACAGAAAAACTATTCACGCTCAAAAAGGAACAAACAGGATATCCATGAATGGAACACAGCCAATGGCTGGAGGCACAGAATCAAAGACCCTCCCTAGGAAGGGGCACTAGCGGGGGCTGTCCTCAGATCCAGCAAGGAGTTAGAATGCAGAAGCGAAACTGAAGCAAGTACCCGGGCTACAGATGAGGGAAGACTGCAGCTCAGGAGATGATGACAAGAGCGTCTGGCATAAACCAAGTAGTTAGCAATGTCGCTCAAGTCAGAATCCGTCACATATTGTATACTTTTTTATTAAGATATAAAGGGCCAAGTCTTAAGGATCAGTGAATTTTGATCTTTGTGTACACCCATGTAACCACCACTCAGATCAAGATAGATATATTTCTTGGGAGTTCCCTAGTGGTCCAGTGGTTAGGACTGGGTGCTTTCACTGCTGTGGCCTGGGTTCAATCCCTGGTCAGGGAACTAAGATCCCACAAGCCACGCAGCACGGCCAAAATATATATATATATATATATTTCTAGATATAATATGCTGCCCCATAAAGTTTATCATGCCCATTCCCAATCACAAAGGAAACACTTTACTGACTTCTACACCATAGATTAATTTTCCTTACTTGTTTTTGAACTTCATTTAAATAGCATCATACAGTGTCTACTCATTGGTACTAGCTTTTTTCATTCAACATAATATCTGATATCCATCCATGTCATTGCATGTAATGGCAGTCATTCTTTGTCATTACTGTGTAGTATTCCAACACATGAATACTTTACAGTCTATATATCCATTCTATGTTGATAGACAATCGGGTTGTTTTCTAGTTTTTGGCTATTGTGAATCATGCTACCATGAACACACATGTGTCTTTGCCACTGGTGTATGGTGGACCTATGTCCTCATTTCTCTCAGGTATGTAGCCAGGGCTGGAATTGTTGACTCAAGGGGTAAGCATATGCTTAGCATTAGTGGATACAGTTTTGCTGTTGTACTTTGTAGCCTTGTAGCCATGTCTATACAACAGCATAGTGCCCTCTGTTATGTGTTCTCAGTAAATTGACCCTTTAATCATTCTGTAATGTTCCTGTCTGTCTCTGGTAATTTTCTTTATTCTGAAGTCTACTTTATCCTATATTAATATAGCATTTCTCAAACCAGCCCCCCCAAAAAATTTTTAATTGTCATGGGTGACAATTATTAGGAAAAGGCACCCTCACACATTGTGGTAGAGATATATGCTAACAGACCATCTGAGATGACAAATTTGCAGTATCTACTGAAAAATGTTCATACATGCCCATTGACCCAGTGATTTTAATTACAGGAATCTATCCCTCAAAAAAAAAAAATAATTACACACGTGCAAAAAAAAAAAAGCTGAATGTACAAGGATGCTGATTGCAGCATTGTTCATATCGGTGCAAAAATAGAAACAACCTAAATTGCCATCAATAAGGAAAATGGCTCAATTGACTATGTTGTATCATATTATGGAAAAGCAATGCAACAAGTAAAATAATGAGGCCAGGCTCTGTACATGACCGTGAATAGATGTCCAAGACCATTTGAGAGGAAAACAAAAGTTGAAGAATGATAAGCATAGTATGATACTATTTATATTTTCAAATTACACAACAGTATTACACTTTCAATATCACCTATGTATATGTGTGTGTGTACGTGTGTGTGTGTGTGTGTGTGTAGTAACTACATATAGAAAAGCCTTGAAAAATAAATACCCAAGTGGGGGCAGGAACTGGGGTAAGGGTCCTGAGATTAGGATTGGAAGGTCAAAGAGAATTTTAGCCTAATCTATACTGTTTTATTTTAATAAGGAGAAAGTTTATATGAATTACTACTGTAATTAAAAATTAATAAATAGTAACAATGTTGATTTCTTAGTTAGACAGATACGCCATGGTTATGCAAGCTGATAACATTAGGAGAAACTAGGTAACTAGTATACACAAACTGTATTATCTTCACAATTTTTCTGTAAATAAAAAATTATGCCAAAATAAAATTTATTTAGAGAAACTTGTGAAGATAATTTATCAAAATACAAAAAAAAAGAAAGCATAAATAAATTACAAGGTATCTGTAATAGATTATTATGTAGCCATAAAATGTAAATCAATAAAATCATATTCTGCCATGGAATGATCCCCAAGACATATAATCAAGAGAAAAAAAAAGTCAGGTCTCAGAACAAGGCATATGGTAAATCTCAGTTATGTGCAAAATTAAAGAGTCTGTGAACATGCCTGGTATCTAAATGAATAAAAAAAGACATGAGAGTCTATATTCTAAAGCAAGAGTGGGCAAACTGCTGTAAGGGCCAGCAAATATTTTCGGCTTTGCGGGCCATCCCATCTTTGCCACAACTATTCAGCTCTGCAACTGTATCAGGAAAGCAGCCATAGACAATATATAACAATTTGGCTGTGTTCCAATAAAACTTTATTTGCATAAACAATCTGCGGAATAGATTTGGTCCATGGGCTGTAGTTTGCCAACCCTTGTCCTAAACAGAGTAAGGAGTGAGTTGTTTACTACTGAAATAGTTTACCCAAAAAGTATTAATGTATCATTTGCATTTTTAAAATATTAATAAACAGAGTGTCCTAATCCAGTGCCCGGCATAAAGAAGTCCTTGATAAATTTAGCATCCTATCCTCTTCTCTGTTTATCACTCTGCAGCTGACATCCCAGGATGCCTTCATGGTTAACCTGCCAAGGTGTCACAAAATCCATGCAACCCAGGGTGCCTTTCAGTTTTGAGATTATGAACCAGCTCCCTATGGAGGGAACAAGAAAACAGCAGGTGCCCCAGCTCAGCCCTAAAATGACCTCTGGCTCCCTCCCCTGCTTTCCCTTCACAGAAGGCCCAGCCAGGTACAGGAATCTTCCAGAAATCCCCGGGCCTTCACAGGGAGAATGACTGAGGAGTGAGCCAATTGTCAACCAGGCTGAATGACAGTTATGTTCGGGGATGATTTGCAGATCGCATTCTCCTGGAGCTTATTAGGGGGCTCATTAAGAGTACAACAGTACATTACTTTCTGAAATTCTGATCTAAGCAGAAAATTAAAATTATTTGCTAAATGACCTAATAAAATTCAATAAAATGTGCTGAGAAAATGAAAACTGCAATAGATCATCCTGCAGAATTTGGCTAAAAATAATACCTCTTTCCTGTCATCGAGAGGCAGCGTGTGCCCGCTGTGCAGCCCTGGATGGACCTGGTGCGTGAGTCAGAGCCTCAGTGATCCCACCTGCGGAATGACTCACAGGCAAAGGCTGAACTGGATGCCAGTGGGGGACTGAGGACACAGGGACCGTATTCCAGGCTGAGAGCCCAGCACCACCTCCACCTCCCCACATCCCTGCCTTAAACTCACCTAATTCAGGCCTCACCCATCATCTGTTGCCTCAACTACTTCAGCTACCCTCTAACTGATCTCTTACTGACCACTCCAACAAGGTCTCCACAATTTCTATCAGAAAGCTCCTTCCAAAATGCAAGACTTGACTTTGTCACACTCCTTAGGACATTTTCAAAAGCACCCCCATTGCTCAAAGATCCAAACTCTTTAGCGGTGATTCTCAAAGGGTGGTCCCTAGACCAGCAACATCACCTGGACATTTGTTAGGAATGCAAATTCCCAGCATAAACAAAACAAAAAGACAACCTACAAACTGGGAGAAAGTATCTGCAAATGATGCGACCAACAAGGACTTAATTGCCAAAATATACAAATAGTTCATATAACAATATCAAAAAAAAAAAAAACCCAACTCAAAAACGGATAGAAGACCTAATTAGACATTTCTCCAAAGAAGACATACATATGGCCAAGAGGCACATGAAAAGATGCTCAATATTGCCAATTATTAGAGAAATGCAAATCAAAACTACAATGAGGTATCACCTCACTCCAGTCAGAATGGCCATTATCAAAATGTCTACAAATAATAAATGCTGGGAAGGGTGTAGAGAAGAGGGAATCCTCCTACACTGTTGATGGGAATGTAAATTGGTGCAGCCACTATGGAGAACAATATGGAGGTTCCCTAAGAAACTAAAAGCAGAGCTACCATATGATCTTGCAATCCCACTCCTGGGCATATAGCTGGAGAAAATTCTAACCTGAAAATATACATGTACCCCAATGTTCACTGTGGCACTATTTACAATAGTCAAGACATGGAAGTAACCTCAATGTCCATTGACAGATGAATGGATAAAAAAGATGTGATACACACACACACACACACACACACACACACACACACACACACACAGAATGGAATATTACTCAGCCATAAAAAAAGAATGAAATAAGCCATTTGCAGCAACATGGGTAGACTTCAAGATTATCATGCTAAGTGAAGTCAGAGAAAGACAAATATATGATATCACTTATATGTGGAATCTGAAAATAATACAAATGAATTTATTTACAAAACAGACTCACACATAAAAAACAAACTTTTGGTTACCAAAGGGTAAGGTGGGGGAGGGATACATTAGAAGTATGGAATCAAGAGATACACACTACTATATAGAAAATAGATAAACAACAAGGATTTACTGTAGAGCACAGGGAAGTATTTCAATATCTTGTAATAACCTATAACGGAAAAGAATCTGAAAAAGAAGATATATATATATAGAACCACTTTGTTGAATACCTGAAACTAACACAATATTGTAAATCAATTATACTTCAATTTAAAAAAAAGAAAGGAAATGCATGTTTCCAGGCCCTACCTGGACCTACTAAATCAGAAAATCTCAAGGAGGGGCCCAGCAATCTGAGTTTTAACCTCTAGGCAATGCTGACACATGCTCGTTTGAGAACCACGGCTTTATAGCATGGCACAAAAGAAATTTCGCAGTCCAGCCTTGTTCCTCCTGATTTCCTTCCCCCACCTCCCACCCACGCCGCCCTCCATCTGTACCCAACCACGTAGCCCTCTACCCCATCCAAACAGACTGCAGTTTTGCATGTGCTGCTCCCTTTGCTGGGAAGGCCTCCCCCTTTTGCCTGGTGAGCACCACATCCTTCAAAGATCCAGCATTAAAATGTCTATTTATTTCCCCATTTGAAGGGCCAATCTTCTACCTTGCTTGCATCATTCTCCAAGTTTGCTGTTTAGCTGATCGGAAGAGCAGAATTTCCTGGGAGCTCAGGGAGGTCATTTTCATCAGTCCCCACTGAGCCTTCTCTTTCCTTAATGTTTGTCTAGAGACTGGCTGCCTTGCTTAACTGTAAGGAACTGGGGACGAGGGTGGGGGGACCAAAACAGGATCTTCTCAGTACCTTGCATGGAGCCTCAGAGTGCGTTAGTGCTTAGAAAACACTTGCATAGGAAAGAATCTCATCAACTTGAGCATATAGGGAAAGCCTCTCAAAATCACTCCAATTCACAAATACATGTGGTTCTACATGCTCCCAGAGAGACAAAGTGTGGGAAGACATTCTGGAACCTTTTTGAAACATTGAAAATGTTGAAGTATGTGGGCCGAGCGATGGGATTCAGAATGTCCTGCTTGAGCAGTGGAGGAACTGAGGGTGCGGGGCGTGGAGACTAATATCACCCTGTTTGGTCCTGAAGGATGGCTGGTTAGCCAAAGACGGGTAAGATTCCTCAGAGGAGGAACAACCTAAGACAGGCACAGCCGCAGAGGGGCCAACAGGGGTGGTGCATAGAGCCTTCCTTATATCACCCTGTTTGGCCCTAGAGGATGACTGGTTAGCCAGAGACGGGTAAGATTCCTCAAGGGAGGAACAACCTAAGACAGGCACAGTCGCAGAGGGGCCAACACGGGTGGGGCACAGACCCCCAATATCTGAGAGAGGTCTCCTGCCCCCAGGGCTGTTTTGCTCTCCACCCCCAGCTCAAATCCACACCTGATCAACTCAGACTCAGGAAGTAAACAAAGATAATTGCCTCAGTCATGTGAGGCCTTTGATTGTTTATGAGTGTAACCTGAGAATGTTAGCCCACGAACTCAATAAAAGCAACCTGGGATGAGTCAGCAGGGCTCTTGATCCGAGAGGTCTTGAGCCCCCCCGGTCCCACTTTTCTCTTCAGTCTGTGTCTGTGTCTTCTTCAAGCTTGCGGCACCCGTCACTCACCTCGAGTCGCCGAGCTGGTCTCGGCAACAAAGATATTCAAAACAGCAAGCCCCCTCTCCCCTCCAACGGAAGGGTAGCAGTTCAGCTCCAAGCATTGCATACAAATGATCAAGCTCACACGTGTTTTTAGCATACGCTCACAGTTCACTTAGCTGGAAAAGATGTGGGTACAGAGGTGTTGCCAAGCAGTACAGGCAGAATTTACAGCAGCTAGCAGAGGCCCAAATGTTCGGCAGCCATCCCTTCTAGGTGTGTGAAGCGTAGGTGATACACTTATCAACGTTTTTGATTCCTAATGAGAATCAAAATCAACTCTAACTGGAAACACCTAAACCCATTAACCCTTTAATCTCTTTTAAAAACTAACGGCTCTCCTGGAGAACATATCTGGGCCATGAGCCCCCAAATCTTTGAATGAGTACCAGCCCCAAGCTCTCAAATGTGGGACCCCAAGAAATGACCTCAGGGGAAGCCATGGGGACCTAACACCAGTGTGAGAGCCAAGGAAGAAGCTTTCAAAGCCACCCATCTGAACTTCCCGTTGACGATGAGAGCTCCCTGGCTGCATCCTTGATAAGCTGGGGGAGCCGAGGCTCACCACCCTCCAAAAAGTAACTCAAGGTTTGGCGTTGGGTCCTGAATATCCTGGAATGTCACATCTTTCAGATTTGTAAGGAGACACCTTAAATATCACTTGACTCAGTGGCTATGGACCCAGAGATCCCTTAGCTCCAAGGGCTCAGAAAGACCAAAGAAAATCAGATATTTGCCCAAAATAAAGCTAACCAGGCTGTTATTTAATTTTATATATATATTTATACACACACACATATATATTATGTAAATGTATATGTGTATGTGTATATATAAATGGAAAAAAAGAATCTCTCAAAACATGATGTCCACCAAAGAAAAAGGAAAATTGATTGAAAGAGACCCATTGTGTTGAAAAGATGATCACCAATGATCTAGTTTAACTTGTCTCCTTTTAGCAATGAGGAAAGTGAGGCCCAGGGAGAGTAGGTGACTCACCCAATGCTCACAGATACACGGAGTAGTGAGTAGCAAGAACTCGGGTCTCTTATCTCCTAGCCTGGTGCTTTTTCAACAATATGCCAGTTGTCATTCATAACATTAGTGAGCCCATAAGAGAGTGGTTCTCAAAGCGCGGTCCCTGGAATTACTAGCACCATCAGCATGCCCTGGGAACTTGCTAGAAATTCAAATTTTGGGACCCATCCCAGACTTGCTGAATCAGAACTTCTGGGGATTGTGATCCAAGAATTCCTGTTTTCAGCAACTCATCCAGGCAACTCTGATACACTGAAGAGTTTGAGAACCACTGCCGTAAGGAAACAATACTTTCACCCCCTGATGTTTTTCTCAATCCAGTTTGAAGGAAATGCCTTGTCTCAGCGTTAGATGAACAAATCATAGATCATAGACAGAAGCCATCTTGGAACCTTAGTCCAAACTTCCCCCTGCACACAGTGCTCTCTATTGCGTTCCTGATGGATGGCTATCCATCTTTGGCTGGATGCCCCAGGGCTAGACGCTTATCACCCTTTAAAAATGCCCTTGGAATTCCCTGGCGGTCCAGTGGTTAGGGCTCTGTGCTTCCACTGCAGGGAGCATGGGTTTGATCCCTGGTTCAGGGAACTAAGATCCCACATGCCACGTGGCACAGTCAAATACACTAAAACAACATAAAAATGCCCTTATCTTATTGTAAAGCTCTTGGGTTAGAGGTTTCTTCCTTATGGTCAGCAAATATCTGCTCCCTTAACCTCTACCCTCCACCTATGTCAGCCCTGCACCCTCTAGGTGGCCACACCACCCTGCAAACATCACTTTCCCTGAAGCCTCCAAGATGATTGTTCCATGGCTTCCCAGTCCCATGGAAGAGCAGTGACTGGTAAAGGCTGTGGGGTCTGTGCCCAAATAATCTCCCTTTCTTCTGGGCTTGGGGGAGGGTCTTAAAAGGAAAGTAAAGTGGAAAGGAGAGGGAGGAAAGGAAGAAAAAAGGAAGGAGGCGGGAGGGAAAGGAAGATGGAAATGCTTTCCAAATACTCACTGAGTATTTGGCATTTAATCCACAAAACAACACTGTGAGAGACATTATTCTCCACCACTTTACAGTCTATGGAAGCAAAATTTTCACAAGATTAAGTAAATTGACAGAGGCCATCCCCCGTGTTGCCTACCCTCTCAGGAGTTCCTCCTCTCAGCAAGACCAACAACAGCTGTTTCCCATTTAGCAGCCTAGTCATTTAACTGCCCCACTGAAGGAGAGCACAGGGTAATCAGTCTGCTCACCAAAGACCTGGGAACAGTTCTCATTGGTCTACCTTAGATCACATACTAATGCCTGAACCAGTCACTATGGCCAGGTGAGTGCAATGCTTTGATTGGCTAGGCCAGGATCATGTGCTCTTGCCTGGTCCAGGGGGTGGGAGCAGCCTCAGCTAAATGAGGGAGGAGGGGTGCTGTTAGCAGTGGGGGAGGGAAGGAGTGCTGGAGAAACAGAAATAAAGATTTCCACTACCCTTGGGAACAGAAGGAATTCCTATAAACGCAGTGAATGTCTCCTTCTTCTGCCTAAGTCCATTCTGTTTAAAAAGTGATAATGTAGGGGACTTCCTAGGTGGCGCAGTGGTTAAGAATTCACCTGCCAATGCAGGGGACACAGGTTTGATCCCTGCCCCAGGAAGATCCCACATGCCGCAGAGCAACTAAGCCTGTGGGCCACAACTGTTGAGCCCATGTGCTACAACTACTGAAGCCTGTGCACCTAGAGCCCATGTTCCACAACAAGAGAAGCCACCGCAGTGAGGAGCCCATGCACCGCAATGAAGAGTAGCCCCTGCTCGCCACAACCAGAGAAAGCCCATGTGTACCAATGAAGACCCAACGCAGCCAATAAATAAATAAATAAATTTAATAAAAACAAATCATAATGTGCATATGAGCATTCTGCATTTAATTATTAAAGTATTATACTAATGGTTAAGAATGAGCCAGAAAGGGAAGTCTTGAGCAGTGGGACATTCCAACCAGCACAAATGTTCTGTTAGCACCCACAACCCTGACTGCTCTGTTCCCTTCACCTAGGTGAGTTGGGACTCTCCCAGGAGGCTTTTTCCCTTGTATGTGATTTATTCTTGTATTTATTCTTCCCTTGTATATAATCACTCTTTGAAACTCATTTTTTAAAATTTCTCAAGTATTTCCAAGATGCTTCATTGCTTAAAGTTCATTCTCTTATTCCCAGGATGTTCAGCATTGGCTCAGCTATGGCCTCCAGCCCAGCCGGTATTTCACAGGAGGGGCCAGTAATGCACGTTTCCAGCTCGAATGCACAGTCTAGAATACATTTTACAGAAACCACCAGTCCCAGTCACTCCTATCTAGTTACCATATATTTAAAAAATAATTCACAACTTAGAAAATTTAAAACCACACAGTTCTTAGTATTATGAACACATTTCTACTAACTTTCAATGATGATCATGTTTAATCTAATCTTAAAACTCCCTCTGGACTTAAACAGAAAACAACATTATAATGCTGGATTCATTCTTAGGTTTTAAAAAAACATTCTTGGCATGTTTGTGCTCTGGGTTTCATTTCAGAGCTTCATAACAGATTGACAACTAAAACCGTTATAGGAGACTTTTATTCAATATTTGCTTTCACTAAAATCAGAAGCTTTTTTAAATTCCTACTTAAAATATAGCCACTGACTTCCTCCTCATGACTCCCTCTCATCTCCTTTGCCTCATATTTTCTTTGGACAAACTCAGAGAAGAAGAACCAAAGGAGAATGTATCATATTCACGCATTCATTCATTCAACAGATTTTTTTTTTTTTTTTGGAGTAGCCACTGTGTATCAAGCACTGTGCTGGCTTCTGAGTGAATGATATCATTCTCATTAATATTTACTGTTCATTCATTTTTGGCTCAGCTTAAAGAAAATCTGTGGGAGAAAAACTTAAAATTGAGAAAGTTCTATCCTGAAACCTTGATGTTATTAAGGAGTTGGGGAAAGGCCACTGTGATGTAATTTTGGTGTTGAAAGAATCTGAACTGCTCAGGGAGCTCAAGGTTCCCTGTGGGCATGGTTTGAGAACCACCAGCATAGTACAGCTATGCCAGGCCAGTACTGCAGATTGAGCTCTGTGGGCATGGCACCTTGGCAAGGCCACCACGGTGTTGGCTCAATCCACAGCACTGCAGGATGAGAAACGCAAAAGACACTGGATTCTGGAGGATTCAACCATATACATGTAACTCACAGGAGCTAAATGCTATTTTATTAATTTCGACTGGAAAATGCAACTGCCAAAGAAAGGAATACCTTTATGTTAGTGGGCCAACACTTTCTGTTCCCTCTTAGAAAGTTTTTTAAATGAAAAAATTATCACAAAATTATTTTCCATTGACTGAGCCCCACTATGTGCATGATAGAGGATGCTGCTGTAATGTGTTTTCTCTCTTCTTTTTGATAACTCTACCATGTATTGGTTATAGGTTCCATGTTAAAGAGAATAATACAACCTACTTGGTAAGGTTGATGACAGATTAAATGAGAGAATGCATGTCAGGTGCTTAACTCAGCACAGCACATAGCAAAGTGCTTGATAAATACTCATTGTGTTCTGATGGATTCCAAAGTTTTGAGAAGGATTTTTTATTACTTGTATAAGCAAGAGCAGCTTCCAGTTTAGCCCTATAATAGCACACATCAGACAGCTCCTCTTTGCCCCTCCATGGCTCATCTCCACCCTCTGCCACCCCCCTTTTGTGACTTCTAGGGTCCTATCAGGAGGCTCCCTTGCCCTCTGGCTACTGGCTGGGTTTGGCCAATGGGAGTCCCCTGCAGGAACTGGGAGGGAGGGGTAGCAGTGAGGAAAGGGCATTTCTTTTCCCAGGTGCCTCTGTGCAGAGAGCTGAAATGGACCACGTCATTTGGCTGAAGTTGATACCTACTGTTAGGTATCCCCCTCCCGACAACCCTCGCTGTCTACAGCTATGGTAACCAGTCCCTCCTTCCTTCTTCCTCCCAGTTCCCCCATTCCCGCTCTCCCTTTCTAACCCCAGGATGCTGCCTATTCCTTCTGATTACGCCACACTTTGCCCACACCTGTGGAATGAATTCTTTTCTTAATCTCTCTTCAAATTACCCAGTTAAGAGTGTGCCATAGGCTTCCCACTAAGACCTGACTAATACTTAACACAGAATTTCCCAAAATTTTCGCTGCCAACAGAATCCTTCGTGTCTCTGTAATTTTTTCAAGGGAGCACTAGGCTAACAAGGAACACCTAACAGTTACTTATTTAAATAATTTTTTAAATAATGTATATAAATTAATAGAAAAAATACTATTTTTTTACTTCATTCTCAAATAACTGTACTTAGTACTAGAATGTGTATACCTGTTGAGCACTGCACAACTTCCAATACTTTGGAATGAGACTGGACGCCACCATCCTCATGGCTCATTACACACTGCATTTGATTTTTACCACACAACTGAACACCCAGCTTTGTAAAGATATGTAAAGATATCAAAAGGCACGTAGCATGATCTAACGCTGAAACTGTGGATTACCTTGAGCTGGTCATTAGCATGACATCCAGAGGATGCCAGGTTTCCCTCAAAACATTTAAAATATCCCGAGGCACCCTCCTGAGTTCGCTGTGATGCTCTGTGGCATCTCGGCACACAGTTTGCGAACCCTGGACATAGCATCATTCTGACTCTCCTGGATTCTAGTTTGCTTTTTGAGTAGGAAAAAAAGAGGAATAGTTGTGGCCAGCTTTTCAGGAATTGAACCTGGGAATCTGTCTCAGAATAGAGAGAGATTCTATCTCAGGATTCAAAATCTATCTCAGAATTCAAAAAGGAAAAGGCTGCAAACGGCTGGATGAGGGTCATGAGTATAGAGGAGCAACTCTATAACCCCATCCCTTGCAGTGGCTTCTCATAATCCTCCCGCATCTGATCTTGGCTCTAATCCTGGGGGGAACCCCTCCCCCACATTTGGGCCCAGGAAGGTCCTCTCCTCTATCTGCAGAGAAGCCTGAAATGGCTGCAGCCACATCCCTTCCTCTATGTCTTCTGTCTCCCGACGAGAAAAACCAAGTGACAATTTGGCTCTCATAGTTACTGTTCTGAACTTTATTTTTCTCTTGGTCTCTTATCTCCTCTTTTCAAAGCCAATGTCTATTACCTCTTTGCAGCCAACATGGCCAGAGATGAAAGATTCTGTCACTATTTTCCCTACATAACAAATCGCAAAGCTGCTTTATCCCATT
The DNA here is from genome assembly GCF_030028045.1 of Hippopotamus amphibius kiboko. NCBI lineage: Eukaryota > Metazoa > Chordata > Mammalia > Artiodactyla > Hippopotamidae > Hippopotamus > Hippopotamus amphibius. The sequence goes on from NC_080197.1 coordinate 19,063,077, forward strand.
CCCTGATTGCCTCTGTTTCAAGACTCAGTTTATAACTAGCGGAGGCACATATGAATTTCCTCTTTATGTCTTTTCTTTTCCATTCCCTGCAAACACTCAGCCATTTATTCACTTCTATCAACACAAACATCGGTAACACTTCGGAATAATCGGCTCCACTATGATAGCTCATTTATTATTCATTGCAATAACCTTCAGCTCACTCCACATCCATAAAGCGGAAAGGGAACCAGCTCAGCCCTCCCATGTGTGGGCTGGGTGTGCACGCTCAGAGATGCCATGGGAAGCCCTCTGTCCACAGCACAGGCAGGATGCCCAGACCCTTGCCTTGGAGTCTGTGCCTCCAGGTGCTTTTGGAAAGCAGAATGCAATCAGTCAGGTGATTCGGGGCTCATGACAAACCTCTCCATAGATTCCCTGCTGTTTCCTCTAACATGAGACTGAAGGAGGTGGGGGGGGGGTATGTTAAATAGCCTGAGCTTGAACCCCAGCTATTCTGTTCACTAGCGGGTGACTATAACCAAATGACTTAACCCTTCCGAGTCTTTGTTTCTTCATCTGCAAAATGCAGATATTGCTACCTACCTCCGAGCCTTGTGAACGATTAAATGAACTATGTGAACTGCGTGATGCTGGCACACAGTAGGTGTGATACTATCCTCAGACCCATGAGTCCCCTCACACACTTCATCCAGCTTGCAGGCTTCCCAGTGATGGATAGATGCAGCCAAGCAGTTGTGCGGGTGGACTTTCAAGCCAGACATCGGGTTTATTGGGACATTTCCTCACCTCCTGGGTCAATGACCTTGTACAAGTGACTTACACCTCTCTAAGCCTCTATAAAAAGGAGGTTGAGAATAGCTCTCCTGTGTCAAGTTTATCATGAGGATTAAATGTCTTAGTGCCTGGGAAATGGTAACACAATGCCTGGGGCACACTACATACATAGCAAATGCCCAATAAGCTCTTTTTACAAACACTGTTAATATTTGCCAAAACTCCAGGCCACACCGGTCTGGTTGTAAAAATGGGTAACAATCTCACCACCTGGGGTATTTCTCTTGCTTTGACTGTATGCACTACCAAAGTATATTTAAGCCCTCAAGTTCTCCTCTATACTGGGGGTGTCCTTGGGAATTACATACAGTTATGTCAGCTACCTCCTACTGCAGTTCTGTCTCTAACTGCAGAGCGGGGTCTGCTTTAGAGACCTCCAAGGCTGGCAAAGCCTCTGACACTGACCTCTGCCCTTGGCTTAGAAGCCACACTGTGGCAGAGCCAGGGGGTATGGAAGGTACTCCACAATGCTAAAGCCACCAGCATAGCACTTTCCATGCACAGGGCAGGGAATCCTGTGCCCTAACCACCAGGCCACATGCCAATACACAGGCCCCTGAGAGGCCCAGCCCTCGCTCCCAGCATCTCCCAGGGTTGAGGTGCATCTTCCCCTGTAGGGCAGCTTACCTGTGCTCTGTTTACTCCTCCACCCCGACCTCTGTTGGGTTCCGCTAACTCTCTGCTAATATGCTCCCCGCCAAAAAAAATGGGTATCGGTTTGAGAAGGTCAGATCGCCAGGGTGAGGCACTGGAGAATGTGCAGGGGAAGGAGACCTTAAGACCAGGACTAGGTGGGTCACCAAAGAAGGACAGGCCTTGACTCCCTTTGCAGGAGCCCTCAGCCCCAACTCTGGCCAGCCTTGGTACCCTGACTCCCCACCCTGGACACCTCACAGGCTACTCCCATGATAAGGCTGCCCAAACTTAGCAGGTGTTTTTTTTTTTAAAAAAAAGGAGATTTGTAGGAAGGGGTGTGTGTTTGTTATCTATTGCTGCAACAACAACACTCAGCAGCTCAAAATAACAAAAACATACTATCTTACAGTTCCCGTGGGTCTGGAGTCAGGACATGGCGTAGCTGGCTCCTCTTTTCAGGTCCTCTCACAAGGCTGCAATCAAACTGCCCACTGGGGCATAGCCTCATCTGAAGGCTCAAGTGCAGGAGGAACCACTTCTAGGCTCACTCACCTGGCCGCTGGCTGGAAGCCTCCCTCAGTGCCTTGAACATGAGCCTGTCCACAGGATGGGACGTGGTAGCTGGCTTCTCTCAGAGCCAGCAAGAGAAAGCAAGCACCCAGCACGAAGGCCGTAGCCTTTTTTTTTTAGCATGTATAATTTACTGGGATTTCTTCTTTTATCCTTTACACATATAATAGGTGGTAATATTACCTATTCCACAGAGTTGCATGTGAGAAATATACAAGGTAACTTGAGTGAAGAGCTTATCATGTCATAGGTGTTCAATAATGATTAACTCAATTTTCTTTCCCTAGACACAGGAGGCCTGGCCAGTAAGTCCAACTCTAGGAAAAATAGCTGGTTGCTGCCAACCCTAAAGATTTCTATTTCCCAGACTTCCCTGGTGGTGCAGTGGTTAAGAATTCGCCTGCCAATGTAGGGGACACAGGTTCAATCCTTGGTCCAGGAAGATCCCACATGCCACAGGGCAACTAAATTCACACGCCACAACTACTGAGCCTGCGCTCTAGAGTCTTCAAGCCACAACTACTGAGCCCACATGCTGCAATTACTGAAGCCCATGTGCCTAGAGCCCGTGCTCCACAAAAAGACAAGCCACCACAATGAGGAGTCCACAACCACAACCAGTAGCTCCCGCTCGCCACAACTAGAGAAAGCCCGTGTACAGCAACGAAGACCCAGCACAGCCAAAAAACAAAACAAACAAACAAAAACAAAACCAAAAAAAAGTAAGAAAAAAAAAAGACTTCTATTTCCCTGTGGCACAGTCTTTACAGTATAACCTCAGAAGTGGCATCCCATCACTTTTGCCACAAGTCTATTTGCTAGAAGTGAGTCAGTAGGTCTGGCCCACACTTAGCAGGAGGAAACTACACACAGGCATGAACACCAGGAGGCAGAGATCCTCAGGCACCATCTTCAAGGCCGCCTCCCACAAGGATGGTCTGCAAAGAGACAAGAAACGAGAGCCAATAAGGGGCTTTCTCTAGGTGACCCCATGAAAGAAAAGCAAAATCATGCAGACAGGACACCTGAGGGAGTTTTTTGTGGGGAGGAGGAGTGACCTCTAAGATTTCTCAAAGTCCCTGTGACATAGTCCCTAATCAACCAGGACTGTGGCCTCAGACAAAGCTGGGTTCAAATACCAGCCCTGCTGCTCCCTGGCTGTGAGCTCTTGGGCACCTTGCTTAACCTCCCTCAGCTTTAATTTCCTCCTCCAAAAAATGGGACTCGGAAAAGAGCCTGCCTCATTGGATTGCTGTTAAGATAAAACAGACAACACTCATGAAGAGATGGGCACAGCACCCTACACAGAGAAAATGTGTCGTGAATAATGATTACCAATGAGCTGCACAAGCAAGAAATTGCTCATTTTGCCTCCCCGATACCCTCCATCACAAGAGAGCATCTTGTGGTGTCGGGGTGTTGTGGCCACTGGAAAAAATCTCCCCTCAACCAAAGTTTAATCCAGTGGCCCTGGCTCCTAAATGAGCATCTTGAGAAACTGACTCATATGGGTCCCCCACCTGCCCGCAGGGAAAGAAAAGATATTATTATGGTGTCTTAGTCAGCCTGAGCTGCAGTAACAATGCACCATAGGCTGGGTGGCTTAAGCAATGGAAATTTATTTTTATTTTTGACCAGTTCTGGACACTAGAACTCTGAGATCAATGTATTGGAAGGTTTGATCTCTTCTGAGGTCTCTCCTTTTGCCTTGCAGGTGTGTCTATGTTTTAATCTCCTCTTATAAAGACACCAGTCATTAGATTATTACCCATCTTCATGAGCCAATTTTAACTTAATCACCTCTTGAAAGGCCCTGTCTCCAAACACAATCACATTTGGAGGTACCAGGAGTCAGGACAGCAACATATGAATCTGGGGGGACACATCGCAGCTCATAACAATGGGCAAAACATTTCAAGGTGCAGAGTCCCTGGAGATAACCGCCTGGCTGCAGCATCCCACGCAGCATTGGCCTGCGCAACTCTGTTGCATGAACGCAGAACTTGTTCACCTGCCATGGGGATCTCACCTTCACAGAGGAGGCCCTGCCTGTCAACAGCTCTGTCTCGAGTTCTCTCCCTCAGGTGGTCCAGCACTCATGTCAGGAACAGCAGGAGAGATGCCTGAAGAGCCTCGCAGGAGCATGTGAGAAACACTGTCATCCCCTGCCTGGTGTGACACTGGTCTGCATTCCTCTGCCAGGCCCACCCAGGGGCAGAGAGCACTCCAGGGACAGCAGGTTTGGGACAGAGGTGGTTTGAATAAAGTAGGCGTCTCAGAGCGTGCAGGGCAAGGCCCCCCTGACCACCACCATCCCTGGTGGTGTCGGGGGGAGGGGGGGGATGGCCTCGTTGTGCCCAGAGTGGAGAGGGGACAAGCAGGCCCCACAGAAACAGGCCTCTTAGGCCATGAGGATGCTCTCATCCATGGGGGGTTAGAAATTGGACGTGATTGCTGCAGTGATTATAATTATGCTGACCTTTGGGCAGAGAGCTGGGAGAGGATTTTATAAGTACTGATGAGGCTGAACAAGGAGTGCAGGGCTTGGAGAGAGCCTTGAAGAGTGTGGGGAGGCCTCTGCGTGTGTGTCTGTGTGTGTGTGTGTGTGTGTGTAGATGGTGTTAACAGGCCTGCTTCTTGCCCAAGGACATTTCTTCTGCAGAGCCAGCCCTTCAAAGAACAGAGACAGGAACTCACCCGAGATATAGCCTAGAGCCACACGGCGCTCCCTGACAAGGAACAAGATGCCCAGACTGGTGAGATGAGCTGGGACTGTCAGCCTCGTACCAGGGCCTCAGGCCAGCCAAACTCAAGAGGAAGAAGAAAAACACTGATGTCACACTCACCGTGCAGCAGTGCTATTGTGCTTTAACACACTCCAGCTCGGTTTGATCCTCATAACAACCTATGTGTAGGGACGAGCCCATTTTACAGGTAGGAAAATGAAGTGGAGAAAGGTTAAGTTACTTGCCCAAAGGTATACCACTAGTAAGAGGCAGTGCTGGGATTTGAACTCCGGCAGCGTGGCCTGAAGACCTGACGTTTCCACCATCTTAGACTTCATTGCCTTCCTTAACTGAGAAACAAGAATGAGTCAGGAACCATGGCTGGTGGAGGTCAGGAAACCAGGAATCAGATTCCACAAGGCCTCCAGGGCCACAAGGAGGGGTCTGGGGCAGGACTTCAAATTGCCAGAGGTGGCAGATGCTGAACAAGAGGGGTGAGGGAGGCTTGGAGGCTAAGCTAGAGTGAGGGCCCCAAGGGGGCTCCCCAACCCCCTCTTTGGCCCATCCATAGCTGTTTCCATCATCAGGTATATGCCCTCTCCTCTGCTCTGCCCTGGCCCTGGCTTAGCCAGACTTTACTTCCTTTATTCTCAGGGCAGGGCTGCTGGTTACACTCCCATAGCCTATGTACTGCTCCAGAGGGTGCCATTCACATCATAGTTTATGTTGTGCCAGTAAACCCTGCTCTGAAGTAAAATGGAGATGGGGTGAAGGAGTCCTCAGGAGAAGTCCATTAGCCCTTGCATCAGGGGACCATTTTACCCATCATACCACTGAGTAGAAAGCAGAGAAATAATCAGGCTTGGGTGACACTCTCAAATGTTGTATACAAAAATTATTCATGAATGTATTCACCCAACACATTTACCAAGGCCCTACAATGTGCCTCAACACAAGGGAGACCTAAATGGCACAATTCTCACCCTCATGGAGCTTGCTAGAACTCTTCGTGGAGCAGGTGAAACTGACATCAGACAATCACATGAATAAATGCAGAATTACAACTGTAGTTAAGGGCAGAGATGGAGGGTTACACAGTGAAATGAGAGCCTGGAGAGGGAGCTCTGACCTAGACAGGGGAGTAAGGGAAGACCTCTCTAAAGCAGTCTGAAGAATGGAGGGGGTTGGGGAGAAAGATCCCACGAAGCTGATGTAAAGTGTGTTCCAAGGTTCTATGGCTAGAGGCAGTATATTAGCCACTGCTGTGTAACAAATCACCCCAAAACACAGAAGCTGAAAAACATAAGCAGAGATATTACTCATGGGTCTAAGGGTCAGCTGGGCTCACTTATACCTATGCCTGCTGTCCACTGCAGGTCATGGAGGTGACTTTGCTGATCTTGATTTGGCTCTTGACAAGTATGGCATCAGCTGGCACCATATGACTTCAGCCAGGACAACTGGGTAGGCTTTCATCCACCTTCCACATGGTTTTTCATCCTGCAACAAGCTCACCTAGGATCTAACCAGACCAGGATTAGAGTGAGGCAAGACGGGTGAGTCTTAAAAGAGCAGGGTTAGATGCCATCTTCATTTTAAATTTTGATGCTTTGTTCAACACAGATTTATTGCATCCATTTTAATTTTTTTCAAATATCCTCTACCTTGATTACTGACACTTGATTATCTTGGACACTCTTTTGGACACTCGTAAGTTTTGCCCCTCATTCTCATCCCAGCCATAAAAGAGGGGCAATGTTCAGCTGCTGCAAGGAAGAAGGCAATCATCTCCACCTGAACAGACCTGGGAAATTTCTAGGGGAGGAAAAGCCTGAGGCGGTTCCTGAGAGGTCGGGAGGAAATGGGCAAGTGGACAAGGCAGGGCTCAGCATACCAGGCAATGGGAACAGCATGTGCCAAGACTCAGAGACAGGAAACAGCTGAGTCATAAACTGTGGGGTGAAAACGTACTGAGCAGTTGATTTTGAAAAGGGAGGTAGAGGCCAGTTACCCAGGGGCCTCATATGCCAGACTGCCCAGCGCAGACTCTGCCCTGTGTGATTGGGAGGGATGGAGCTTTTGAAGCAGGGAAAAGATATCATCATTGGATTCAATTTATTTAACAAATAGTCATCCAGCAAATCTGTGCCAGGTGGTGTTCTAAGCACGTTACAGACATTAACTCATTTAATCATTGCAACAGCCGCACAAGGTAGGTCCCTCTGGCAGATGACAAAATGGAGGCACAGAGCGGGTGAGCAGCTTGTCCAAGTTACCACAATTAATAACGGGCAGATACAGGATTTCAGTCCAGACAGCCTGTGTCTGGAGTCCCCATTCTTAACCACTACACTTTACTGCTTCTCTACCCACTCCTATTTTAGAGAGGTTGCTTTGGCCAAAGTATGGATGAACAGGAAGACAGAAACTAAGGGGACTGGGGGAGAAAATACAGGAGGAGACTGGTGAAGAAGCTGCTTTAGTTGTTCTGGAGGAAGAGGTAAGTGACCTGAACGAGGCAGAAACATGGTGCAAGAACTCTAGGTATTATCAACCTCATAGACAAGGAAGAGGCGCGGGGTGATGGCTCAGGGAAGAGAAGGCAGGCTGGGTGGATGGAGCTTGGGTGGGGTTGGGGGGAGGATGGTGAATAGTGCATGAAAGATGACACCAAAGTGGGTGCCAGATTGCCACGGCAAGGGCTTCAAAGCAAAGGGGCATTTGGTGTCGAAAGGAAGAGCCTGGTTCGCAAGTGATGGTGGGAAACCAGGATACCATTGATGCTGCCTCTTGTGCCCATGGAAAGCATGGTCTGTGGGAAAAAGAGCCCCCTCTACTCCAGCAGGCAACAAGAGCTGCTGCACCCTGGGGAAGAGCCAAGGTCGTGAAGGGCAGGAGACAACAGAGCATCCTGCAGTGCAAAGAGGGTTCTGCCATGAAAAGGGAAGAGGGAGAGCCAGTAATGGGTCACGATGCTCCAAGGAGGGTGCAGGGGAAATGCAAAGAAACACAAATGCCCACTAACCTCCTACACACTCAACCAGATGACCAACGTGCTGGCCCAGCACCAGGCAGGACTGCAGGCACGAGTGACAACAAGTAGAAGGGCCTTAAAGCTCTTCTAGTCAACACTGCTCACTGTATAGATGGGGTCTTTAGCTCACCTCTGTGGGCCCAGGGATGCTTATTGCAAACACAAAACTCTGCCCAAAGGCTTTTTTTCTGGCTTCAGAAGAGTCAATGCCCCCTCTACCAATGATGGCCTGGATGTTGGGGAATAAATACCCCAGCTTCCTCGCCCCTCTGGGGAGATAAATGAGATGTGTCTCCCCCAATATTTTGCAGCAGAATTGTACCCCAGTTGCTTGGAACGTAACCCACTTGATATTACACACTTTATTAAATTCCTTCCTTTTCCTGGTTTACTTTCCCATTCCTTGCTGGGGTTTCCAGGAATCACCTCCCAAATAAACTATTTGCACTCAAATCTTTGTCTCTGAGTCTGCTTCAAGGGGTATCTAACTAAGACAGGGACGCTGGGGCCCAAAGAGGGGAAGAGATTTGCCTTTGGTTACACACCGCTTCTTGGTGCAGAGCCATGACCCAAACCAAGGTGTCCCAACTCCAAGTCCATGAAGGCAGAGATTAAATGCACAAAATTCGAGGGTGAGTCAAAAATTACCCACCCTCTGGCTGTAGAATTTAATTAACTTTTAGAAAAGACAAATACATCATGTTTTTTAACATAATCTCCTTGCTTTCCAATACACTTTGTCCATCTTTCAACAAGCTTTTGTATTCCCTCATTAGAAAATATTTTAGGCTGAGATGTGAGCCACGAATGCACCGCTGTCTTCACTTCTTCATCAGAAGTGAATCTTCGTCCTTGTAGGGCTTTTGGTCTGCAGCAGACCAAACAGGTGACAGTCTGATGGAGCAAGATCAGTACTGTAGGGAGGATGCCTTAACACCTCAAAACGAAGTTTTTGCAGAGTGTCAACAGTGTGGGCAGAAGTGTGTGGACGTACATTGTCATGCAAAATCACAACACCCTTAGATAGCAATCCTCTGAGTCTAATCCAAAGTTTAGGCTTCAGCTCTCCAATAAGCATCTCACTGTAATGAGCACTATTGATTGCTGAACCTTTGAGCTATGGCTGATCTGCAAATGATTTGCCACATAATCCACTGTCACTCATCTATTCGACAGAATCATTTCATGTGTACGCTCAATGTTGTCATCAGCCGTGGACATGGTCGAGCATCCGGCTCCTTTTTGATGGCTAACACTTGTGCAACCTTCCTTGAACTTCTCTATCCATTCATACACACTTCTTCGAGACAAAACACTTTCTCCATACAGTACACAAAGTCTTTGATAAATAATGGTACCAGGTACACCTTCAGACCACAAAAAACAAATCACTGCACTCTTCTTCTCTTTCGTGCAAATCACAAGTGGGGCATCCACTTTTGCTCTCACCACAGTTACAAGTGAACTGATGTAACACGTTCACACTTGCACAGCAGTGACTCGGGAGACAGCAGCCTTGAATGGAAAGCGCTGATAAGACAGTGTGGCCAACGGAAGTTTTAATATAACTGGAGAGCGGATAATTTTTGACTCACCCTCGTATATAATCACAAACGTCTGGATTCAGTCATCTGTGTAGATTATATTATTGTCCATTCTCTACCTTCCCTGTAAGAGAATTAAATATCTCTCCCCATTGTCACTAAATGCAGTACTTCCCTGTGGGAGAAGTAAATTTCCCCGCCCCATTGAAACAAGGCTTGACCATGGACCTCCTTGGCCAATGAAATCTGAGCAGAAGTGGTACATGCCAATGCTGAACAGAAACCTTAACAGCCATGGCTGGCTACACTAGCTTTCTTGATTTTTTTCTTCCACCATAATAGCATGTCCCAAATAGGGGCTACTCTTTCAGTCTAGACCCTGAAATAAAGATGAATAGAGTAGGACAGCTGGTCCATGAGTGGCATAAGATAGGAATGAAAAAATCTTAATTATTTTAAACCATGAGATTTCAGGTTCATTTGTTACCACAATGTAACAAAAGCTGACTAATACACTCACTGATATATTGGCTATACTACCCAAAGCAAGTAACAAAACCTCCGTGAGCCTTAGTTTCTTTATCTATTAAAAATAAGGCTAGTAATAATAGTATCTACTTAATGGGACTTTTGTGGGAATTATATGAGATAATGCACGAAAAGACTTAGTACAGTGTCTGGCACAGAGCAAGCACCCAATAAATGTTAGCTAGTATCACTGTCATTATCATTATTATTATTATTATAGTTTTCTCTACCCCACAGAGAGACTTCCTCAGAAAGCAAGTTCTCCAGAGAAAATAAATTGTTCCTGCTGGGCTCATCCTGGCTTGTTTGTAATAGGTACTTACTTTCCCCTCCGAATGGCCCTGCTCAGAGTGTGTTGCCCCCACCACAATGCCCCCACCACAATGCAGAGAGAGGTGCAGAGTGAGGTGCCCACGTCCCAGCAGGCCTGCACACAGGAAACCCATAGTACTTAATGAATCCCCATGGAGAGGTCCAGATTAGCCCTGGTTTATTACTCCAAAATGGCAAGGAGTCATTTATCCATGAGCTATGGCCTCTCCCTCTTGCCTGTGCATTACAACTTATTTATGAGGCAATTTGCACAGTGTCACACTGGCTGGCCATTATGCTGCTGTCTGCTAACCACTAGGAGGGTTGCTGAACCCAGAGACAAAATGGTCCTCCCACTGCCTCTACCTCACTAGTGACAATGAGCCAGTGGTTCTCCCCCAGTGTGGCATGTTTGCTCTTTGGGGAAGAGAACTCCTTTTCCATGGCCAGCCCAGCAACTCAGAACATACCTGGGGGCTTGTGATGAAAGCCCAGACTAGAAAAAGCTGCTGGGAAAGCAGCAGAGAAGTTGGGTTGCAGATAAGTTATCTTAATAAGCACGATGGAAAGCGGGTTTGCAGGCTGCCGTGGCATAAACACCCCTTCGACTATTGTCCGGAAAATGACATAATCTTGTGAAGTATTTTGCACTTGGTTTGGCACATAGAAAACTCTCAGTAAGTGCTACCTGCTGTTGTCATGGTTATGACCTGCACCCCAGCTGGTTCCTATCACCCTGGGCATCATACTCTATAGTACACTGGTCATTTGCTGCTACTACAACTTCAGCCCATGCATGCTGAAGCTTTTGATTCTAGGTACATGGGCATCATCAACTGTACAGAAGATCTGCCTACAAACAGGTTAGGATCTGAGAGACAGCTTCAGAGTCCGCGTGTTTATACCAAAGGGACACTATATCCACAATGCTGTCTACTGCTGACAAATTGTTAGCTTTGAAGTTTAACCTCATATCTTTGAAGTTCTTGAGTACAATGGCTCCTGTGTTCCAACGACTACTGGAAATTCTGTCCCTAAACAGACTGTGGCTCCATACAGTGGGACTCCACCCTCCCCTTGGCAAAGGGGTGTCTATAGATCTCCACATGTTAAGCAGGTAAAAGAATCTATTTGAGGTGAATGTGGCCTGACTCCACTGCCCTTTTTTTCATGGCTACTTCCTGTCTGCCATTCTCAAAACATCCCACCTCTGCAAGAACCAGCCCCCTACGGCTTTATTTATGAATTATTTCATTCTACATCACACAGCTATTGCATACAACCTTGGGTCACTATTTCTTGTCCCTTTTCCCACATAACATCTTTTTATGTCTAAATGTTCCCCCATTCAATTTCAGTAGAAAAAATATACTAATTATTAAAAATAATAGCTAAAATCGATTGTTTGCCGAGTGCTAGGTACCTTATAAGTGTCTTACACGTCTGTCTCTTTTAATCTTCATGATTACCTGGTAGGGTCTGTACCATCATATTTCTTAACCAACAGATAAGACTAGAGAGGTTAAGTAACTTGTCCAAGGTCACACAGCAAATAGGAAGGAGAATCTGAGGTCTGAATCCTAGTAGTCTGAGTGCAAGCTTGTAGCAGATTCTGCAGGTGCCCCACCCATGTTTCCTTGAACCTCACCATTTCAGAACACATCAACCAACGTCTGTCTCTGGGGTCCACCAGCAAAGCAAACTAAAAATGCGGGGTACCAACCTGTGACGAATGGGAGTTGCTATCTAAAATCTCAGCTCCCTCTTCCTTTGAGGGGCATAACTCTGAAGTCTGTTTCTATTCTGGCTCCCAGGGTTCCCCAGTGGAATTAATCTTCATTTGCACACAGTGATAATAGGCTTCTCTCCCTTCCCTGTCTCACTTCCCAGTGTCTCCTACCAGTGTTTCCTGGAATCCAATCCCAATTTGCGTCTCAGAGTCAGCTTCCATGGAAACCCAAACTAAGACAATGATCTTTTCTCCAATCGACTCAATTCATTCATTTCCCTTTTCCTAGAACTGAAATTCTTTCCTCACTGAAGCTACAAAATGCCTGAGCAGTTTTCAGGAATTCTGCTCATTCCATCCATAACTGTCCACATAGTTAAGGGGCAGCTAGTGTGTAGAGGTGCTTTAATCTTCCCCACACAGGCAGAGTGACCATTCCACATCTTGACTGACCAAAATCACCGGTGCCACAACTAAAAACGTTTCCAAACGTACTGTCTGGCTCCTGTATGCTGAGCCTCACTCAAACGAACCCAAATGACAAGCAACTCCCATAATTATGACTTCCAGGTGTTCACGTTTCTGAAGCAGCTCATCTTTGTTTTACGGATGCACATCAACAAGAAGATGATGGGTTTGCTGACAGTCCCAGCCACTAGATGATGCGGAAGGGACTGAAGAGGATAGGATAGGATCCGATTAAACAGTGGAATTTCCACCAAGGAGGAGAAGCTGAGAGGAAGCAATCTTTGCTACCTCCAGTGAAAGGTTTCCCAGTGTCCCAAATACCATAGGTCTTCCCATAAGGAGAAAAACTCCATCATCAGCAGGAAAGAGAACACTGCCCTTCACAACCCTGACCGCCTTGTGCCTGTCCTGAACCCAACAGCTTCTACCATTGCAGGCAGCCAAGCCCTGAGTAAGTGACTTCACTTTTCCGAGCCTCAGTTTCCTTACCCGAGAATTGGGAGTAACGCTACCTACCTCACTCACTCAACAACTTTTTGCTGAAGGTCCACCACATGGCAGACATTTGTAAGGGCCAAAAGGGATTAGGTATGCACACACACACTTAGCACGTGGTAAGTGCTCAGTAACCTTTAACTAAAGTCATTCATTATCACTGTTACTTAATTTGATCTCCAAAACAAAACTATACTGTGACAGCTTTTATCTCCATTTTATAGATACAAAAAAAAAGTCTAGGCTTTCGGGAGCTCCCCGGTTGCCTAGTGGTTAGGATTCTGGGCTTTCACTGCCATGGGCCCGGGTTCAATCCCTGGTCAGGGAACTAAGATCCCGCGAGCCACAGAGCATCAAAAAAAAGAAGTCTAGGCTTTCACAAGTGCAAACTGATCTCATCCTACCCTTACCCCAAACCTCATGCCCCCCTTACAGAGGATCTAGTGAACCATTTCGTCAACCTGAGGAAGTGCTGTCAGGTTCACCAGGAGCTAGAAAAGATGTGTTTTGCAATGGGGTGGGGCAGGGGGAAGGAGAAATAAGAAGGCAGAGATTCTGCCTTGTGCATGAGAAATATGAGTATTTACACACACCCTAATTGAAACAGGCTCAGCCGCCATGTGCACGCAGTTAAAGAGGCTGCTCCAGACACCAAGACTAAACAAAGCCTCTTTCAAAACACAGTGCATTATGCAGGCTCCTGACACAACCATTTAAAGATAATTATTAAATAAGCATTTCTGGTGGTTTTATATTCTAATCAATTCCACAAATATCCGTCAAGCACCCGCTGTGTGCCCAGCACTGTGTAACAGTCTAGAACACAAAGACGAATGAGTAAGAGGTCACAGGCTGCTGGGGGAAGTGGATGCATAAAAAAGCACATAGAATACAACACGGCTGGCTGTCGCAGAGGCAGGCACACAGAGGGAGGGGAGCTGTTGTTTCTGCCCAAGCAGTTCATCTCCTCGGGGGCCGCTGATGGGGCGCTGGGTCTATAGGGAGAAGCAGATCACAGGAATAGAAAGGTGCTCCAATAGCACCTTTGGTCTAGAAGGGTGAGTCATTTTTTTTTTGGGGGGGGGGGTACACCAGGTTCAATCATCTGTTTTTATACACATATCCCCGTATTCCCTCCCTTCCTTGACTCCCCCGCCTCGAGTCCCCCCCACCCTCCCCGCCCCAGTCCTCTAAGGCATCTTCCATCCTCGAGTTGGACTCCCTTTGTTATACAACAACTTCCCACTGACTATTTTACAGTTGGTAGTATATATATGTCTGTGCTACTCTCTTGCTTTGTCTCAGTTTCCCCTTCACCCCCCGCCCCCTCCCATACCTCGAGTTCTCCAGTCCATTCTCTGTATCTGCATCCTTGTTCTTGTCACTGAGTTCATCAGTACCATTTTTAGATTCCGTATATGTGAGTTAGCATACAATATTTGTCCTTCTCTTTCTGACTTACTTCACTCTGTATGACAGATTGTAGTTCTATCCACCTCATGACATATAGCTCCATCTCATCCCTTTTTATAGCTGAGTAATATTCCATTGTATATATATGCCACATCTTCTGTATCCATTCATTTGTTGATGGGCATTTCGGTTGCTTCCATGTCCTGGCTATTGTAAATAGTGCTGCAATACACATTATGGTACAAATTTCTTTTGGGATTATCGTTTTCTTTGGGTATATGCCCAGGAGTGGGATTACTGAATCATATGGTAGTTCTATGTGTAGTTTTTTAAGGAACCTCCAAATTGTTTTCCATAGTGGCTGTACCAACTTACAGTCTAGAAAGGTGAGTCATTTGACATGGCTGAAGCATTACCAATGTGGGAAGAGGGGAAGGAGATGATTCTTATCACCAGCCAGGCCCCAGCTTGAATGTCATCTCCTCAAAGAGGCCTGTCCTGACCATTCTACTAAAATATTGTCACTTCCTACGGCCTTGCCCTGGTTTGCTTTCTTTGTAACAATTAACATTCTCTAAAGTTACCTTAATTATCAGTTTATTTGTTTGCATTCTCCCCATCCAGAACATAAATCCCTTATGAGAAGGGCCTTTGTCTGTCTTATTCATCACTGTGTCTCCAGCTCTTAGAACAGGGCCTAGTAGGTGCTCAAGAAATGCTGTTTTTAACTTGGTGTACCCCAAAAAAAATTAAAAAATTAAAAAAAAGTGGGTTTCTCCTAAGCAGCATATAGCTGGGGTTTATTTTTTGATCCAACTTGACAATCTCTGACTTGTTTAGATGTTTAGACCATTTATAACTAATGTGAGTACTGATATGCTTAGGGTTACATCAACTTGCTTATATGTTAACATTTTATTTCCTTTCTGAGCACTGGTTGTTTTTTATGTCATTATATACATCTTTAACAACACAGTTAACCTTCAAATGACGTTGAAGTCACATATACTATAAACACTTACAATAGTATCGTTCCATTTCCTACACTCCTGGCCTTTATGCTACTGCTGTCTCTCTCTCTCACACACACACACACACACATATGTATGTATGCGTTTTATTTTATTCTTTAAGAACTTTTATGGAGATATAATTGACATACAATAAACTGCATATATATTTTTTTTAAATGCTGTTTTTAAATGAACCCATGAATAAATCAATGAATGGGGGATTTACAACCTGAGTTTGTGGAACACTTCAAACCAGTAGACCTACTTTATATATGTTAGTTAGAATAACACTAGATGCTATAACTAATGAACTTGACATTTTCAGTATCTTTACCCAATAGAAAGTGTTCCTGGTTGCAGGTGGCCTTCCGCTACCTGCTCATTAGGGACCCAAGCACCTTCCATTTCGTGGCCGCGCCATCTCTCAGGGCCTTGAAGCCCTTTGTTTCCAGCCAGTGAAAGCAGAAAGAGAGCTTCAGCTCAGAAGTGGCACACACCACTACCATTTACATGCCTTTGAGAAGAACTAGTCCTATGGCCCCATTTGGATGCAAGTGCAGCTGGACTAAGGAACCTCTGGCTGGACAGGGACCTCTCAGTGACAATACCACACTGTGGGAGGGGGAGAATGAATTGATGCTGGACAAATAGCAGTGCTGGCCTCAACAGCCCTGGGCTCAGAAAGGTGAAGCCCTTTACCCAAGAGCATGCCACTCACAAATGGTGTGACTGTCCCTTCAGTTTAAGAAGTGGCCAAGGGACTTCTCTGGTGGTCTAGTGGTTAAGACTCCGCACTCTCAATGCAGGAGGCCCAGGTTCGATCCCTGGTCAGGGAAGTAGATCCCACATGCTGCAACTAAAAAAGATCCCACATGCCACAGTTAAAGATCCCACAAGCAGCAACAAAGACCCTGCGTGCCACAACTAAGACCCAGCGCAGCCAAATAAATAAATAATTTTTTTTAAAAGAAGAAGAAGTAGTAGTAGTAGTGGTGGTGGTAGCCAAGTCCCTCCCCTCCCTTGCTCTCACTTATGCTAATTTTCCAAGCACTGGGTCAGAAGGTGCCATTTCTTAACCTTGCCCTAAGATGCTAAAGGAATTTCCTATCAGAAGCTTGTAGCCCCTATAAGCAGAGGTTCATTTGTCCTGTTCCTGGGGCAAATACAGGCCAAGCTTTTGAGCAAAAGGGCTAAGAAAGGAATGTGCTAGAATTTTGCTATGAGTGAAGAGAAGAAGCCAAGAGGTACAGAGGACAGGATGCCAGAGGAGAAGAGGAAGCTTGCTTCCATCCACGGCGACCCTCCAGTCATAATAACAATGACACCTGACATTGATGTAGCATTTTCTGTAGGCCAGGCACTGAACCAAGTGCTTTATAATCATTCTTTCATTTAATCTTCAGAAAACCTAATATGATAGCTCCTGTCTTTCCCATTTTTGCAGATAAAGAAACTGAAGTTCAGGGAATTCCCTGGTGGCCCAGTAGTTAGGACTCTGTGCTTTCACTGCAGGGGGCACAGGTTTGATCCCTGGTCGGGGAAACAGGATCGCACATGCTACGCACTGTGGCCAAAAAAAAAAAAAAAAAAAAAAAAAACCCAGAAACTGAGGCTCAGAGAGGCTAAGCAACTAGCCAGTGGTGACCCAGCCGGTCAATACAAGAGGTGGGACTGGAGGAATTTGGTGCCAGAGCACAAACTTTTCAGCACCTCATTCAGTGGCCTCTGCAGTTAGTGGGGCTGGTGGCCAAGGATGGAAGGTAGACCACAGGAGAGGTATGGTCCAGCAAAGGTCATCATCTTCAGTGATGGCCTAGCAGCTTGTCCCCAGAAGGCACCTGGGGGAGGTGGAACTCTTAGCTCTGAGGAGTCAGGGTAGCCTCTTTGTTCTACCAGGAGAATGAGGCATCTTTAAGACTTGGGGTGCCTCCTGGATCACAGCAGGGTTTGCTCCGCTTGCCCTAACATTTCTGCTTTGCCTCTGACACATGAACATTTTTTTCTTTGCCCTTCTTGCAACAAACTGCGCTGCACTTCTAAGCCAAACAGTGTGACGTACATTCAAATTACAGTCCTCACTTATGATTATTCGGGCCTCTTAAGTAGCCAATCATCGTGACTTTGAATGAGTTTAATTATCAGGGTACTTCAGTGCATAAATAACTGTGCACACCCTGTTAGCTAGGCTGACAGCTCTAATTGAATCTAGCAGTCTGGTCTCGTCTGGTAGAAACCACTGGAATTTGGTCTTGACACTTTTTTTTTTTAAGATTTTTTGATGTGGACCATTTTTAAAGTCTTTATTGAGTTTGTTACAGTATTTCTTTTGTTTTATGTTTTGGTTTTTGGGCCCCAAGGCATGTGAGATCTTAGCTCCCCGACCAGGGATAGAACCCGCACCCCCTGCATTGGAAGGCGAATTCTTAACCACTGGACAGCAGGAAGTCCCGGTCTTGACCCTTTACACTGTATTGTTAGGATGATTGGAAGAGTTCACCCAGTGGATCTGCAAATCCCCAAGCCTGGACCCTTTTTGGAAAGACTCAAGTTCCTTCTCTTCAAAGGGCAACTTGACTAAAAGCAAAAGTAGATGGATAATTTTTAAAAAAAGAAAGAAAAACTTCAAAGACAGCATTCATTTTCAGAGTGCTCTCAGACACAGCATCTCACTTAATCCCCTCAGTGACTATAGAGGCATCATCCTTCCACTCGGTGCCTGGAGCATAATCAATATTAGTTGAATAAATGGTGATTCATACATGAGGAAACTGAGACTCAGAAGCCAGTCCAAGCTGACACAGTCAGTTCGGGGCAAAGCCTGGCTCTTGATCACAGATCTGCCAACTCAATTATCAGAGGGAGAATCTGGGACCAATGAGGCACCAGCATTCCCACTCCAGCCCATCCTCCCAGACCTACATCCACCAACCTTGAACAGCAGCTCCTGGCACCCAGGTCCTTCCAGCTCCATTTTCTGCCCTGGGCACCAAGGCAAACCTGTGGACCACCCAGGCACAGACTGCAGCAGCAATGGGTAGACAAAAGTCCAGACACTGGTCCCAGCACATCCCAGAGCGTCTTCTGACTTTTCTCTTTGACCGAAACCTCATTCCCCAGGCTCAGATGGTTAAGAGTCTCTCCAGCTATCTGTCCCCTTCCATGCCACGTAACCCAGAGTTTCTTGACCTTTTTTGTCCAAGGACTACTTTGGCAATCTGTTGAAATCTATGAATTGCTTTAAGCATTTTTAAATGCATAAAATAAAACAATGGATAACAAGGGAAATGAAAGATAATAAAATACAGTTATCAATGTGTTTTTAAAATGCAATATGGGAATATATTAATGCATTAAACAGAAGATCTATCAGAGGATCTAAGAACTTTCATAACTTCAAAGTATTGATGAGCATGAATGATGTTTGTGATCTCTGCAATAACTACAACATGAAATAAAAATACCAGCGATTTTCATTGGTAACAAAGTCACAGATACTGCTAATACCAATACAGTTTGTTATTTATGTTTAATAATTGAAGAAAATGGTAAATTTCAATTAGATGTTAGTGAAAATTAAAATACAATATTTTCCCAAGTTCACCGACTCCCAGAATTCTATCTAAGACCCTTCAGTGGACCCCACGTCAAGAATCCCTACTCTAGGGCTTCCTAGGTGGCACAGTGGGTAAGAATCCACCTGCCAATGCAGGGGACACAGGTTTGATCCCTGCTCCAGGAAGATCCCACATGCCACCAGGCAACTAAGCCCGTGCGCCACAACTATTGAGCCTGTGTGCCACAACTACTGAAGCCCACGCACCTAGAGCCTGTGCTCCGCAACAAGAAAAGCCATGGCAATGAGGAGCCCGCCCACCACAACAAAGAGTAGCCCCGCTCACCGAAACTAGAGAAAGCTCGCACAGCAGCAACGAAGACCCAACACAGCCAATAAATAAGTAAACAAACAAAATTAAAAAAAAAAAAAAAAAAGAATCCCTGCTCTAATCCGAGACTGAATCACTCCCCTGGAAAAGGAAGGAGAGAAAAGCTTTCTAAGTCAGCATCCTTGACCCAGGCTGCCCCGTACCTGCATCCATCCACACAGGCTCCTTGAGCCTCATCATCCCAGTTCCCTGCCCCCACTTGTCCACCTAGGCAATTTTCTAGAACTGTGACTTCCTACCTGACATTAGTTTTATTCCTTCTTTTATCAAATCTCTTCTCACTAACTTTTCTCTTTATTTGTACAAAACCATACCCCACAGTTCTTTCCAACCTCCAGTTCATATCGCCCCTCTTTACAGCATCTTCACTTGTGTAAAGTGCATACACACTTTACACAATCACAATACACACTGCCAAGAGGACACCAGCCTCTACTTACTTACAACAGGCACCTCAAGTCCCAAGCTGGAGAATCTACTACAAGATACCCATCACTGCCCCAACTGGGGGAGAACGTTACTGCATTAAAAGTACCCTGTAACGGCAGCACTATTTACAACAGCCAGGTCATGGAAGCAACCTAAATGTCCATCAACAGAGGAAAGAATAAAGAAGATGTGGTACATATATACACAATGGAATACTACTCGGCTGTAAAAAGGAACGAAATTGGGACATTTGTAGAGACATGGATGGACATAGAGACTGTCATACAGAGTGAAGTAAGTCAGAAAGAGAAAAACAAATATCATATATTAACACATACATGCGGAATATAGAAAAATGGTACAGATGAACCAGTTTGTAAGGCAGAAATAGAGACACAGATGTAGAGAACAAACATATGGACACCAAGGGGGGAAAGCAGGAAGCTTGGCAGGGTTTGGGTTGGGGGGAGTTGGGGTGGGATGAATTGGGAGATTGGGATTGCCATATATACATTACTAATAAGGAAAAAAAATATCAAATTGTACACTTTAAATATATGCAGTTTATTGTATGTCAATTATAACTCAATAAAATTTCTTAAAAAAGAAAAAGTACCCTGTAACATACTACAAAGACCAGCCCCTTCTCCCTGAGCTGATCTTTCACTGTGGTAAGAAGCATGGACTGTGCGAACATCAGCCTGATGGTTAAGTAGGAATACGTGTTCATACACTGACTTAGGGACACTTCAAAATGAAAGGAAGCCAACAGGAAGTGTGTTGGAGAATTAAACAATCAATAGGTCAAGTGTGTGCAAAAGAGGAAACAGAAACACCTCTAATTCCTGAAGACATGCCTTCCTCACCTCAACCCTGGCCTCCAACGGCCTCTGTAGGAAGGGACTTGCTCCCTTGCCAAGCTCTGTCCTCTCCAGTGTAGACTGAAAACTTTGGAAATTATCTGAGCATATGTTTGCGATTTTTCCAACTCAGTTCCTTTTGCCATTTGCATTTAGGATTGAGCAAGAAGTGGTATTGATTGGATCCTCTCATGAGTTCTCTTGGTTTTTTGCAATTTGTAATCAAAGAAATGGTTAAGACTCACATCTCTTAATCCCAATATTTCCAGACGGGCACACAAAATAGCAAGTGTCTGTTGTTGCTGCTGTTGTTTGTTTTGAGGACATTCAAAGTTGTAGAAACAATTGTTGATTTTTAATTAGGGAACTTTTCAAACCATCAAAACTTTATAGCAACGGGCAGGAGGAAGACACGATCTCACACTGTTGTGTGTGCACTGTATCCAGAACCACCAAAAAAAACAAAAACAAAAACAAACAAACAAAAAACAGCTAACGTTTACACGGTGTACAGACAATGTTTTAAGTGCCTAACATGTAGTTTCTCCTATAATCCTCACAACAACACTATAAGATAAGTTGTATTTTATCCTCATTTGACAGTTAAAGAAATGGACTCAGAGAAGGGAAGTAACTTACTTAAGGTCATACAGCTAATAAGCAGCAGAGCTGGAATACGAACTCAGACACTCTTGTTCTAGCCTGTGTGCTCATAACCACATAGATGTATAACATGACAGAAGAAACCCTTCGTATAGGAGTCAAAGCACCCAAGCTTTAGCCCTAGCTCTACCAGGAGTTAAAGCATCTAAGCTGTATCACTGGTTCCGCCGCACCCCTCTCTGAGTGCCACCCAGTCTTATTGCATCCAAGAGTATAACACTCATCCTATGTTGTGAGGCAGGGAGTAGGTGTTAGCCAGCAGAGAGCCTGGCTGAAGGTCAGGAAGGATGTGGAGGAAACAAGGGATGCTGAGATCTGTGGCATTGTGGGAGGCAGAGAAAAACACTGATACAAAAAGAGATTCTTTTAAAAATCAGGGTGCTGACAAGCCTCTCTGAAACATACTCAATGAAATACAAATGCACCCCAGCCTCACCTTATCTTGATGCAAGTAGAGAGGAACTGGGATGCTGATAGCCCTACTGCCACTTGCCCAATTAGACCCAAATACTCTAGAGAATTCTCCAAACCTTGGTGCACCCTCCTTGAAAAATGATGCTGGTTACTCAAGCAGAGAGCTGGGGTGGTGTGGACTTCTGGTGCACACCAATTTGCATCTGGGGTGGGCCCTCAGTCCCAGGATGCAAGGAGGAGCACCCAGAAATGAGCTGGAGCTGCTACTATCATAGGACGAAGATACAGGAAAAGATGAAGGAAAACAGCCTTGCTAGATTTGTTTCTCCCAACTGACTAGTACTCTGGGGGGAAAATTAAGCTGGATGCCTATCTCACTCCTTACACCAAAATAGAATCCAGACGAATCAAAGATGTAAACATAAAAAAAAGTATGCAGAAGAATACCATAAGGACATTTCGGTAAATAGTTTCATAGTTCCAGAATGGTGAGGGCAATTTTTTAAACATCAAGTCAAGAATAGAAACCAAACAGGAAAGACTGACAGATTGTACTACATAAAAATATAAACCTTCTGTTTGACCAATAAATAAACTTGGAAAAATATTTTCAACATATGTTACAGACAAAAGGTTACCATTACTCATAGAGACATAGAACTTTACCGAAAAGCAAGGGAAAAAATGAACATCACTAAAAGAAAAATGAGTTAGCATATGACCTAGAAATTCTATTCCTAGGTATGTATCCAAGAGAAGTGAAAACATATGTCTGCACAAAAACTTATACATGAATGCTCATGGCAGGATTATTTACAACAGCCAAAAAGTGGAAATGACCCAAATGTCTATAAATAAAATGTGATATATGCATGCAATGGAATATTGTTCAACAACAAAATGGAATGAAGTACTGTTTCTTCCTAGATATAACATGGATGAAACTTGAAAACATCCTAAGTAAAAAAAAAAAAAAAAGCCAATCACAAAAGACCACATCTTACATCATTCCATTTATATGAAATAGGCTAATCAATAGAGACAAAAAGTAGATTAGTGATTGCATGAGGTTCAGAGGATTGGGGAAAATAGAGAGCGACTGCTAATTGGGGTGTAGTGTTTCTTTTGGGGATGAGGAAAATATTCTAAAATTGTGGTGATTGTTACACAATTCTATGAATACAACCCATTGAGCTGTATTCTTTAAATGGGTGGATTATATAGTATGTGAATTACATCTCAATAAACCTGTTACATTTTTTTAAATTAATGTTCTTGATAATAGGATCAAATTTTGATTCAAAGTAAAAAGATATTAAATTGGAAGAATGGAGCCAATTATAGTGAAAGTTTTATTCCACAATGAAAATACAGACACCTCTAAACTTTAAGTACCAAACAGCATGTCATCAAAATATATAATGCAAAAAACTGTTGTAAATACAAGAACTTAAAAAAAAAAAAAAAAAAAGGACTCAGTTCTTATCCCATGACAGATCAACGGCACTAAAGTAAGCAGCTCTATACACCACTTGATTAATCAAATTGACAAGACAGAACCAATAGATAAATTTCAAACTCTAAACCCACACAAAAAAAGCATATTCTTTTTAAGTACCCATGGAGTACTTACAGAAGTTAACTCTAAAGGAAACCTTAGTAAATTCACCAAAGTAGAAAGAGTACATAGCATATTTTTCAAATACAAGACATAAAACCTAATAATAAAAACCTAGCACACAAAAAAAACTAACAGAAAAAGAAAGAAAACTAAATCACTAAGAAATAAATTACCTCTTGAAAAACTTTTGTTTCAAACAGAAATCAAAACTGAAATTGCAATAGACTGTATGCTCTACAAATTCTAAGACTTGGTTACTCCTTTTCAAGTGTTTTGCAAACTGTACTTTTGCAAAGAAGCATAACTAGATAGATGCTAGGTTTCCTTCCCACTATATATCATTGGCTTCAGTTGGTGTTAAAACTAACCTATGTCCTTTTATTTGTCCTTGTACACCTAATTGTGCTTTTTTAATTACTTTTTTACAAATGTCCATTTATATCTAAAGCACCACGAAACCCACTTTTATAATTTGTTTATTTTCTTTCTGTTTAGTAAGTCTAGCTTAAAGGCAATGAATTTTCCACTGATGGTAGCTTTGGTTGCTCCCCAGAAGACAAACATTTAAAACTTTTTTCCTGATTATAAAAGTAATATTTTTGTAAATAAAAAAGTAAACATTCAGTAATGTATGACTTAGATGAGAAAGTACTTTGCTTTCCATAATTTCTCCCCACCACACCACCCACTCCCTTAACTAATGTTACAATTTGAATATTCCTTCAAATTTGTTCTAGGCTATTAATAAGAATATACATGTATATAATAATAATCTCTCTTTAACTGAAATGGAATCATACTTTCACATTTGACATAAAATTATTTTCACTTACCATATAACTGGCAAGTTTCCATATTAGTAAATATAGGCTTCTCTCAATGGTGACTTATGGATGCAATTATATGTATTTAACAGGGCTGCTATTGATTGATGTTTTGGTTGTTTCCAATTTTTGAATATTATAAATACTGCTGCAATGAACATTCTTACACATCTTTGCACACTTATACAAGTGATTGCTACTATAAGATTCCTAGTTTTCTCATTATCATTTCACAGGTACCAAAGTTGCCTAGGACCACAAACAAGGTTGTCTAGGACCATAAACCCCATTTTAAAACAGCATGATAAAAGAAACAATAAGTGCCTGCCTAAAATGGTTTCAGGATAGGTGGCAATGGAAGACCTCCCCACCTCCCTACCAAGAGGGCTACAAATAGAGACCTGAAGGAAGAAAAAAGTAGGAGAATTTCAGTTTTACAAATGTGTGAAAGCAAAGTTGTAGGTTTCAAAACTTTGGGGGTACCACAGATTGACCTCCCTACTGACTCTCAGCAGTCAATGCAGGTAAAAATTCACAAGCATGCTGCTTTGACCATTCTACCAGTCCATGTGGCTACACAGAAGTAACCAGGCACAGGAGAGGCTAATTCTAAGCAAGAAAGACTTCTGCTGGGATGTTGTTCTCACTGTTGCCAAGGGAGAACTGAGCCCACCTGGAGTGGGGAGCAGAACAGGGAGCCCACACAGCCAAGAAATCCTACCTAGAGGGGACAACAGGAGTAACTCAAGATAACAGGAATGAATTCACTTGAAAACAGAAAAAAAAGGAGCTATTTATTTTTAAAAGCTCCAAATAATAAATATTAATAATAAAATAGATAAACCAGTATACTATCAGGCTGAGCAAAGTCTACGCTGGCACACAAGAAGGAATACCAGTGGGGTGCAAGGTAAGGTTTGATTAGAGATAAAGCGGGAAAGGTAGGCAGGCACCAGATCATGTAGAGTCCTGGGCATCACACTGAAGAATGTGGACTATCTCCAGGGGGCAATTGGGACTAACTGGCGTCTTTCTAAACCGAGGAGTACATGATTACTTTTCATTCTTAGAGCAATTGCTACGGCAGTAGGATGGAGGGAGGGAAATTTGAAGCAGAAAGAACAGAGATTTTAGCCATGTTCCAAATGAGAAGTAAGGAGGATTGGTCCAGACAGCGACAGTAGAAGTGGAGAACCTGGTTCTTAGTGAAAGAAGTAGAGAGGGAGGAAGCATAAGATCACA
This sequence comes from Hippopotamus amphibius kiboko, assembly GCF_030028045.1. Taxonomy (NCBI): domain Eukaryota; kingdom Metazoa; phylum Chordata; class Mammalia; order Artiodactyla; family Hippopotamidae; genus Hippopotamus; species Hippopotamus amphibius. Next base: position 19,088,379 of record NC_080197.1, read on the forward strand.
TCCAGTTTTATGGTTGGGTAAATGTTTTCTTATCTATAAAATGACAATAATCAAATCAGGTTAGTGTTAAGATTATTTATATAGATTGGGTCTGCTGTAAAGTTAACCTACACCCCACTTTGTTCCAAAAAAGATTTAATGTCTCTTAAATCAAGGTAACAGAGTGAAAGCAGTGTAAAAGACCCCCACAAGTGTGAAATCTGACCACTGATGACAAGCACTGACACCTTCTTGAACACCTGAGTGTTTAGTGACCAAGCTTGCAGTGCTGTGCAGGGCAGGCAGAGGGGTTGAAGCGACTCAGCAGGTGATTACAAGTGTGACCTTGGGCCTGGGAGAAAGGCCAAGGTTTAGGAAACCAGTCTGTGGGTGGTGAGCTCAGTGGGTCTGGAACCAGGGCACTCACTGTGAGCTAGACACCACGCCAGACCTATTGTACGGTTTATCTCATTTAATCCTGGGAGCAAACTTGTGAGGAAATTATTTTTTTTAAAAAAGACTTTAAAGATGAGAAAATGTGAGGCTTTCAGAGGTTGATTAGCCTCCTCAGTGGGAATCCAAGGGACTCACGCTGACTTCTCTGTCCTTTTCCAGTGATGCATAACACTCTGCGTCTGAAAGGGCAGAGCTGTGGTTCTACAGAAATATGACCCCAGCAGCTCTGCTGGGCTGCAGCCCACGCAGGTGTCGAGGACTGCCTGGTGGGGGAGGGCGGGCCTAGCAGGTGGTGCTTCTGGGGGAAGAGCAAGCCCTGTCTCCTCTCTTTGTGGTTATTTGTCCTCCTTCCTCCAGCAACAAGCGGCCCCTGGATTCCTCCCTTCCCCTGGCAGGACCCTGCGGGCGGCTCTCATGCTCTCCTCTGCGGTCACTCCTGGCCTCATCTCTCAGTGATGCTGACCCCACTGTCCCTCCCAGGGGTTCGCTCAGCTGCAGGTCAGAGCTCAGTCTTGTGGCTGCAGCAGGACCTCTCGCCTCTGAGGCTATGACTCTCCCACTAGGCTTGCAAAACAAGGGCATTGCATTGCTAATTCTTTGCAGGTGGGTTAGGTAGGACTTTGGAGTTGGCAGGATTCTTTGTCCCTCCAACAACATCTCCAAGGGAAACAGATGCTGTGTTAAACCAACAAAACATTTGACAAAATTACCCAGTGTCAATTTTAACTAGTCACCTACTCTCATCGTTCACAGCCAGCCACCTCTCTGGTTCCCAACTCCACTTAATCCTAAACTTGGCATTTCTGGCTGCCCCAGAAGTGGGGAAATCCTGCTAGGACCCCTCCACCCCTGCTCACCCCTGAGCTGACTCTCAGAGGTCGGGCATGGCTTGGCTCTATGACAGGACCCCTATACTAACCTGGCCAAGCCTTGATTCACTTCTACTGAGTCCTGCGTTGCCCACCCAAATTCCCCACCCCACATAGACACACATGCCTCCCATGAGACCGGCTGTCCTGGGTGACCACCAGCCACCAGGAGGGGGGATCTTCAGGGGCAGATCTTGGGTAGCCAGTTTTACCCAGCACAACAAGAGGAATAAAAGAAGTTGGAATCTGTGGGTGCAAATGCTGGGGGAAGCGAGTGTAAATCCTGGTCTGCACTAAAATCAGGGTCATGGAAACAAAGAGGAGGGGGAGGGAAAGAGCCTGGTCAGAGCAGGGAAGGAGGTGGGGAGGCAGGGCAGAGGCCAGGAATCTCACCAATGCTTTGTGGGCAGCAGGGGCAGGATGCTTGGGAGAATCCTGCCAGCGGAAAGGCGAAGCCAGGATTGGAGCCAACAGTCAGGGCATGCCAGGGCCAGGGTACAGCCCCTTGTGTCCTGGTGTCTCAGTGGACCCATGTCCCTCTCCAAACCTAGGGTTGCAACCTCAGTCCCAGGCCTGACCCCAGGAGCAAGTCCTGGAGCGCAGATCAGCATCCAGAACCTGGAAGAGCAGGACTCAGAAGCAAAGAAGGTTCTAGAGTCTCGGGAGCAATGCTCAATGAGGCACATGCTTGGAGCTCACCTAATGTAGAGACACGGCAGTTCAGGGAGGCAAGAGGGCCCGCCCACAGTCTGGGTCACTCATTCAGCCTCCACTGGCACCCCACAGTGAAACACGGTCTGATCTTCAGGCATCCTGGGAGACCCCAAGGGCCAGCACTCAGCCAGGGTCTCAGATACTCGCCTTGGGCTGTCTCTACCAGAGATGGGGGGTCCTGGGCAACCTGGTTCCCCTGCCAGGGTTTTCCAGCCCCCGTCCTAAATGAGTATATGCTCATAAATATTTGATGAATAAATAAATGAGGTGAAGGGACAGAAAAGACTTTAAGGGGGGAAAGGCAACAGTCATAAAGAAAATGGGGATATTTTTGAGGAGCTACTGTGTAATTTGCATTATATCCACACAGCAGCCAGGGCTGAGAGAAGGGGGAGTGCCTTTCCAAAACTCAGACCAAATCAGGCCACCCCCCAGCTTAAAATCCTTTAACGACTCCCTACTGTAATCAGAGGAAAGTCTAAAAGCCTTCAGGACACTTACGGGGTCTCCAGTGAACTGGACACTGCCTGCCTTTCCAGGCTCACCTCTGGCCAGACCCAGCCATGCACCCCCACTAGTCGGCCCTGCCTGCTCTGCCCTCTGCATCCCAGTCTACAGGGCATCAGACTTACTTTCATACTGTTCTGCCATTGTTTTTTTCACTTACTACATCATCGACATCTTGCTACACCCACGTTTAGGTACATACCTGAAACTTTACATGCATGAACTCATTTAATCCTCTCCACAAATCTCTGAGATCGGGATATTTATACCCATTTTACAACCACCAAAGAAATTGAGGCTGAGAGGTTTAGGGACTTGTCCAAAGGGATGTCTCATGGTAAGCCATGCTCCTCCCATGGGGTACCTGTCAATCAGCTCCAAAGCGGACAGTAAGCACAGGACAGCAGGGGCTATAACAGGCTTCTCACAGAGCAGGGACCTCAGAAATACTGGGTGGTGGTCTTCCTTTAGACAGGCTCCTCAGGAATACGACTGGGAAAACTGGCCTGGGGTGAGCAACTCGTCACAATTTGCCTAGGACTTTCCAGGTTTCAGCATTGAAAGTTCCACATCCTGGGTAACCCATCAGTCCTTGTTTGGAACTCAAAGTTCTGCAACCTGGGAATACCTCCCCTGCCTCAGTTCCAAGCAAGTGTGGGGTCACCTAGTCACCCCCACTCAGGTCAGCTTTCTTGTTCATGAGATGAGGAGTCCAGGGATCAGGAGGGCTCCTGGCAATGAGCTCAGAGGCAGTATTAAAGCTACAATTCCGATCATCTAACTGTATGAGACATGCATTCAGGCACAGCAAGACCCAGTCAGAAACTGAGGTGGAGGGAAAAGGAGCCCCCATGATGGTCAGGGGCTGGCCAGGAAAGGCTGGAGCTGGGCAGGGCAGGGGCCAGAGGGGAAACCCCAGTCCACATCCCCAGCTGTCTCATGTGCAGCTGTGACCCCGGTTGCTAGCACAGTATCTCTGTGCACATTGAGTGAATGGATGTACACATGCCATGCGGGGCCATCACAATTCAACAGCCGACTTCCAACAGATCCTCAGACCACCAAAAGGACACAGCTCAGTGGTACAGCTGCTAACGCACAAGTTGGATCATGGGAGAAGACGCAAGAGGCCAGGAGGGACAAACCCATTCAAGACAGCTTTGGGAGCCTTGCTGCCAGAAGGCTGACGGCTGTTGATGCTTCTTGGGAGAGAGGCTGCCCTTTCAGGATCCAGCCATGTCTTCTCCTCCTAGGGGAGCCGAGGCAAACATAGCCAAGAAGACAAGCCTTTCACTGAGGCCTCTCCAAAAGTCTTCATTGTGAGTATCTCATCATCATTAGCTAAAATTCAAGGCCAGTCAAGCAGGGTTTTCCTTCTGCGACCACTTCTAACTTGTAAAGCGCTTTAACAGTCATTGCTGCAAGCCTCTACTTGCCGGGTCTCAGTGGTCAGGGCTGGGAAGCAGCAGCAGCGCCATCTGGTGACTCTTTTGAGAACATCACAGGGCTATTTCAGTCCCTTCACCTGCCTGGGTATGTACCTCACACGCCGAGAATTCACAACTTTGGATATCTTCATAAGGACATCTGCCCTGCTATTTAACAATCTAATCCACTGCTCACCCTTTATAAAGATCAAAAAACAAAATGCATCTCCAAATTCAGTGTGGATTCAATGACCTTTGGTTTTTCAGAAAACTCAGAGCTTCCCACAGTAAATCCAACCTTGCTGAGCTAACTGGGATGCAATACCCAGGTGGAAACTAGAGAAAGACTACACTTCCCAAGTCTTCATTCTCCCCCTGTGGAGGCACACCCTTTTGCTCATAAAAGGAAATACGGTAGTTGTCTGCCATGCTGCTTATAGTCTAGTTGGGATGTCTGGCATAAGTCAAATGATTCTTGAAATATTAGTGCCCTGGAGAAAGTGCTATAAAGGAGAACACAGGTGCCGTGAGTCAGTGTGATGGGGCAGGAAGTATGATAAGGCTTCCCCTGGGATGCTTAAGCTGAACCTAGAAGTCTGAATTCTCTTCCAGGACACTCAGAGAGGACATGAGCTTTCCGTGCATTATATCTACAAGCCTGAGGGAGATGACAGCTGAGAACAATGGGATTTGAACTGACCCCCAGTTTAGGGGGTGTTTTATCTGGTTGCCTTTCACGACCCCACCACCACTGCGAGATACACACACATACACACACACGTGCGCACAGACATGCACTATTCATTTCTCATCTCTTTGTGCTGAAGAATTAAATTATGTGCCGATGAGAACTGCAGTCAGATGGAGTCCTGCTCAGGTGGGGAAGAGCTCAAAGCCTCTTTAAAAGGTAACTTTATCTCTGAGGCTCAGAGAAGGTGTGTAGAACAGCAGCTGAGATAGCCCCAGGGCAGTGAGTCTCCAGCCTGAGTCCCCCGAGGAAGGGAAGATGGGGTTACAGCTCAACACAACTGGATACTTCATAGATGCAGAAATTCAGGGACCTTCAAGCTCAGCTCCTTCTGTTATTTGACCGATAGTGGAATGCATGGCTCCAGCATGATTTGACAAATTAACTTCTCTGAGGCATCTCATAATTTGAAAAATGAAATTAAGAATCTCTGTGTTGCAAGGAGGCACATGCTCTGTTCTGGTCCCTGGGGCTGGACTCCTTCCCCTGAAAGCCCCTGCTTTCTCCTGCCCTGCATGATAGGGAATTATTTCACCAAATATTACTGGTTCTTTTTTTTTCTGGAAAAAGAAACCCTCAAAATTCAAGGTTTTTAATTTGTATGAATGTCATAAAGAGTAGATTTTTTAGAACATTTTCCATACTGATACAAATAAATCATTGTATAAATAAGCTAGTAAAAAGATACAGCTCTCCTCTGCAGAAGCGTATCCGTTAATAAACACAGAAGCAATGATGGAAATAGAAAATCACCAGTAGGCAAACTCCCCGGTAATAACTGTCACAAGCAAATACCATCGTGAGCACAATGAGAAACGGGATATTTGCATAACTTCAAAGTGTCTCCCCTAAGATACTTCTTAAATACAAGCAGGAAAATAGTAATTTCGTGGTGAAGAAACCTAGCAGACACAAACAATAAGATAGTTCAACATCTGTGATATGATGTCCTGAGAAGGGCAGAACGTGACCTCTGTGATATTCTTGCCAAAAATGCATAACCTCAATTAATCATGAGGGAACACCAGACAAACCCAAACTGAGAGTCATTTACAGAAGAACTGGCCAGTACTCTTCAAAAATAATCAAGGTTATGAAAGACTCCCCTCACCCCCCAAAAAAAACCCTGAGAAACTCTCATAGATTAGAGGAAATTAAGAACACACTACAGGGGACTTCCCTGGTGGTCCAGTGGGTAAGACTCCACGCTCCCAGTGCAAGGGGGCCTGAGTTCAATCCCTGGTTGGGGAACTAGATCCCACATGCATGCCACAACTAAGAGTCTGCATGCCACAACTAAAGATCCTGCATGCCTCAACAAAGACCCGGCACTGTCAAAATAGATAAAATTTCTTTTAAAAGTTCATTCAGGTTTTTCCGTAAGATGTTATGGAAAAACCTGAATGAACTTTTTGGCCAACCCAATATATTATATACATAATAATGTATCATATATATATATATAATAGTCTCAGAATGAGGGTGGCTGAGTCAAAATGTAAGCAAAGTTTATATTTTGATCATACTTCCACCAACAGTGAATGAAAGTGACCATTTTCCTGTACCCTGAGAAACAATAAATATCAGTATTTTTCCAGTTTTTCAATAGAATGGGTGAAAGATGAATTATTGAATATTTAGCCTATCTGAATGTCACTCCAAGGCCTCTGCCCATACTGCAAGGGAGCCTCGGGTGCCTGGAGTGAAGTTATATCTCTCTGCTTGATGGCCATGTCACTAGGCTCTGTGGTCCCCCTCCCTCATTGTATCATGGGGGGGTCTGTGTGCCCAGTAGAATCAAGCAGAAGTGATAGTATGTGGTTTCCGAAGCTAGTTCATGAAAAGGCATGTGGCTTCCCCCTGCTCTCCCTTGGATCACAGCCCTGGTGGAAACCAACTTCCATGTGAAACTGACCCCCAGGCCCTCTATGGAGAAGGCCTCATCAACACTGCACCACGAAGAACCGAGGCCTCCTGCCAACAGCCATGTGGTGCACCATCCTGAAAGCAGTTTACCCAGCCCTGGTCACGTGTTCAGAGGACTGCAGCCCAGGCCAACATCTTGATGGACACGCCCTAAATTAGAACGACCCAACTAAGCCACTCCCAGACTCCAGTGCTCAGAAACCACGTGGGATAATAAATGTTATTTTAAGCCTCTAAGTTCTGGACTACTTTGTTGTGCAGGGATAGATAACTAATACACTGTCTGGTCCTCACTTTCCTCATCTAGAAGCTGGGAATGATCATACTTATAATGCCCACTTCACAGAGAGAAAGGAGCTGAAAGCACCTGCCACCTGCCTGGTCCACGAGCACTAGTGTCTGTTCACCTCTCTCGTGGGGAGGCCCTTGTCACAGGCTGTCAGGACTGACTAAACAGAGAGGAATGTTTTGAGTTGCAATGCCTTTGACCTTTGCATTTAAAATCCATGTCAAAATAGTTTCTAGTTCATTTCCAGACACAATATTCTGAGAATGAAGCAGGGAGTGAACTCTGTTGCAATGTATTCCCTCCCCTTTTATTTGATAAAATTATTACAAAAGCAAATGGTCCAGTTGCTCTAGTCTTTGGAGAGCTGCCAAACCCCTCTATTAGTGATCAGGGAGTGGCCGCTGGGGACGCTGGCCAGTGATGACCTGGTGAGGAGGAATAGCCTGGCCTTAGTGTGGCCTTAGTGTAGATGCCAGTACAGGAAACACACCTTAGTTTCCAAGCAATGTGAACACACATACAGAAGATAAATTGTTCCTCCTTTCTCATCTGATGGGTATTCCCAGAGAATGGACCGAGCCCAGGGGTATTGGGGGTGAGAGGGTGGGGAGGGAAGCCAGGAGCCATGAAGACTGCAAGGATGCTGGTCCCCAAGCATCCAGCCCAGTGAACTGAGCTAGGGACACAGGAACGACTGACTGCTCCTCTACCTTTGAGCAGCCCACACTCTGCCAAGCCAGACCAGCTTGGGGCCTCACTGGAGCATCCTTGGAAGCCCAAGCACCTCCTGCTTCCCTCCCACAGGTCAAGTTCCACCCAGGCTGTGACTAGCGCTGCTCTCCACTCTGCCATTCAATTGCATGGTCAGCAATTGCAGCTTTCCCACAGGACGGCCACCTTCAAGGGCATGGGGATATCTCCCTCCAGCTGTGTTTGCAGCTATTTCTCCTCTTCCCAAAGAGTGACCAGCATCTTTCTGCTTAGTCCTCCATGCCAAAGAACTTAGGTGGATTTCCAGGCAAGGAGTCAGAATGTTTTAGATAGACAGCATTCTGAGTCTTATTCAAAATTATTTCTCAGCCTGGTTGCCAGCCAGAGCCCAGGTTGGAGCCTTTGTCTTGCCTCCAGCCAAGCTCCCTACTCTCTCAGGACACTTTCCCTGGAAAATGGAGTGGCCTCTGTCCCTGTCTTTGTTTCATTGTTAATAACTATGTCCAGAGCCATTAATCCCAACAGTCTCTCTGTCCATCTCTTAAAAGTATTGTGAGCTCTAGACACTGTGCCTACTGGATAAATCCACCCACCCCAATGCCAAAGGCCAGAGACCACCTCTTTGAAACCATTCAATTTCTCCAGAAGAGCCTACCCCATTTTGTTGTTTGGCCATTCGGAGTTGGGAGTAGGGAGCTGACTTTTCTATAAACATAACTTTGTTTAATTCCCATTTCTCAGCCACACCCCTTCAGCTTAGCCTGTGCTGTAGCTGACATCTTCAGGGCTCATGCACTCAAGCAAAAGTTCCTTCAGGTACCACCTGCCATCTCCTTTCCGACTTCTAGAACTTTCTTGAAATCTCTTACCTGCTAATGATCTTTGTCCCGTTCTTTGAATTACTGTGGCTTGCTTCCTTTTTCATTTCTGTCGTGGGGTCTCAGGAGGGAGAAGAGCTATGTATCATGAATCCACCACCTTTAACCAGAAGTCTCTTCACATTTTATCATTTAGAATGCTTTCAGCTGCATGTAACAGAATAACTCAAGTCAGCCTATTCGATAAGGAAAGGTATAGGCTTGTGTAAAAGGAAAGTAAGAGGGCTCCAGGGTCAGCTTGATTTAGTCCTGCAGCTCCTGCAGCTCCAGCCCCTTGAATCCCCTGGGGCAAATGGCTAAGCAATTCCTAACTACATACCCATACCATGAATCTAGAGGATGACTGCCAGTCATTCAATAGTGCCAAAGCCTCACAGAACCAGCCAAAGAGGCAGCCAGCTCTATGAGGGAAAGCACAGCTCTGGAGGGGACAGGGCCAGCCTCACCAGCTAAGGCAGAGTGGGACCTCTGTTCACTCAAGCAGATATAAGTAAGCTTTGGTGAGACAAGTCAACTATCGGACAGCCAGCTGATGGAAAGGGGTGGCAGGACCTGGAGAGTGAAGCAGGACCCTTGGCCTCAATGGACCACATAACAGACCAACCAGGTGCCCAGACAGGATCTTGCCGTAGACAGATCCTACCACACTGTATATACCGCACTGAATACCACTGTATTCCTCATTTTATAGAAGATGAAACTGAAATACAGAGAGTAATTGGCTTGCCCAGGGTCATACATCTAGAAAGTTCATTTGCTGAGAGTCAGCCCTGGAAATGGCCCATCCTTATCTGAAAAAGGAACAAGGGGAGAGAGGAGAGAAGAGGGACACTGGGATTTAAGATGGAAAGAAACATTCTCACTGAGGGAATGTGCTGACGTTAGGGTCAGGGGCCTGGGGTTCTGGCTCTCACAGAATCCAATGTGTGGTACACACTCTAGCTTCACCAACCCGTGACTCCAGTAACCTGCAGTGTCCTAACTAAAGCTACTCACTTGGTCTCACCTGCGGTTTTTGTGTCATGGTTGCTTCTTGAATCTGATTAATAGAATATTTCTCTTATCCACTTTTTCATACGTGGTGTCACTTGACCTAATTTATGTGTAGAAGCACTACACGTTGGTTGCCAGTACCCTGTGTGTAAGATACACACTTGTGTGCCGAAAGTATCTCCCTTCAGGCTTGTAATACCCTGCTACATGGAAGACCAATGAGGGAAATATTTATATTCTGTATAAAAACAAAATCAAATGTATCTACTAAAATCATTCATCTAAAAATTTAACTTGTTTTCAAATAAAAATAAAAATGCATTTCTGATACGCCCCAAAAAAAAAAAAGTATCCAGTGTGTGACCATGAGTGATGACCATCCACCTCTGAGACTCAGTTTCTTTCACTGGAATTCAGGGAGACAAAGTAATACCTAAGTGCATGTACATAGTAAGTGGTGGGGTCAGGACCCAACTCCAGATCAACCAGCTGGAGGAGACCTGACTCCTGAATCCTGTGGTCTGGGGAGGAGGCGGGGGATGCGGAGCCCCAGGTGGAAGAGGTGTATGTGGCCGGCACAGAGTCATGTCCCAGAGAAAAGCTGGGTGAGGTCAAGCCAAGCTTCAAGAAACTGGCTGCAGTTAGGGATAGGAACCGGGTGTGGAGCCAAAATGTGAAGGTGGGGGACTGAGAGCACTTAAATCTGAGGACCAGAGGACCAGGCAAAGGGTTGCAGCCTGGAGGAAGCTGGAGGCAAAGTGAATGGACAGCAGCTGCTGCTTACACAGCCCCAGCACAGGCTGACGGAGAGGAGCAGCCCTTCCTACCCCAGGCAGACCACGTGAACCCTCAGCAAACCCTGCCAGTCCCAGTGCACAGAGGCCACGGGACCCTGGTCATTCTGGAAAGTGAGGAAGCTCCCCTCGGGCTCCAAGAGCTGGGAAGCACGCATTCCTTCCTTCCTTCATTCCTTGGTCCAATATTTTTTAGGTCAGCCATACAGAGGCATTTTGTTCGACGTGGGGGCCTCAGAATGGTCCTAGAGAGTTCAGATGCCACACTCCAAGGAAGGCAAGGAGGAACGAACCACGGGGCCCGTTGCAGGTGTGGCGATACCCAGCTGTGGCCCTTCATGCACTGTTGTCCTGATTTGCAACGTGGAATGAAACAGCAGGTACTGTGCTCACCCTGCTGGGGTTTTGGGAACCACACAATATGTTTGATTGACAGTCTCTTTTAGAAGCTTAATTTTTTTAACATTAAAGACTTAAATCAATAATGTCCTCATTTCGGTTTCTCTGTGATTATGTCCTTCGTGTCCTGTTTACTATTCAGTAACAAGCTTTCTAAAAATCACAGTCTCTGTCATCTGTAACAGAAAAAGTCAAGGGAAGCGGGAAAGAGGAAGAGAAAGGAATTACCATAGGATGAACACCGACTATGCGCCAGGCACTGTTCCAGTGACATTATATCTATTGTCTTAGGTCAGCCTCCCCACCACCACAAAAGGAACACGTGGCTGTAATCCTCATTTCATAAATTACGAATCTGAAGCTCAGAGAGGAAAAGAGATTTCTCCAGGGTCACACGAAAGAACAGAGCCTGGATTGGAACTCTCTAGTCTGTTGGATTCCAAACCCAACCTCTTCCACTGCTTTCTTTGTTAATTTCCTCCACTCAGAGCCCCTGTCCAATAATAGGACCACATGGTGCCAAGGACCTTCCTCTGGCAGGAAGATCCTCTGTTTTCAGGCATAGATCACAGAGCAGATGGGAAAGATCTTCGTGTCTCCCTGGCTGGGCCCCTCAGGTAATGCTGGACCTCCTGAATCGCCCCTGGGATGGGAGGGGGAGACCCAGATCTCCTGTCTACAGAGGGCCAGGGAATTAGCCTGAGAAGCAAAATTTTAATGTGCAGGGTCCTCAATTTGGGACCGGGAGTGGAGTCACTGTGACAGCGTTTAAATCCTAGAAGAAAATAAGTGGTATCCTAGGACTGAATGGCCAGCTGTGCAACTGGAGGCAGGAGTCTCAGCTTCTTTGCTACTCTCTAGCTGGGAGACTTTGGGTGTGCCCTTTTCTGAGCCAGAATTTCCTCGTCAATAAAATGAGACCCCTCTTATCTTCCACGAGGGTTGGAATGATTAAATAATAGGTTGTACAGAAGAGTTTCTGGGGGTTTTCCTACATTGGTGTCCACAGAAGGGGCCAATGTTTCCATGTTCTGTGTTGGGGCCACTGGTTGGCATGGAGACACAGAAGAACTCAGTGGTCAGAGTCCTAGATGAGGTTTTCCTGTGCCCTGTAAGATGTGTCCTTGAATCATAGGTCAATTGTGTGGTCAGGGATACCCAAACTTAAGGTATAATAACACCTTAGATCAATTAAAGCAGTATACTTGAGGGTGGCACCCAGGCATAAGCATTTTTTAAAGCTGCCCAGGTAATTGCAACATGCACCCAAGGTTAAGCTGCCGGCTGAACACCCTCCTCCAAGAGGCCTATCTTAGAGAAGCAGGCTCCTTAGAGCCCCTAGCTGAGCCCAGCCAGGCACAATGATGAACGAGCCTGCACTGATTGGGAAACCTAATTGCCTTAAGGTTCTGTGCAGAGCCAGCCGGGACTTAATCATTCCACTCACATCCAAATGTTTACTCCAAATAGTCATTACCACCTGGAAGGGGCTTGCAGGTAGCGGGGGAAGAGGAGGCGGGGAGAGGCAGCAGAGCTCAGCATACCCTGTGAGGGGAGCAGGCTGTTTGCAGAGGCTGCTGTCCCCCGTCATCCGTTGCTCAACGCTCCCTCCCGCCCCCCTGAGAGATTTCTTGAGTTAAGTGTTTGCACTTTAAGGCTCCAAGGCCTGAATCATCTGATTCTGCGTGGCGCAGGTGCTGGGGCTTAGGAACCTATGGTAGGTGATTTGCATAAAGTGAGCGATGTGCATGGAGTGGAAAATGTGCATGCAGTAAACAGCTAAGGGGAGGACAAAATGATGGCCCAGAAATGGCCTAAAATAATGTGTTAATTTCTAGCCCCAGTGTAATCTGAATGCGTCTCAGAAAAGTGAGCATCTGTCTTCAAAGAGAGAGAGAGAGCTACCCACGACGGCTGGCAATCTCGGCTCCTGTCCTGAGAGTGATGGGGACTAAGAATGATGGGACCCAGGAAGCGTCCTGGGGGGCCAGGCACCTGGTCCTTCCACACCACCACTGCCTCTCAGCTCAGTGCTATCCGTGCGCTTGGTTCATGCCCACATTCAGCTTCAAAAAGGAGCTCCTCCACCTGACTATGAGCTCACAGAGGGCAGGTGATGTATCCGATTCAGCTCCACACCCCAGCATTCAGCACAGGGCACAGCACTGGACCAGTTGGGAATGTTTGCAGCTGCAGGTAACAGAAATCTCAACTAACAATGGCTTAAACCATAAAAACATTCAGTGTACTTAACAAGAAGGTCACAGGTAGATTGGGGGAGGGGAAACAACAATCTCGTGAAGAATCTAAGCTGGAATCCTCCCATCTGCTATCCTCAAGCCTTTTGCCCTGTTAAAACACTCAGATTTGAGGACTGATTTGTTATAGCAGCATAACCTAGCCTATCACAATTAATACAGCTGTAGAGGCAGATTCTCATAGAAGCCTAGCAAAGAAACTGGAACCTTTTCTAATATCAAGAAGTCCAGCATCCCTAGAAGATTCAGGTTTCAATACCCTCTGTGGTCTCCAGCATGCTCAGCAGAGTTCATTTTAATCCACTCTCTACCAGTAATTTATTGCACAAATTACTTAGCCTCCCTGTATTTCTGTTTCCCCATATATTCACTGGAAATTATAATATTGCCTGCTTCATAGGATTGCTGTGAGGACTAAAGAGATAAGACCTAGCAATTTTACTTTTAGGAAATTTTTCTACAGATAAACTCACACCTGTATGCAAAGAAACACACAGGAGGATTTTTCACTGTCCTGTTTTCTGTAAACACATAGGAAGATTTTTCACTGCCCTGTTTTCAAAGGACTGTGAACATCCTAAATACCCCTCCAAAGGAAAATGGTTAACAAGTTATTACACATCCACAAAATGGGATACCACAGAGCTTTAAAAATAAATAAATAAAATAGATCTCTTTGAGCTAAAATGAAAAAAATTGTTGAGATATATCACTACACATAAAAATTGAGGAGCCATACAAAGTATATGAAAATGCAATTGTTTATTTTTTATCTAAAGGACATGCCCATATAAGGTGGTTCATAAATTTTAAAAATTCTAAAATGACATCCAAGAAACAGTGTTTCCTTCTTAAGGAGGGAAACTGAGAGTCTGGGATGGGAAGGGAACTTATATTTTACTATATATCTTCTTATACTATTTTAATTTTACATTTATTATTTTTAATAAGTGATCACATAAATAAAGTGCTTAGTGGCTTCCCTGGTGGTGCAGGGGTTAAGAATCCATATGGCAATGCAGGGCACATAGGTTTGATCTCTGGGCCGAGAAGATCCCACATGCCACGGAGCAACTAAGCCTGTGTGCCACATCTACTGAGCCTATACTCTAGAGCCCAAGAGCCACAACTATTGAGCCCACATGCCACAAATACTGAAGCCCTTGAGCCTAGAGCCTGTGCTTGGCAACAAGAGAAGCCACCACAATGAAAAGTCCAGGCACCACAACAAAGAGTAGCCCCAGCTCTTCACTACTGGAGAAAGCCCGCACACATCAACGAAGACCCAATGCAGCCAATAAATAAATAAATTTTTAAAATAAAGTGCTTAGCACTCAGTGCCAATGAGTATTAAACATTATTGTTGGGACTTCCCTGGTGGCACAGTGGTTAAGAATCCACCTGCTAATGCAGGGCACACAGGTTCGATCCCTGGTCCAGGAAGATCCCACATGCTGCAGAGCAACTAAGGCTGTGCACCACAACTACTGAGCCCACGTGCCACAGCTACTGAAGCCAGCACACTCTAGAGGCCCGCATGCTGCAACTGCTGAGCCTGTGTGCTTCAACTACTGAAGCCCATACGCCTAGAGCCGGTGCTCTACAAAAGAAGCCACAGTAATGAAAAGCCTGAATGCAGCAATGAATAGTAGCCCATGCCCACCACAACTAGAGAAAGCCCATGCAAAGCAAAAAAGACCCAATGCAGCAAATAAATAAACAAACAAACAAATAAATAAATGTTGTTGATGTTATTGTAGTGGATTCTTTTTTATTTGTTTTGGCTAACATGGCATATGAGGGACTCCTGCCTCTGGCTCCCTTGAAATGTCTGGCTCCTACCTCCTTGCCTTCTTCCCTTTTCTCCAAGGAAAATGAGAAACAGGAAACTATGGAGACCAAATTCCTATTTTCAGTCTTCTCTGGAAGGAACAATTCCACCTGGACATGTGTGCATGCCAACATAGCCCCAGCTGCCTCTCAGAAAAGATATGAGGTTCAGCTAAAGGTGCTGGGAATGTGGCAAGATTACTCCAGCAGATGGAATCCTGCTGCTGCACCCCAGGAGATGGCTCCCAGAGAAACACTTGTCCTTGAACTGCAGCCATGAATCCAGAGTTTGTGGTTGAAGGTGACTTCCATTGCTGTGGCTCTATGTTCTGCCACCTGGGACTGGCAGGAGCAGGGGAGGCTGGCTGAGAACATTTCCTCCCCAATGTGGGCACCCTGTCAACCTGGCAGGACCCAGTGGCAAGGCTGTCAGTACGGTAGGCTGAATAATGCCCCCTCCCAAATATGTCCATATCCTAAGCCCTGGAACCTATGAATGTTAACTTCTAGGGCAAAAGAGACTTTTCAGATGTAATTGAGGGAAGGCTCTTGAGGTGGGGAGATTGTGCTGGGTTATCTGGGCGGGCACAATGTAATCACAACAGTGCTTATAAGAGGGACATAGGTGGCTCAGCGTCAGAGGAGAAGCAGAGATTTAAATGCCATGCTGCTGGCTTTGATGATGCAGGAAGGAGCCATGAGCCGAGGAATAGAACTCTAAAAGCTGAAAAAAAAAGTGAGGAAATGCATTCTCCCCAGAGCCTCCTGAAGTTATATAATCCTGCCAACACCCTGGTTTTAGCCCAGTACTATCCATTTCAGACTTCTGACTTCCACAAATGCACAGTAATAAATGTGTGTCATTTAAAGCCACTAAGTTTATGGTAATTTGTTACAGCAGCCATAAGAAACTAATACAGTCAGAGTCCATTTCTCACTGTCTCTCTGCTCAGCTCTATTCACTTTCCCCTTTCAATTGCCTTCCCAGGCAAACCTGTCCCTCATGGTTTCAAGATGGCTGCTACAGCTCCAGATCGCACATCCTCTCAGTTTCAAGTCCCACAGAAGATTCTCCTTGGCTAATTGACCTGCCACTCTCCAGCTCTACTGGGATGTGAGAGGAAGGATTTCTCTCAAACTCTAAGGACCCTTGACTTTCCGGTGGTGAGAGCAACACAAATCCACATACCATGGCATTAAAGTAACAGTAAGGAGCATGGATTCTGAAGCCAGACTTCCTGTTACTACTCTAAGACCCTGAGTAAGTTATTTGACTTGCCTGTGCCTCTGTTGCCTGTGCCTCTGTTGCTACAGTTTAAAATAGGAATAATGATAGCACTCAGCTCTATGGTTGTTACTAGGTTTAAATGAATTAATAAACATAAAGCATTTAGAACTCAACCTGTGACAGAAGGATCTTTGAAAGGGTTTTATTAAGATCTTCTCAGAGGAAATCAGGTGTTCTGAAGAAGTGGGACTAGATGCTGAATGGCCCAAAATTGATAACTATCCACCATGGGGGCAGGAGATTCTGGGTAGGATAATGTGTATTTGTCTACTTCTAAAGCTTGAATGCAGACTTTCCAAGGCTCAAAGCTTGGTACTACAGTGCAACAAAGAGTTAGAGCTCCTGGCCCAGCATGACTGCAAGTAACATGGGGAGAGGCAGTAGACAGAGGAGGGAGGAGGAGATGGTAAGGAAGACTGAGTCTGGAGAGAGCTCTCAATCAAAGCCTTGACCACACATTCATACTGCTGATGTTGACTGGATGTTGGATACAGAACAAGGAGGCACACACTGGCCGTGCCTCAAGGAGCAGAGGGGGATGAAAGACAGACTCAGAAATATAAAATAATGATGCAATCGATCACTGCAAACATAAGTATATTTACAAAGAGCTGAGACAGCACAGAAGAGGGGCTGGCTCACTGCCCACTTAATCCTGAAAGGCTTTAGGGAGGAGGTGCTATGTGGGCTGGGTATTAAAGAATGGGGGGGGGGTGGGTATAGAAAGAAGCTTAGGTTGTTTAGTTGGATGAAATAAAGAAGGTTGCCTGAGCAATCTTGGGACAGAGAAGGTGAAGAGGGTGTCCCAGGTAGAGAACAGCCTGTGTAAAGGCACAGACGCATGAGCACTGTTACCATGAGAGAAGGGATACTTAGATTCTGGTCTTACAGCAGGGTTGACATCAGAGAATCCTAGCCAAGGGCTATGTTGAGTCAGCAGGTTGAACAAATACCATATAGGTTCCTTCCCCAGCCCCAAGGCTCTGCAGCTGACCTCTACCTTCTCTGATCCACTCTAAGACCACTCTCCCTTTCATCGGCCTTCTGTCCTCAAGTTCTCCAAGTTCAGTTCTGCCTGGTAACTATCTCTGCCTGGAACAGCAACCCCCATGCCCAACACCTTCTCATGGCTGGCTCCTTCTTGTCATTTACATGTTTGGGTGTCACCTCCTCAGAAAAGCCTTCCTTGATTACACAACTAAAATAGTCTTCTATCATAACAGCCTATGTGGGAGGGTGGGAGCAAACCCAGACAGGCGTCACATGGACCAACCCCCCCTTGCCCACTCTTTGTAAATTTTCACTTACCTGACACTACTGAGCTCTGCTTACCCCTTCCCTATCCCCTCATTCTCCCTTTAAAATGCCCAGTCGGCTTCCCTGGTGGTGCAGTGGTTAAGAATCTGCCTGCCAATTGATACAGCCACTATGGAGAACAGTATGGAGGGTCCTTGAAAAACTAAAAATAGAATTACTATATGACCCAGCAATCCCACTACTGGGCATATACCCAAGGAAAACCATAACTCAAAAAGTCAAATGCACCCCAGTGTTCATTGCAGCACTATTTACCATAGTCAAGTCATGGAAGCAACCTAAATGTCCATCAACAGATGAATGGATAAAGAAGATGTGGTACATATATACAATGAAATATTACTCAGCCGTAAAAAAGGAACAAAATTGGGACATTTGTAGAGACATGGATGGACCTAGAGACTGTCATACAGCGTGAAGTGAGTCAGAAAGAGAAAAACAAATATCGTATATTAACGCATATGTGCAGAATATAGAATAATGGTGCAGATCAACTGGTTTGCAAGGCAGAAATAGAGACACAGATGTAGAGAACAAACATATGGACATCAAGTGGGGAAAGCAGTGGGGGGGTTGTGTGGGAGGTTTAGGGTGGGATGAGTTGGGAGATTGGGATTGCCATATATACATTACTAATAAGGGAAAGAAAAAAAAGAATCCACCTGCCAACGCAGGGGACACAGGTTCAATCCCTGGTCTGGAAAGACCCCACATGCCATGAAACAACTAAGCCCGTGCGTCTCACAACTACTGAGCCCATGTGCTGCAACTACTGAAGCCCGAGCGCCTACCACCCCTGCTCCACAGCAAGAGAAGCCACCTCACTGAGAAGCCCGCACAATGCAATGAAGGGTAGCCCTCGCTTGCCACAACTAAAGAAAGCCCATGTGCAGCAATGAAGACACAACACAGCAGAAAAAAAAAAAAATGCCCAGTCACCTGTGTACACCAACACCCCAACAAATCAGAGTTGAGTTCAGTTCATGCTGGACTCTTTTCCCTATTGCAATACCTATGTTACTGATTAAAATCTATCCTTACCACCTTTAAGCAGTGTCCAGATTTATTTAACTTTGATACCAGGCACCGAGCTAAGAGTTTCCCATTACATCACCTCATTTGATTCTCACAAGAACCCTATGAGATGAGGTCTCTTCTCACAGATGGAGAAACTGAGGGTCCGGGAAGTCACCTGCTGAAGACCTCAGAGCAGGTGTGCAGCAGAGCCTGCAGTCCCACCCACTGCATGCTTCCTACCGTGGCCCAGTCGCAGAGAAGAATCATTTGAATCAGAAAACAACATTCTAATCCCAAAGGTTACATGGCTACAAGTTCAAAGCGGAGGCTGGAGCTGTCCACAGGTGTGGGAGCTGCTGGCCCACCATCCATCAACAGTAGGAGATGGCGCTGGCCACCAGGACAGGTTTGCAGGGAACTGGGCTCTGGGCTTCAGCACTCACATCCCATTTTGCTGAGATCATCGCAGAAGCTCTGCTCCTCTGCCTCTCAAGTCATCAATTCTGACCCTGGCATCCAGCCACCGATGTGATTTTATGGCATCTTAGGGTTTAGGCAGCAGGATGAAGGGCTTCCCATCCTCTTGCTATTACCTAGAAGAAATTTGCTTTGCCTCTTCTCTGTGAGATTAGAAATATACCTCAAAACTCCTGTGAAATCTACTGAGCCAAGACTGGGTATGAACAACGTTGGTGGGTCTGGTCAGCCCTTAGGATGATTTGACTGTTTAAAAACAGTGTTGAGGGACTTCCTAGGTGGCGCAGGGGTAAAGAATCCGCCTGCCAATGCAGGGGACACGGGTTCGAGCCCTGCTCTGGGAAGATTCCACATGCCACGGAGCAACTAAGCCCGTGCTCCACAACTATTGAGCCCATGTGCCACAACTACTGAAGCCCACGCGCCTAGGGCCCGTGCTCCGCAACAAGAGAAGCCACGACAATGAGGAGCCTGTGCACCACAATGAAGAGTAGCCCCCGCTCGCAGCAACTAGAGAAAGCCCGTGTGCAGCACCGAAGACCCAACACAGCCAACAAATTAAATAAATAAATAAATTTATAAAAACAGTGTTGAGAAAGGAGAGCTGTACTTGAAATCTCAAGACTCAGGTTTGAGTCTTGAATATATCACCTGAGCCCTCTGGGTCTCAGTTTCCGTAACTGGAAAATGGTAGCAGTATCTCCAGCAGCACCTGCCTTAACTGCTTGGTGTGTCCAGGCCCCGTGGAAACGATGGCGGTCAGTCCAAGGTCAAAAGTGTCCATCCTTAACAACCCAGTAGTCCTTTCACAAGCAAAACGGAACCTAATTGTTGAAGGTCAGCCTGCTGTCTCCCCAAGGAACAGCAATGTGTTGTATTGAAAGCTCCATTTTTAAATAGTTTAATTTCTATGCATTTTAGCTTTGAAGAATAAATTCAAGTTTGGGAGATTCATTTTTTTAATACAAATTGTCTTTGACTTGGAAAGAACTAAGAGTTCTGGGGTGGGGCCTCCCATCTTAATGACCACATTTGCATATCAATGACCTCTCACTTCTTCTGCTGCCTCTGCCACCCTCCGAGCTTAGATGACTCAAGACAAAATGGAAAGATGGGAGAAATGCTGGCCGTGCTTCCTTTTCAAGAAGTTTAAATAGAGGAACTGCTTTTAAATAAAAATTTCCCTGTGGACTTTTGAAGTTAGATTGAGCAGATAAAATAGATACTATTTTATCAAACTTACCTAGACTGGAAGAGAGTGTGGAACGGATCCTTTTACATCTGCACCGGCACACGTGCCCTTTGGAATTCTCATTAGGCTCCATAAGGGCCAGTCATGCATCCCCAGATATTTGTCGAAGGCTTACTTAGTGCCAGTGCAGGGGAGCAGAATTTGTCTCCCCAAAATGTGACTCTTCGGCATATTAATTATTTTAAGCTGGTCATTTTCTAAGAAACAACAGACATGGAAGAAACTCTGAAAACTAAGTAGGAGTGACCCTTTTGTAAAAAAACACATTGACAGGGAGGGGAAATCTCCATTTGTAAGGGTGTCTCCCTTGTTGTGCCAAAAGCACAAATCTCTAGAAACTCCTATCAATGAAGAAGGCAATGACTTAAATCTGCATAACAACTTTACCCTTGTTTACTGTGCTTTTCTTGGTAATAGCCCATAACTGACTCTCTCCACCCTCAACCTCCTCTTTAGTCTTCAGCTGGTATTTAAGGTAGGGCTTCAGCCATTTTGGCAAGTCATTCAGTTTTTCTGGGTCTTTCCCATGTATACATTATTAAACTTTTGTTTGCTTTGCTGCTGTCAGATTTTTTAATCTATTTGATGTCAATTTAATTCTTAGACCAGCTGGAAGAAGTTAGAAGGGTAGAAGAAAATTTCTTCCTCCCCAACAGCTGGCGTTGGTGGCAGGTTTCAACTTTATTTACTGGACTTTACTTGCTCCAGGGCTGCTGGAATTAAAAGATCCTGGGACAAAGGACAAAAAACCAGCAGAAGGTAAGAATTCTAAAGTTAGATTAGCAGGAGTAAATATTCGTGGAGCTAGTTCCTTGGACTTAGCAACTCTTGGTTGGTAAATTTGGTAGAGTACCCTTGGCTTTACCAATCCTTTTTCTCTCAGAGTAGTCATTGTTTTTCTAATATTTACTTATTTATTTGGCTGCGCCAGGTCTTAGCTGCAGCACAAGGGATCTTTGTTGTGCATGCGGACTTCTTAGTTGCATCATGTAAACTCTTAGTTGTGGCATGCATGTAGGATCTAGTTCCCAGACCAGGGATTGAATCCAGGCCCCCTGCACTGGGAGCTCAGAGTCTTACCCACTGGATCACCAGGGAAGACCCATCACTGTTTTCCTTTGTCTCTGTCTTTTGTGTCATTTGTCAAAAGGAGGGGGGAAATTGGTCTGATTAGGCTTTCCTTTCATCTTGTTCTATGTTTTAAGAGCTTGGCTTTATTCTCTTTAGTCTCCACCATCCAGAAGGTGCATGTGCTGAGGCAGGAGATAGATGGGCTCCAGGCTAGGCATTTACAACTGGCCTCCTGTTGACATTTCTTGCGTGAAGAAAAAGATGGGCTTCAGGCCAGACACTTACAACTAGCTTCCTGTTTGCATTTCCTGAGACAGGAGATAGGTGGGCTCCAGGTTAGATATTTATAATCAGTCTCCTATTTGCACTCTGAAATAGTAGTAACAACAGAAACAGGGTAAATGGCCAGGCTTTGTCTCCTGAGGACACTTTAAGGTAACAGTCATGGCAGAAACAGAGGGGATAGAACCCTATTTAAGTAAAAGATCAAGAGATCACGTTTCCCATCCTTGCGGCAAAGGAGACACTGCATGTGTGCAGAAAGGCACCTTAGGGGTCAAAAAGGAGCAAGCACCACCCCATAATATGTGATGCTAAAGCTCACATATGCCATAAGCCTCTGGAAAAAGTTTCCATCTTGGAAAAAAGTTGCACACACATGCTGGGGGGACTCCTAGGGCAGGTCAGCGGTGGAAAAAGAAACCAGATAATTGGCCAAAGGTAAAAAAAAGACCTGGAAGAACTGCCCTATATAAATGACTTAACCTCCTCTTTACTGTGCTTCTCATTAGGGAGGATGCCCACACCCTGTCTCTCTGGGTGTGTATCTCTGCCTTACTTCTGTCTTAAAATAAACCGTTTCTTTGTGTGCTCGCCCACTTGTGCTGTGTCTCTAATAAACTTTGTACCTGTTTTTATAGTTTTTGCCTCCTTGAGAAATGCATTTTTCAATGGAAGCAAGAGCCAGGAAAATTTGCTTCTAGCTTCTAGCCCTTGCTGGTCTAGTGGCTAGGATTCCTGGTTTTCATTCAGGCTATCTAGGTTCAATTCCTGGGCAAGGAACTAAGATCTCACTTCAAGCCACTGCTCACTGCTGCCTCTCCAAGATCAGTACCAGCATGCATATGACAGTTGTATAGACTGGAATTCCAAGCAAATGTAGCCAGTTGGTCAGAAGCACAGGTAACGAACAACCTGAGCCTGTGACTGGTGCCCCTCTGTCTGGCTGTACCAGCTCTCAGAGGAGTCTGTCATAATGGGATCCAGTCCATAAGGGGCCTTTGTGGTCTCAACCTTTGTTGCTTTGTTAGTGCTGGCCCCACACCATTCTTACCACTTGTGCAACAGAGAACTTTGCTTTGTTAGAACTTTCTGGATCTTGTGAGGACTGCATCCTTTGCACTCTCTTGTGGGGCTCCTCTTTCACCCATGGTTAAGCCATAAAAAGGCTTATTGGCTTGAGTTTCTATTAAGATCCTACTCATCGGGATGTCCCTGGTGGTCCAGTGGTTAAGAACCTGCCCTCCAATGCAGGGGACTTGGGTTTGATCCCTGGTCGGGGAACTAAGATCCCACATGCCTGGGGCAGCTAAGCCCACGAGCTCTACATCCCACACGCCACAACTAGAGAGAAGTCTGCACCGCAATGAAGAACCCACATGCCACAACAAAAGATCCTGCATGCTGCAACTAAGATCCCGTGTCGCAACTAAGATCCCAAGGGTCACAACTAAGACCTGACACAGCCAAATAAATAAATAATTTAAAAAAAAAAGAGATCCTACTTATCAATGACCAAACTTTGAATCCTTGAATTGGAAAAACTTCTAAATTGGTAAATTTTGAGAGAGCTGTCATCATAAACAGCTGTTTTACTGGTGCCAATGGAAAGACAAGATTAAAAGGTGGATACAAAGAAATAAAACAGCTAACCTTAAAAACTCTCTTGATTAAAAAAAAAGTTTGGGATGACTTACTGAAATTTGTTCCCAGCTTCCCCTCGTGGGTCTTACAGATGCTAATAAAAATATTGTTAATTAACAAGGGAATGGGAAGAAGCCAAGGGGAAAGTCAAGGGACTCTTCCCAACAAGATGGAAAGTTTAAAGAGTTATTTAAGAAACAAGGTAAATAAAGCAAATATTGAAAGAGGCAGAACAAAGAAGAATCAGAAAACAGAGTCATGGGGCCCATTCCAGCAGAGTGAAAATCTCTTTATATAATTATTTAAGAAATGGAATGAAAAAAATGGACATTAATGGGGTTAAGCAAAGGTCTTTATACAGCACCACCTAAGGTTGGGTGGACCAAAGAAACTCCCAGTTGGTCCCCCAATATTAAAGGGCCTCAAACTAGCCCATTCTATTTGTCCCAGTTTGGAGACATTTTAAGAGCCAAAAGGTAAAAATTACAATGAGAAACTTGACCAGCAATTGCTTGAAGGCAACAGTTAGGCTGGTTAACCAAGTTAAAGATTAACAAAAGGGCCTCCTACAGGAGTAAGTAATGTAAAATAAAATTCATATTTATGGCAAGACGAAAAAAATTAAACATAAAGATTCTTCTCTGCCCTTTGGCCTCCCTGCCCCGCCCCCACCCTGTGCTTTGTGTATCTGCACTATGCATTGACCAAATTTCCCCATCAGCAGGCACACCTGCTCAACCATAAACAACATTCTCCCAGCATCAACACAACAGCTCTTTAAAAGATAACATTCCTTCTTGAGCGTGTGAGGGGTCACATGACCCACCATGATGGTACTTAAATCTGGATTATGTAAATTGTCAATACATCATTTAACGTATAGCCCTATGTCTCAAAAAACTTACATAAACTGTGTCTTGGCTTCTAACAGGCAGAACAGTTCTCAGAGCTTTCTGAGATGCTATCTTTGGCTCAAATAAGGTTTTCCAAATCTTTCTTAGATCAATTGATTAATTTTTCAGAAACAGTAAAATAGCCAGGGGATGGAGAGAGGTTTCTGGAATTCACTGATGCAGGAATCCCATGAGCTGTGGTACCAAAACCCACAGCAGAACCCTGACTCGGGCTACAACTAGACTGAGAAACATAAAAGTTCAAGGGTTGATAGGATTATAAAGGTTGGAAGTTTGAGCAGGCGTCACATGAAGACGTTCTGCAACATTGCCTGAATGTTTTATAGGAATGGGTGTGATGTCTGGCCAATAACGCTTCCCTACCCAGTATTGTAAGACGGAGACCTGCTGATGGGGTCCTAATGGAGGCTATGGTTAGACATTAAGATTTGATATAATTGAGCTAGAAGTCTGTAGAAAAATGGTGTATCCGAGTGGTGGTTATGTTAGGGGAATCACTGAACGAAACCGCCCACCCTGGCCAGGCAAGACAGTAACCACTTGCATGAGCTATCTTGAAACAGGAAGTCCTGGTAAGGAACTCCGAACTAACAAGCTACCACCAACTGGAAGAATTAAGGAAAGGTCAAAAGGAGAGAGGAGACGCCAGTTCATATGTCCTCCCAACCTCTCAGAATCCGTCTTGCTATAGTCCATAGTGCCTGAGTGATGCATGCGCCACCAGGAAGGACCCTGAGTCACAACAACTGGCCAGAGACAACCCGGAAACTAACCCCATCACCATGAAACCCGAGACTGCAAGCCATGTGGCAGAGCAGTTCTCCTGGGGTCCCTCACCCGCTGCTCTCTGCCTGGGTGCCCCTTCCCAATAAAGTCTCTTGCTTTGTCAGCACGTGTGTCTCCTGGGACGATTCATTTCCGAGTGTTAGACAAGAGCCCACTCTCGGACCCTGGAAGGGGTCCTCTTTCCTGCAACAGTTATGTCTCTTTTACCTTGATTGTACTGTGGGGATGCACACTGTGTCTCACTGGTGAATGTTCCCCTGCCTGGTACCCTGAACCAGGGCATGTAAACCTGCCCCTCGGGCAATGTTAACTGAATATGCTAAAGGGAGCCAGAGAGTTGCCTGAGCCCACCCGGTGTGCGGTGGAAGCTGGAGATTGATATTCCGGGGCTGATGGGAGCAATACTGGAAGCTTTTTGCCCCTAAGGTGAATTGGTTCAGGGTTGAACGATGTGCTCTGAAAGAGGACCCTTGTTAAATGTCTTTGTGCTCAACTTTCTGTGCAGACTTTTTGAAGGCATGATGCACTGAACCCTGAAGTTCTAGAACACAGAAATCTTTGGATTTCCATTTTAGTTACAGATCTCTCTGTATAAAGAAGCAAATTGAAAATGTAGTTGGATGGGCAGATCAGCGTCTTGATATCATTTAGGCAGCAGCCCAGTTCTTTGGGGAATTGAAAACAACTGTCTTTGCCTTGCAAATCTCTACAAAATCACAGCCTCTTTAATTAAGATTATACATCAAGGACAAAAACAGTTTACCCTCCAACACAGGGGTTAGAGGCACCGAGCCCCTGCACAGTCAAAACTCCACATGTAATTTTCGACTCCCCCAAAACTTAACTACTAACAGCCTACTGTTGACCAGAAGCCTTATCCATAACATAAACAGTTGATTAACACATATTTTATATTTTATATGTACTATATACCGTATTCTTCCAATAAAGTAAGCTACAGAAAAGAAAATGTTATTAAGAAAATCATAAGAGAAAATATATTTATCAACATTGTAAGTTTATGTTGTCTGTTTAAAGATGAACTGTCAGTACTTTCATCAATATTGTCTTATATGATACAAAACACTGTAGAAGTTATACATATTACTAACACTAAACATTAGAAATGAAAAGATGATGTGAAAAAGAAATTCATATTTATTTACAGGTTTAGCAATTCACACACTGATAATGAAGACGCAGCAGTGCGATTGCTTTACAGCAGCCTGGTGTATGACTGCTTCACAGGAGCCTAGCCTATATACATTAATAAATGAATCGTTATACAATTTTTATGGCACACGGTATTACAGTCATGTTAATAATACAGCATGGGAAACATTGTTACCTTTTTAAAACCACTTACCTGTGATGATAAGCTGATATGCTGTTTCTCCAATTATGAGAGAGAGGCTGTGTGGCAATGTAATTCTCTGAATGCAAAGTTACACAACAGCAAGAAAACTAACACATTATTAACTTTATATTACATATCACTCACCTTATGCCTATGTAAGGATAGGCTGTCCACTTCAACACAAGTCTTGTATATGATGTTCTACATGCGGAATACTTAGGTGTTGATGGTGATGGTGGTGACACAAAAATGTCTCCTACAGTTCTTGATGTGCAGTTATTAGATTTTCACACAAAGATATACACAACAGTCAAGTTTGTTAACTGTATGGCACGATGATTATTTACTAGTCATCACGTGGAAGTGGATCACCATAAAGGTCTTCATCCTCATCGTCTTCACGTGGAGCAGGAGGAAGAGGAGAGGCTGGTAGGAGGGGAGGCAGGAGAGGCAGGCACGCTTGGGGTAACAAATGTTTCCATAGGGTACTAATCTGTCTTCCACCATCTGCTTTAGTTTCAGGGCCCATATCGTAGAAGGGTCTGTGTCGTAAAGGAAGGCAAAGGCAGTCGTGCGTAGTGGGAACCCTTCGGCCTGACTGTCTAATATCAATTTTCTTTCTGGTGCTGCTTCCTCATCGTCTGGCACTAGCACAGGAGCACTCATTTCCATCAAGCCGTCCTCTGTCAATTCCTCTGGCGTGGTGTCTATTAGCCCTTGAATTCAAGATCCAGATCCCACCTTCTATACCATGTCCACAGTCTCTTTCGTGTTTTCCTTGGTTGGCTCTGTCGAAGATCCTGTGACGTCCTGCACAACATCTGAACACAGCTTTCTTCAGCAAGATTTTTTTGTTTTGTGTTGGATGGCTTTCATGGCTTTTTCTATAACAATGATGGCATCTTCAATGGTGCAGTCCTTCCAGACTTTCATGATGTTCTATCAGGGCTCTCATCCACAGCACTGACAATCCTTTCCACAGAGTACTATGTGTAATGAGCCTGAAAATTCCTTATGATCTTCTAATCTACAGACTGAATTAAAGCCCTCGTGTTTAGGGGCAAGTACACCACTTCAACGCCTTCTGTATTGAATTCATGGGGTTCTGGGTGACCTGGGACATTGTCCAGTATGAAAAGAACTTTAAAAGGCAGTTTCTTACTGGCAAGGTACTTCCTGACTTCAGGGATGAAGAAATCCAGAAAAATCATTCTCGTTATCCAGGCCTTGTTGTGCAACCAAAAGACTGGCAGCTGGTGTTTATCCTTTCCCTTCAAGGCTCAGGAGTGAGCAGTTTTATAGGTAAGGGCAGTCCTGATTATAAACTCAACTGCATTTGTACAAACCAGTAGAGTTAGCCTACCGCTTAAATCCTATACTCGCTTCTCCCTTGACTAGTAAATGTCCTTTTTCCAGGCATTTTTTTTCATAATTGGGCACTTTCATCTGCATTAAAAACCTCTTCAGGCAGACATCCTTTCTCCTCAATGATTTTCTTAATGGCTTCTGGGAACTTGTCTGCTGCCTCTTAGATGGCAGAAGCTGCTTCTCCTGTTATCTTGACATTTTTTCAAACCAAACCTCTTTGTAAAATATCAAACCATCCTTTGCTGGCATTAAATTCTCCAGCTTTAGATCCTTCTCCTTCCTTTTGCTTTAAGTTTTCATACAATGACTTTGCTTTTCCTTGAATTGTTAGAGTCTATATGCATGCCTTTCTCATAGCAATCCGGCATCCACATAAAAGCTGCATTTTTGACACAAGATTAAAAGGAATTTTGCAAAAAGTGTGAGGTTTTCACACATGATGGAATAGCTGTAGTGACAGATCCACAAATTTCTTTTGCTTTTTTTACAATGGTCTTTACACTGGATTCATTTATCTTAAGATGGCAGGCAACTACAACTCAGACCTCAATCTATGGTACATATCAAGAATTCAACTTTTTCTTGTAAAGTCATGACTTTTCTCTGCATCATGGAAGCACTTTCAGCATCACTAGTGGTACTCCCTATGGGTCCCATGGTATTATTCAGGGTGTATGGTATTATACCAAATACAATGAAAAATATGTTATATCCACGAGAAATCACTTTCCACTGTGATATGCCATTTACTGGAGAGACAAACTGCTCACATGGAGATGATCAGCATCACACAGCGTTTTAAGTGGACACACACACTTATACTGCCTACAATAACAGGAGGTAACTACAAAATTATTACAACAGTACAGTATGTACTACACTTGTTTTATGGAGTTATGAATTAACACTGCATCTTTGGGACTTCCCTGGTGGCGCAGTGGTTAAGAACCCACCTGCCAATGCAGGGGACACAGGTTCGATCCCTGGTCCAGGAAGATCCCACATGCCTCAGAGCAACTAAGCCCATGCACCACAGCTGCTGAGCCTGTGCTCTAGAGCCCCCAAGCCAGAACTGCTGAGCTCATGCACCACAACTACTGAAGCCCACTTGCTCTAGGGCCGGCATGCCACAGGTACTGAAGCCCAAGTGCCTAGAGCCCGTGCTCCGCGACAAGAGAAGCCAATGCAATGAGAAGCCTGAGCACTGCAACAAAGAGCAGCTGCAACTAGAGAAAGCCTGAGTACAGCAATGAAGACCCAGTGCAGCCAATTAATTAATTAATTAATTAAATGTTGCATCTTTATGTTTGTTTAATTTTTCTCGACTATGAATGGCGCAATGTATACTCTATAACTGCTTGTGTGCATAAGTTTTGATAAATTTTAACTTTTTATAATAGATTTACATATATTTATGGTAGTAAATAATAAAATAGACTAGTATCTACATATATTTTAATGATTGATGACATACCTAATTTTTTCCTAGCTTTTTTTGATATTTCTCGACTACACAGTTCATCTGCTAGTTTTATCAAACTGCCACAAATCTCCAAAATATTTTCCAATATACTTACTGGAAAAATCTACATATAAGTGGACCCACAAAGTTCAAACCCATGTTGTTCAAGGGTCAAGTATACAAATCTTAAAAGTTTTTTCAAAAATAATAAAAAAGCCTTAGCCACATGAGCAGATAAACTTAATTTATTCTAACTGTTTATAAACTGTTTATAAACTAGTGAGTTTTATATTGTACCTAACACATGACTAAAGTTTTTAAATGAAAAATATGAGATATCTGTCTGTATCTGTATGTATGGATGTCAATGTATGTACATTATAGTGTTTTTCTACTTCTGGATGTTATTATCAAAATCAATTTATTAAAAGAGCTCTATTTACTTGGTTTTAAAACAAGTGCTTATGAAAAGTTCTCAAAAATATAGTAGAAACTAAGCCAAATCTTTTCCGAGTTCACATGATCTAGGATTAATCTTTAGTAAATAGAAGCAAAATGTAAGTTATCGGTTTACTTAAAATAGCCATGTCCGTAGACTCATCAGCATTAAAAATAAAACTTTTATTCTACTTGGGTGTACCAAAGTTCAAATAAGTTTATATTACCTCTGTTACAAAATTTGTCAGCAAGAAAAATAGCTTGGATGGCTGACTTTAGTCTCATGAAGTTTTCATGGATACTCTAAACCTAACTGTTGAGAACAAATGACATAAATGATGTAAATGGGATACAAGTTTATAGGTGAACTCTAGCAATAATTATGGTACGTGTGTTTAAAAACAGCTTCTCCAAATCTTTTTGGTAACTTGAAACTTTAGAGTTTTGCCAAGTTAAGTTCAGTGTTGGGAATTCATTAGATGTCTCAATCATTTCCAAATAAGATAAAATACTGAGATGTTAATTGCTAAACAAGTCTAAGTTTATCTACTTTTGTCTTATTACAGAAAATCTAAAGACATTGGATTTATTGTAAACATCACTTTGTACCACATTGGGAAAAAATTACGCTATGAGAAAATGTATGTTTCTAGAAATTGTGAAGTGTATCTATAAGTTTGCCAATCACAAAGTACTGGTAGAACAGTTTGCAACTTCTTAGTTTTCACTAGAAATTAAGGTTTCTGAGGATTAAGAATTCTAATTAATATATGTAATTAAAACTACTAAAGTTAATAAGGAAAACATCTTTGTATGAAAGGAAAATGTTTTAATATATATAAAAAGTGGAAAAGCATTTCGTTAGCAGAAAACAAAGTAATTTTGTCATAAAAAATGGTTTTTAAAAAAAGAGAAAGCATAGGACAAAATATGAATGTAAAAGAGAGAGTTATAGAAGGTTTGTGGAAAGGAATTCTGAGAAAAGAGTCTTGTTCACGGTCAGGATGAGGTAAAATTACAATGAATTTACGCCTCACACCAGTAAGAATGGCCATCATCAAAAAGTCTATAAATAATAAATGCTGCAGAGCCTGTGGAGAAAAGGGAATCCTCCTACACTGTTGGTGGGAATGTAAGTTGGTGCAGCCACTGTGGAGAACAGTATGGAGGTTCCTCAGAAAACTAAAAATAGAATTAACATATGATCCAGCAATCCCACTCCTAGGCATATAACTGGACAAAACTATAATTCAAAAAGATACCTGAACCCCTATGTTCATAGCAGCACTATTCACAATAGCCAAAACAAGGAAACAACCTTAATGTCCATTGACAGATGAATGGATAAAGAAGATGTGGTACATATACACAATGAAATACTACTCAGCCATAAAAAAGAATGAAATAATGCCATTTGCAACAACATGGATGCAAATAGAGATTATCATACTATGTGAAGTAAGTCAAAAAGAGAAAGACAAATACCATATGATATCACTTATATGTGGAATCTAAAATATGGCACAAATGAACCTATCTACAAAACAGAAACAGACTCACAGACATGGAGAACAGACTTGTGGTTGCCAGGGGAGGGAAGGGTGGGGAAAGGAAAGACTGAGAGTTTGGGATTAGCAGATGTAAACTATTATATGTAAGATGGATAAACAACAAGGTCCTAGTATATAGCACAGGGAACTGAATTCAATATCCTGTGATAAACCATAATGGAAAAGAATATTTAAAAAAAAGAATGTCTATATGTGTATGAGTCACTCTGCTGTACAGCAGAGATTGTCACAACCCTACAAATCAATTATACTTCGACTTTTAAAAGTAAAATTTTAAAAAAGAATGATTTCAATTGAGTGCATGAATTTTAGTATCAAAAATAAGCTCTGTGTTAATAAGACAAAGTTTTCATGGACTACTGATCTGTTTCATAACATACTTTATCTTGTAAGTAATCTACTGTAACACTGTATTCGCCTTCAACATCTGTTGTTGTCACTTGGGTTAAACGGATAGCTAAGTACTATTTCACAGTGACCTATGATACTACTTGACCAAGTGTTTTAAAATCTTTTGATATCTTTGACAAAGCTCCCCAAATCAAATTTTAAATGAAGTCCTTTTGACCTGACTGGGGATTTTTCAGAGGGTCCCTAAAATAGCTCAAAGAGATATTAAACTAATTAGGCTTATTTAGCATATTAAATTACATGGGAAGCATTGTCAAGCAAGTGTTGATAAACCTTCTTAGGTTATTGCATGGAAGAATGTTATTAATATTTGTTCTAAAAATTATATGAAATTCCTAAAAGTCTGACATCTTGGTATATATAGTGTTATGAAGTCATAATTCTAGTTATTACCTTAAAATGTTATGCCTCACAGAAAGAATCAAGTTTCCCTGTCAGTGCATTATAATGAATCAGATCTTTAACCATGCCATTTTAAGTCTTGTCATTTTTAGACAGTTATTGTTTTACTCTGATGGTTTTACAAAAATGTTTCATATTCAAGAAGATTCATAGAAAGGACCTTCTGACAAATACAGGTTTCTGATAACTTCAGATCATACCACCGAGCTGGGTAAGAAATTATAGAACTCTAATGGAAAATCTGATGGCTTGATAACACTGCTAACAAAAGATCAAGATCAACGAGAATGAATTACATGGGACTGAATGAACTGATGAATATTATTACAATTTTTATGACTTTTTTATGTGAACTATTACTGGCTTTTTGATCTTTGTTTTCCAGTTATAAGGAAACCTATTCTCTTCTGCAAACTATTACTTAGAGCAATATGGTAAATTATGCCTTTGTAGCAGAATTGGAACATGTCTCTTTTTTCTCCCTACCTAATACCTCCAGAATTCAGAACCACTTAGTGAGTCTCCTTATTTTCATGGCAATATAGTTATTTACAGAAGTTTACTAAGAATTTGCCCTTCTTGTAACAGGATACAATTGGAAACACTGATTACATTACCAAGGCCTTGACTGGAATGTCATATTCGAGAATATGCATAGAATCAGATATGAGCAGACAGCTTTAAGGAACTAAGATTGACTTTATAGAGTATTAAATCCCATTGGAAAAACTGCCTGGTACCTTGCTTACTTGCTTTTGTTCTTCCCCTTGTAAACTGGACGGATCCTGAATTCTTCCTTCCTCAAATATTTGGCTACAACTCTGCAAACTAACATTTCCAATTTTTCTCCCATTTTTGACTCAGAATCACTGAGAACTAAAGCTGCCCTTTTCCTGCAGTCCTGCAGACTGAAGCTGAACAATCTGATATAAACTTAAGAGAGATCACCACCATTGCCCATGTTTAGGCCATCTTCATGCGCCACCTTCACACATGTTGCTGTGTAAGCCACTCAAAAAGTTTACCTGATCACCTGATGAGATTGTCAGAGACATTTCAAACTGCAAAAGATGCTTCGACCCTGACATCTAAAAATCTTCCAATTGGCAGCTCTCGGGACTCAGACACTGGGTTTATAATTTGCTCCAACCATTAACCTTTGTTTTTCTTTTGTCCCTATAGCAATGTCTCTTATTAAATACCTGATTGCTTGCACCTTATAGGCCTTGCACCACAACGAAGAGTAGCCCCTGCTCGTCGCAACTAGAGGAAGCCCACGTGCAACAATGAAGACCCAACGCAGCCAATATTAATTAATTAATTAAGAAAAAAACAAGTATAAGACAGTGACTAATAAATGTGTAGGGGTTTTAAAAAGTGTAAATAACAATTTTTTTTAAAAAAAGGATTTAGATAAGAGGGGCTGTTCCTGAAATAGACCAGAGATATCTGTAAAAATTAAAGGCTAGGCGTGGTGGGTGAAAACCAGGCAGAGCCTACAGATCAGAGTCCACTTTGTATCCCATTGTCTCTGCAGGGCCCAGAAAACATTTGTCTACCAAATATTTGTTTTTCTACCTCCATGTGAATTGCCTTCCTCCCCTTTGAAGTCCCAAACCACTACCCCCAACATCATCTTTTGTGTTTAGCTGGAGTTGATATTTAAGGTGAGGGCTTTGGTCACTTTGGTGAGTTACTCTGTTTTCCTGGGTCTCACCCATGTATACGTGTTATTAAACTTTATTTGACTCTCTCCTGTTTCATGTCAATTTAATTCTTAGACCAGCCAGAAGAACGGAGAAGGGTAGAAAAATTTCTTTCTCCCCTACACTAGGCACTGTGCTGCATGTGCTACCAATGAGAAGAAAACAGATATGGTTATGGTCCTTCAGAGCTTGGCAGTCTGGGAAATAAATCTTAAAAAAAACATTGGACAACTGCAGAAATATAATTTGTAATCAGGGCCAAGAAGAAAGCATAGAGTGCTCTAAGATGGTGTAACGGCGGCTTCCCTGGGGGAAGGGACTTACAAGCAAAGATGTAAAGGAAAAACACATGTAAGGAAAACACACATGCATGCATCTTGGGGAGCAGGAGAGGAGGGGAGTCGTTTGAAGTTGAAGAGACTGAAAGGGGGACAGTGCAGCTGCAGAGCTGACAGCCAGGTTGGGGGGTGGGGGTGGGGGAATGGTGCACTAGGATGAGGTGGAGAGAGGCCAGGGGACTTGGTAAAGATTTTGGTCTTTTTTGAAAGAGCAATGAGTATCCATGGAAAGATTCTAAGTGGGAGGATGGTGTAATCAAATTTAAATATTTAAAAGACACTTTGGCTGCTCTGTGGAGAGCAGATTCAGAAGGGAGCTTGTGTGGAAGCCTGAAGACCAGCTGTTAGGCTATAGTACAACAGTGGCTTAGATTAAGCTGGTGATAGAGAAAATGGAGAAAATGGATGGGTTTGGCAGATACCTAGGAGGTCAAAACCACAGGAGTTGGTGATGGGCTGGCTATAGGAGGAGGAGAAAGAGAAGTCCATATGAAGAATGATGTCCAAGGTCCTGGCTCATGTAACTGAAAGGGTGGTGGCACCATTCATGGAGACAGGGGACCCAGAGGAGGACCACACTTGGGAGCGTGGAGACTCAAGTTCAGTGTTGAACGTGTTGAAGAGGAGGGATGCTTGAGACAGCTTCAAGTTGAAATAAAGACTAGAGAAGCAGTCTAGGCTGGAGGTGGACATGGGAGAGCTCTCTAAGCCTTGGGTTGGGCTTGGATGAGATGATGTCAGAAGAGTGAGAAGATAAAAGAAGCTTTGAGCAGCTCCAGCATTCCTGCTCTGTAAAGTTGTCTCCGCCATGCGCTTTGGCCCTTGGTACAGGAAGTTCTTCCATGTGCCATGTGTAGCATATTTATACCTCACTGCTAGTGTACTTTTTCCCTTTTCCCATCCCAACTTATCATCAAAACATCATCCCTGCAGTTTGCATTCTTGCCAAGGATGTATGACCTGAATCTAATCATGAAGAAACAATCAGACAAATCCAGATCACGGGACAATATACAAGACAAGTAGCCTGGCCCCTTCAAAAGTGTCAATGTCATGAAAGATCAAAAAAATCAGATAAAATAAATCAAGGGGACAGTTCTAGAATCTAGATTAAAGATGATGAGAAAAACATGACAATCAAATGCAATCTGTTCTCCTTGATTAGATGATAAGTCAAAAGAAAAAAATTATAAAGGATATTTGAGGGGTGTTGGGGAGGAAGAAATTTTCCTCTACCCTTCTCAGTTCCTCTGGCTGGTCTAAGAATTAAATTGACATGAGACAGGAGAGAATCAAATAAAGTTTAATAACACGTATACATGGGTGAGACCCAGGAAAACAGAGTAACTCACCAAAGTGACCAAAGCCCTCACCTTAAACATCAACTCCAGCTAAACACAAAAGATGATGTTGGGGGTAGTTGTTTGGGACTTCAAAGGGGAGGAAGGCAATTCACTTGGAGATAAAAAAGCAAATGTCTCTGGGCCATGCAGAGACAATGGGACACAGATGGACTCTGATCTCCAAGCCCTGCCGAGTTTCCCACCACCACATCTACCCCAGATTCTTTGCTGATATCTCTGGTGATAGTTCTATTGGGGAATAGACTCTTCATCTAAATGCTTTGGGCAACTAAGGGGGAGAGGTAAAAAGAAAAATCTCCTGAGTCTTCTGTTTCTTAAAAATAACTCGTCTAAATTAATCCTCAAACCAAAGAGATACATTTTGGGGTGGTGAATTTTGCTCCCCTATAGGAATAATAGGGGAAACTTAAATATGGTATATAAGAGAATATTTATTGTATCAATGCTAAATGCCTTAGGTGTGATCATGATATTGGGGTTACACAGGAGGTCCTGGTTCTCAGGAAGTATATGCTGAAGTGTTTAAGGATGATATGTCTGCAACTTTCAACTAGTTCAAGGAAAAAAATTTAATATACATAGAAAGAGAGAAATAAAGCAAATACTGGAATATGTTAATAAACTGGAGACTCTAAAGGGTACACGAATAATTATTGTACCACTTGGAAATTTTTTTGTTGTTTTAAATTTCTTTTTTTTTTAATTTTTATTTATTTTTTGGCTGCTTAGGTCTTCATTGCTGCACGTGGACTTTCTCTAGTTGCAGCAAGCAGGGGCTACTCTTCATTGCAGTGTGTGGGCTTCTCATTGTGGTGGCTTCTCTTGCTGCAGACCACAGGCCCTAGAGCACACAGGCTCAGTAGTTGTGGCTCACGGGCTTAGCTGCTCCGTGGTATGTGGGATCTTCCTGGACCAGGGATTGAATTCATGTCCCCTGCACTGGCAGGCAGATTCTTAACCACTGTGCCACCAGGGAAGTCCCTAAATTACGACTTCTGAGACCAACTACCCAGAGGTAGGTCAAACTTCACAAGTTAAAGGTCCAGCCCTCCAGAAGACTGCCTTCACTTCAGACACCAGCCACAAGTTTGTGGGTCCTCAGCCCGGCCTCACATCTGATCAGCAGGCTACAAATCTGGAAGTGCCCACGGCTCCCTCAGATTCGGTAATTCACCAGAACGACTGACACAACTCAAGGAAGTGCTATATTTACAATTAGTTCTATATAGCAAAAGAATAAGCAGAACAGGCCAAACAGGGCAAGGTCTGGGAATGTCCAAAATACTGAATTTTCATTGGTCTCGGCCTCTGGAGTCAGGACATGTTACCCTCTTGATGTGTGACAATACACAGAGTGTGGCCAACCAGGGAAGTTCACCCAAGCTCTGGCGTCCAGAGTTTTATTGTGGTTTCATTACCTAACAATGATTGTTTGAATCCTTGGCCAAGCCCCTCTCCCCTCCCAAGAGTTTGAGCTGATATCACACAGCTCAAAGCCCCAACCCTCTAAACACACCATTGGTCTTTCTGGCATGGCCTGTCTCCATCCTGAGTCATCTCATTATATAAACTCTTTATGGCCTACCATGAGTAACAAAGACATTCCTGTCACTCAGGAAATTCCAAGGATTTAGAGGTTATCCCCAGGAACCAGAGGGCTAGCCAACTTCTTTATTACACATAAGTAAGACAAAATTTATTTCACAACAAAAATTAAAAAAAGAAAAAAAAAACTTGCATCAAAACACAAGTGGTGGGCAGAAGACCTAGAGAGACATTTCCAAAGAAGACATACAGATGGCCGGCAGGCATGAAAAGATGTTCAATATCTCTAATTACTAGAGAAATGGAAATTGAAACTACAATGAGGGACTTCCCTGGTAGCACAGTGGTTACAAATCCACCCGTCAGTGCAGGGGACACGGGTTTGATCCCTGCTCCAGGAAGATCCCACATGCCGCAGAGCAACTAAGCCCGTGTGCCACAACTATTGAGCCTGCGCTTTAGCGTCAGTGAGCCACAACTGTTGAGCCTATGTGCCACAGCTACTGAAGCCCATGCGCCTAGAGCCCGTGCTCTACAACAAGAGAAGCCACGGCAGTGAGGAGCCTGCGCACCACAACAAAGAGTAGCCCCCGCTCACCACGAGAGAAAGCCTACGTGCAGCAACGAAGACCCAACACAGCCAATTAATTAACTAATTAATTAATTTAAAAAAAAAACTACAATGAGGTATCACCTCATTCCAGTCAGAGTGGCGATCATCAAAAAGTCTGCAAAAAATAAATGCTGGAGAGGGTGTGAAGAAAAGGGAACCCTCCTACACTGTTGGTGGGAATGTAAATTGGTACAGCCACTATGGAGAACAGTATAGAGAGGTTCCTTAAAAAACTAACAATAGAGTTACCATATGATCCT
Organism: Hippopotamus amphibius kiboko; assembly: GCF_030028045.1. NCBI lineage: Eukaryota > Metazoa > Chordata > Mammalia > Artiodactyla > Hippopotamidae > Hippopotamus > Hippopotamus amphibius. The sequence goes on from NC_080197.1 coordinate 19,126,037, forward strand.
GCAACCCCATTCCTGGGCACATATCCAGAGAAAACTATAATTTAAAAAGATACATGCACCCCAGTGTTCACTGCAGCACTATTTACAATACCCAATCAACCTAAATGTCCATCAACAGATAAATGGATAAAGATGGACTATTACTCACCCATAAAAAGGAATGAAATAATGCCATTTGCAGCAACATGGATGGACCTAGAGATTATCATACTAAGTGAAGTAAGCCAGACAAAGACAAATACCATATGATATCACTTATATGTGGAATTTAAAAAAAGGATACAAATGAACTTATTTACAAAACAGAAATAAACCCACAGACATAGAAAACAAAGCTATGGTTACCAAAGGGGAAAAGGGGGTAGGGGAAAGGATAAATTAGGAGGCTGGGATTAACAGATACACACTACTATATATAAAATAGATAACCAACAAGGACCTACTGTATAGCACAGGGAACTATACTCAGTATTTTGTAATAACCTATAAGAGAAAAAAATGTATATTTAAAACACACACACACACACACACACACAAGTGGACCTAGAGCATTTGAATCAAAAACTACGTCTCCAGCCACACTATCTCAGGTTGATGCAGCCTCCCAAAGCACAGTCTGTTTGCATCTTGAGTATAAAGAGGCCACTTAGATGTCACAACAGTTCTCAATTTAAAGGCATCAGTATAAGTCATCTCACTTTTCTGCACAGGGTCAGCTGCAAACAGTAAGTACACAGTTGTTTAGAAGTAAAGGAGTGGAGACGTCCCTGGTGGTCTAGTGGTAAAAAATCCACCTTCTAATGCAGGGGACGTGGGCTCAATCCCTAGTTGGGGAAGTAAGATCCCACATGCTACAGGGCAACTAAGCCCACATGCGCCACAACTACTGAGCTCGTGCCTCAACTAGAGAGAGAAGCCCATGCACTGTAAGGAAAGATCCCATGTGCCTCAACGAAGATCTCATATACTGCAACTAAGACCTGACACAGTCAAAATAAATTAATAAATTAAATTAAATTTTTTAAAAAGTAAAGGAATGGAAGAATATCATTTATATTTGTTGTCCAATACGTCCCAATTCAATATGCCAAGTTCTTATGATAAACACAGCCTATACTACTATAGCCAAATCAGAACACTCTAACTCTTCAACTCAATCAGGGAGGAAGTCAGGGTTCCATGAGCAATGTGAAAAATCACTGTGTAATTGTAAATTAGAACTGTAATCAGCCCTCTGGCCCCTGGGCCGTCTTCATAAACATGAAAGTGATACATGCCCATAGTTTTTTTTTTTAGAAGTTCAGTCAGCAAAAGGATATAACAGGAATTACATTCAAAATACGAGGGTGAGTTAAAAATTATCCGCGCTCTAGCTGCGCGGCCAACAGAAGTTTTAATATAACCAGAGTGCAGATAATTTTTGACTCACCCTAGTATTTTATGACAGCAAGAAGGGTACAGACCCATCAGAACAGATTCCAGCCACTGTACGGAGCAGGACCCACTGAAGAGCAGTCTGGATGTATGACAAAAGAGCCTGCCTATCCAGCACCCCAGCATCCCACTTGCTCTCCCCACAGGGAACCACTGTCCATTTCCTAGGGTTTGTTCCAGAAATGTTTTGTGCCTCTACCAGCACATCTGTGTGCCTATGCACCTCTTTTTGGAGAGTTCCCTGTTTTTGAAGACACTATTCTGTTTTGTAACATGCTTTTTTTCTTTTAATGGTGTATCTTAGACATCATTCTATAAATACATCTGCGCCTCATTTTTCTTACAGCTACCTTATTTTTCCTAAGCTTTAGCAATGCTACTCAAAGTGTGGTCTGGGCACCAGTGTTAGGCCAGGAACTGTGTGTTCCCAGTCTGAGAAAACCTAAGGGAGAGCTTGCACCAGAATGCAAATCAACTCCGTCTCTAAACACACACTTTCCTTCAGGTGAAGAGAGATGTATATTTTTGTCGGTGAGATTTCGTTGTTAAAGTCACTGGTATACATTCTGGCTCCAGTTCCTTATCTTCTAGCAGACCAGTAACGCACAGGAGAATGTCTACCTCGAGCAGCAACACCAGAGAACAGCCGTAGGATATGTACACTGTAAGCTACTTGACCAAGCCCCTCGTGACTGGCACTCAGGTCCGTTCAAGTGATCGTCTATCTTATGCACCTGAGAGAGTATTTCTATGGGAGAGATTCCTAGGAGTGGAATCAAGGGTTGTGCAATGGGTGAGAAAGTTGATCAGGACGCTGGAGTGGTTAGAAGTGACCCCAGAGATAACTAGTCCAACTCTTGCATTTCATCAGGGAGAACTGAAGCCAGGAAGGCAAAAGCAAGCTCCAAAGTTAAACAAGTCAGTGGCAAAAGTAGGAATGGCCCCGACTCCTCTGATAGGCACTGGGTATCAGTGGAACAATGACCTGGACATGGCCTTAGAGTCCGAGCTAAGGGGATGGATGGGGGAACACCCTGCAGAGTGACCATCTCTGATATCAGTATAACGTGGGACAATTAAGGGTGTCTCAGGGTCACAACGGGGCCTGATCAGTGGGAAATCCAGGTCCTATTTTCATGGATGTTGCCAGGCCACTTAGGAAGACCAGTGAAGGAGACTTTGGAGCACACTGCTTGGACCGGATTGAAGCCATCTCGTGGAGGGAGGAAGGAACAGGTTGCATTAGCCCAGGATATCCTAAGAAGGTGTTGGGCTGCACCCCACAGGCCTACAAGACCTATGCTTGCCCAGCTTCAAGACCCAAGAAAGAGCCCGGAGTCAGCAACAGAGACATCAGTGGTTTAGTGGATGGGGACCTGAAGCAAGGTCCTGGAGCGACACCCCACTGTCTGAGGTGCTCAGTGGGCAGGACATGACAGCAGTCTTTGCTGGGGTGGGGGGTTGGGGATTATCAGTTACAGAGGGGACTGACATCAAGTGGGCTCATTAGTTACCAGAGAAACCAGCAGAGGGCACAGACCATTTGATAAGAACAACCACTAGCTGGGGCCTGGGGCAAGATCGTAGGAAGGTCAGTCATGTGAGTAGGGTGTAGGTGAAGCACTGGTTGAGCAGGGGACAGACAGAGAGCAAGGGAACAGCCACCTTGAGCACCCTGATCATACAGCAGGCAGATAATTCACCTGCAACTTAGAAGAGTTCAGTGATAGTGGGCTCTGGTCAGAGGAAGAAAAGGAACATTGAAAAGCAATTAGAAGCAAATGAAGGATTAAAAGGGCAGAGAACAGAGCTGTGTAAGACTAGGACGGAGGGAGAGTACCTGCAAAGGCTAGAGGAAACGATCACGGATTTAGAAAAAGGAGATGAGCAGTGGAGTCTCGGAAGCCAAAAGAGCCAAGTTCCCAGAAGGAATGAGGAGACAGCTGGGTCAGATGCTGCAGGGGTTCACGTGAGAGGAAGACTTTAAAATATCCATCGGATTTGGTGACACGGAAGCCACTGGTGACCTGGCTGAGGGTCACTTCAGTAAAGTGGTGACAGCAGAATCCAGATCGCAGTGGCTTCGGGAGGGAATGGGGAGTGAGAAAATAGGGCCATTGAGCGTAGATGTGTCATGACTGGCAGACAGGTTGGGAAGGGGGAGGGGGACGTGGCAGCTGGGGGAACCTAGGAGAATGTCCCAGAAGACCATCGCTCCACTTCTGCAGCTGCACTGGCGGTTTACTCATGCTCTAGGCCAGAAGCAGCTGGAGAGAGAAAGCAGGAGCCCCAGCTTCCTGTACCAGCCTCAGCGGAATCATGGTTCCCTGGGGATTTGTATAAATTATCCACAGTAACAGAACTTGGCGCCCATGCTGTTTGCAAGACCTATGCATGGGGTATGACAATAACAGTAGTCACCGTTTATCAAGAGCTTATTTATGGAGAGCTAAGAGCTTTACATAAATTACCTCATTTAATCCTCACCACAGCTCTGTGAGATGGGCCTTATTATCTTCTCCAGTTTGAAAACGATGGAGCCTGAGACGCAGAGTGCTTCGTCAGCCTGCGGCAGGGCATCCGGCAGGATGGCAGCATCAGGATTCAAACCCGGGTTCGTCCTCTCCCAACAGTGCTCCTAACCCTGAAGCCAGGGTCCCTCAGACTGGACTCTGTGGGTCACAGGCATCAGCGTCCCCTGGGGGGGTATCTGAAACATGCAAATCCCTAGGTTCCACAAAAGATCTGCTGACTCCCAGTCTGTGAACATGGAACCCAGAATCTGCACGTCTGTCCAGTTCCCCGCACCATTCTCATGCTCACGGAAGTCTTCTTGTGTGAAGAATTTCACCGCCTCACTGTTTGAGCTGCCTGTCATTGGTCGTCATCCCCACTGGGATTTACACTCTTCCCTGAGGGTAAAGACAGCCTGGACTTCTCAGGCCTTAACTTGGGCCTACTGAATGAGGATTTCCAGGGGAGAGGACTGGCCATCTGTGTGTTTCACAAGTTCTCCAGGCAATTAGTATCTTCAGAGGAGACTGAAAAATACTGTTCTGTTATTTGCAGCTGAAAGTGTCGTAAGCACTACCATGGACTCTAATTTAGGTTCTAACAGTTCATCATTCTAAGATTGACTTTCCTCGTGTGAAAAATGGGCATAAGTGTGCCCACCTGGTAGAGCTGTGATGAAGATGAGATACTGTACCAATTAGGATTAGATTCACCTGTGTATAACACAAATAATGGCTTAAAACGAAGGGTTTATTTTTCTCGCAGGTTAAAATTGGAGCTACGAAATCCAGAGCTGATATGAGGTCTCGAATCATCAGGGACACAGACTCTTGCTTGTCTTTCTGTCTGCCCTGTCATTAGTAACATATTGCCTCTTGGCACAAAATGGCTGCTGAGGCTGCAGCCATGTTTTCCATAGTCCTGACAAGAGGGAAGGGAAGAAGGAATGCACCTTCTAGTCAAGTCAGATCCCCTTAAGGAGTATTTCTGGCAGGTCTTCATTACACTCCTGTTCATGCTGCATGACCAGGAGTCATGCAACATAGTCACAGAGCCACACCTAGTTGCAAAGAAGGTTGGGAACTAAAATCTTTTAGTTCAGAATCAGGTCTTTGCCACCCCCAAATAAATCAGGCCTCTGTTACATTTTAAAAAAAAAAAAAAAAAGATGAAGATTAATAAAAATTGGCAGCCAAAAGGGAATTCCCTGGCAGTCCAGTGTTTTAGGACTGGACTCAGTGTTTTCACTGCTGTGGGCCCAGGTTCAATCCCTGGTCAAGAAACTAAGATCCACAAGCCGTGTGGTGTGGCCAAAAAAAAAAAAAGCAGCTGCAAAAATATTCTTCCACAGACTTCCTACTGCTGGGAGCTGAGGACACCTGCCACTGGGCTTTGAAATCAATTGGCCACGGCTCCCAGGGGCTGCACCCCACCCATGGCTGAGTTTGATGCTGTACAAACTCAGACCCAGTCCTAAGAGACAAGGGACTCCTTTTACTGGCTAACTTTGGCTCAAGGACTCCCGGAGAGCTTTGCCAAATTTTTGTTAGACTGAATCTTCCTTAAGCTGCAGGACAGTTTGGGACACTTGACCCCACCTTCTCTCCCTCGCTCCTTCACTTGAGGTCTGATGGCCCTTCTGGCCTTCTCGAGTTCCTGCCCTATTTCCTTTCACACAGGCATGTCCCCCTAGTAAAATCCTTGCACGGTTAATCTCAGCTTGGCGTCTGCTTCTTGAAGTACCTGGACTAACAAACTTGCCAAGGCAATTTGCAGTCTCTGGCACAGATTTAAATAATGCATATAGCAGTTGCATAATTCAGGGTTGAGCGTGTAGTAGGCACTCAATAAATAATGGCTGCATGGTGACAATGCTGGTGTGGTGGTGGTGGAGGAGGAGGAGGGGGAGGAGGAAGTACAGAGCCAGCTGTACGGAGAAAGGAGTGTTTACAGATGGGTGGGACAAGAGTCTGAAGCAAATCACTCTGTTTGATTCTCCTCCACCCCCAGAATATTTCTATTACAGTAAAATCTGGTTAAAATCAACACCAGTCAGGATGAAAGGGGCAAAAGAGACCCTAGGTTGTTGTCATCTTGGGGAGACTGAACTGGTATTACTGAGTGTCAGCCATTTCAAGCCTTTTTTTTTTTTTTTTTTAGTTTTATTAATTTTGGGGGGTACACCAAGTTCAATCATCTGTTTTTATACACATATCCCAATATTCCCTCCCTCCCTTGACTCCCCCCCCCACCCTCCCTCAAGTCCCCCCCACCCTCCCCACCCCAGTCCTCTAAGGCATCTTCCATCCTCGAGTTGGACTCCCTTTGTTATACAATAACTTCCCACTGACTATTTTACAGTTGGTAGTATATATATGTCTGTGCTACTCTCTTGCTTCGTCTCAGCTTCCCCTTCACCCCCCGCCCCCTCCCAAACCTCGAGTTCTCCAGTCCATTCTCTGCATCTGCGTCCTTGTTCTTGTCACTGAGTTCATCAGTACCATTTTTAGATTCCGTATATATGTTAGCATACAATATTTGTCTTTCTCTTTCTGACTTACTTCACTCTGTATGACAGACTGTAGGTCTATCCACCTCATTACATATAGCTCCATCTCATCCCTTTTTATAGCTGAGTAATATTCCATTGTATATATATGCCACATCTTCTTTATCCATTCATTTGTTGATGGGCATTTCGGTTGCTTCCATGTCCTGGCTATTGTAAATAGTGCTGCAATAAACATTATGGTACATGTTTCTTTTGGGATTATGGTTTTCTTTGGGTATATGCCCAGGAGTGGGATTACTGGATCATATGGTAGTTCTATTTGTAGTTTCTGAAGGAACCTCCAAATTGTTTTCCATAGTGGCTGTACCAACTTACATTCCCACCAACAGTGCAGGAGAGTTCCCTTTTCTCCACACCCTCTCCAACATTTGTTGTTTCCAGATTTTGTGATGATGGCCATTCTGATCGGTGTGAGGTGATACCTCATTGTGGCTTTGACTTGCATTTCTCTGATGATTAGTGATGTTGAGCATCTTTTCATGTGTTTGTTGGCCATCTCAAGTCATTTTTCAACAAAAAAGAAATGGAAAAAAACAGAAGAAAGAAATAGGGCAGGCCCTGAGACAAAACTGCACAAAATAAACCCAATGTCCTAAGCAACTCTGGTTTTCATATGGAAAAATGGTGACCAGAAATTATTTGTTGTAATGAGCTAAGAACCCTATTCCCATGAGAAAGTTTTCAACATAAAAGTTAAAGCACATGTAAGTCTCTACAAAAATAATGACGAATTCAAGGAAATAAGACAGTGAGGGAAAGCACAATGAGGGGAAAGGTGGATGCCATCTGCACAGGACACAAAAGTTCCAGGAAACTTAATCGACATTATGTACTTGGCACATGGTAGAAGCTCAATGAATGATGGTCACCCAGATAATGGAATGGCTCACTCAAGGTTATAGTTCATCATTTATTCATCCACTGAAGAAAGATTTGTAGAAAGCCTACTATGTGCCAGGCCCTGTGCTAGGCCCCGAGGGTGCCACAGTGAACAAGACAGTTGAGGTCCGTGTCCTTACCATCCTTCTGCAGAGAAATCTCCCTTGCAGACACTTTATGTGGGCCCCTCCACCTCTGTCCTTCCACAAACACAGCCTGAATAGGTGCCCATGTCTATCAGACTCAAAGCCTATAATTTTATTCTATTATTTATTTACTTATTTACTTACTTACTTACTGTGCCAGGTCTTAGTCATGCCATGCGGGACCTTTTAGTTGAGGCATGCAGGATCTAGTTCCCTGGCCAGGGACTGAACCTGGCCCCCTGCATTGGGAACACAGAGTCTTAACCACTGGACCACCAGGGAAGTTCCCAAAGCCTATACATTTCTTCTAAAATATTTTCTTTGTCTCTGAAACCAAGTTGACACACCTATGTAAAATGATCCATGATGCCACCTTGGATTTCCACTAAATAACTTTGTATTAGTTATCTACTGCTGTGTAACAAATTAACCCCCAAAATTAGCAGCTTAAAATAACAAACATTCATTATCTCAGAGAGCTAAGGACTGACTTAGCTCAATGGTCTGGCTCAGGGTCTCTCATAAGGTTTCGGTCAAAGTGTCGGTTGCGGCTACAATCATCTGAAGGCTTGACTGGGGCTGGAGAATCTGTTTCCAAGGTGCCTCACACACATGGCTAACAGGCTGATGCTGACTGTTGCCAGGGAGACCTCAGTTCTTTGCTATATGGGTCTCTCCATAGGGCTCCTCCTGACGTGGCAGCTAGCTTTCCCCAGAGCAAATAATCTGATAGAAAGATAGACACAGAGAGACCAAGGGAGAAGCTGCAATGTCTTTTACAACCTAATCTCAAAAGTGAAAAGCCATCACTTTCCCTGTACTCTGTTGGTCACAGAGACCACCCCTCTGGTACAGTGTAGGCAGGGACTCCACAGGGTCTAGAAACCAGAAGCAGGGGTCATTGGAGGTCCTCTTGGAGACTAGTTACCACAGCCTTCAAAAAGAGCTTTGGGGCTCCCTACGTGGTGCAGTGGTTAAGAATCTGCCTGCCAATGCAGGGGACACAGGTTCGATCCCTGCTCCAGGAAGATCCTACATGCCACGGAACAACTAAGCCCATGTGCCACAACTATTGAGCCTGTGCTTTAGAGCCCGTGAGTCAAAACTATTGAGCCCATGTGCCACAACTACTGAAGCACATGCACCTACAGCCCATGCTCCGCAACAAGAGAAGCCATGGCAATGAGGAGCCCACACACCACAACAAAGAGTAGCCCCTGCTCGCTGCAACCAGAGAAAGCCCGTGCACTGCAAATGAAGACCCAACACAGCCAATTAATTAATTAATTAATTTTTAAAAAAAGAGAGAGAGAGCTTCCTCTCCCCAAACTCCTCCCAAACCCCAGCAGGGAAGAGGAGGGGTGTGTGCAAATTCCACTGTGTGAAAACACAACAGCACACAGCAATTAATTCACTCTGTCCTGGAAACCCAGTGTTTGAACCCCAGAGAACTGCCTTTCTTCAATCCTACTTTAACATCACGCCATAGGCCTGTATAGAAGGACATGACAGAAGCAGCTCCAATTAAGTCATCAGTGTATGTTTCATTGCGAGTGTCCTCTCTCCGAGGACCTACAGGAAAAATACCTCTCTGGTCTCAGGGTCAGGAAAAGTTGTACTTCTCCTGAATAACTGCTTTGCTTATCTCATGTAAAATCTGGAATTTTGTTACCACTCATGTTTCCCTCTTTGCTTTGGCTATTGGGAAGCTTGGAGCCAACCATGTAAGCCTCTGCTGGCACCAGCTCCTTGGAGTTACCTCTTCTACTTGTTCCACAGCCCCTCCAAACCTTTTTTTTTTTTTTTTTTTGTCACGGCCCGCAGCTTGCAGGATCTTAGTTCCCTGAACAGGGATTGAACCCAGCCCCAGCAATGAAATTGCCAAGTCCTAATCACTGGGCTGCCAGGGAATTCCTTCCACTCCCTTCAACTTTTCATTTTATCCTTTCGTATATTTTGTACTTTTATAATTCCTCTCAAAGATTTTGTGGGTTGGAGTATAAATACACTGATAAAGTTTGTGTCCAAAGACTGATGACTTGCACACCTGTGCCATCTAGTGGTGACAGTGGTAACTGCCAGAATAGAAACCTTCCCCATTCTTCAGATTTTTCAGGGAAGGGGGTGGCAGAGGGGGGGGATAGGAGGGAAACCAGAACCACTCTCTGTGCTTTGTCAGGGAATTGAGACTATACTGGTGATTAAAGAGACTCCTGGCAGGGCAAAGGAGCAGGTGATTCAATGGCTAGAATCTGACATGATTTACTAGAACCTAAAGAAGCCAAAAAATAGCAAAGGGGAAGGCACCGGCAGTGGAAGGGTTAAGTGAAAGGTGTTAGAAAAACTAAACAATGAAAATAAGACCTGATTCAGAAGGTCACTTGAAAGGTACTTAATGTGGGTTGACTGCAGATGTGACCACCCATTTTTTAAGCATTCACATTAACCACAGGAAGAAGCTTAGAGTCTGTTTTCGTTTTACTCAAGAGAAAACTGGGGCCCATAGGCACTGAACACCTTGTCCAAGATCATACAGCCTGTTACTCACAGGTCCAGGATGACCCTGAGACCAGGGCTCTTTTTCCAGTACCAGCTGCCTTTAATCACATGTAGCAGGTGCTCATTTGGGCTTGCATTTTGCACACAGGGTTTCAAAATAAAAAATCAGATTGTCACCAAAAACTGCTGGATCCAGCATGCTTCCAAGGAATCACTACTCACTGGTGTTGCAGCTGCCCCTTGGCCCACCCACAAAGGGTCAGGATGGAGAAGGTGGTTATGAAGCACTGGTTTCACTATCCTTCACTGCATAGCAAATGCCATTAGTCCACAATGATGGGGAGGGATTCTAGAAGCCAATCGCAGTAGCTGAGAGAGCTCCAGCTTGGAGAAGAGAAAAGATCATTCAGCCACAGTGTTAACCTAGCATCTGCTCGGGGCCAGGCTCCTGGCAGGATTCTAAGATGGCAAAGTCAGCAAAGCTCTGGCCATATCCAGGAGCCATATACATTCTACTCGTCTGTACCCTGATGTGTGATCTTGAGCACAGCTCGAGCTGCAGCTAAGGGATAGCTTGGATCTGGAGGGTCCTAGAAGACTTAGCCCAGGGGTCTGTAGTCTGAGGCTGAGATATCTTGGTAACAGCCTAGAGTCAGGGACCACTGGGAGGACGGGAGCAACTGTCTGAGCAGAACTTGAGAAATTATCATATCAGACAGTACAGATATAGAAGACTTTAATCATCTCAGAGAGCTCTACTGGACAGCACTGACCAAGAGTGCCCTTTCCTGGATTTTCTGCATCTTCCAGGCTGTTCGGATACTGACATAAGCAAGAGAGTGATATGAGTCACTGGTTTCTGGAAGCGGTGGAGTTCCACGGCTGTCCCAGATCTTAGGTACAAATGACCCACCTGAGCTATTGGACACCTGTAAGTCAGGTCCCTAAACTTTTCAGACTTCTATGTGGGTAAAAGGTGCCACAATACAGGCCAGGGGAGTCAAGGGAGTATTAGGGGCCTCGGCTTTTGAGGTCAGAAAGATCTAGGTGCCTATCCTCTCAGGTTTGAGACAAGAATCAGAATTACAGTAAGCCACCTAAACACAAATGAGTTCCGCTCCGAGAGCGCGCTCTTAAGTCCACGGTAGTTAGCCTAGGTACCCAACTAACACAATCGGCTGTATAGCACTGTACTATAATAGGTTTACAATACTTTTCACACAAATAATACATAAAAAACAAACACAAAAAATAAAGAAAACATTTTTAATCCTACAGTATGGTACCTTGAAAAGCACCGTACCACATCACCGCTCTGTTTACACTTGCTTCCAGACACCCTAGGCTTGAAATAAAGATACTGTGCTACTGTACTCTATAAAGTTCACAAAAGCACAACCACTTGGAGAGGGTGTATGCACATAACAATGTACACTAGACACATGAACTAAATTATGCGATCAGACACTCAAACGCACGTCTGCACCTTTGAAAGTTCACAACCTGGAGGTGCCTATGTAGGGGACTTACTCTAGTGCTAACTGTACTGAGTTCTGACTGTACTACTTGCGACACAGTCGGGGCAGGTCAACAACCTTTATCCACCGCACCCTCAGTTTTCCCCTCTGTAACATGAGAACAATACCCCTTGCAGCTGCGCAGAACGAACATCCCCCAAGGCAAAAACAATAAGGCTGGAGGAGGGTCGCCGTGGCCCAAACGACGACCAGCTCTCCGCTGAGAAAAGCGGGAAGGGCAGTTGAGGACCACTGAGCACGGAAGTCACTGCCCAATGTCAGTCCCGACATAAAATAGATCCCCCCCCCATAGGCGCAGCGCCATGCTTCTTGCACCCTTGTAAAGTGTCCGATGAGCAGCAAGAGCTGGGGGATAACTTAGGGCCGCGAGCCTTTGTTTCTTTTGAAGGAGAGCCCCCTCATTTCTCAGATCTCACAAAAAAATTTGCTGAATCAAAATCTAAGCTGAAAGAATTCTCAGCACTACCGCGTAGAAGGGAACGTTCCCGCTAGGGATAAGCCGGTGGTAATGAGTAGCTGCTCGGGCACAGCGCCGCCTGGCGGCAGGGAGCCAGGGTGGGAGGCCCGGCCGGTCCCTCCGCTTCCCGCGGGCCACCGCCGCCCTCGCGAGCCGCAGAGCCCGCGGGAGACGCGAGCCCCGGCCGGACCCCACTTCCCAGGGGCCTCTGCGCACAGAGAGGGGCAGGGCAACGGCTCGCGGCCCCCGCCTCCACAGCGCGGGAGGCTTTAATCCCGGAGGCTTCACCCTCCGGGCGCCTGCCAAGGTGCCCACGGGTCCGGTGCCTCCCCCACCGCATCAGCCAGAAAGACGTAAGCGCCGCAAGGCCCTCTGGGAGAGGTAGTTTCCAAAAATATTTCTGGGAAAGGGAGGGAGGCGGCGAGGTTCGGCAGCCAGTTAGAGCCGGGCTCGGGACGCGTCACGTGTCTCGCGCGGTCACCTGTTGGGGGGGCCTTGGCTTGGCTGCGGGAGGGAGGGTCCGCGGCTGTGGGCAGAGTTGCTGCCGCTGCCTGGACTTCTGGACTGGCCTCCTCAGTCCCTGAGCCGTCCCTGCTGGCCAGGCAAAGCGCTGACCGCATATGTGCATACATTTGGACTTGGCTCTAGAGGACCTTGCAGGGCTCATCTCCTACCTGGGCCTCCGGAGCAGCCAAAGTGGGCTACTGGAGTCGCTTCAAAGCTCTGTTGGATAAGCCGTTCATCAGTTACTGGTTCACCTCATCTCTGGGGACGTTTTCTACTCTCTGTTCTCATTCAGCCGCTTGGTCTTCACCCGTGACCTTGTGGCCTCAGAAACTTAAGTCCCAGGACCCGTCTGTTTCTCCTTATCGGCCCCCCTCTAGACTCACTGCTTTCGCTACCCAGCCTAAATTCTCAGAATCCTGTCCTGCCTCACGCGCTTCTGTAACAACCTCAGGCCGTCGGTTAATAGAATCGCCTGCTCTGGGTTTGCTAGGTGCTCCTGGAGGGAGAAAAGATACATCACTAACTTAACAGGTTGGTGCCACTGGAATCAAGATCTCAGACGTCAGCTGAACCCTAAACTCAGTGGATTGGGACAGCACTGGGAGGCCACAAAAATGGAGGCGGAGAGTTTGCTGCTGAGACTTCTGGTGGGGGTACAAGGCTTTGGAAGGGCTATCTTTGTCGCAGTCCACCTCATGTTTGTCTTGTTAGGAGCCTGAGAATAAATTGTACAGCAAAGTAAAGTATTCGTGATGAGACTATTCTAGAATGGCACGTTGGTGAGAAAACAGAAGATCCTGTAAAGACTCAAACGAAAGTTAAGGAATATATGAAGAATGAAATGAAAAACAGTAAGAAAGCATGCAAAGATGCTAAATTGGTATAAAAGTGTTAAATGAACCCAGAGAGCAAGATAAACTTCTTTAAAAAGCATTATGTTGGAAAGAGATTGCGTGTTTCTGATGGAAACGCAGGCATTGGCAATGTTTGGCCAGCCTTCCAGAAAGATTAAAAGATTATACCCAAAAAATTCCCTTGAGAAGTGGCAGGTGTAAGAGGATCCTGGAAATCAGTAAGTAATCTGGCTTCAAAAATATGATTTTTAAAATCGTGAGGGGAAAGGAAGATCCAAAGCAGATATGTTTGGACGTATCAGAGGCCCCTACTGTGTTGTATCTTAGGGGCAGAATCCAAAGTAGGCTGGACTCCTGCTGTCAAAAAGGCCATTAAGCAGGCTTTGGAGCCCCAGGTGGAGACCACACACAGCCTGAAACTTCTCAGGCAGTGTGCTGCTAAGCACTGAAGAGGAGATTCAATTTGTTTTTGTTCCCTTACAATGTTTAGGTTTTACTGATTTATATTAATTTATATGAAATAACTTTATATAAATTTATTTTGTTTAAATTTCCTCTATAGCGTAGGGTCTATTTGTTGTGTAAAAAAAAATCTGTGAAATACCTTAACCTCTATCTATACCACGTGGTATTTTATAAAGAAAAGCAGCAAACTTGTCCATTAACAGTTAACTGGAAAGGATATGCTTTGAAAGCAATCCAGTTTATTACACATCTATATATAAACCTTGCCACCTGATTCTAAATTTAAATACTTGCTGTTTATCAACAGGAAATTACAGTTACATTTACATGTGTCTCTGGGGGAAATGCCTGCAGAGAATAACCACATCTTTATATGCAAGTTAATATCCGGAACCAAACAAAACAGTTCTGGAATTCCAGGCTGGACGTTAATATTTTAGGAGTAAAGCACAAGATCTCCAATGAACAAGAAAACCTACACATTGTAGAAAAAAAAATCACATAAATACCAGTTTCCATTAAGATAGAGTGATGCATCTCAGACTATTCAGGACCAGTTTGGTTGGTTGGTTGGTTTCAATTTATAGCACACCAGTACTTTTGTAAGTAAGAGTTTATTTCTAGGAAAAAAATGAAATTGTAAAGAATTATACAAAATACTGGCCCCAGTTTTTAATGATTAGAGTCAACATATATAAAATCACTCTAAAATTGATATAAGGGAATTCCCTGGCAGTCCAGTAGTTAGGACTTCATGCTCTCACTGCTGAGGGCCCAGGTTCAATCCCCGATGGGGGAACTAAGATCCCACATCCCAGGGCACGGCAAAAAAGAAAGAAACAAAAATTGCTGTAAAAGTTTCCAAACATTCAGACTCAGTTCAGTATTTAATTCATGGAAGACCAGATAGTCAACCCACCTTGTCCAAGGACTGTATTTTATATAGCAGTGAGATAAAGCATCTAAAAATGGAAATCTTACAAAAGCATATCAGTCTCTGGCTCAAACTTTCATTATTTTTATAACACTGATTTTTATCGTCAAGATATGAATATATGACAATTTACCCATTGTCCTGTTGACAGACATCTGGGTTGTTTCCGTTTTTTTATTATTACAATGTTGCAATGAACATTCTTATAAATGCCTTCTCATGCGCAAGTGCAAGAACCTAGGGTATATACTCATGTCATCCTATGTGATTCGTATACCCATAAGTGAAATTGCTGGTTTGAAGGATGTATGCGTTTTCACTTTTAGATATTGCCTACTTGATCTCCAAAGTGCTTGTACCAATTTATGCTTACTTCAACAATGTGAAAGGGTTCCCAATTCTCCGTTTGCTCACAAACATTTGAAATTGTCCGACTTTTTAATTTTCCCAAGCTGCTGGATATGAAATGGTACTCCGTTATGGTTTAGTTTGCATTTCCCTAGTTAATAATGATATTGAGCATCTTTTCATACATTTATTAGCCATTCTGGCTTCTTATTCTGTGATTTACCTCTTTACCTTTTACTCATTTTTCTATTGAATGTTTTTAATTTTTGACTTATGAGTTATTTATATATTCTGGATTTGAATCCTTAGTCAATAATGTATGTTGCAAACATTTTTTCACAGACTGCAGTTTGTCCTTTCATCTTTTTAGTGACGTCTTTTGATACTCAGGCATTTTTTCATTTTAATGATGTTGACTTTATCAGCTTTTTGCTTTATGGGTTGTACTTTTGTAATTTATTAAATCTTTGCTTTAAACAAAGATCATAAGACACGCTCTCGTATTTTCTTTTTCCTTTTTTTTCACCTTTCTCCTGCATTTTAATTTTATTTTTTGGCTGCATTGGGTCTTCATTGCTGCACACAGGCTTTCTCTAGTTGTGGTGAGCAGGGGCTACTCTTCATTCGGTGAGTGGGCTTCTCATTGCAGTGGTTTCACTTGTTGTGGAGCACAGGCTCTAGGTATACAGGCTTCAGTAGTTGTGGCACATGGGCTTAGTTGCTCCGTGGCATGTGGGATCCTCCCGGGCCAGGAATTGAACCCCTGTCCCCTGTATTGGCAGGCAGATTCTTAACCACTGCGCCACCAGGGAAGTCCCACTCTCATATTTTATTCTAAAAGTTTTCTTCCTGGGTTCTTGAATTCCACTTGGATTTTTGTGTTTGATCCAAGAAAGAATTTCAGTTTTATGAGGGTGAGTCAAAAATTATCTGCACTCTGGCTGTAGAATTTATTTTACTTAACTTTTAAAAAAGACAAATACATCATTTTTCAAAATAATCTCCTTGCTTTTCAATACACTTTGTCCATCTGTCAACAAGCTTTCATATTCCCTCATTAAAAAAAGTTTTAGGCTGAACTGCAAGCCACGAATGCCCCGCTGTCTTCACTTCTTCACATCAGAAGTGAATCTTCGTCCTCATAGGGCTGCTTTCAGGGGACCAAACAGGTGAAAGTCCGATGGAGCAAGATCAGGACTATAGGGAGGATGCTTTAACACCTCAAAATGAAGTTTTTGCAGCATGTCAACAGTGTGGGCAGAAGGGTGCAGACGTGCACACCCTCAGACCACAAAAATTGAATCACTGCACACTGCTCTTTTGTGCAGATCACAAGTGGGGCATCCATTTTTGCTTGCACTGCAGTTACAAATGAACTGATGTAACACGTTCACACCTGCACAGCAGTGACTGGGGAGACAGTAGCCTTGAAAGTATTGATAAAACAGTGCGGCCAACAGAAGTTTTAATGTAACCGGAGTGTGGATAATTTTTGACTCACCCTCGTATTTTATTCTTTCCTATTTGAATAACCAATTACTCCTCATCATTTTTGGAAAAATCTGTCCCTTTTCCACTGATCTGCAATGCCACTTTGTTGAAGATGTCAGACATCCCTCAATGGCTGTGTTTCTGGGCTCTGTATTCTGTTCCAGTGGTATAGATATCTACCCCTGTTCCAAGGTCAAAATGTCTTAATTTCCATACTTTATAATAAGTTTTTTTTAATATTTATTTATTTGTTTGGCTGTACTGGGTCTTCGTTGAGGCATGCAGAATCTTTAGTTGCGGAATGCCAGATCTAGTTCCCTGACCAGGGATCAAACCTGGGCCCCCTGCATTGGGAGCTCAGAGTCTTAACCGCTAGACCACCAGGGAAGTCCCTATAATAAGTCCTGTGTGCTAGGGTGAGTCCACCATCCTCTCCTTCTTTTTCATGTGTGTCTTACCTGTTCTTGTACATTTCCATTTACATTTTAGAATCAGCTTGTTGCATTGCCAAAGAACATATCAGGATTTTTACTGTAATTGTGATAAAAATCTATATATTCTCTTGGGGAATCTTTTCTGTCCATGTTCATAATATGTTTTCCTCCTTATTTAGTCATCTTCAAGATTTTTCTTTTTTAAAATAATCCTTCGTAAAGGTTTTAAACATCTTTTGTTAGATGTCAAAAAGTACTTTACATTTTCTTAATGCTGTAAATAACATCTTTTTTTAATTATATATTCCAACTCTTTGTGTCTGAATTATAGGGAAACAAAGGAATCACCTGGCTAAATGCTCATATTATTTCTAATAATCTGTTTGTAAGTGGTCATGGGTTTTTCTATATAGACAATCATGTAATCTATGAATAATTGCATGGGAGTGATGTACAGTAGACTGAGTATCCACATCCCAGGTATCCACATCCCAGTCTCCTAAACCCTTGACTATGTTACTTTACATGACAGAATGGACTTTGTAGATGTGATGAAATTAAGGGTCTTGAGATGGGGAGATTTTTCTGGATTATCACAAGGGTCCTTTTAAGAAGCAGACAGAAATGTCATAGACAGCAAAGGCTATGTGATGACAGGCAGAAAGAGATATGATGATGGAAACAAAGGTTGGAGTGATGTGCTTTGGTGATGGCAGAAGGGGCCACAAGCCAAGGAATGAGGGCCATCTTTAGAAGCCAGAAAAGACAAGAAAACAGATCCTTCCCTAGAGCCTCAAAAAGAACACAGCCCTGCTGACACCTTAGTCCCATAAGACTAATTTCAGATTCCAGAAGTGTAAGAGAATAAATTTGCATTGTTTTAAACCACTAAATTTGTGATAATTTGTTATAGCAGCAATAAGAAACTAATATGGGTTGCATGGCAGATACACTTTTTGACGCCTGTCTTGTCTGAACTTGTCTTAATTCTTCTCTCTAATTTTTGAGTTTGGCTCTAAAATTCTAGGCTGGTCAGAACAAGATAGAGTGCTTTTCTCCCTTTATAATCTTTATATCATTTCTTTTCTTGTCTTACTGTACTGGCCAGACTGTCCAAATACAATGTTGAATTGAAAGATTTTATAGGACACCCTTGTTATGTTCCTGACTTTTTTAAGATTATATCCTGATTTTTTTATTGAAATATATTTGATATATAATACTGTATAAGTTTAAGGCATACAACATGTTGATTTGATATATCACCTTCCTGATTTTAAAGGGAATGTGTGTAACACTTCAGCATTTAAGTATTCTATATGCAATAAATTATTGGTAGAAAGTTTTTATCAAGTTAAAGAAATTTCTTTTCCTAGTTGGTTAAAAAAATTTTTAGCATAAACGAGTGCTGAACTTTATCAAATGCCTTTTCTGTGCCTATCAAGATAATCATGTAGATTTTCTCTTTTAAGCTATTGTTGTGATGATTTATAGTAATACTTTTTTTTAAGTTGGACCAACTTTGCATTAATGAGGTAAGACCAGTTTGCTTCTGCTGCATTCACCTTGCTAAATATTAATTAAAATTTTCACATCTATGATTATGAGTCAAACTGGCTATAAATTCCTATCTTATGCTGTCCTTCTCTAGTTTTGCTTCAGGCTTTGTTAGCCTCACAAACTGAGTTGGAGAGTGTTCCTTATCCTATTATTTTGGTTGATTCTTTTCATTTTAGAAATGAAGCATTTACTTACAACTACAGAAGATACAGATTTGATTCTCTTAAATTCCACACACTCTTACCCACAAACATACTTTCAATGCCTTCATTCTTCCTATATAGTTTCATAATTTTTGGTTCCATCAATACTCAGCATTTTCAGGATTATGTAAATATTATGTATTCATGAGCCACATTGTCTATTACATTTACATATGCTTTCCTGTACAACTTTTGGTTTTCCCTGGAGAAAATAAGTGGAATCTTGGTTGGTTGGTTAGTTGGTTGCTTTTGGCTTAGTTTTCTATGTACTCCTCAGTAATTCTTCCTGAAACTGTTGCACAAAACTGTAAATCTCCTCTCCATTCACTTAAATATTAGGCAACAGTCAGTTGTATGTTTTACATGGAGAAACCTCTCCTGGAGTTTTCTTGTTCTCTTGCTCCAAACTGGATTGTGCTTTGCCTGCTTCCTGCTGTTTGAGGGGAATTTCCCGCAACTAGCATCCTTTTTATTCCTTTTGTCTCTTTTTCTGTTTTGGAATCCCTGTTCCTGGTTTCCATGGTTTCCTCTTTCTTGATTTACTGGCTCATTTTTAGTGGCGCACGATTCTCTCATTTTGAGAAGGGATGCACAGAAAATAATTTTTAACACCTCACTTGTTTGAGTTTATCTGAATTCTGCTCTCTCATTTGCAACTTTCATGAGCTTAGAATTCTAGATAGGAATCTTGTTCCTTCAGAATCTAGGTTTGTTTTCTTCTAATTTCAGTCTTGCCAATGAGAGGACCAACACTGTTCTGATTCTCAGTTTTTTAATATGTTTTTTTTCTTTTCTTATTGCTTTTATGATATTCCTTTATCTCTGATGTTCTGAAATTTCGTAAAGATGTGCTTTGGTGTAGGCTGTTTTTTCCCCCTCATTGCATTGGACTCTAAGGCTCTATTAATCTAGAAACTCATATCTCCCAATTTAGGAAAATTTTCTTACAGTGTTTGTGTGTAAGAGAAAGAGACAGACAGAGAAAGAGACAGAAAGGGAAATATTTGACATATATTGGGTTGGCCAAAAAGTTCTTTTGAGTTTTCCTTTAACATCTTATGGAAAACCCAAACGAACTTTTTGGCCAACCCAATACGTAAGGATATGAGTAACATAGGTTATGAAGCTCTGTAGTAAAATAAACCCCCACGAACCCACCACCCAACTTAAGAAATAGGATATTATCAATATCTGGAACTTCCCTATGTGCTCTTTAAAAAAAAAAAAAGTATTTATTTTACTTTATTTTTGGCTGCATCGGGTCTTAGTTACAGCACATGGGATCTTTGTTGTGGCGTGCGGGATCCTCTGCTGTGGCGTGCGGGCTCCTCGTTGCAGCACGCAAACTTCTCTCTAGTTGTGGTGCATGGCTCTCTAGTTGTGGCCCGTATACTCAGTAGTTGCAACTCACGGGCTTAGTTGCCCCATGGCACATGGGATCTTAGTTCCCCAACCAGGGATCGAACCCACGTCCCCTGCGTTGGGAGGTGGATTATTAACCACTGGACGGTCAGAGAAGTTCCCCTATGTGCTCTTCTCTGATCCCACACCCTTCTGGGGCCACCCCTCATGCCCTAATCCTCCACCAGCCACATAATCACTCTCATGACTTTTCTCCTAATTCACTTGCTTTATTGTTTTACTATTCATGTATGTGTCGCTAAACTGTACCTTGTTTACTTTTGCTTGTTTCTGAACACCCATAGAAATGGCATCACACAGAGAAACCATGTTCTCCTGTGGCTTGCATCTCATTCCACATTGTTCCTAAGAATCATCTACGCATATAGCTATAGTTTAGTACCGTTGCATTGCAGTGTAGCATTCTGTTATGGAGATAGTACAATTTATCTATTCTCCCAAGGACGGGCATTGTTATTTCCTTTTTTTTTTTTTTTCATCCTACCATATATACCAGTGATTTCCTTCCCCCATTTTCTCTCTTCTCTGAAACTTACATCAGTCAATTGTTGAATCTTCTAGGCTGATCTTTGAATTTTCTTACCTCTTCTCTCCTGTTTGCCCTTTCTTTGTAGTTTTCTTCTACTCTCAGAATTTCTCAAATTATACTCTAAATCACCTATTGACTTTTTAAATTTTCTTCTATTGTGTTTTGAATTTTTCAAAGCTCTTATTCTCTGGATGTTCCTTTTCTTCATTTACTCCTCTCTTTTTGTAGTTTTCATAGATACAGATGTCAGGGGAGGGGAAATTTCCCCCTTCCCCTCTTGAGTTCTTTTGACTTCTCTAATAGTTAAATTGACACAAAACAGATTAGCAGGAGAAAAAAAATTTAATTCATGAGCATGGAGGTCTCATAGAAATGGGACCCCCAAAGTGACCAAATGTTTATATATCATTTTTAGACAAAGAAATACATAATTATTTGTGAAGATTAACAAATCAGAGGGGCTTGTGCTTAAGGTAGCAGACTAAAGAATAACAAAGTTTGTTTTTAGCTTTCTTAGCCTTAAATTCCCTAATTCTGGTGATAAGGATGCTTTCTCCTGGTAAAGGAGGGATACTTTTACATGGGAGATTTATTTTCTGCTTTCAAGGAGTTAGAGTGGGGTTTTATATATATATAAATCATTTTTTTCACCAGCTGTTTCTCAAGTAACCTTAATTCAAAATAATCAATATACCATAGAGGCATATTTTGGGGCAGCCTGCCCTGGGTTCCAACACAAACAAGGTTTAGGATTTTCTTGCAATTTTCTTTTGCTTTCTGCATTCCCTGTTTCCTCCTAGGGTGGTTGGTTCAGTGATTAATGGATTTATGTCTCTTTCATGTTAGAATCTCCCCTCTCATGTCAAGGGAAGCTTAGCTGTTGGCTCTGACATAAGAATAAAGGCACCAAAATGCTGATTTTTGAGTCCTGGGTGCAGGGGTGGGGCTTGTCTTCAGATGGGCTTCACAGTAGGGTGATCAGTTGGGTACTCAGCTATTTCACTGGGGAAACACAAAATGCTAACAGGTCTTTGCTCTTGGCCTAGGCAGTTTCCCCAGCAAGGAATCTTCCATTCTTCTCCTCAGAGGATTGTAAGCTGATCTTCCGTCATTCTGGCTGCTGGGCAAAGAAAGTGAGCGGAGCATTTGCTACCTGCAGGTAGACTTTCACTGAATGCCCATTTCAATCACCGTTCCCTGTTCTCAACTGTGCCTCATGTCTCCAAATCCAGAACCTCTTAGTTTGACCTTCCCATCATCGTCCACTGTGTGGGAGGGCTGTCATCTGGTTGTGTGGGGGTGGGAGTGGAGGTCTGGGGGTCTCGCTGCTCCTCAAACAGATGCACAGCCAAGACACACCTCCTGTTTTCAGTCCTCCTCTTCATCCCCATCCTCAGGGCTATTCCAGTTGGCATCCTGCAGCCAGGAATCCACCTGCTGCTTCTTACTGTGCACGACCTCCCTTCTCAGGTTTAAATTTGAGCCTTCTCTACTCTCCTAAATCAGTTACCGCTGACTTTTCTGCTTCCAAAGTTTTCCTGACATCTGTCCTCTGTTCCTGCTCCTCTCCAACTCTCTTTGTTCCTGTGGATATATGCTTTTTTCTGTGTTAATTTCTCTACTATCATTTTGAGGCTTTGGGGACTAGGTGGAAAGAAATGCATGTGTTTTCAGTGTCACTACCCGCCCCCCAATATAGAGGTATTGAAACGTGGAAAGTACCCGAGAGGAGAAGCAGAGGAAACTGCAGGAAGTCTGCAGCAACCTCCAGTTTCAGAGCCTCCCTGTGGCTGGCCAGATGCCTGGCACGGTATCCAGTTCTGTGGTGAGCAGAGAGGAGTTCTCTGTGCGTGTGTTCAGAACAGTGACACTTGTGCAAAGAGCAGCAGAGGAAGGTGCTGTTGAAATGAGGAAAGAGAGTCAGGCTTGGCAGGAGCAAGAGAAAGTCTACTGGAAAAGTGCTGATGGCCAAGATCCAGCTGCATCTCACCCACCGCATTCCCTCTGTTAGGAGAGTTAATCCCAGGGGAAGCAATGTTGGGTGCTCTTGAGGGACACAGAGTCACCAGCAGCCCCTCAGACTCGAGGGGTCCGATGTGGCTATGACTCCAACCCCTGAGGGTGACATCATGAAGTGGGAAAAACAGCAGATTTCTCGTCATCTGTCAGGGGGCTGTCCCCAAAAGCCAGGACTTGGGCAACAACACCACCAGTTACCTTGCTTCCAGTTCAGGGTAGATAGCCACAGACAGGAGAGCTGTGTCTCAAACAGGAGGCTAACTTGCCCTTGACATCTAGCAAACCAAAGTTAGGTGGGGCAGGTTCTGAAAGGGAACAGAACGGTAGCCACCTGTGCAGCCAGGGCTCCATGACCTGGGCTGGGGACTTTATTTCCCCCTCTAGAAGGGAAGTTGAGTAGTTCCACGTGTGGGTTCTGAGGGGCTGATCCCAGGACTCATGTGAGCGCCCTGCAGTCCTCCTGAGACAGTAACCTGTGCCTGAGAGAGGCCGGAAAATGAGAGAAGGAAGATGTATGCTCTGGGATATTTTCAACACCACCAAGCAAGTCTCCAACTCTCAGCAGATACCGACTGGGTATCCTACAGTTGAACTGTATTCTGACACTGTCTACCTAGAGTTAGCACCAGATCCCGCAGGTTAAGGGCTCAGTCCTGCAAGGCTGTCCCAAATTCAGATATAACACCAAAATTCAGCCTCTGTACACCAGTACCGAATTGAATCTCCGAGACAGAGTTTTGGGTGAAGTAGAAAAGAAATAGCTTTATTGCTTTGTCAGGCAAAGGAGGCTGCAGCAGCCTAATATCCTCAAAACTGTGCGTCTCAACCTGGAGAGGGTAGTGAGGAGTTTTATGGTAGTGGTTCAAAGAGGAGGGCGTGATCAGCTCGTGGACATTTTTCTGGTTGGTTGGTGGTGAGGTAATTGGGAGTCAATATCATCAACCTTCTGATTCCGGCTGGTCTGGGATCTATGTGCTTGTGGGCAGCATACAGTTCACTTCTTTCACCTGGTGGTGGTTTTAGTATCTGCAAAACAGCTCAAAGATACTGTTGTGTGTATCCCTTGAGGGGGAACCAGGACCCTGCCCCAGTGCTGCACTATTGTTCTTTTGACTTTCCCTCCCTTGTCTCCATATCGCCTCTCTTCCCTAATTCGTATCTGTTTGAAC
The DNA here is from genome assembly GCF_030028045.1 of Hippopotamus amphibius kiboko. Lineage (NCBI taxonomy): Eukaryota > Metazoa > Chordata > Mammalia > Artiodactyla > Hippopotamidae > Hippopotamus > Hippopotamus amphibius. Next base: position 19,150,011 of record NC_080197.1, read on the forward strand.
CTGCCCGTTGGAACTCAGGGAGGGTCATGGAGGCTGAATGAAGCCTATTTCCTACAAACAAAAAACGGGAGACACAGAAAGGCTTTTGTGCCCAGGAGCCCCACGGGGTCCTACTCGGTTTCAGATGTAAGTCCAGGTTGTCACGTCTGCTTCTGACTGACTGGCTATAAATGGGTTAGAACAGCTCAGGAAGCTTGTTACCGAGTCCAAGCTCACTCTGCTCAGCACACGACAGGCCAGTGAATCGGAGACAAGGTGTTGAGGCAAGAATATGACTTTATTTGGAAAGCCAGCAGACCGAGAAGATGACAGACTAGTTCTCCTGAAAACCACTTTATGAGGGTCTGGATGCCAGTTTCTTTTATAGAATCAGAGAGGGAGAGGTGGTGAGGAAGTAGAGTAAAAGGACCATCACTCTTGCCAAACATCTCCAGGAATGACCAGCCTCGGTGAGGGGATGCATTAATTTCTTTCTTGCAGCCATTCACAGGTGGGCAGGGTGAGATTGTCTCCCTGTGAGCTGAACAGCAGAGGGGCAGGGTTCCCTGAGACAGGCCATTACGTATGATTATAATAACAAAAGCAATGAAAAGCAAAGGTTAAAGTCAAAGAAACAGATCAAACATGGAGTTCAATTTAGCTCTTCCCTGTTACAAGCTCAGGGAAACATTTACTTACATTTACCAGCTTATTAAAAAGTATATCACAAAGGATACAGATGAGCAGCCCAGTGAAGAGGTCCATGGGGTGAAGTCAGGAAGGGTCCTGAGCTCAGGAGCTTCTGTCCCTGTGGGTCTAGGGTGCACTGCCCTCCCAGCAAGTGGGTGTGTTCACCAACCTAGAAGCTCATCAAATCTGCTGTTCAAGAGTTTTTATAGAACTTAATCTGCAGCCCCCAAGCCCTTCCCTTAGATCGGGGTGGGGGGGGGGGGCGGTTGCTGAAAGTTTCAATCCTGTCAATCACTCAGTCTTTCTAGTGACCAGCCCCTTCCTGAGGCTGTACAGGGACCCCACTCTAAGTCATCTCATTAGCGTAAACTCAGATGTGATAGAAAGGGCTTGTGAAAAAGCAAAAGATACGCCTATCCCTTAGGAAAGTACAGGAGCTGAGTGCCAGGGACCATGGATGGAAACCAAATATATTTCTCATTAAACCACACATACCAACACCATATCCTCAGTGACAGCTGCGTCAGCTTTCTAGGGGGTGGCATGACTCCCATCAGTGAGGAAATTACCCTCTACATGGCAACCTCTCCCTCGCAGGGATGAGTAGGGGTGGAGAAGGGAAAGGCTCTGAAGCAGACACTGCTGGTGCTGTGCCCGGAGCCCCCAGGACCCCTGGACATGTTTTACGCACACAGGGTCTCCTTGTGATACCTCTCCCAGCAGCCTGCACCTGCATCTCTTGGGAGAGAGCCTGGGAACGTGTGTCCCCCCAGAACTATGCCGAATCCAGCCTCTGTACTCCAACACCAAATTAAATCCCGGAGACAGAATTTTGGGTGAAATAGAATAGTTTTATTGATTTGCCAGGCAAAGGGGACCACAGCGGGCTAATGCCCTCAAAACTGTGTGTCCCAACCCCAGGGTCAGGGTGGGGGGAGTGTTGTGAGGCGTTTTATAGTCAGGGGGTGGGGTTGCCGATAAGGATCAGGGTGCCTGCGGGGCCTGCATTCCTTCAGTCTAGAGATCTTCTGGCATCAGGTGATCTTGTGATCTGTGGTTCTTGAGGCTATTGAACTGTGACCTTCTCTCTGGAACATCTTCCATTTGGTGAGGGGTTTAGTTCCGCAGAAGAGCTCAAAGATATTATGTGCATCCCTTGAGAAGGAACCAGGACCCTGACCCAAGGCTGCACTATTGTTTGTTGGCTGCTCCTCCCTTTTCTCTGCATCCCCTCCCTTCCCTGATTAGCAACTGTTTGAACCTGCCCTTTGGAACTCTGGGAAGGGGACACAGAAAGTCTGTTGTGGGACTTCCCTGCTGGTCCAGTGGTTAAGAATCCGCCTTCCAATGCAAGGGACGATCCCCAGTCAGGGAACTAAGATCCCGTATGCCTTGGGGCAGCTAAGCCCTTGCACCGCAAGTACTGAGCCTGCACACCACAACTAGAGAGACACCTGCATGCCGCAACTAGAGAAACCCGTGCACTGCAACTAAGACCTGATGCAGCCAAATAAAAAACAAGTAAATAAATATTTTTAAAAAGAAAGTCTATTGTGCGCAGGAGCCCCACAGGTTCCTGCTGAGTTTCAAGACTAGCCCTTAACAAATGACTGAAAACATGAGGGTACAGCCCTCCAGCTTTCTTGCTCCTTCGTGGGGGCAACTTTAAGGTGTCTCCAGAGTTCCCATGAGAGATTGCGCCAGAGCTGCCCCCCCTCTTGCTCTCACATATTTCCTTAGCCTCCTTTCTTTCCAGCTTGCTCTCACATATTTCCTTAGCCTCCTTTCTTTCCAGCTCTTACTTCCCCACTCACCACCCCCTGCAACCAGTTTTTTTCTGGGAACACTTCTTAAATAAATAATTTTTACGTGAATCCTCTTCTTCAAGTCTCTGCTTCTGGAAACTCAATCTAAGACAGCCTCCTCTTTCAGAGTCCTTGCTGGTTCTTGGCTACCACAAAATGGAAAGAGCAGGCAGCCCTTTGTTATATAGCACAGTAAGGATGCTGCAGGTGTGAAAGGTAGACCCTGAGGTGAAGAAAGGGTGGAGATCTAAATTGTTTCTTCGAATCAAAGGGAGAGAATTGGGCTTCTGAAGGGAACCTGGAGGGGTAAGAAGAGGCAAAAGCTGGGAGTTTGAGGTGGAGAAGGGGCTTAGCCACAGAGCGATGTGAAATGTCTCTATTGCACCAAACCTTTGGTAAGGACTGCTGCTCACCCAGACACTGTGTGGGTGTGATGTTTGGGTAAGGCTGCTTGGGATGTGATGCTGCAGTGCAGACCAGAAGGGCAGGATCAGAAGGCAAGACAGTCCTGAAACTGAGCTCATTTGGTGCAAGCAGGAATTCTGAGCCAGAGAAGACGAGGGAAAACAATCCAATCCACCACATGTGTGCTGCACACAAACACACACACACACAAACACACACCAGTCCACCAAGAGGGGGAAAGGGATATGATTCCTCCTCTGAGATCTGAGTTATACATGAAAGGCCAAACTTGAAAACATTGAAGGACAAGTTCTAAAATCATCCCAAGAATATCCAAAGGCAGCTACAGCATTGCAACAGCATTTCCCAATTAAAATGGATAAGTTGACTCCCACGGCAAAGAGCAGTTCATGGAAGGCAGGGGAGGCAGCGTCATCCAAACCCTCAGGGAGGGTCTTACAGCATGGCAGCCCCACCCTGAGCTCTTTCCCTGCAACCCCAGCCCATGACAGAGTCAGGCAGCCGTCCTCCCTCTGCCCTGCTCACCCAGGGGCTCAGCAGCCGGTGCCAACAGCCCTGCCCCTTCCCTGCCTGGCTCTCCTCCACCCTGCTGCCAGCTTCCTCTCCTTGTGTGCCAGGGTCTTAGCGGTGGGTTTTCCAGGGTGAATGGGCTCTAATGTGGTCAGGGAGCTGGGGGCCCACCTCTCAATCCACTCCCAGCTCTGACTCTTTCCCCTTTCAAGTCTTCATTCCACAAACATTTATTCACCACAAGCAACTCACCAGGAACTGCTATCTTTGTTCTGTCTCCATCCCTATTCCTGTTTCTTTTTTTCTCTCTCTCCCTGACTCCACTTGTGACTCTTTTTTCCCTCCTTTCCTCTCTTTCTCTCTCCACCTTTCTCCCCTACCCTCTCTCTATCCCTACTCTCGGTCCTGGCCCCTTTGAATTAAATTGTCTTGTATTTCTGAAGACAGATGACACAGCAAATTTGACAGTAACTGACAGGTCACGGAGCAGTTTGTTCTAACAAGTCCTTTTTTGCCCCCTGTTAGGAATAACTGTGTAATAATGTGATTTTAGGTCTTTATTTTTAGATCTTTATGTCTCCGATTAATTTCTTCAAGAGTGCTCTCTAGGTAGAGTATTTTTAAGTCAAAGGGTACAGTCTTTTTTTTTTTTTTTAGGGTACAGTCATTTTTAAGGCTTGTGATATAATTGGAATATTGCTTTTTCAGCAATATTGCACACGTAACTGGACTTCTTTAAGCTCATACCAACCTCAGATTTAAGGTGGGTTCACATGTGTTTCTCCAGGATCCCCGAAGACACTCATATTCTGGAATATCTCTGTGGATTGGTTGGTTTGTAGAGGACTTGCCTAATCCCTTTTCTGCATATTTAAATATTCATTTGTTTGTTGATTTGTTCAACACACACTTATATCAAGCATGTGCCAAGTGCTAGTAATGACCCTGGACTAGGTGTTGGTGATTCAGACCTTTGCCAGAATCATGGGTGACTCCTTCCTTCAGACTAGGCTCAATTCTGGTACTTGGTATTTTAAAAATCAGCAATGAGAATTTCCTCACAATGCAAGACAGAGCGTGATCAAAGATCATTGGACCCCTCGTTATTTCCCTGCCCAGACAGTAGTAAACAACATTCAGCTCTCACCCACACTGCCTTCAGACTCTGTTGGTTGAGACTTCTTTTTTTAAACATCGAAACAGCTTTGGATGTTCTATAATTTTTTTTTTTATGTTCTATAATTTTTAATCATTGCTTGCGACAAACTGGGTATATCCCTCCCCAAATTCATGTGTTGAAACCTAATCCCCAGTATGATAGTATGAGGAGGTAGGGGCTTTGGGAGGTGATTACGTCATGAAGGTGGAGCCCTTATCCATGTGATTAGTGCCCTTATAAAAGACACACCAGGGAATTCCCTGGCAGTCCAGTGGTCCAGTGGTTAGGACTCCAAGCTCTCACTGCCAGGGACCTGGATTCAGTCCCTAGTTGGGGAACTAAAATCCCACAAGTTGCACAGTGCAGCCAAAAAATAATCAAGAAAGAAATAGAGAGAGGGAGGGAGGGAGGGAGGAAGGAAGCAAGGAAGGAGGAAGAGGCCCTAGAGAGTTCCCTCACCCCTTCCTCCATGTGAGGACACAATGAAAAGAAGATCATCTATAAACCAGGAAACAGGCTCTCACCAAACACCGAATCTACCAAGTACCTTGATCTTGGACTTTCCAGCCTCCAGAACTGTGAGAAAAAAATTTATGTTGTTTCTAAGCCACCTCCTCTATGAACATTTGTTATGGCAGCCTAAACAGACTAAGACACTGCTTCAAAGAAGGGAGGTGTTTTGATCCCTTTTACTTCCTCCCCCTAGTGCAGAATTCATGGGCCATGGAACTCAACCATATTATTTCCCCTTATTCGAGGTAGGTTCAGTGGCTGGCCTCTCTCTGTCATCCAACGGATACATGAAAATACCAAGCATTATGTATTCAACTTCTTGCAATATATGCTCACAGATTCACAGACCTTGGTGTAAATTCCTTACTAATCAAAATTTTTAGCTATTAGGTGAGTGTCAAGGGGTGTTTTTAGGTCCCCAAAGAAGTATTCAACTAAAGGTCTTCCAGAACATTCAGATACACTTAGAAGCTTAATACTGCACTTACCATGCACTTAGAAGATTCACAGTGCCTGTTAATCAGATAATCACAATAGACTATGATAAAAGCTTTCTCCCAATGTTAGATTTCCCCAGACTCAGTCCTTGGTCTTCTTCTTTATCTCCACTTACTTCCCGGTGACCTCATCCAGTCTTATGGCTCTAACCATCCCCAAATTTATATCTCCAACCCTGGCTTCTCCCAAGAACTCTTGGCTTGCATATCCAACTATCTGCTTGATATCCTTCTTTAGATGTCTAATGGCACCTCAGATATAACACGTCCAAAATTAAATTTCAGACCTCTTGAAAACGTGCTCATCCTAGGGACTTCCCTGGTGGTACAGTGGTTAAGAATCTGCCTGCCAATGCAGGGGACACGGGCTCGATCCCTGGGCCAGAAAGATCCCACATGCCGGAGAGCAACTAAGCCCGTGTGCGACGACTACCATGCCACATGCCGCAACTACTGAAGCCCGCACGGCTAGAGCCCATGCTCCACAACAAGAGAAGCCACTGCACTGAGAAGCCCAAGCACGCAACAGAGTAGCCCCCGCTCTCCACAACTAGAGAAAAGCCCATGCGCAGCAGTGAAGACCCAATGCAGCCAAAAAATAATTTAAAAACAAAAACCAAAAAAACAAAAAACCAACAACATGCTCATCCTATAGCTTCTACCATGTCAGGAAACAGCAGTTCCATGCTTCCAGTTACTCAGGCCAAAAACCTGGATCCACTTCTTTTTCTTTTACCCTACGTTCAACTTGTCAGCAAATCCTATCAGTTCCATCTTCAAAATATATTCGGAATCTAACCGTTTCACCACCTGTGCTATCTTGGCGCAGGAGGGGCCAGGCTTTGAGAAGGGAAACAACCCTGCCACATCACTGACAGCATCAGCTATTAGTGAATCCTCTCCTTGAATTGGTTTGTTTTTGGATTCTTCCAAGAACTCATTCCCAAACCCCATCCAAATCTTCCTGGTTCTTTCCTCCAACGCAGATCTATAGACCAGACTGTTTCCAGAGAACTCATTCTCCCATCCCAGTAGACATTAGGGCATCAAGACCTCCTATAAGGAACATTCAGCAGAGGAATGGGATAAGCACCATTAACAGCTTTTAGCACAATTTGAACTGGCTCCAGGGTGGGAGAATAAATAGTTTTGAGGAGATCTTCATCCCCAAAACCTCAAAAGCATGGTTCCTGAATCCTCACTGAGTTCTGTTTCCCTAAAGTAGAAACTGACTTTCTCCTTAGCATTGCCAAGAATAGGTTGTTCCCCAGATAAATATAGGTAGGTATACAAGATAGGTCATTCCTGTCAACCAAAGGATGGATGTTGACACAGTCAGGAGCTCACCTGGGAAACCTGCATCCCATAGAAGCCAGTGATGCTTTACTGACTCCCAGTAATGTATTTTAAGCAGAATAATGGCATGACTAGATTTGTAACCTAGAAAAGTTTACTCTGAAAAGCAAAACAACAACAAAATAAAGGGGTCATTTTGGAAACATGTGAAGAATGAATTGAGGAGGGACAAGAATGGATGGAGAGAAACCAGGAAGTTGTGGCTGAAATCCGTGTGTAGAGAGGGGGTGAGTGGGGTGATCTCAGGAAAGGCAATGGAAATAAGGATGGGGAGAAATGGCGGAATTCAAGAAACGGTACTCTTTTAGAAGGAGTGATCTTTCTAAAAAGCACCTCGAATGGCATGACTCTGTAAAGTTCTCTCATAGCTGCCCTTGGCCTCCAAGCTGGAGCACAAAGTCCTCAGCATGGCTCATCTCAGCTCTGTGTGCACCACAAGCTCCACCATCCTGAGAGGCTGTCAGGGTCCCATAAGGACGAGGGGAGCTCAGGCACCCAAAGGTTCGCACAGAAAGTTCCTTCACGCCTTGCGTGCCTTATTACCAAGATTTTTGTCCTGTGGCTTCCGTCCTGACCACTAAAATACTATCATTAAGTTCATAAATGACCTTCCTCTTGATAAATGTAAAATATATTTTGAATTCTTATCTTGTCTGATCTCAGTGAACTCAACATTTGGCTGCTTCCTCCTTCTTGAAATATATATATATATATTTTTTTTTCCCATTTTTATACTATGTGCTCAGCCCTGTTCAGGGTGCAAGGAATAGAGTGTTGGGAAAATCAGACATTACTCTTGGCCTCAAATAAGATGTGAAGTGGTCCAACCAAGGATAGAAGTGGAGGAACACTAGCAACTGAAGGAGAGGACTAAAAAGCCAGGCAGCTTGGCCTTTATTATTTATCATGGTTTCGGAGGTTCTAGAAAATGCCAAAAGAGCAAATGAAATAACTAACGTAAGCATTGGAAATAAAGAGCAAAAATGATCTTATTTTCTAATGTTTTCTAACAACAAAATGCAAGAGGTTCCAGTAAAAAAAAAATTATATGAATATATAATTTGATAAGGTGTCTTGTTACAAGATAAATATATAAAAAATCCATAGCATTTCTCTATTTTACAAATAAATACCTAGAAATGGAAATGGGGAAATATTTTATTAATAATAACTTCAAAACATGGAGACTATTTAAGAATAAATTTAAAAAGAAAGGCATAGGAGGGAATTCCCTTGGTAGTCCAGTAGTTAGGACTCCGAGCTCTCACTGCTGAGAGCATGGGTTCAATTCCTGGTTGGGGAACTAAGATCCCACAAGCTACTCGGCGCAGCCAAAAAAAAATTAAATTAAAAACTCAAAAACTTAAGAAATAATTATAAAAAAAGAAAGGCATAGGAAAAGCTATATAAAAATACAGTTTATTGGAAGACAGAAAATTGTCAATAAAAAGTGGAGGGAAGGCTTAATACAAAAATGTTAATTTTCTCCAAATTTATCTGTCAATTTATTGGAATTCCAATTAAATCTCATAGGGTTTTGTTTGAGTTGGATAAGTGACCTTGTTGTAGGAAAGAACAAATTCCTGAAAACTATGAAGAATCATATATTATCAGATATTAATTAATAGAGAAAAGCTAAGTGAGGTAACAAGATTTTACATCCACTAGACAGCTAAAGAATAAAAAGGAGCTATTTCTGGTGAGGACGTAGAGAAATGGTGCTCTCATACATTGCTGATGGAAATGGAAATGATGCAGGGATTTCCCTGGCAGTCCAGTGGTTTTAGTAGTCTGCTCCTTCACAGTTGAGGACCCAGGTTCAATCCCTGGTCAGAGAACAAAGACCCCACAAGCCACGGGCACAGCCAAAAAAAAGAAAGAAAGAAAGAAAGAAATGTAAATGATTCAGGCTTTCTGGAAAACAATCTAGTAACATCTATTAAAATTTAAAATACATACACCCTAGGGACTTCCCTGGTGGTCCAGTGGTAAAGAACCCGCTTTCCAATGCAGGGGACGCGGGTTCCATCCCCGGTCAGGGAACAAAGATCCCACATGCCATGGGGCAACTAAGCCCACTCAACACAACTACTGAGCCCATGCGCTCTGGAGCCCATGCGCCACAACTAGAGAAGAAAAAAAAAACCTGTACTCCACAAAAAGAGAGAAGCCCGCTCACTGCAGCAAAAGATCCCACATGCCACAGCTAGGACCTGACGCAGCCAAAAATAAATAATTTTTTAAAAAGAAAAATAAGAAGCCAGATTGTTTTCCAATTAAAATATATATACACACACCCTAAAATAAAAAAAAAATACAGACACCCTTCATCCAGCTAGTCTACTTTTAGGATTCTATGCCTTAGAAACAAGAGCAACAGTACACAAGAACATATGTTTACTACTTCATTGTGTTAATAGTGAGAGAAATTGGAAACAAAGCAAATGTACCATTATGGGAGGATTGGGGAATAAGTTTTGGTGCTTGTTTGAAGCCACTAGAAAATAGGAATTAGGGCTATACTAATTGACATGGATAGAATTTCACAAGGTTGTAATGACTGAGGAAAACAAGATGAAAAAATATTGTTTCCCTTCCTGAAAATAACAACAAAAACCTATACAGTAAGTCCCCTACATAGAAATCTTCAAGTTGCAAACTTTCAAAGAGGCAAACATGCATTCGCATGTCCAATCACATAAGTTAGTTCATGTGTCTGGCATACATTGTCACGTGTGTGCATCCTCTACAAGTGGTTGTGCTTTTGTGTACTTTACAGTACTGTGTAGAGTACAGCAGTACAGTATCTTTACTTCAAGCCCAGGATGTCCTAAGAGATTCACAACACAGGAAATGGCAAGGGGATTTTCTTTATTCGAGGAGGCACTGTTAGTTTTTGAGGCACAAGACCCGAATGTAGAACAGTACACCAAGGTTGCAGCAGCCATTCAGAATGCAATCCAGGGCTACCGTGTCATCTATGACGAGAAAAAAAAGAGCTAGTACCCAGACATCATTGGATCACTTTTTCAAGAGGGTAGATAGAATTGAATCCAGCAAGGAACCAGAACCTGTGCCATCAACGTCAGGCATGAGTGGAACTGCAGCTTGCCCTCTGCCTCCTGTTGCTGATGATCCTTCAGCTCTACCACCTCCCCCCTCCTCTCCCTCCTCCAGTCAGTAACTCTTCTTGCCTGTTCACTCGATGCCAGCCCCTGTATGCCAGCTGTTGTACTGTACCACTGTACTTTTCAAGGTACTGTACTGTAAAATTTTAAATGTTTATTTTTTGTTTCTTATGTATTATTTGTGTGAAAAATATTATAAACGTATTATAGTACCGTACTACATGGCTGATTGTGTTAGTTGGGTTCCTAGGCTAACTTTGTTGGACTTACAAACAAATTAGACTTAATGAACGTGCTCTCGGAACAGAACTCATTCATAAATAAGGACTTACTGTATAGCACTTGTGTGTAAGTCTGAAATACGTCTGAATATAATTATATGAGCATGGGGGGAATATGAAAGGTTATTATGATAGGATTAGATTCACCTACGAACGAAGAAAAGCCAAAATAACAGTGGCTTGAATAACATAGTCCCATTCTTCCTCATGTTAAGGTCCAGATGTAGGCAATCTGTAGCTGATGTAGTTCTTCTCTTTCATAAAAACCTCTGTAACCCAGGCTCCTTCCGGCTTTCTGCTCTGCCATTACTAGCATGTGACCTTCATCCTCAAAGTCCAGTCTACCCAGCCTTATCCTCAGACATCACATTCCAAGCAGCAGGATAGACAAAGGGGTTAAAGAAGGGGAAAGGATGCATGTAAGCAGTCTCTTAAGGAAGATTTCTGGATGCAGCAACAGAACACGTTCATTGGTCAAAACTTAGTCACATAAACACAGCTAGCTGCAAGGGAGAATGGGAAATGCAGTCTTTATTCTGTGTGGCCATGAGCCCCTCCAGAATTTCTTGGCTTTGTGCGTACCTTCTTCCAGACAACTTTAGAATCAATCTTTCAAGCTCCAAGTATAATCCCATAGCGATTTTCATTGAAACTGTATTAATTATATTAATTATATTTTCATAAAAAGTGAAAGCTAATATCTTTATACCATGAAATATCTCCAAATTTTTAGGTTTTATTTTCTTTAGAAATATTTTATCATATTCCTCATGTAAGCTATATATTTTTGGTCATACTCATACATACAGATATTCTACAGTTATTGTTGCAATTATGAATGGAAGTTTTTTTCATTACATTTACTTACTGGTTATTGGTAGTATAGAATAAAGTCATAGATTTGTCCACTTCTTTCTTTCTTCCTTTCTTTCTTTCTTTTTCTTTTTTTCTTATGTTGAACCACTATATTGACTTCTTAGTTTCAATAATATTTTCAGTTGGATTTCATGGATTTTCTAGAAAGAAAAGATTACAGTCTGGACATAAAGATAATTTGCTATCTATTTTAATATTGATCTCTTATTTCTTTTTCTTAACTAATGTTGCAGAAATTGGTCTGTCGAGAAACCAAGCACCACACTCGGAGGGTTGGAGAACTCAGGTTTATTAAGCCGGAGGCCCCAGACAAGCTAACGCTCCAAAGTTCTGGGCCCTGAGCTCAGGGTGAGTTTTACTTTTATAGGGGTCTGTGCACATGGTTACAGTTAGCACTGGTAGATTGGTTACTTGGTTTTCAGAGCACAGAAACTTACAAGAACAGGTGCGGAACATTCCATATTTAGCAAAACATCTTATGGTTACATTTGATTGCTAGGTCATCCTGTTTTTGGTTTTCTTTTTTGGCGCAGCAAGTATATTTTACAGAAGCAGAATGAGCATGGAGTTATTTTTAGCTGAGTGCAAGTTTCTAGTATTCCTCTTCAATCCCCTCTCTTGATGCCCCTTAAATCTTATAAGGCATCAACCTCTTGATCTTCTAACAGGGGCTGATAACCTCTCAGGGCTAGGAGGTGTGCAGTGGCCCTCCTATCTGTGGTGGTCTCAGCTAGGCTGGAAACTATCCTCATGAATAATGGCAAGAGGCAAGGTAAAAGAAGGCAGGTCCCAAGGAGGAGTAGGACTATTCCCACAAGAGTTTTGAATCCCCCTAGGTAAGAAAACCAACCCCCAAATAGCTCTCTGGGATTTCATCCCTTCCAAGTCTGGACTGGGACATGAGCTATTTTGGTCATCTTATGTGTTATTTCTTCTGTAACCTTGCCCTTATCATCTATCTGTAGGCAACAGTTACTGAGATTGAACTTCCCACAGATGCCCCCTTCTACAGCCAGTAAGTAATCTAGGGCCAGGTGATTCTGATAAATAGCATTACGCATCTTGGTTTGTTGTCCTGCCAACAAATTAAGAGCCTTGGCCGTTGCATTAGTAATGATTTCAACCACTTCCTGGAGGCAGATAATTCTGTTAAGCATGTAAATTGGGGTTCGGTAGCCCCAGGACCCATCTTCTGCCCAAATAGCTGGCCCATAATATTGGATTATGCATTCAGAGGGCCACTCATCATCTTTCCAGTTTCCAATCTGTAGAGACCTGTGCATCCTGGTGAGGCCTCTGCCTTCATAAACTGGGACCCCTAATGATTCACCTTGGGCTAAGGGAAGGAGGAAAAAGGAGGGCGGATAGTCCACACTATGCATGCCCCTGACCAATTGGCTGGCAAAACTGAATATGCGTTAGCCCCACATATCCAATATAATCCTTCTGGAGCAGGCCACTGGCCTACGGTGGACAAGTCATTCCATCTGGTCTTTGAATTGGGGAAGCTTGCTAGAGAGTGAGGATTAGGCTGTGTATAGTTTGGGCTTCCACAGTCAGAAGTATGAGTAGTTGTATTATAGTGTTTTGGGCCTAGGCAAGTGAGGTTTCCTACTGGAACATTGAATAATAGGCCCCACCATGCCAGACAGTTCTTGCCAATTATGGAAGTCTTTAAATGCCAAACCCTGACCCTGGTTTTCTTGAATTCCCCTGAGTTGTTGAAGGGTCTCTGGGGATCTAATTCTTTAGCTTCCCAGGGCCATTGGTCTCCCACATTAGCTCCTCCACACACATGGCAAGAAGTAATCATCAATGTCTGGGCTATGGTTTCTGCTAGAGCTAAGAATAGGTTTTTAGTTTTGACTGAAATAGGAGGAGGAATACTTTATATCTCTTCATAAAAAGAGTGGAAGAGCTTGTGTGTAGAAGCCCAGAGTGGAACAGAAATACTCCAGAAATTTAACACAGGAGAAATTTAACCTACAGTTCCTGGGTCAACACCTCTCCCTTTGATATAAATACCGATTTTGAGACCATTTTTCCATTTTGAGTCTCCGGGGTTGAAGATAGTGAAATTGACAGGAGTATACGTGCCTTATTTACAATTGGGGCCAACAGTTCCCTTTTGAGGAAGAGCTATTTTGCTTTGATTCTCCCAGGTTGCCCATGTGACACAGCTCCAGTAAAGGCAGCAAACCCAGCAGTCACCATAGCAGGAGGAGTGGGCTGGGGCCTGTTCACACATGTATTTGTCATTGAGCCTGTACTCCCGTTCCCACAACAAGCCCCCACATCCTATAGTTATCCAAGGGTTCCTGCTAACAGCAGCACACACATCCAAGTGTACCGACACCGGACGTTCTAGATTTGTAATTCGTGTCCGACTGATCAGAAGCCCCCCTTGCTGGTGCCAGACCTCTAACCAGTCTTCACTGCGGGGAGGATTGGGGGTCAAAACAGATATATTGGCCTGCTTATTGACAAATAGAATAGGTTGTTTTGTTATGTACACAGGTTCCTTGGGCCTCCCCTTGGCAGAAGAAGTGAGTATGGTAAAGCAAGGTCCAAGTGAGCCCCTGACCTGATCTAGTCATGTGGATGCATGGAGTACACAAGAAGTCTATTTTACTTTCCAATCTACTACAGCTCAGTAGGATATAAATTACTACTACACAAAACATTTGATCCCACTTAATAATTCCATTACTTTTGGGTAAATTGTAGCCAAAAACGACCCCTTGTGTTTGGCCTATAGAAAACATCAAGGCCAGTGGTGCAATCAGTCCCTACAAGGCAGGGTGTCATCGTAACCCTGACCCTCAGATGGCCCTCATTGAATTCCTCAAGCTTCCGCCGTGCATAGACCAGTCAGCCCTGCAGTGACCGGAGCAGGGCTGGAGATCTCAGACGGGACTCGGTTGTCTCCATAGGAAGACCCGAAGTGGCTGGTTCAGATGAGCTTTGGCAGTCCAGGTCCCTCGCCTTCTAGAGGTGCTGCTCTCTTCACCCAGGTGTGGTGGATCCACGGGGTGACTCCTGTAACTTTAACAGCAGTAGGGGTTGCCAGGATGACCGTATGAAAGCCAGTCCAAACTGGCTGAAGTGGTTCCTTCCTCCAATCTTTTACCCATACCTCATCTCCTGCCTGATAGGGATGAACCCAATTGCCCAAGGGAACGGGAGTCCTTTCTAAGGTTTCTCGAGTAATATAGTGGAAGACCTTTCCCAGGGCCTGGAGGTGTTGAGACATCTCCAGGTCTGCTAGTTGTTGGGGGTCTACCTTGAGCTTCCCTATCACTGGAGGAGGTCTCCCGTATAAGATCTCAAAGGGAGAATAGCCTGAGGACCTCGTGGAGCATCGGGCTTGAAGTAAGGCTAGGGGTAGCATGTCGACCCAAGGTAATTGGGTCTCCTGACAGCTTAGCTAACGTAGTCTTGAGGGTCCAACTCATGCACTCAACTTTGCCTGAGCTTTGTGGCCTGTAAGCGGTGTGGAGCTTCCATTTGACTCCCAGTGTCTTGGACAAAATCTGGACTATCACAGACACAAAGGCTGGCCCGTTATCAGACCTTATGGAGAGAGGTAGCCCATATCTGGGGATTATGTCTCTCAGTAGGGCCTTGGCCACCTCTCGTGCCCATTCAGTGTGCATGGGTAGGCCTCAGCCCATCCTGAGTAGGTGCAGACTATCACAAGCAAATATTTATCGCCCCAGTAAGGCTCGACTTCAGTAAAGTCCACTTCTAAATCTTCAAAGGGCAATGTCCCAACTGTCTACACCCCTGGGCTGGGTCTTGGTCCTTGGCTGGCATTGTTTTGTGCACAAGTCAGACACCTAGCACTGATCTGGGCACACAGGGTTGGGAGCTTAGGAATGAAATAGTAGTGGCTCAGTAGACTTTCTAGTGCAGTTTTCCCTAAGTGAGTTGTCTCATGGTGTTGCTTCACCAGCTGGACTGCTATGGCACTGGGGACGAAGAGTCTTTGGTCTGGAAGCTTCCACCAGCCTTCTTTTCCTTTAGTTCCTCCCTCACCTAAAACCCATTGATTTTCTTCTTTGGTATATCTCGGGGACGGGGGCAATTCTGGTGCCAAGAGGACCTTAGAGATCGACTCTGGGCCCAATGTGGGACTCAGTTGGGTCGCTGCCTCCTTGACTGCCTGGTCAGCCAACCGATTTCCTTTGCTGATTGGATCAGTTCCTCTCTGGTGGCCTTTGCAATAGATGACTGCCACCTGGGAAGGCTTCCAAACTGCCTCTAACAGCTGAAGGATTTCTTCTCTATTTTTGATCCCTTTTCTCCCTGCTGTTAGTAGTCCCCTTTCTTTATAGACGGCTCCATGAACATGCAAAGTAGCAAAGGCGTACCTTGAGTCTGTGTAGATGTTGACTCACTTCCCTTCGGCGTACCTTACTGCCTGGATGAGTGCCCACAGCTCAGCCCACTGTGCCAACCACCCCTGTGTCAAGGCCTCAGCCTTTATTATCTCATCTGTTGTTATTGCATAGCCTGCTTTGCATTGTCCTTCCTGGACAAAACTGCTTTCATCAGTGAACAGTTCCAGTTCTGGGTTCTGGAGGGGAGTGTCCTTCAGGTTTGGCCTGCTCGAGTAGATTTCATCCAGGACCTCTTCACAGTCGTGATCAGGGGTTCCTGCCTCTGTAGGTAAGAAGGTGGCAGAATTCAGCGTCCGCACAGTCTCGAGGCGGACCCGTGCGTTTTCGCAGAGCCGTCCTTGATAGTGAGTCATTCTGGTGTTGGTCAGCCATTTATGTCCCTGGCTGTTCATCAGCGTGGTAACAGCATGGGGGACTTCTGTCCCAGTGTAAGCTTGTCTGCTTCTCTGACCAGGACCACTGTAGCAGCTACTGCCCAGAGACATGGCGGCCACCCCACGGCCACAGGATCCCGTCGTTTGGACAGATATGCAACCGGGCGCTGCCATGGCCCAACTGTTTGTGTGAGGACCCCCAGTGCAGTATGATTTTTCTCATGCACGAAGAGGTTAAAGTCCTGTGTCACATCTGGCAGCCCTAATGCTGGAGTGCTGGTTAAGAGTCTTTTTATCTCCTTGAAGGTTTTTTCTTGTTTAGGCCCCCACTCTAGGGGGTCCTTACCAGACCCTGCCGTGGCCTCGTACAACGGCTTGGCAGTTTCAGAGAAACCCAGTATCCAGATCCGGCAGAATCCGGCAGCCCCGAGGAACTCATGGACCTCTTTCTTGGTGCTTGGCCAAGGTATTGAACAGATGGTTTGCTTCCTCTCATGTCCAAGCACCCGATGCCCTCTCGAGATGACAGACCCAAGGTACTTGACCTCCTGTCTGCAGATCTGAGCCTTTTTCCATGACACCTTGTACCCCGTGGTGGAGAGTAGGGCCAATAGGGCTTTGGTGCCTTTCCAGCAGTCCTCTTGGGTGGGACTGGCTAGCAACAGGTCATCTATGTACTGGAGTAGGGCACAGTTCAAAGCTTCTCCGGGGAAGGCAGCAAGATCTGCAGCCAGTGCTTCACCAAACAAGGTAGGCACGTTTCTGAAGCCTTGTGGCAGTCGGGTCCAAGTCAGCTGTGCCTTTCTCCAAGTGTGTGGGTCTTCCCACTCCAGGGCAAACAAGAGCTGGCTGGCTGGTGATAGCTGGAGGCAAAAGAAGGCATCCTTGAGATCAAGGCAGGTGAACCAGCTTGCTTGGGCAGGTAAGAGGCTCAGGAGGGTGTAAGGGTTCGGGACCACTGGATGGATGGTGATCACTGTGTTGTTGATGGCGCGGAGGTCCTGGACGGGGCGATAGTCGTTCCCTCCAGGCTTCTTGATTGGTAGGAGCGGAGTGTTCCAGGGAGACTGACACTTGATCAGAATTCTTGGTCACACAGGCGTTGGATATAGTTCCAAATTCCCAGACATGCCTCTCATGGTGCTGGATATTGCCTCTGCCTGACAGGAGTGGCCCCTGGCCTTAGGTCCACCACGATGGGTGCATGGGTTTTGGCCAAACCTGTGGGCCTCTTTTCTGTCCAGACAGCAGGGAACTCTCCTAGCAGGCTAGTTGGATTCGTTTGTTCTCTTTCTGAAAAATAGAGATGCCATTCATCTTCCCTGGGCATGGACACAGCCATTATCAGGGCTGGCTGGCTCCCCAGGGTGAGGCTTGCGGGCTTTCTGGGGACAAAGGTGATCTGTGCCCCAAGCTTTGTCAGCAAGTCTCTGCCCAGCAAGGGAATGGGGCCCTCTGGTAAGTACAGGAATTCATGAGTCACTAGGTGGCCCCCTAGCTGACACGAGCGGGCCTTGCAGAATGAGCGGGCCGTCCTGTCCCCTGTGGGCCCCGATGATACTTGCTGTTCGACCTGTGAGGGGAGCCACAGGTGTGGTCACCACAGAGTGTTCAGCTCCAGTGTCCACCATAGAAGTCATTGATTGGCCCCCCCACTTCCATTGCGACCATAGGCTCCCAAGGCCCAGGATCAGGGAGCTCCATCTTCCCTGTGCTGATTCTACTTCAGCCAGGCCGATAAGGTCTTGGGCGGCTGGCTCAGGCTGGTACCTTCCTCTGCTGGGTTGACTGAAGTTCTTTGACCCTTCAGCTGTCCCTCTACGATGGGGGCATTCATTCTTCCAGTGTCCGGTCTCTTTGCAGTAGGTGCACTGGTCACGACGTAGTGGCGGTCTCCTCTTGGCTTCCCCTTTCCGCGGGGGAGCGGTCTGCTTCACCGGACCTGGGTTCCCCAGAGCGGCGGGCAGCAGGGACACCTTCTGCTTCATGCGCTTGTCAGCCACCTTTTGGGCTTCGTGGTCATGGTTCACAAACACCTTGTTTGTGACTTCCAGCAGCGGGGTGGCATTTATTCCAGCGAAGCCCTCAAGCTTCTGAAACTTACAGCAGATGTCGGCATGAGACTGAGCCATGAATGCCTCGTTGACCATGCGTTGGTTTTCCCACGCTTCACGGTCAAAAGGGGTATACACCTGGAATGTCTCACACAGCCTCTCACAGAACTCCATGGGTGATTCATCTGGCTTCTGGTGTACTTCTGTTGTCTTGGACATGTTGGTTGGTTTTCTGGCTCCTTCCCTCAGTCCCTGCAGCAGGGCTTGTCGGTATTTATCAAGGGAGTCCTTCCCGTCAGGGGCGTTGACGTCCCAGTTGGGTCGGACATCTGGTGCAGCCCCCAGGGCCCAGGCTGCAGGATCTACTGTACCAGCTGGTGCCTGCCCTTGGAGCCATTTCCATGCCTCTGACAGGATCTGGCAGCGTTCCTCGGTGTTGAAGAGAGTCAGGAGGAGAGGCGACAGTCGTCCCAGGTGGGTTGGTGGGTGTGAAAAATGGACTCGAGGAGGTCAGTCAGTGCTTGTGGCTTCTCCAAATAGGACAGGGTGTGGTGCTTCCAGTTGAGGTCGGTGGTGCTGAAGGGCTGATAATAAAGGACCGGGCATCCTGTCTGGACGGAGCCATCCTCATTGACCTGGGGCGGGCCTCGGACCTCTCGCAAGGGCATCTGCAGGTCTGTGGGCTTTTGAGCTGGTTGGTTGGCTGAGCGAAGTCACCGCAGGCTTGGAGGGTGCTCTGGATTTGGAGGCGGTAGAGACACAGATGGTGGAGGGCTGTCTGGTAAAGGGTGAGGAGGCTGAATGGGAACTGGCAGAGCAGCTGGCATATAGGACGGAGGCACAGGGGGCTCTTCTTCGGGGTCTTCTTGGTGGATAACCTTTGCTGGCTTTTCTTTGCTTTTCCTCAGAGCTGGTTGGGCCACGAAGATCCTACACTGTCCCTGCCTATTTGCACAGAACCAAACCCAAGGAGGCAGCTGAACAGCAATTTGCAGCCAAGAATCTATGTATGGAAACTGGTCTGGAAGCCCAGGGGTCCCTGTCACCACTCGGTACACACCTCTAACCATAGGAAGGTCTAGAGTACCCTCCACGGGCCATCCCACCCTGAAGGTGGCCATTCTAATTCGCACAGGGTGCGGAGTTTTCCTGAGGTCATCTTAACCCCATAGTCTCTGGAAAACCTTTCTTAAAGTTTTTCATCATACAATCCAAGACGGTCAGCTTAGAGGAACTTCCCCCCCATGTTGACAAGTGTAACCCACCTCTTTGTCCAGGGAGGAGAGGGGCGCACATGGGAAGGGCCTTGTCTTAGCGCCTTATAACCCAGGTAGTGCTGATGCCGCTACTCCTGGAAAGCCCAGTATTCCCACACAGCACGAGTACATGCCTCCTTGAAGATGGCCCTGATCATTAAATGTCTCAGGGAGACAGGGCTAAAAGGAGGTGGTCTCTTGTAATGGGGTTTGCAAAGAAATAACTTCAAGTGGGGCTCTGGAGGGAGTCTGGGGTGATTGACCCTCTTGAGGGCACTGAGCAGGCAGAGGAGCAGTATGTGTACTCCTCACCTAAGTGAAGAGCCTGAAATCCTTGGGGAATCGGGATTATGAAGGAAAGGTGACAGAGGAAGGCAGCCTTGTAATGAGAATCCGAAAGTATGCAAGAACATGTCAGAGTGTGCTGCTCTACACGGACCGGTCCGGGGGACCCAGAGGGAGGGAGGTATAGATCTGTCTGGCAAATGGGGCAAGTCTTTTGGGGAGAACCTAATTCCTCAATAAATCGGCTCAATGAGTCAGCTAACAGAAGGGGAGAGTGAGCCTTAAAATTTTAAGAAATAATCTTGGTGGAGGGCCCTAGGGCAAAAGGGCCGTTTGGACATACACAATTTCTAAATCAAATCAGTAATCAATTGTCTCCCCACCCCCATCTATCCCGCCCTGTGTCGGTGTCACAAAAACAAACAAGGGTGGGTGCCCCCTCAAAAGAGGAGACCATTTAGGTGCCTGCCTGGCCGCATCCCTATGGGGAACATAGGTGCCTCTTAGCTTTGGCAGGCCAGTGTAAACTCTTGGCCTGGATCTGACTCACAGGGAGGGACTGGGTCCCCCAGAGACAGACACCGCCCTGAGCCATACGAGGTTACCACGGAACCGCAGGTTAGGGCCCACTCAGACTCCGTAGCCACAAAGGCTGTGGAGCCACATGATCTCCCTGGAACGAGGACAAACCAGGGCGTTCACTCACACACACATTCAGACCAGAGTTTATCACAGTGCCTCCCCCCTCTGGGAAGGTCTCTAGCTGGTGGTCTTCTTACTGAAGACCATAGGAGGTGATCAAGCTCCTCTTCTGTCCGGAGACAGGACCTGACTGGGTTCAGTGTCCCAGGGCCTTACCTGATCCTGTGGCCATTCCTGGTGAGTTGGTCTGTCCCTCCAATGACTCCAGTTGGGGCCCAGCCATCCAGAGAGTCACAGCACTGGTCCGAAAGAGAACCTGGAATGCTGTCAGGTGGCGTGCCTCCTCATTCATCTTGGAGCTCCTTTGCTCTGACTCAGCCGAGCCACCAGTCCAGCAGCTCAAGGGGCCGGCGTGGTTGGAATCTCACTGAGGCCTCCAGAAATGCTGCAGAAATCGATCCATTGAGAAACCAAGCACCACACTCAGAGGGTTGGAGAACTCAGGTTTGTTAAGCAGGTGGCCCCAGACGAGCTAACGCTCCAAAATTCTGGGCCTGAGCTCAGGGTGAGCTTTACTTTTATGGGGCTCAGTGCACATGGTTACAGTTAGCACTGGTAGATTGGTTACCTGGTTTACAGAGCACAGAAACTTACAAGAACAGGTGCAGAACATTCCATATTTAGCAAAACATCTTATGGTTACATTTGATTGCTAGGTCATCCTGTTTTTGCTTTTCTTTTTTGGTGCAGCAGGTATATTTTACAGAAGCAGAATGAGCATGGAGTTATTTTTAGCTGAGTGCAAGTTTCTAATTGGTGGAAACAATGTTTAACGTTTTACCATTAAGTTTGCTGCTGTGGCTTCTGATTTTAAAGGTATTTATTTATTTATTTAATTTTTTGGCTGCGTCGGGTCTTCATTGCTGCATGCAGGTTTTCTCTAGTTGTGGAGAGCGGGGGCTACTCTTTGTTGTGGTGTGTGCACTTCTCATTGAGGTGGCTTCTCTTGTTGTGGAGCGCAGGCTTCTAGGCACACAGGCTTCAGTAGTTGTGCCACTCAGGCTCAGTAGTTGTGGTGCACAGGCTTAGTTGCTCCAAGGCATGTGGGATCTTCCCAGCCCAAGGATCAAACCCGTGTTCTCTGCATTAGCAGGCAGATTCTTAACCACTGTGCCACCAGGGAAGTCCCTGTGGCTTCTGATTTTAAAAAAACAAAAAAGAGTATCCTTGGCCCTCCTGTTCCTTGCTCACTAAGGTATTTACCATCATTTTTACCATAACTGTCATCACCATCATTATCTAAAATAGATGTCACACTTGAATTAATGCATTTTGGGCATATATTGCAATGATCATATGCATTTTTCCTTTTGCCATCTGATGTATTACAGAATGCTTGATTCAACACACATTATTTAATGTTGAACCAATCATTCTTCCTGGAATAAATACTATGTGATCCTGGTGCACAATTCTTTTAATATACTGCTGGGTATAACTTACTAATATTTTATTTAAGACTTTTATGTCTATAAATGCCTAGTTAGACTTTTGTATTATAACATGCGTGGCATTTTTGTATTATAAACTACATCTTTTCCTATGCTAGTTTAAATATCTTGTTAAAAAAACATAGAAATGATATTTTAAAATAAGATTTCCTAGAACTCATTCATAAAACCATCTGGGGTGCTGTTGCTTGTGGGCTTAGGTTATTTACAGCCTTTTCCATTTTATCAATGGGTTTTGGTTCTTTAGAATCAATTTTAGGAACTTATATTTTCAAGAGAAATCATTTCAGATAAATTTTTAGATATATTAACATAAATTTTAACATAGAATTTTCTAATAATTTGTAGTTCTTTATATGTGGAATTAAAGACTCTATTCCTTATACTTAGCATTGTGTTTTTTGTGTGTTTTAACCCTAATTTTTTTGCTCATGCTTGATAGTTTTAAAATTTTCTTCTTCTGTTTACCCCTTCTTTTTTTTTTTTTAAAGAACAAGCTCTTAGTTTTATTTATCGTCTACCCTTTTTTGCTTTCTAATTTATTAATTTCTATCTTTAATAATTCCTCTTTCCTAAAATATCTATGTTCCGCTCTTACATTTGTTGATGGCTCTGCTGGGAGAATTCCAGTTCAAAAAAATTTTTTTTTCACAAAGAATTAAAAAAGTCATTGTTCCATTATAATAACAATGAAATAAAATTGTTCACATTAGCAATGTGTATAATACCCGGTGATGCCAAGTGTGTGAGGAAAAGCCACTTTCATACATCAATGATAGGAATGCTTATTGATACAACCATTCTGGCAGGCAACTAGGCAATATGTATGAAAAGGTTAAGTGGGTATGCATTTCAACAAACTATTCTACTTCTAGCAATTTATGCTTAGACAAATAACTAGACCAGTAGGTAGATATGTATTTAAAAGGATACTCTTCAGAATATTATTTCTTGCAGTGAAAATTAAGAGATTGAATAAATGATGGTACAGCCATACACTAAAATACAACGATGATGAGGAAGAAGCAACAGAGAAGACTAAGAAGGAGACGTTACTGAAGTAGAAGGAAGACTAGAAGAATGCAACATCGTGGAAGGTAAGCACAAGAAGTGTTTCCAGGAGCAGAGAACCATCAACTGTGCCAAATACTGCAGGTAGGGTATGTTAGTCCCAGCAGAACTAGCTACTGTGGTACAGACATCCCCATATCTCAGTGGCATAGGCAATATGTTTATTTCTCACTCGTATGAAGTATTTTCAACAGCAGAGGGGAAGGAGAAGAGGAAAGGAGAAGTGGTTCTCTCCACAATGGTAATCAGGGTCCCACGCTGCCAAAGGCTGAGTCATCTTCAACCTGTGGTTTTCAAGGTCACTAAAGGTGTCATGTCAGCCAGTAAATGGGGATGGGAGATGAGGATGATGCGTGGGAAGTGTATTGGTAAGAGTCTGGCAAGAGGGCTTCCTAGGTGGCGCAGTGGTTAAGAATCTGCCAGCCAATGCAGGGGACACGGATTCTATCCCTGCTCCAGGAAGATCCCACATGCCACGGAGCAGCTAAGCCCGTGCGCCACAGCTGTTGAGCCTGCACTTTAGAGCCCGTGAGCCACAACTATTGAGCCCATGTGCTGCAACTACTGAAGCCCACACGCCTAGAGCCTGTGCTCCGCAACAAGAGAAACCATGGCAATGAGGAGCCCATGCACCACAACGAAGAGTAGCCCCCACTCACCGCAACTAAGAAAGCCCACGCACAGCAAAAAAGACCCAACACAGCTAATAAAATAAACTTAAAAATAAATTAAAAAAAAAAGAGTCTGGCAAGAAACAAAGGGCTCATTCAAGTTGGGTGATTTGAGAAAGGTTTCACAAAGAGACTACCTTTAAAGGTGTGAGCAGGGGCAGGTAAACTATCAAAGGATTCCTGTAACTCTGATGCGGTTGATAGTAGGAGCTATTACCACCCCAGGCCTGAAGAGACAAGAGAAAGTAACAATTGGTGGAAATGGGGAAGAGAAAGAACTGTGTGGGAAGAGATGCCTGGCTGAAGCTTTGATAGAAGAAAGCCAACCCAACCCCCCAGGAGGGAGTGAGGGGAACAAACCCTGACCTCGCTCTCCTCCCTCCCTCCTGTCTCCTGCAGGTACCTCCCACTGACTCAACCCAACCAGAAGCCAGAAGGCTCTTGATAAAGACTCCAGCGGTTAGGCTCTCGAGGCACATAACAGTGTGGAGGAAGGTGAGGAGTGGGTCTGGAGGAGGAAATATCCCGTATAGGACATTTCTATGAGTCAGCCTTAGAAGTCGCATATCTCCCTTCCACCCACATTCCGTTGGCCAGAACCCAGTAACATGGCCACATGTAACTACAAATAAGTTTGGGAAATATAGTCCAGCCAGTGCTCAGGAGGAAGAAAGAGAGATTTGGTGACCAGATAACCCCTCTCCCACTCATGGTCAAGCAAGACGAGAACTGTCCATTGACCACTGGATTCAGCAGTATGGAGGCCATTGGTGATTATGATAATGCAGTCTTGGTAGAGTGGTGGTGTAAAAGCCTAAGTGGGTGTATAGGGAAGCAAAGCAATAAGGTAACAGCTGGAAGGGTTGTGATATCAAGAGGGTTTTACTTTTTTTTTTTCACTTTGGCTGTGCTTCATGGCTTGCATGATCTCAGTTCCCTGACCAGGGATTGAACCTGGGCCATGGCCGTGACAGCGCCAACTTCTAACCACTCGACCACCAGGGAACTCCCTTGCTTTGGTTTTTTACAATGAAGAAATAAAAGCATATTTTTATGCTGATAGGAATGTTCCAGTAGAGGGAGAAAAAAAAATGATGCTGCAAGAAAGAGAGGGTAGATTGCTGGAGTGATGTCCTTGAGTAAGCAAGAAAGGATGGGGTCTAGTGAGAAGGCAAAGGTTGGCCTTGGGAAAGAACACAGGCAGTTCATCTATAGTGACAGTGAGGAAAGCAGGCTATATGGACAGAGTCCAGATGGAGAGTAAATGTGTGCTTGTTGAAGCTTATTTCCAATCACTTGTATATTCTCAGTGAAACAAGAAGCAAAATTATCTGCTGAGGGTGAGTCTGTTGGGGGTTTCGAGCAGAGGATGAACTGCCGGGGATCTGAGCAGAAACGAGACAGTAAAACATAGTCACCTAAGAGGATGTGAGAAATGATACCCAGAAGTTAATCTTCCCAGCGAAAATGGTCCAACTGTCTCTGAGATATTCCACTCTGAGTCCACACCCAAGTGAAGACCTCTGGCCCTGCCTTTTTCCACCACTCTATCTGTAGACCTCTCCTTGCCCTAATCCAGCATCAGAACTAGATGATAATAATAGACAGCACTTTTTTTTATTGAAGCATAGTTGATTTACAATGTTGTGCCAATCTCTGCTGTACAGCAAAGTAACTCAGTTATACACATATAGACATTCTTTTTTTATATTCTTTTCCATTATGGCCTATCACAGGATATTGAATATGGTTCCCTGTGCTATACAGTAGGATCTTGTTGTTTATCCATTCCAAATGTAATAGTTCGCATCTACCAACCCCAAACTCCCAGTCCATCCCTCTCCCTCCCCCCAACCCCCTTGGGTTGTTCTCCATGTCCATGAGTTTGTTTCTGTTTTGTAGATAGGTTTATTAGATAGCACTTTTTGAGCACTCACAAGTTCCAAGCACTGCTGTAATCACTGCACAAGTATTTAGTCATAATAACTCTACAACGGGGGTATTATCATTAACCCCATTTTATAAGGGTACAAAGTAAATAATATGCCCAAACTAAATTCAAACACAGGCAGTCTGGCTCCAAGACCCATGCTCTTGACTTTTATGTACAGACCTGTACACATTGGAAGTGTCAGAGAGTGATAAACGCTAGAGGGTGCTGGGCTTGAAAGGAGTAAATGAAACTTTAAAAGGTCAAGGGGCTGGGGCTAGTAGGTGGCTATGAGATGCTATGCTTAAGAGGGGGTTACTGGGGACTTGCTACTGAGAGATGGGTGGCCACGTGGTGACCCAGAGAGCCTGGGATCAAAAGACAGACCCAGTATCCAGAGGACCAGGGACAAGCCGAATAGACTGGAAGAGACCTTCACATCTTCCCCATCCTGTGTAAGTGCTGCATCAATCAGCATATAGTGCTTGATTTAACGTTGATTTAACGTTCCCCTGGTTTCCATGTGTATTTCACTGGCTGAGAGAATCTGATCTGTTTCTATGATGGAGGGCATGGTGCCGTGGTGGCAGCAATAGTGATGATTCTATGATGAAACAATGAACACTTCATCAGCGAACAATGAACTTCATGAAGAACTTTGTCAATGAAAAATTCATCAATGAGTGAGGAACCAAGTATGTTTCTTACGTTATATCATTCGATGCTTATAATGCGCCTGTGAGGCACACACCACTATTCCCATCCTCAGATGAGGCAAGCAAGGCTCAGAGAGGTTGTATCACATGTCCAAGGTCACACAGGTGGTAAGTGGTGGAGCTGGGGCTTCAACCCCAGCCTGTTAAGATTCGAAAGCCTGAACTGGCTGCACTGTAACATCTGCCTCTCTACTTGGGAATAAAGCACCGAGAGCGCTAGGGAACCCTGCAGGGCCCAGGGCCTCTGGGGCAGGGCCCCTCGATGAGGGATTCCCTTTAATGAAGGCAATTGAGAAACAATCCTCCTCTTTATTTGCCTGTAACAGGGGTTCAGCAAAGCTAATTATCTTCCTGTGAACCAGTTAACTATTCAATTTTCTCCATTTGGGTAATTCATTATCAGAGTCAAATGCAGGATCCAGCTAATTTTGGAAAGATGCAGCTGTAGGGTCATCTGGGGAACAAGCCCAGCTGAGAAAGAAGGAAGAGCAGGCACCAGCTTCCGCTTGGAGGGAGAGGGGGAGAGCTGAGGGGCCCGGGGCCAGCCAGAGTCGGGGGCAGGGAGAAGGCCCGAGGCAGGCTGGCTGGGATTCCCTTGGCACCAGAGAGCAGCGAAGTCAGGGTCTGGGGCCTGGGAGGGCAAAGCTGCTATGGCTGCCGCCAGCATCCACTCAGGGTGGAGACGGGGACACTTTACTAGCTGCTGTAACTGCCTCCTCCCTCCCTTGGAGGGACTCGTAGGAATCCGTCATCCCCTTCGGCCTCAGAGTCTCGCGTGGAGCAAGCTCATAAAGGTGTCAGCCACAGGAAGGGAAATTTGGAGTCCTGCCTCTGACTATCTACACATGTCAACACTGCTGACATTTATCAACAGTCAGTCCTGTCTCGTACCGAGGAGGCTCGTTAGGTGCTCTCACTTCCTGTACTACAGATGAAGACACTGAGGCTCGCAGAGGTGATGTCCCTTGTTCAAGATCTCATAATTAGGATATGGCCAAAGCTGGGATTTGAGCTTAACTCCCCGAATCCATGCTCTCATTGTCTTTTTTTTTTTTTTTCTACTTTTTTTTTTTTACATGCTATGTTTTTTTTTTTCCAAGTTCTTTTCCTTTACAGGTTATTACAAAGTATTGAGTATGGGTCCCTGTGCTATATATGGTAGGTCATTGTTGGTTGTCTATTTTATATATAGTAATATGTATATGTTAATCCCAACCTCCTAATTTATCCCTCCCCTCCTTTCCCCTTTGGTAACCATAAGTTTTTCTATGTCTGTGGGTCTATTTCTGTTTTGGATATAAGTTCATTTGTATCTTTCTTTTTAGATTCCAGTTATAAGTGATATTATATGGTATTTGTCTTTCTCGGTCTGGCTTACTTCACTTAATATGATAATCTACATGTCCATCCATGTTGCTGCCAATGGCTTATTTCGTTCCTTTTTTATGGCTGAATAGTATTCCATTGTATATATGTACCACATTTTCTTTATCCATTCATCTGTCAATGGATATTTAGGTTGCTTCCATGTCCTGGCTGTTGTAAATAGTGCTGCAATGAACACTGGGGTGCATGCATCTTTTTGAGTTATGGTTTTGTCCAGATATATGCCCAGGAGTGGGATTGCTGGAACATATGGTAGTTCTATTTTCATTTTTTTGAGGAACCTCCATACTGTTCTCAATAGCGGCTGCACCAATTTACATTCCTACCATCAGTGTCGGAGGGGTCCCTTTTCTCCACACCCTCTCCAGCATTTATGGTTTGTAGATTTTTTGATGACGGCCGTTTTGACCAGTGTGAGGTGGTACCTCATTGTAGTGTTTTTGTTTGGTTTTGGTTTTGTTTTTAATTTTTTGGACATGCCGCACGGCATGAAGGATCTTTAGTTCCTCGACCAGGGATCAAACCCACACCCCCTGCAGTGGAAGCATAGAGTCTTAACCACTGGACCACCAGGGAAGTCCCCTCATTGTAGTTTTGAATTGCATTTCTCTAATAATTAGCACTTAAAGCAACATGCTACGCGTGCAATTTTCTAGCAGCACCAGGGTGAAGAATGGGGGTGTTTGGGACAGCAAGGTTTGGAAGAGCGCTTGGTTCACTAAACAAAGTCAACTGATCAAGGATGTTCAAACCCTCAGCAAGCTCCTCGGGGAAGGGGGTTCACTCCTTCCATCTGCAGAAGTGGAGGGTCTAGAATTCCTGCCACTATCTATTCCCATGTGCTTTGGGAGCATCAAAAGAGATCAGAGAAAACCTGGTGAGTCTGTCTCTTGGGTCAGTTGCTATGGGTGGAGGGTTGGGGTGGGAATAAGCTGATGATAGTTTTCCTGAACACTTACTATATGCCAAGAAGTGTGATAGTCACTTTTTCATGGTTTAACTCAATTACTGCTTATAATGACCCATGAGGAGGTCATTCTTATCATTGCCATTGTACAGACAGAGAAACAGAAACACAAATTTTAGTCCCTTGCCCTTGGGAGAGGAAGCTGAATTCAAAATCTGAGCAGTTTTAAGTCCACAGCCTCCCTCTAGCCAACTGGGCCCTGGCAGAGGGTCAGAGGGAAAGTGGGTGGGGAGGCCACCCAAACCATGGACAGCTCCCTGTGGCCCTGTGCTTGAAGAACCAGATTCTTGAGGCTGGTTCCTTGTGCCTCCTGACCACCATCCGTGTCTGCCTGTTGTGAAGAGCTCTGATTTCCTGCAGAGGGAAATTCTCTTTGGACTGATACTGAGGGCCTAGATGATCTGGCTTGATTTGACTTCCTGAAAAGCCTTGTTGAGTGGGGTCCTGAGCCAGGCACATCCATCCTCAGGGTTCTAGAGACCCATCCTCTGAGATGTCGGAGTTTTCTCCAGGGTGGGCCAGAGAACTGCTCCCCACATCAGCCCAACAGTCACTTCTCCTGTCCAGACCTGCCCTTCCCACATCTGCCACTACTTCCCACATCCCATTACTATGGGAAAGCCAGTCCCTTCTGCCTAAGCTTCCCCGTTTGTACCTCTGCCATCCCTGCAAAAGCCCAGGGCCAAAACTGGATCTGCCCAAATTAGGTCTTCCCCCTTTTGCCAGCCCTGATGGGAGTTTCCAAGTTCAAAGCCAAGCTCCCCGGCCTAAGCTGCCGGCCCAGAGCCCCAGCAGGTGCAGCCTAGTTGCTAAGCAACATCTCCGGATCTCTGTGTGTTCCTGTCACATGATTATCGTTGCTAAGGAAACAGGTCCTCTGGCATCCCAGGACGCAGCAAGGCCCAGGCAGTGGTGTGTTACCTGAGGTCTAACAAAAATCTTCCTGTCCCATGTTCCTGATGAGTTGTGAGTCCCTAAACTGGTATAGGGAACTATCAGATTGACCCCTGTCTTTTACCCAGGCATTGGCTCTTTGAAGGGAGTACCTAAAGTGGAGTCGTGGTCACTCCCTGGGCACTCACAGAATCCAGTTCTTTGGGATAGTCAGTAGCAAGAGTGGCTTTAAAGGGATGTATTAATACACCAGGATTAGATGACAATTTTACATTCCCAATTAGCCCACTTCTATGTATAGATTCCGCTGTGGGGCAGAATGAAAATGATTTGAATTGGAGGCTGGAAAAGCTGAGGAGGGGCTGTGGACAAGAGGGTTATAGCAGGGTCTCAGTACTACAGCAGCAAGAGAGCCTGACAGGGGTTTGCTCCCAATACCACCCTCCACACCTACAGCTCAAACGCTACAGGAAGATGCCACACCAGAGGATGTCACAGTCTCCTTGGAGGACTTGCCTCCCTGGATTTGCCAGGTCTTGGGGTTCCCTACCCAGGACTGGCTCAGAAATGAGGCAGAAATGAGGAAATCTCTCTGAAGGACAAAATGATAAAGAGATGGACAATAGGAGAGGAAATACAGGAGAATATGGGCACCAACTAGGAGATGCAACAATTGAATAATAGAAATTCCAAAAATAAAGAATGGCAAGAACTATTCCAATGAATAGTAGGAAAATGTTGAAAATACTTGAAATATCCCAGAAAATATGTTTCCAGATACAAAGATTCTAAAGAAAAGCCAAAACAAATGCTGAAGATATTTCAACCCCAAGTCATATCTTTGAAAAGTATCACGTCACTAGTGACAGAAAATCCTAAAAGTTTCTAGACAGTTAAAGCAATTTTCATAGAAAATATCAAAATCATAATGACATCAGACTCTGCAAGCAGAAGATGGAAGACTACACAACAACATCCTCTCAATATCCAAGGAAAATTATTCCATCCTTTCCATTACAGCTGCTTTCATTTCCAAGACTTCTTTCTTGATATGATTGATCCTCCTTTATAATGCCCTGTTTTTTTCCCCATGCATGCAGTGTCTAATCTTATCTCCTGTCTATCATCTTGAATTCCTTCAAATTGCACCTGTTACTTTCGGTCTATGTCTTTCACATTGGAGCTTTTCTCAAATGTTTGGGGATGTTTAGTGGTTGTTTGGATGATTAGATTAGATTTAGGTTTAGAAGTTTAAGTTGCCTGGGACTTCCCTGGTGGTCCAGTGGATAAGACCCCGTGCTTCCAAGGCAGGGGGCCCAAGTTTGATCCCTGCTCAGGGAACGAGATCCCACATGCATGCCACAACTAAAGAGCCCCCATGCTGCAGCTAGGAAGATCCCGCATGCTGAAACTGAGACCTGGCACAGCTAAATAAATAAATAAGTAAATAAAAGAAGTTTAGGTTGCCTGATCCCATGTAAGAGGAAAAGCACCAAAAAAACGAATCAGAAGCTCTTTGCACTGGCTTGGGCATATGGTTTGAGAACTTCACTGTGAGCTGATCCCCCAGGATCCATTTGTTAAATCTTCCTTAGGCTTGACAGATTCCCCAGAGAGAAGGGTTTGCCCCGTTCCTGCCTAGAGGGTATGATCCTGGCATCCTGGCGGCTTTGAGAGAAGAAATGAGTGGGAGTTTCAACATTCAGCCTGAAAAACATTGTTTTCAGCAGGGGACACCCCTGGCCTCAATCGTACCTGGCATCCCCAAATCTAGAAGCCCAATTTTACCTTCTCTGAATAATCTGCTGAGGTTTATGGAGAACTGGGGGTCCACATTTTAGACTTTAAATGAATTTTTCTGTTTTAGCCCTATCTGGTGGTGCCACCACTCTGAGCTTTGGAGTGGTGGGGAGGGTCTGATGTGAAAACAGGTTGCTGATTCTTGGCTTTTCCCATGGCCAGTTTAGGATCAGCTTTCTGGGTCTCTGAAGTCAGCCCACATTCATTCGCTTTCCAGTTTCTAAACTTCTTTTCCTGCTTGGGGACATTGTCTCCTTTCCCACCCTCTTCGTCTTGGTAGATTTAAACCTCTTAAAACTTCCTGCTGTATTGTCTTAGTAGGATTTGGGGGAAGAAGGCTAGTAATCAGTTGCACTTGTTCAACCTGCCATCTCGAACAGAAAGTCTTCAATGACAACCGGCACTATAATGTGCATCCAGACTGCCTGGATCCAAATGCTGGCTTTAGCATCCTAGCTGTAGCATGTACTGCCTACTTAACCATAGGCAAATTTCATAAACTCTGCCTCAGTTTTCTCATCCGTAAAAGGGGGATAATAATGGTACGGAGACAGGCCTGGGACCTGGGACCTTCTGCTGCAGTGCTGCAATGCTTGTACCTGGACAAACTGCATGCACAGCTGGGGCAAATTATGGACAAAAAGATACAAAAAGACCAAACAACCCAGCTGTCACTTCTGAAGAGGCAGGAGCAAACACAGGGTGTCCGGAGCAAAAGCAGGGTACCGCACATGCCTCTTGCACGCAACACCACCATAGGGGTGAATAAAACACCCAAGCTACCCCTCTGGCCTGCCCCCTGGACACACCCCTACCCTTATCCCATATAAGGAACCAGCTCACCCCCACCTCAGGAAGCGGGCAAGCTGTTGCTTGTTTTTCGCTCCTCCCCTGAGGCTGCAGGAGCCCCACTAAAGCCTTGCCTGGATTTCTTGTCTGGCCTCTAGTCAACTTCTATTGCTTGGGGAAGGCCAAGAGCTCTTGCCGGTAATAGTGCATACTTCCCTTGAATGTTGTGAGCTCTTAGAATAGTGCCTAGCATATAGTAAGCCATTTTATCAGAGATGATGAAAGGATGATGATGGTGATGGTGATGATAGAGTGTTTACCACATGCCAGCACCTGTGGTGAGTCTGGAGAAACCAAGGTGAACATTTCACATTAGCGTCCCACTCTTTCCAGTCCAAACTGGTATGACCAGTTTTCCCACTCTGGTCTATACCATGTAAATACAGTATGTGCCCTGAGTAAACTACAAGCAGGTGGAAGTTCTCGTTGTGCAAATATGGCTGGGAACAATGTAAACAGAGTATTCAAATGAACTGAGGCCAGCAATGCAGGGTGCTTGTTTTCAAATATGGTTGAATCTCTTCTGTTTAAGTACAATGGCCGCAGGCATCATTTCCCAAATGACTTACTCACACATTTATTTCTGAGCATCCAAATCATGTTGTCTGTTACTTGTTTTGCAGGGCAAATGACACCATCTGGACAAGGGAAACAGCACATGCTTGGGGCTGTGTCCCTCTCCAACCCCAAAGGCTTAAGCAAAGTCTCCTCCCCCTTTCAATAAGCTTCCTTCATGTTTCCTTTCTTCTGGTCGGCTTGGCTTTCATCTTCCAAGCTCTGCTTTCTTTGTCCTGCTGAGCGGGCAGCAAACCTGCAGGTTCTGTGATCCTGCCGCTCAGCTTTAAAACAAAGAAAAACAAAACAAAACAGAAAAACACTGTTGCGATTTGTGAACTTCCCCTCCTGGAAGGAATAAGCCACCAGGTTTTGTGAAAGTAACTGCTGCAGCATCTTGAAATTGATGAGGAAAAGATGGAAGAGGGAAAGAAAGAGAAAGAGACAGAGGGTAGGAGATAAGCATGGAGAGAGGGAGAGAAGGAGGGAGGGAGAAAAACAAAGCGGGAGGGAGAGGAGGGTACCCGCATACCCCCAGCCCCCAGACTGAACCCTGCACTCAGCCTTTAAGAAACAAGACTTCTTTTTCATGAATGCATGTACCAGGCAAGCTTTTTCCACTGCAGATTCTCTACCAAGCTGAAGATGACTAGACATTTTTTAAAACACAGCAACTGGGCTAGCCCTGGAAGATGCAGCTATTCATGTTATTATTGTCACCATGCCCTGTTTGGAATGTTTGGAATGTTCTTCAACCAATAACCTATATTTTGATGGCTCTTAACCCCAGCTTCAAACACAGAACTTTTACTTCCAGGCGAGGATCTCAGACCAGATCATCCAGGGGCCCAGGGGTGTCTCACATGTGCTTGCAAGCCTGGGAGGTTATCCGGAGACATCTGCAGATAGAGTCTCCTCTGGTTCCAGCCATGCTCCAGTGGCTGCAGCTACATCACTGGGCCACGCTCTCCTGCTCCAGACATTGCCCCCGGTGCTGAAATGCACCAGGGAAGCAAGGTGTTATGCCCTGGGGACCCACAGAGGACCAGCAGTTGTGCTGTGCTTGGGGACAGAGCTATACAAAGTCTCTAGGGAAGCCCCTCTTTTAGTTTTCCCATTTACAGTATGTTTTCAGTTCTCAGAGTTAAGTCTCTCTCTCTCTCTCTCTCTCTCTCCACTCCACCTTAAGATTCAGATATGATGCCCATTGGACACAAACTTCAGTGGGAACCTCCTCTTTGAGCTCAGAATTGCCCAGGATGACGCCCTTGATCACTAGGTCATCTTGTTGTCTGGTTCCCTCTTAGTTCAGGGTGAATTTTCTTCCACGAAGCCCCTTATAGTCTCATGCCAATAGACATCTGGTTGGCAAGCGCATCAGTTTTATTGAGACATAACCAGACACGGCTACACCCCATACGTGGACACAGCTTAGACTAGGCTGCAACCCTGCTCCCCTTTTGATCCATGGAAATCTTTTCCAGTCTCCTTCATGAGCCTCCACCTTCTTCACTCACCGATTCCACCTTAAAGAGTGAAGCTATGATCCTTCTATTAACCAGAGCCCTTGGGTGCTTTTTCTGAGAGCTTCTCTTCCAGGAACAATGATACAACATGCTAAATAACTGTGCTAATGCGCTCTGAGTACAAACAAAAGCTGTTCTCACATACCGCAGGAACAAAGTAAGCCCTGTTGCTGCCCTACGCTTTGGCCTCTGGTCTGGAAATCTATTCCCCATCCCCCTAATATCATCCATCCCCCAGAATTAATTGGTTTGAGGATTCCCCCGTCAGGCCCCAGGTTACATGGAAGCAGGCAGCTGCCTTTGGCTCAGAGGTGGAAGCAAGTCCATATGGGTCATCTGATCCCCAGCCAGTGTCTCCAGCTACAGCCACGTCATCTTCAGATTGGCCTTCATTTTGGTCATTGGTCAGTTTCTTGGGTGGAGAAAGGAACACTCCTGTTTCCTTTTGGGGCCACTTATTCCTGCCTTACTCTTTATTTTTTACTGTGGGGTCACGGTGCAAACAACATAGGTCTCCACTGGCTCTTTCTCTCTTTTTGGTGAGGCATGTGGGATCTTAGTTCCCCAACCAGGTATCGAACCCGTGTCCCCTGCAGTGGAAACATGGAGTCTTAACCACTGGACAGCCAGGGAAGTCCCTTCCACCTGCTATCTTTGGGGGGAAGATTCCCTGCCTACATTGCACTTGGGCTTGGGGTCCTGCTCTCCCTGGACCATCAAAAGCACTTAATTCAGGCTATTTGGACCCTTTCCCTTCCTGCCTGGATTTTGAATCTGGAGCAGAATGATCAAAAGTGATTCCTATGTAATAGAGCTACTCCAATCAAGCTTCCTAAAGAGACTGCTAATTCCTGCTCCCTAGATCCTGGAGCTACCCTTGTTCCTGATCTTTCCAAAAGCTGACTATTCAGCTTTCTTGACAATTCTGTGACTTTTCCTATTGTCTTCTAGTAAGTCTCTTTTATCCATAAGCTAGCCCAAGTCTGCATCTGTTGCTTGCCACTATGAGCCCTACCTGATTCCACAGGCATGGCCCTTTCTCCATCACCCTCTGTCGCATGGGTTCATTTCAGAGCCAGGAAAGTTTAGGCTTATCCCTCTGCCACAGGCCCACAACTCCCAGGCAAACTATAGCTTCTGATTTTGTTACCGAAAGCTCAGCCTCTCTGTACACCGGTGCTGAATCAAATCCCGGAGACAGGTTTGGGTGAAGTAGAAAAGAAGAGCTTTATTGCTTTGCCAGGCAAAGGGGGCCACACCCGGCTCCTGCCTTGAAAAACTGCGAGTCCCAACCCCAGAGGATTTGATGAAGGGGTTTATAACAGTGGTTCAAAGGTGCGGGGTCTCTGATAGGATTAGGGAGTGAGCAGGACTTGCACGGCCTTAATCCCATCTCAGGTAGTCTCTCCGAATTTTGATGAGCTTCTCTGGTCCCTTTAATCTTGCCTCAGGTGGTTTCTTGGCTGCTCCTCCCTTTATTAGCAACTGTTCAAATTTGCCCTTTGGAAGGAAGGTCCTGGAGGCTGGAGTCTTGCCTATAAGAAAAGGTGGACAAAAGGAGGCCTCCAGTGCTGAGGCCCCACTCGGTTTCAGTGCCTGGCAGCTCCATAGGCCCCACTGGGTTTCAATTCTTTGCAACTTTCTTTCAG
Source organism: Hippopotamus amphibius kiboko (assembly GCF_030028045.1). Classification (NCBI taxonomy): domain Eukaryota; kingdom Metazoa; phylum Chordata; class Mammalia; order Artiodactyla; family Hippopotamidae; genus Hippopotamus; species Hippopotamus amphibius. Next base: position 19,185,770 of record NC_080197.1, read on the forward strand.
AAAGGGACCATCTGCAGTTTAAAAAACAAAAAGTTTCCATCCATGATCCTTCTCCACTGATATTACCCACAATCAGACAGGCTCAAGCAGGAAAACAGAACCACTCCAAGCATTTTTTATTTTATTTTATTTTTTAAATTTAAGTGGTTATTTATTTATTTATTTATTTACTTGCTGCATTTTGGGTCTCCGTTGCTGTGCGCAGGCTTTCTCTAGTAGCAGCGGCTACTCTTCTTTGTGGTGCACCAGCTTCTCATTGCAGTGGCTTCTCTCGTTGCAGAGCATGGGCTCTAGGTGCTGGGGCTTCAGTAGTTCAGTAGTTGCAGCACACGGGCTCAGGAGTTGTGGCACACAGGCTTAGTTGCTCTGCAGCATGTGGGATCTTCCCGGAACAGGGATGGAACGCTTATCCCCTGCATTGGCAGGTGGATTCTTAACGGCTGGGCCACGCAGGAAGTCCCAGATCCACTCCAAGCATTTAAGGGAGAGGGACTTCAAGGCAGAGAAATTGTTACATTGATGAGGAAATTGAAACTTCCATACTTGTAATTGCTTACTCTCTATCTTGCAAAGGCCTGCTCGCCACTCTCAGTTAAACAGTAAAATGAATTACTAAGAGTGATCAGGTCAGGGAAGAATGTCTCGCTCTAAGGCACCCACCCCAAGCCTTTGTTTGAGACCCTTTGCACATAGACTTGTTAAGTGACCATTAACTTCAACCTGCAACCAATGTGAGAATGCAAATTGTGACCTTAGTCCTGATAGGAATGGAATGTCTGGCTCCTACAAGTTCCTGTTAGGACCCCCTACTGTGTGTGTAACCCATGGCAACTCTGTAACTGCCCGTGACCTATGGTAATTTGTAGCCAATCAGTTTGTACCAATTACAGCTGTATGTTTTAACCTATATTAGGAGAAGACTCCCCTGAAACAGGGCCCCAGAATTTTGGAGCATTAGCTCGTCTGGGTCCGCCGGCTCAATAAACCTGAGTTCTCCAACTCTCCGAGTGTTGTGCTTGGTTTCTCGTGGGATCAGTTTTTTTCTGCAACAACATCAGTGATGGAAGAACTGATAAGCCAAACTGAGGACAGTGAAGCAACTCAGAGCTTAACAGTGACAGGAAGCCACTACCACACCTAGGCTGGAGGGACCAAGAAGGCACAGCTACTGCTGAGGGGCAGAGCTGGGGAGAAACACCCTGGGTTCTCCTTTCCTCCTGCTCTCCAGTCTTCTACCAGTGCCTCCCATGCTCAACCCAACTGTCACCCAACTGACAGAGGAGGCTGAGAATGGAGCCGACGGGGTCAGCCCTGCTGTGACAGAGCAAAGCACGGGGAAGACAAGGAAGGGATCTGAAAGCAGACAGAACTTGGACAGCACATGCTTCATTATTTCAATGACTTTTGTGAGACTATGATTTAACTTTTGAACTAAATGAATTTAGCATTTAAATAACACTTAATGAGTCTATGTCAGGGTTCAAAATGCATGCATTATTTTCCTGCCTTCTTGAGTACAGATATTATTACACCAAGCAAAATAGAAAAGTGTTCTCCACTGGCAGCAGCTCTGTCTCTTGACCATGGTCTCAACGTAATTAGCAAACCTGTTCCTTTCTTTACTGTTCTCTTTGATGCATACATTTGTAGAGTGAAGGGATGCAGTAATCCCCACCACCACCACCAAGAGCAGTTTCGGGGTCTGAAGTAGTGCCCCAGCATCCCCACACCTCCAGACCCTGGAGAAACCAAAGAACAGGGCAGTTACTACTTGGCAACTTAGTAACACAAATTACTCAATTCCTCCCCCACCCTCCTGCCTTCTCCTGGCTTATTTCTTGGCTGCCAGCTACAAAGACAGGCTGGCCTCACATCAGAGCGTAGAGAAATGGGAGTGATGTGACCACAGCACAATGACAAAACAGGGTTCTCTTTCTTACACAAGGAGTTGTTAAAATGTGTATAAACAAATATTTTGTTAGGTGATTTATTTTAATTTCATTTTAAAATTTTAACTCTAAAAGCAATACCAGTATGTGATTTGAGCACTCAGTTTTATCAGTCTGTGTTGTATTAAATCAAGGCTCCAGCATTCTGTCCTAGCTTACATAATTCTGAGAAAGAGGTTCTGGTGCAGTGTTTAGGCTCAGTCTCCCAAAAAAAACAGGGCTGGCTGTCCTCCCCTGCAGTTGTAACAGAATGGTGAGCCTGGGAATGAGAGAGGGAAGAGAAGACATGAGGACCCGGCACAGAGTAAGCCCTTGGTGTTTATTTAAACATTTATTACATAAATGTTTAATGGCGGAGTCAAGAGCAGAGACAGCGCCGGAGTCTGGGCTGTGGAACTTCCCAGGGTCTCAGTATCCTGGTCTCATGTGTCCCAGCTGGCACAAACCCTAGCACTGCTCTCCAAACGAACGGCTACAACTCCACCTGTAGTCCATCTGGGTGTAGGTGTGCTTTCCCAGGGACCTCTTATAATGAACTTCCCAGGGGAAGTCTCCACCTGGATGTCCCATAGACACCTAAAACAATGCGCTGACACATGAATTTGTTCCCCTCTACCCCAGTCTTTCATATCTTAGGTAATGGTACCCACACCTTTCCTTTATCTAAGTTAGAAACCAGGATATCATCCTGGATACGTTGTTCCCCCTACCAGCATCATTACACCCCACCTGCATCTAATTTGTTCTCTCTCCCAAATAGTGCATGAATCTGGCCACTTCTCTCCATCACTATAGTTCAGAACATCTGTTATTTAATATTTGGACTCCGTGTCACCTTTTGACTGATAATCTGGCTACATTTTCCACAGGGGGGGTCATTTATTCATTCACTTGTTTCACAATTGTTTATGGAGCACCTACTGTGTGTTAGGTGCTGGTGATACAGTGGTAAGTAAAACAAAGTCCTTGTCCTCATGGAACTAACATCCTTACAGGAGTCAGCTGTGTTTCCTAAAGGACAGATATCATCATGCCTGTCCCCAGCGTAACATATATCAATGGCATCCCACTGCCATCAGCATACAATCCAAACTCTCTACTATACTCTTCCTCTCTAGCTCATCTCCTCCCACTATCCCCTTTGCTTATCTTCCGGGTCAGATGGCATCAATTTCAGCAACTTAAATGCACCAAGCCTTTGCATATCTTGGAAGACCCCTCCCCCTATCTCTTTGCCTTGCTAATAGCTGCTCGCCCTTTAGGTCTCAGTTAGAGCTCTCTTGGCCAAGATTGCCAACCGTGTTGAGTCGTGTTGGGAATAATGGCATTTGGAGGCGGCGCTTTTGTGTGCATCTTTCTGAGGTTCTGGCCTCTTGCTCTGGATTGAACAATGTGGAGGATTTCTTTCACCTGGGCTGAAGGGAGACCTAACTGACCTCAGAAGAGGACATTCACCGTTTGAGCACCTGAGCACCCATTTCTATTTGAAGGAAGTCACAGCCCCGCCCTTGGAGGTGTTTGCCTAGTGGCAGCAGCACTGGCAGAAATGACCTAACTGGACTGTCCCTGCAGCAGGATCTTAGCTGGCTTTTCTGAGGCTACTTTTCAAGCCCTTTTGTCAGTTCTGTGAGCTACTTGATATTCTTCCGATGAATCACTTTCTCTGTTTAGGATCACTATGTCTACAGAAATAATCAATAAACAAGTAGGAGTAGAAAAGTTTTATTTGAGCCAAACTGAAGACTATAGCCCAGGAGACACAAACTCAAGACTCAAGAAGTGCTTGAATTAAGTTCCTCCATATTCCAAAATGGATGCGGCTTATATAGGCAAAAACTGCAAAGTTACATACAGTTGCTTGTCAAGAATTAGGATTGCAGCTGGCAAGAAGTAAGGATGCCTGTTAAGCAAGGATTGGTTGCGGGTCAAAGTGGTCACAAGGGGGAGAATTTGAGACCAGAAATTGGAGCTGGGGAGTTGGTTGTTGGACACGGGTCTGCCTTCTCCTCAAGTTGCTGGCCTCCTGAATAAAGCAAACTTTTTTCTTTTTGTTTTGGTTGCATCAGGTCTTACTTGTGGCACACAGGATCTTTGTTGTGGCAGACAGGTTCTTCATTGTGGCGCATGGGCTTCTCTCTAGTTGTGGCGTGCTGGCTCCAGAGCTTGTGGGCTCAGTAGTTGCGGTGTGTGGGCTTAGTTGCCCTGTGGCATATGGGATCTAAGATGCCTGACCAGAGATCGAACCCGAGTCCCCTGCATTGGAAGGTGGGTTCTTAACCACTGGATCAGCAGGGAAGTCCCTGAATAAAGCAATCTTAAGAAAAAAGAGAGAAGTTGGAGCTAGCAGCTGCTAGTAGACATTGTTTTGAGAATGGCTAGTGGTGTCCTTGAGTTTGGTACAGTTCAGAAAACTCAGTTTCTCAGTGATGCAGGAACATGTCTGAGACCACATCCACGATGGCCACCCAGTTCCATTTTGGATGCCTGAACCATAGCCACTCCATATTTATTTTCAAATGCACTCTTTAATGGTTAAAGCAGAGGTACTATGCGTATTTGACAGGCTGTATGACAGGCTGTTCTAGTTAGCATAAAGTTCAACCCAAATCATGTATAAGCCAGAATGACTTCCCATACCTCAATATGTAAAAATTTCTTCCATCAACTGGATGTGGTTTCTCTTGTTGGAAACCACAAACCCTGAATGGTACCCTTTCTATCTTAGCCCCTCCATGGGGCTTATCCCCACTCCCCACTCCAGTGGTACGAAATGGCTACCCCATGGATGAATATATTGAGCAGGATAGTTCCACAGCAGGTCTTTTTTTTTTTTTTAATATTTATTTACGCTGTGCTGGGTCTTAGTTGTGGCACACGGGATCTTTAGTTGCAGCATGTAGGCATCTTAGTTGTTGCATGCAGACTTCTTAGTTGCAGCATGAAGACTCCTAGTTGGAGCACGCATGCAGAATCTAGTTCCCTGACCAGGGATCGAACCCAGGCCCCCGACATTGGGAGTGCAGAGTCTTACCTGCTGGACCACCAGGGAAGTCCCCACCGCAGGCCTTGACTTACCCACCCACCCCAGGCTTTCATTGATGGATTGGAAACACATATCCTAAATGGGAACGAATCCAGGCCATTTGTCTTCTCAGCCACATGGGAGGACCAGCGGTAGTATTTCAAAAAAGAGCTCATTGTAAAGGAGGGAGATTCACCCATGGCCCTGTGGCCCAGTTAGTAAACTGATCCGTGGCCCATGCATATTGGCACACCTCCTGCTTGGAGGCAAAGCCAGGGAGAGAGGAACTGGACCTCCCCCTGGAGTCCTGTAGTTGTGGATGAACAGAAAATGTTTGTTGTCTTTCCAGACCTTCCATGGTCCCCTGATAAACAGGCACCATTTCTCCCTGCCTCTGTTATTTCACCATGCTCCTGATTCATCGCTTTGTATCTCCACTTCCATCTCCTGGCTTCTCCCTCTGCTGAGTGGATTGATTTCTCTTACTTCTACCAACTATTTGCTCTCTCTGGGTCGTAGCTTCTCACCAAACTCCTCCTGTTTGCCCCACAGCCTCTTCTGCCTGGTGACTTTGCTGCTTCACTGCTTCTGCAGGCCACTCTGCTACTTAAGTTGATCCCATAGAGCCAAACTTCCCCCAAGATAGTGTGATTAGATCTGTGGTCACCACTCATGCAGAGAGTCCTGCACAAGGCCTGTGGTTTATGGCCACTTCGCTCAGGAAGGCTAAAGCACAGAGGGAATGGATTCCACGCTAATCCAGCATTTCAGACTCAACGTGTACAAACCTAAGCCTGTCATCTTCACTCCCAGGTCTGTTCCTTCTCCTGTGCTCCTGAACACAGTGAGCATTTGGCTGTAGAGATCTGGTCTTCAAAATGAAGTCCTCTCCTATGCCTTCTCTCTCCAGCTTCATCTCTCTTTTCTCCCTCTGTATCACAACCATCTGAACTTCTCAATACATAATTCTTAAAAAGAATTCAGCTCTCCCCACCCTCTAGCCAATGCTCTCTCCTTTCAACCACACTCCACACAAAGGGGCTTTGTTTGGACTTCTCTGTCTCAACTTGTATTTCCTTTTCTCTACAAGAGCCCAGTCTGGGGACTTCCAAGGTGGCGCAGTGATGAGGAATCCGCCTGCCAATGCAGGGGACACAGGTTCAATCCCTGCCCCAGGAAGATCCCACATGTTGCAGAGCAACTAAGCCCATGTGCCACAACTATTGAGCCCCTGTGCCACAACTACTGAAGCCCGTGCACCTAGAGCCCATGCTCTGCAACAAGAGAAGCCGCCACAATGAGGAGCCCATGCACCGCAATGAAGAGTAGCCCCCTGCTTGTTGCAACTAGAGAAAGCCCATGTGCAGCAAGAAAGACCCAACGCAGCCAATTAATTAACTAATTAATTAATTTTTAAAAAGAGCCCCGTCTGGAGTGCTTGAACACCTTCATCTGCTGGACCATGAACCCTCCAGGGCAGGAATGATTTAGTCATCTCTGCGGCTGGTCCAGAGTGGATATCAGTATCTAATCTAAAGACCAGCTCAGCAATGACCCTTACAGATCCTTTCCCTAGAGTTCAGGATACATGACCCCCTCCATCCCCTGGTCCAGCAGCTCATCTTGAAGAGACATGCAAAAATGAGGGTCCTGGAGACAGCCAAGTGGGGTCCCATGGTCCTTCCCCTGTGTCAGAGGCTGCTTAGGTGTGAATGGGTCTGCAGGCGCAGTCCTGAGAGCAAGTGTCTGTGTAGAATGGCAGCAGTGGAGTGAACACGGTTACAGTCTAGGTGGTCCTTTGCCTGGCCTGCCTGGGGCTTTTAGGGCTGCCTGGCTGCTCTAAGTGCCTCTCTGTGGAATGAGCTAATTTCCTCTTGCTCTGTTGATTTCACTTGTGATGTTGCCCGACTCCTGGCTGAGGAGTGACTTCGCTGATTTGCCTTCTGACATGGTTGAAGTGGTGTAGGAGGGGGGCAGAATGGTAGGGGATCAAGTTGCAACCAAAGTTTGAGTCTTATCGTCATGAGGAGGCCTGGCCTCACACCCATAAGACCGTGGAGAGGGCCAGAAGGGTTAGGGCCTGGTCCTGAATTTACCTCAGGAGTATGGCAGGGGCTGGGGGAACTCTGCCAGCTCAAGAAGGATTTAAAAGGTTGCAGGGTTCACACTAAAGCTCAGGCTCTAGGACTCTCCCCTCAAGCAGCCAGAATTAGTGGTAGGAGTCCAGCTGGCAGGTGACACAAAGCAAGAGGTATATCGGACCCTCATAGCAAGATTGAGACAGGAACGAGTCTTCATGAAAATCAGGGGAGAAAGCGAATTACTCAAAGAAACAAATCAGAGTGAGATCTAAAACAGAAACCAGCCCTGTGAGTGTGGGCACAGGCTGGGTGGGCAGGAGAGACCTCAGACTGCAAAGGACCATCAGGTATTCATCACTCTGTGCTGGGTGCTGGAGGCACTGAGATGACTCTGCCCTGGAGAAAATCCCTGTTTGAGTTGGGTGGCGAACCCAGACACAGTAAAACGTGGTCAAGGCTATGGCAGAGGTCAGCATAGGGGCTGTGGAGCATAGAGAATGAGGCTCTGACTCTGCCTTTTTGGAAAGAGGGTCTAGAGGTCCTTCCTAATGGAGGGGGACCTGGGGGTCCCTTACAGTGGAGGGTAAGGTCTGAGGGTCCTTCACAGTAGAGGCGAGTTGGTAGTTGAAGGATGTAAAAGCATTTACTAGGTGGAAGAGAGAAGCCTGTGTACCAGCATGGAGGTACGTTACAGCAAAGCGTGCTTGGGGCACTGCAGGTAATCAGATGGGACTGATGCATTGAGTGCATGTGAGAATGTAGCAGCAAATGCAGCAGATGTGGATAGGAGGCAGAAGAAAGGGCTGTACTCCTGGTTATGATTTTGGTAGTCCTACCTGCTAATAGATATGGATTCTCACCCCACAGCCTTGCATCTGAACCAATCAAATTACAACTCTTCCTCTTAAGAAGATGAGCGATAGCCTTCTCCTCTGTAGTATGAGTTCCTTTTTTCTTTTAAGTGTAGCATCTGACTTGGCCTGGCCTCAGGATGAGAGGGAAACTGAGGCAAGAAGGAAAGGGGGAAATTGCAAGTCAGTGGGCACTCGGGTGTCCAGGATTCAACCCCAAACTCACGAGGTGCTGGAACAAGGATGGTATGATTCATGTTAGTCTACCCATCACTTCTGCCTGGTTGGTGTTAGTTCAGAAATGAGCTGGGGCTGACCCTGCTCCTGGGTCCCTGGATGTTGCAGCATAGTAGAGATTAGGTGATGGTCGAGAAAGCTGGGAGCCTTCTGGGAGGGCACTTGCATGACTGAGAGGGAAGAGCACAGCTTTCAGTTCAGAGTTCAGGTAGTCCTTGCTAGCTGTGTGTCCTTGAGCAAGTTACCCAGTCTCTCTGAACCACCAGGTCCTCAGCTGTGAAATGGAGATTAGAGCACTTGTTTCCTAGGATTGTTTTGAGGATAAATGAGATAATTTATGTGAAAGAATCTGGCACACAGTGGATATCTGGTTAAAGGGGATTCTCTTCTGCTTCTCCCCCATGACTTTATTCAATGTGTATAAGAGGTTAATAGCTGAATATATAAAGAGCTTTTTAAAATCAATAAGAGAAAGAGGGACTTCCTAGGTGGCACAGTGGCTAAGACTCCCCCTGCCAATGCAGGAGACACAGGTTCGATCCCTGCTCCAGGAAGATCCCACATGCCACGGAGCAACTAAGCCTGTGTGCCACAACTATTGAGCCTATGTGCCACAACTACTGAAGCCCATGCACCTAGAGCCCATGCTCCACAGCAAGAGAAGCCACCGTGATCCCATGAACCATAGTGAAGAGTAGCCCCTGCTCACTGCAACTAGAGAAAGCCTGTGAGCAGCAATGAAGACCCAATACAGCCAATAAATAAATAAATAAATAAATAAATAAATAAATAAATTTATTTAAAAAAAAAAGAGAAAGATTACCTCAATGGAAAAATAAGCAAAAGATAGAAGCAATTAGTGGAAGAATACATTTTAATGGCAATTAATTATATATAAATATAATACCAGATACATACAAATATACAGCCATATATATATATTTCATTAACAAAAAAGGCAAGTTATAACAATAATAAAATAGAAGCTTGACAAACTTTATAAAGCATTTACTCATAAGCACAGTATGTTTCCTTTCACAATTTATAAGCCATTTGTACTCTTTTTCTGTGAACTACCTGTTTGTATCTTTTGCCCATTTTTGTGATGGAGTGTTGCTCTTTTTCTGATTGGTTCATAAGAGCTCTTTATATAAATTAGATTTTGCCCTTTTGATGGCCATATGTGTTAAAATATTCTTCCAGTTTATCATTTGTCTTTTTCCTTCATTTCTTGTATATTGGTTGTACGGAAGTTTACAATTTTTTAGGCAGTCCAAATCACCGGTGAATGTTTTCCTTTTTGGCTTGGCAAAGAGGATAAAGTTTCACAGTACATAGCAGAGGAAAGGCTATCCCTAACATGAGATTGCTGGCTTGGGGTAGCATGGACTGAGACTACTTATATAGATCTTCCTAGTCTCCCTCCTATGAAGGCTTGGCTTCCCGCATAGGTGTGAGCCCAGGGAGAAAAATGCTCTGATCATGCAGACCTAAGTATGCTAGTCCTCTCAAAAGCTGTTTCTCGTTGAAAATTAATTGACTACAATCTGGTTTATACATTGGTCTAAAGAGTTTGGTTACTGTGAGTCTGTCCTAGAAAAGAAGCTGTTCTCAGTACTAACAAAATCAGGTTCCTGAGCTGTAAGTCTGAGAATCCGAGTTGAGTTAATTCATCCAGACCTTTTTGAGACAGGTCAGTCTTACCACCTTTTCTTGGTGATAATCCCCAACATTTCCAGGGCTATACAAGTACCTTTCTCAATAATAGGGGGTGAAGGAGAATGTGCCAGAAACCCCATAACTAATAATAATTAATAATCACCTTTACCCCCTAATTAAACATTTTTAGGTGCCTGGCACTGTTCTTGGGACATTTAATGGACTAATTAATAGCCACGACATTTCTCTGATGTCAACAGTATTAGTTTCTAATTTACAGAGATGAAGAAAATGGGGTCCAGAGAAATGGAGTAATTTGACCCAAGTTACTAAGTCAGAAAGTGGTGCTGTCAGTATTTGAAACCTGCGCAATCTGTTTTCCTCTGTGTTTATGTTGGTATTGATAACAGTTGATTATGACCCTGTCTTGAATTCTCCCTTTAGCTTAGAGATCTTCATTATAATCTAATTATTCCCCTCTTCCATAAAAAAGTCGATAACCCCTTTCCCACTAATTTCTTAATTTCCTTCTGAATTTTCAAATCTCCAGCACCAAATCATGCACATGGGCACCTCGTGGGTAATTCACAGGGCCACCTGCCAAATTGTTCTTCTCACAAAATGTGGGCTTCCAGCTAACTCACATATATGGAATCTAAAAATGGTACTGATGAACTCAGTGACAAGAACAAGGATGCAGATACAGAGAATGGACTGGAGAACTCGAGGTTTGGGAGGGGGCAGGGGGTGAAGGGGAAGCTGAGACGAAGCGAGAGAGTAGCACAGACATATATATACTACCAACTGTAAAATAGTCAGTGGGAAGTTGTTGTATAACAAAGGGAGTCCAACTCGAGGATGGAAGATGCCTTAGAGGACTGGAGCGGGGAGGGTGGGGGGGACTCGAGGTGAGGGAAGTCAAGGAAGGGAGGGAATACGGGGATATGTGCATAAAAACAGGTGATTGAACTTGGTGTACCCCCCCCCCAAAAAAAAAATGTGGGCTTCCATTCTTCTACTAGCTTCACGGCTGCTGTGTCAAATCTAAAATACAGAGTTTCTCGAGCATTGTCTCCAAGCCAGAAGCAGCAGCAATAGGCTGACATATTCCATATGAGATCTTAGGCCTCAAGGAAAATTCTCTTTCCCTTACAGTTTTCCAAAGTATTGCTTTAGCTCTTTATTTTCCGAATGTGAATATAGAACTTTATTTACCAGCTTCAGATGGTTTTAGTGATGCTCAAATAACTAAAATTGGGGCTTCCTAGGTGGCGCAGTGGTTGAGAATCCGCCTGCCAATGCAGAGGTCACGGGTTTGATCCCAGCTCCAGGAAGATCCCACATGCCACGGAGCAACTAAGCCCGTGTGCCAAAAAAAAAAAAAAAGAGTAAAAAAAAAAAAATAACTAAAATTGACCAGTCTGTAATTTTTTTTTTATTATTTTATTTTATTTTTTGGGGGGTACACCAGGTTCAATCAACTGTTTTTATACACATATCCCCATATTCCCTACCAGTCTGTAATTGAATTGAGTTATTTGGAGGGTATAAAAATACTTTGCAATTTTGTTTTATGTAGTGCTATTTTTATGGAGGCTAGAAAACATTCTGTAGACAGAGAAGTGGAAGATAGAAAAGCAGAGTATGTTGTGCCACAGGAAGAAACAAGAGCGAAAAACCTGGGATAAAAGAAGGGAAATTAGTAACTGATTGTCATTTACTGTTGCCAGTCACTGTGCTAGATGCTTCATTTACATCATCTTGTTTAACCTTCATAACCACCCTAGGACATAGATTTATTGCATCCATTTCATGGATTAGGAAACAGGCTCAGAAAGGTTAAGTAACTTGCCCAGTTCATACAGTGCTGGGATTTGAGTGCAGTTCTCTTAGACCCTCAGTGCTCTGGACACAGACAGGAAGAAAAGATCACAAAATTCAAACTGAAGCCTAGCATTGACCTGAAAAGTGAAACTAACTGGGGATGAAGAAAAGAAGGATGATCAGAGTGACCAGATCATCAGAGTGACGGAAGAGATTCTACCTGCCATCAGGAAGAGGTGCAGCCTCCAAATCTGCAAGCTTAGAGCAGGGCAGGGGCAGGTGGCTGGAGCTGGCACTGATGGAGGTCAGGATGGAAGATGGCTAGAGGGTCTCAGCAAGTCAGAAAGGCTGCTGTGTTCAGTACAGCTGAGTGAGGAGGACCTGAGTTAAGGCAAAGACATGGTTGGCCTGCACAGAGACAGGGGCCCTGGTCCAGTCTAGGGCAGAAGAGGACTTGAAGTCGGTGCGTGGCTCCTCTCTTTTGGAGGAGCGTTCTTTGTCAAAATCTTCCATCAGGAAAGCCAGACTGAACCACCATGTGATCACTAATGCTCCAGCAACTCATCTAGCTCTTTTCTGATGATATGAGCAGGAATGCCACAGGAAGGTTTCAATCCATTCAAAAAGGTACTTACTAAAAAACCCCACTTTTTTTTTTCTATGTGCCAGGCATGACTTCAGAGATGGGGATAAAATGGTGTGCCCAAATACTTTGATCCTTGCCCTTTGGAACTACAGTTGAGTGGAGGAGACAGATGCTAATCACATGATCATACAAATGAATGTAAAATTGAAATTTTAAAAGTGCTCCAAAGGAAAGGTACGCAATACTATAAGAGCATAATAAGTAAGGCATCTTTGAGAAAGCAATGCTTGTGCTGTGATGCAGGGAGCCAGTAGAAATTAATTACTTGAAGGAAGAATATTACATTCCAAATGGAGAAACCATCAAGTGCAAAATTCTCTTGTTTTAAATGGTTCATTCTGGAGGATGGAGGCCTAGTGCAAGGTCAGGACTTTGTACACATTTTACAGTCTATTTGGATTTCTCCTTTCCTAACTGGAAACTTCCCTCATGGACAAAAAGTTCACATTTCAGGTCAAAGATAGTGCTTTTTTCTTTAAGCATACAATGCTTTTTATTTATTCGTGCATACATACATACATACAAGTACCCATCCACCCAATCAGATCTCCAACCAAGTATCTATTCATTTATCTATTCATTCATTATCCATTCATATATCCATTTCATCAGCCATCATACCAATCATCAATCCATGTGTCATCTACTCATTCACCAGACAACCATCCATCTATCCATCGAGCTATACACCCACCCATTTTGTCTTGCCATTTGTTTATATATCCATTATCTGTCTACCCACCATTCATTTACCCATGTGTCCATCAATTCATTTATCCATTCATGTATCCACATATTCCTTTATCCATCTGTGACATAATAAATATGTTTGGTCTCTACCCCTGGTTCCTGACACAGAGCTCCTAAATCCCTTGGAATTTCCTGGGTGATAGAAAAATCTTTTGTTCTCATAAGGCAACGCTTGGTGAGCTCCCATAGCTTCAGAATAGGGCTGGTCACCAGAAAGATCAAGCCATGATTAGAAGCTTGGAACTTTCAGCCCCACCCCTCCATCCTCTGGGGAGGGGAGAAGGACTGGAGATGGAATTAATCATGCCTACAGTGATGAAGTTTCCATAAAAATCCCTAAGCTATGGGGTTCAGAGTGATTCCAGGTTGGTGAATATATCCGCATACTGGGAGGGTGGCATGTCCCAAACTCCACCTGGACAGAAAATCTTGTGCTTAGGACCCTTCCAGACCTTGCCCTATATACCTCTTCATATGGCTGTTCATATGTATCCTTTATAATAAACTAGTAAACATAACTAAAGCATTATCTTGAGTTCTGTGATCCATGATAGCCAATTATCAAACCCGAGGAGAGAATCATGTGCAACCCTGATTTGTAGCCAAGTTGGATAGAAATGTGAGTAACCTGGGAACCCTCTACTTGTGACTGGCATTCAGAGTGGGTGGAGCAGTCTTGTGGGAATGAGCCCTTAACCTGTGGGGGTCTGCACTAACTCTAGGTAGTTAGCATCAGAATTGTTTAACTCTAGGGGAAAAGCCACACCTGTGGTGTCAGAAATGTTATGAGTGGAGAAACAAGTTTTCTTTTACCCACCCATCCAACCAATCATTTATTCATGTATGCATTCACCCATCCTTACATCCATCCATCCATTCATCCACCCATCTATCGGTGTACTCATCCATTTACCATTCATCCATTTAATCATCCAAGTATTCATCCATCTTCCATCCACTTATTGATTCATTGATGTAGTCATCCGTTTATTATTATTGCTACTGTGGCAAATTACCGCATACTTAGTGGCTTAAAACAGCACAAATTTATTATTTTATAGTTCTAGAGTTCAGCAATCCAAAACGGGTCTTAAGGGGTTAAAATTAAAATGTGGGTAGAGTAGCAGTACTTCTGGAGGCCCTAGGGGAGAATGTTTCCTTGTTTTTTCCAGCTTTAGAGCCCGCTTGCTTTCCTGATCTCACGTCTCCTTCCTCGAACTTCAAACCAGCAGCCTACCATTTTCAAATCTCTAACTCTGTCCCTTCTGCCTTCTTCTTATAATGGTACTTGTGATTACATTGGACACACCCAGATAATCCAGGATAATCTCCCCACCTCAGGGTCAGTTGATTAGTAAGCCTAATTCCCCTTTGCATGGAATCTAACGTATTCACAAATTTCAGGGATTAAGACATCTTTGGGAGCCATTATTCTGCTTACCATACCATCCATCCATTTATGCACTCATTCATCCATCTGTTCATTAGTCCATCTTTGTGTTCATCCACCAATCCATCAGTGTGGTCATCCATTCACTCATCTAGTACCTATGTACCCACGTACGGATGTATGTATGTATGTGTCTATCCATCCGTCCATCCATTGTCCATTTATCTGTTCATCCAACTAATCATTCACTTGCCCACCACTTATTCATCTGTCAGATCAGCCATCAATTCTAATTTCGTTATTTCCATTTATCCATTCAATCACCCATTCCTCCACCAATCATTCATGCATTATTTTTTCTTTTTCATTTTATTGTACTTTGCTTTATTGTGCTTCACAGATACTTCATTTTTTATGCATCATTTTAACTATCTAACCATCCATCTAATCATTTATGAACTACCCTTATCTACCTTGTATCTTTTAATTAACTAAACACTACCCTTCCAAGACTACACACACACACACACACACACACACACACACATCACCATTTAGACCTACTTACCAAAACAGATCACCCTACCTGGATCCTTGCCATTTGTTTTCAACCATCTATTTTTCTGCTCCTAACTCCAAATGACTTGGAGCTCCTAATCCTGACTCAGTTTTGCCTGTGGTACTTTGTACTTGCTCAATGTCAAGTCAACAGGTCTTCCAGGAATGTTACTTAGTTCACAGAGCCCTGCCTGTGTTGACCATGATCTGCCTTTGTCCTTGTTACACCCAGAAGGAGTAAGGAGAATAAGCAAACTTGCAATATGTGAGTATTTGTGCAGGGGAGATATTGGATCAGAGCTGTCTCTCAGTGTTTTCTCTGCTATACCCCCAGTGACCCCAATGAGGAGGTTTGGATGAAACCTATACTCCTCACCATCTAGGTTGATTTTTATCCCCCAGGGAAGTAAGATAAATAGTACTGAAAATATTTATGGTGTGATGGTAATAAGACCACTTTGAAAATTTTTAAAAAGCCATTTAAAAATCTCAAAAATTGCCATTCTGTAAGGAAAAACTAAATAAATGTGGCTAACTTTATTTTTTTAATTAATACATTTATTTTATTGGCTGTGTTGGGTCCTTTTTTGCTGTGAGCGGGCTTTCTTTTAGTTGCAGTGAGTGGAGGCTACTCTTCGTTGTGGTGCACGGGCTCCTCATTGCCGTGGCTTCTCTTGTTGCAGAGCATGGGCTCTAGGCGCATGGGCTTCAGTAGTCGCAGCACATGGGCTCAACAGTTGTGGCTCACGGGCTCTAAAGAGCAGGCCCAGTAGTTGTGGCGCACGGGCTTAGTTGCTCCGCGGCATGTGGGATCTTCGTGGAGCTGGGCTCTAACCCGTGTCCCCTGCATTGGCAAACGGATTCTTAACCACTGCACTACCTAGGAAGCCCTGGCTAACTTTATTTTTAACAAGTTTTGTTTTTCCCCCAGACTTTTGCTCAACAAATACTAGTAATAAGTTGGAAAAGCATATACCACTGAGGCAAAAGCATTAATCATGGCAATAACTATAAAATCACCACTCAGTCACCAACACCATCATGATTTATAGTTGTCAGCACTGGTAACGGTCTCTCACCCCAGGCTGAGCCATAGATAAGGTATACCATGGGCTATGTGACATTGCCAGTGCTCAGCTAAAATGCCACCCCTTGCTCAGTTGCTTAGGAGAGCACATCAGAATACAAATGAATAGGAGTGACATTATTATAGGAATATCTGCTCCCATTTATTTATTTTTTAAAAAGTAAATCATTTAGACTGTGCTCCTTTATATATGATAAGTGACAAATTACATGCCATATACCTCATAACTGGCCATGTCAAGACATGACACTGAGATCCACGGCTAAGTGACTGCTAGATTCCTGTATAGTTTTTAAGGTCAAGAATCCATCACAGGCACATGTTTACATGGGAATGAAATTGTTTGAGCAGGTCTTAGTAGCCCAGGTCTTTTCTTGCAAATGCCATTTACTTGTTGGGTAAAGCAGAAAGCAGAAGTACTGTACTTCTTCATGCAGCTCAACACTGACCCTTTAAGGGTATTGTTTACACTTCTTCAAAACCGTTCAAGAAAAATTTAATGAAAAGTGTGCTGCTTTCCAAAAAATATTTCAGAAATGCATGAAGTGGGGCAATGCCCTGACAATTCTCTATGACTGATCAGCAGTCTGGTCTGGGAAGATGTCACACCTTAGCAGTTGGAAGATTCGACGGCCCTGAGTGAAAGATTTTGGAGGCACTGACATTTCAACAATGTGAGGCCACCGGTTTATGAATATGGCCTCTGGTCATCACTAAGACACATGCAAACTATACATAACGGGTTTATACTTTAATGTCTCATATATAAAATGGTACACTTGAAATCCTCAATAATAATCTTGGGCTTTTGCCAAAGCTCTTTTACATGCTGCATCTCATTTGACCCTGACGACACCTGATAAGTTGCCTAAACAGGGCATTATCCCCACTTTACAGGTGAAATGACTACATCACTATGGTCACTGTCAAAGTCAATGTCTGGAGATGGCAAATAGGTTTCATACTGCAAGCCGTTCCCAGTTGGCCCTACCCCATAGAGGTGGAGACAGTATAAGGATTTGAATCCCAGCATGTGGAGATCTTTGGGGGCCATCTTGGAAGATAGCTTCCATGCTTTTCCTCGCCAAAAACACGGAAAGTAATTAATTAATTAAAAAAAAACTGTAGTGCTTTATTCCTAGAGTGAAAACAGCATTGCTTTTTTCTTTTTTAATAAATATATTTATTTATTTATTTATTGGCTGTGTTGGGTCTTCACTGCTGCACGTGGGCTTTTACAGCAAGCAGGGGCTACTCTCTGTTGGTGTGGTGCATGGGCTCTAGGTGTGCGGGCTTCAGTAGATGTGGCTTGAGGGCTCAATAGTTGCGGCTCGAGGGCTCAGGCTCAGTAGTTGTGGCACACGGGCTTAGTTGCTCCTCGGCATACAGGATCTTCCCAAACCAGTGATCGAACCCGTGTCCCCTGTGTTGGCAGGAGGATTCTTAACCACTGTGCCACCAGGGAAGCCCCTGCTTTTTTTTTTTAATTGTCAATTTGCAGATGATCGTCTCTCTAAACTGGTCAGCAATGCTGATGGTAGAATTGTGTACTTAAGGGAAAGGATTCCACAGCAAGGTGAGGCTTGGTAAAAAGCCTCAGCTTAAGCAAGTTTTTATGGCTAAAATGGTCTAACTGTTGCTGCAGGAAAGTACCCTGCTGAGTGAGAGTGAAGGATTTATGGAGCTATTTCAGTGTAGGGTGACCAGTGTTTTCAAAAAATCCTGCCCAAGAACATCTGAGGTGTGACTTTCCATAAATCATAGGTACTGAAAGTGAGCACAGTCATTTATATGTGTAAACTCAAATTTAAAAAAATCAAAATAATAATAGTGCCATACATGAGTAAGAGAGCTCCACAAGCACTTTTAGAGTTAAATCAGCTCGATTAATATACAAGTGACTGAGGCCATACATCAGCAGAAGGCACTCGAAAAGACAGAAGCTCCCTCAAGCCAAAGGCAAGAAGGACAGAGATTGTCTTGGGTCGAATCAATGGAATTAATATGTTATAAAAAAAGCAAGTCAACAGAAGGCGGAAGGTCTACACAGAAGGTAGGAAAATGGGGGCCAGAGGAAAGGATATAATTAACAATTTGTTGAGTAGTTACCCTGTGCTAAGTAGTTTGTATGAATCATTTAGTCCACACAACAACCCTATTATCAGACTCAAAAAACTCTTAAGTGACTTTCCTAAGGTCACCAGTGGTAGAGCTGGAGTTGGAACCAGATCTCTTGGGCTCCAAAGCCTGTAGGCTTAACTATTCTTATCCCGTTTTGTCCTGGGGAAAGTGCTTTTGGCAGGCCAGGGCACTGCCACTGGCGATGCATATTTTTTTATTTCTTCTTTGGGAGTTCCCTCCACACTTCCTGGGTCCCTGGCATTAACTCAGTGGCAAATCACAGTCACGTGATTTTGAGCTGTAAGGGAAAACAAAGGTGATACTGCCCACTCTCCTCCTTTTTACAGATAATATCTATGAGTTTATTTTTGCAAACTGCCACAGACCTCACTCTACTAGCTCTGGGGAATAAGATCCATGTTCTAGCTGGGGAATTCCATTTTTGGCAATTGGTGAGAGTGACTCTGAAGGGATGCAGTTGATTTTCTTATGTGGTTTGTTGTATTCGTCACGGTCTAATCAGAAAACAAAACATTCTGAGAGGTTAAAACACAAGGACAATATCTGAGGACAAAGAGTTCTGGGACCAGCATACTTATAAATTGGCTCAGAATTGCCTGCAAGGGCAGCATTATCGGAAATAAGTGTATGGCCTCATAAGATATATTTTTTAAATTTATTTACTTATTTTATTTTATTTTATTTTATTTATTTTTTAAATTTATTGGCTGCATTGGATCTTCGTTGCTGCACGCGGGCTTTCTCTAGTTGCGGAGAGTGGGGGCTACTCTTCGTTGCAGTGTGCAGGCTTCTT
This sequence comes from Hippopotamus amphibius kiboko, assembly GCF_030028045.1. NCBI lineage: Eukaryota > Metazoa > Chordata > Mammalia > Artiodactyla > Hippopotamidae > Hippopotamus > Hippopotamus amphibius. Next base: position 19,204,759 of record NC_080197.1, read on the forward strand.
ATTGCAGTGGCTTCTCTTGTTGCGGAGCATGGGCTCTAGGCGCACGGGCTTTAGTAGTTGCGGCATGTGGGCTCAATAGTCGTGGCTTGTGGGCTCTAGGGCACAGTCTCAGTAGTTATGGCGCCTGGGCTTAGTTGCTCTGAGACATGTGGGGTCTTCCGGGACTAGGACTGGAACCCGTGTCCCCTGCATTGGCAGGGGGATTCTTAACCACTGTGCCACCATGGAAGCCACCTCATAAGATATTACTTTAAAGGACAAAATTCATTGGGGTGATCATCCTGGTATACTTCAGATGTCAGCTCACGCGCAGCTTTCCTGACCTCCTTGATCAAGGCAGATCCTTCCAGCACAGACTGTCTTGGCACCATGTGCCCCTCCTTTATGGCACTTACCACTGTTATGTTTTACGTTTGTTTGCACGATTATTTGCCTAACATCTGTCTCCTTCACAGACTGCAAGCTCCACAAAGGCTGAGTCTGTGCTGCATTTTATGCACCATTGTATCCCCAGCACCTAGTACAGTGCTTGTCAGTTGCAGGCAATCAGTGAATGTCCTTTCAATGTATGCATTCAATTGTAAGCATTGATCTCCTTAGGTATCCACCCAAGATAAATGAAAACATATGTCCACAAAGACGTAAATGTTCATAGCAGTGTCACTCGTAATAGCCCCAAAGTGTAAACAATTGAAATGTCCATTAGTTGGTGAGCAAGTAAAAGATGGCATATCCACACAATGGAAGACTCTGCAGCAATAGAAAGGAATAATCTGACAACATATTCTACAACATGGATGGATCACAAAGATATTGTGTTAAGTGAAATAATCCAGACACAAATGACTGCATATTGCACTATTCTGTAAGTATGAAATTTCTAGAAAAGGCAAAACTATAGAGAAGACAGTAGATCAATGGTTGTGTGGGCCTGGGAGTGGGAGTGGGGAGTGACAGCAAACAGCAGGAAGGGAACTCCTGGGGGTGATGGAAATGTTCTAAAACTGGATTGTGGTAAAGGTTGCACAACTGTATAAATTCACTAGAAATCATTAAGCTGAACACTTGCAGTAGATGAGTTTGTATGGTGTGTGTATTATCCTCAATAAAGCTGTTAAAAATGTTTAAAAACTCAGTCTCCTTACTTAGTCATTTTATCCCAACTTATATTCTGGGAATTTTATTTCTTTTTTTAATTAATTAATTAATTAATTTGGCCATGTTGGGTCTTTGTTGCTGCCTGTGGGCTTTCTCTAGTTGTGGCGAGTGGGGCTACTACTCGTTGTGGTTCGCAGGCTTCTCATTGTGGTGGCTTCTCTTGTTGTGTAGCATGGGCTCTAGGCTCATGGGCTCAATAGTTGTGGCTCACAGGCTCTAGAGCGCAGGCTCAGTAGTTGTGGCTCTCGGGCTTAGTTGCTCCACAGCATGTGGGATCTTCCCAGACCAGGGATTGAACCCGTGTCACCTGCGTTGGCAGGCGGATTCTTAACCACCAGGGAAGTCCCTGGGAATTTTATTTCTATGGGACATTGTGCCAGAGACTGCAAAATGAGTCTCTCAACTCTGTAGTGACAGAACCTCAGTTTTTTTTACTGAATTATTGTTGATTTGCAATATTGTGTTAGTTTCAAGTGTACAGCAAAGTGATTGTTACATATATATTCTTTTTCAGATTCATTTCAATTATAGGTTATTACAAGATATTTCTAAAACTTTTTTAATTAAAAAAATTTTTTTTCCTTTTTAAAATTTTTTGGCGGTGTGGTGTGGCATGCAGGATCTTAGTTCACCAACCAGGGATTGAACCCCTGCCCCCTGTGGTGGAACATTGGAGTCTTAAACATTGGACCACCAGGGAAGTTTCTATAAGATATTGATATTCCCTGTGCTATGTAGTAGGTCCTTTTTGTTTATCTATTATATGTATATAGTGGTGTGTATCTGTTAATCCCATACTCCTAATTTATCCCTTCCCCCTCCCCTTTCCCCTTTGGTAACCATAAGTTTGTTTTCTATGTCTGTGAATCTGTTTCTGTTTTGTAAATAAGTTCTCTTGTATTATGTTTTAGATTCCACATGTAAGCGGTATCATATGATATTTGTCTTTCTCTATCTGACTTACTTCATATGATAATCTCTAGGTTTATCCAGGTTGTTACAGATGACAATATTTCATTCTTTTTTATGGCTGAGTAATATTCCATCCACATATAGATGTGCTATAAATATGCACATTTTCTTTATCCATTCCTCTGTTGATGGACACTTAAGAATCTCAATTTTTAACTTGACACATAGCCAAGCAAATTAAAAAAAAAAAAATACCATATTTCCCAGCTTCCTTGGCAGCTTGGTGTGGCCATGTGACCAAATCCTGGCCAATGAGATGGAAGCAGAAGTGATGTATACTATTTCCAGGAAGGCTGTTTAAAGGACATGACTCAGCTCCACTTTTTCCAATTTGTCTTTCCTGTCACAAAAATATGGACTGGTGTTCCAGCAGCCATTTTGGATCATGAAGTGACTTTAGGAATGAAAGCTATGGATGGTGGAGCAAAAATACGAACCCTGGGTTGCTGACAATACCACAGAGCTCCATGACTCTTGGACTGCCTGCTTCCTGGATTTCTCATAAGCAAGACAAAAATAAACCTCAATCTTGCTAATGGCCTTTGTTCTTTTTTTTTGTTGTTGTTGTTATTGTTATATGTGGGCAAATCTAATCCTAATACCAGTTTAAATAGGTATTAAATGAAAAGGGGGCTCCGTGGTTAAATGATTTTGAGAAATATCATGTTAAAGTTTAACAGATTTCATTAATGCAGGACTTCTCAGAGTTTTTAATGAACAATGGGAACTTCCAAGAAGGGCTCGAGTATGCACAACATCCCAAACCAACCTGAGCCCAGAACTCTTTTTAGTGGAGCATCTCATGAGAAGAATGATTTGGAGCAAATGGAAATATTGCTTTAAAAATATCCACATTTTGGCCTCTTCCTTTCTAATCCATCCTTCTTCTAGGCCACCAGAGAGATTTTTCTAAAATATAAACTTGATGGTATCACATCTCTATTTAAAATCCTTGAATGATTCTTGTAGGAAAAAGTTGAAACTCCTTCATGTAGTGAATAAGACCTTTTGTGATCTGGCCCTCTTCTCTCTAGCCTCACCCTAGCCATCTTGCTCTCAAATCATGAACCATTTGTACTGCTGAGAACTGCGTATGCTCACCCCAGTCTCTCTGCCTCCGCAGCATGTGCTGTATCTCCTGAGTGGAACACTTTCCACCTGCCACCTTACCTGGCACTCTACCTCTGATGCTTTCAGACCAGGCTCAGGTATCAGCTCATTCATATCCATTCGTACTTTGAGCAATTCCTACTATGCAGCCAGACATCATACTAGTACTTGGGTTACAAAGACAAATAAACAGTCCTTGCCCTGGAGGGACAAAGAATCAAATGAAAGTAGGTAAGGACTGTATTATTAGTCAGGGTGTGCTGATGGCTGTGACATACAACCTTCACATTTCAGTGGCTTAACATTTTGACAGTTTATTTCTCCCTCGTAGCACAGTCCAGTGCAGGTAAGCACAGAGGTTCTGCTCCGTGCAGTCAAGTTGGTGACGCAGACTTGTGCCACTGACGTTTTCTGGGGCCTCTAATCCCTCCACTGGATAGTTTTGCATCTGGCCAGCAGATGAGGATAGGAGAAGAGTTTGGAGGATCACACAGGAAGTTTTGGAGGATGCTTAGATGTGGGATATATTTGTGTCACTTCTGTCCAGAGTCTGTTAGAGCTCAGTCGCAAGGATCCATTTGATTACGGGAAATGTAGTTTTGCCACGAGCCTAGGAGGAAAATGAAATATGCTGGAGAGAGTAGGCTTTCCTCTTTCACAGACACATAAACAAGAACAATAAAGAAGCTCACAGTGTAGAAACAGGCAAGTGAAAGGAGGCAGGAAGGCAAGAGAGAACATGGTCAGGCAGGATGCAACTCGTGTTTGTGGAGTTACTGTTACAAAGTTCCAGCACTATTGGAAGCCCTTCTGTGGCTCCCCTTCAGAGCTCCTAAGGGTGGCTCTTCTGGAGCCTTTTGTAAACATGGATATACTATGTGGCATAGAACATCATGCATCATTGGTGTCACCCCCACATCAGAACTTCGGGGCCGCTTTGTGTCAACCATCTCTGTCCCAGCAGCTGCTGTGGCATCCAGCTCTGCAAGGGCTCCAGCTCCATGAAGCTGCACCCTGATAATACTTTGCCCCATGGCCCCGCTGCACGCTCCTTGACACTAAGTTTTGGGACACCACAGAACCCCACGTGGCACCTATGCATGAAAAACTGGAGTGATTAAGAACTCAGTCAAGATGAGCTGGTGGATAAATTTCCTTCCCTTCCCTCCCCCACAGACTGTACTGAGACTCATTTTATGTGGCTTCTCAGAGGATAATCCCTTGAGTGGGAGCAATCAGCCACATTTAGTGGAGGCCAGATGAATAATCATCCTGGTACTGGCTCTTCCCTTTTCCATACCTTACTCCTCTTCTTTTCTTTTCTTTTCTTTTTTTTAATATTTATTTATTTGGCTGTGCCAGGTCTTAGTTGTGGCACGAGGTATCTTCATTGCCACGAACGAGATCTTCATTATGCCATGGGGCTCTTTTTAGTTGCATCATGTGGGATCTAGATCCCTGACCAGGGATCGAACCCAGGCCTCCTACATTGGGAACTCAGGGTCTTACCCACTGGACCACCAGGGAAATCCCCTGCCTTACACCTTTTGCCTCTCACTCCTGCCCTACAGAATCAGGCTCTGCATTCTGGAAAACCCAGGCTAAGATGACCCCATGGATGGGTACAGCTGAAAGACACTTAGCTGTCTGTGTTTCCCCTCCAGCCCCTGGATACTGTGGAATTATTTTAAGGGTCAGATTCCACTAACCTTGGTCAGTTCTACAAAACTGACTCTTTGAAGGTCATGCCTCCTGCCCCTCGAGTACAGCTACCAGATCTTTCCTTGGCTTGTACCTATACCATTTATTTGTGAATTACTCATGCACTCCTAATTTCTTGTTTAATGATGTAACATTTGTGTTTTTGTGTGTATTTAATTTCTTACCTGCTACTGACTTTTCTCAGGAATTACAAATCTGCCTCCCCCCTCCCACACCTCCCAACACTGTCCTTGCTTTTATGCTTTGGCATACACACTCTCCTCCCTCTGCCTGGAGTGCCATTCCTCCCCCACCTCATTTATGCTATGTCATCTTTTGTGGGCAAGGGATTTGATTGTGTGAAAGGAGGGCCACTTGACTCTCATGTCAGACTCACCAAGTCTGCCTCTGATGTAACTTTGCTCCCAGTCCCTCTCCAGAAGCTAAAGTTCACAAACCCAAGACCAATGAGCCGTTTTAGACTCTTGATCCTGGTGTCAGACCGAAGAGGCTGTGGCTACCAGCTGTCTGGTCCTGCTTTAGCCCCTGCAGCAGCTGGTTCAGGAGGGCAAGTCTGCTATTCCTGTGAGTCAGCGGAGACAAGCAGCTCTGTGCACACTCGCTCACCAGCAGCCTGGCAGGACTGGAGCTCTTCAGGATCCATGTGTCCACCTCTTCCTTGTCCTCAACTAGACTATAAGCTCCCTGAGGACAGAGACGGCATCTGCCTTGTTTAATGTCGTGTCTTTTGTGTCTAGAACAATACCTGGAACATAGTTGGTGCTTAATAAATATTTGTTTAAGGAAGGAAGAAAGAAGAGGGAGGAGGGAAGGACCATGATACATTCTTGGCCAGTCTTGAGTCAAATGAGAGAAATGTGCACAGGTGAGGCAGACAGGTGGGGGGGGGGGGCTGTTATTGTATTTTCAAACTGGAGAAATCTCTGGTGTCTGCCAAGAAGTGAAGAAGAGGTCCTCAGAAGAGTGTTAGGGCCACAAGCTGAAAACCACAGGAATGCTGGGGTTTCAAAGACACTAAAAATACCTCTCTCTGGGGGTGCAGCAAGGCTCTGCTCAATCATTACAGCTCCCTCTGACAAAGTCAAACCATGTTCATCTGAAATGTATCAGACAAAGGGCTTTTGGGATCATCAAGACTCAGATCATTCCTACTTTAATTAAGGTAAAATGAGCCTCGAAAGTCAGAATCCAACCATTTTTTGTGTGTGGGTGTTAAGGAAACACCTATGACGGGGGGGTGCAAGCTGGGGGTAAGGTGGTGAGGTGACTGCCACATCTGGGAGGTGGGCAGTGATGGGATGCCATGCTATACAGGGTATTCGGCCAGACAGGGCCAACTCCCCATTCATCTCTGTCTCCATCTATTTTTTTTATAGCATTTATCACTACCTCTCCCCTGTATTTATTGTCCTTCTTTCCCCTCAGCATGTCCGTTCCACGAGAGCAAGCCTTTTGTCTTACTGACCGTTGTATCTGCTGTCTTAGATCAATGCCTGGCATTTAGCGGGCATTCAAAAATTACCCACTAACGAACGAATTAAAGAATATTAAACAATTAGTTGAATCATTGCCATATGCTGGGCCCTGTCCTTGAGGATGCTACAAGGATGGTGAGGGAGGCCTGAACATAAACACACCATAGCTCGACACCTGATTTTACAGAGGTATATCCAAGGCGCCGCAAGACCCCCGGGCCCGAAAACTCCCGAGGCATGCGGAGGGGGTGGTCTTTGGGAATAAACCCGTGTGTCAGGAGCGCCAGGGAGCCAGGAGGAGCGGCAGGAATGCGGCTGGAGACCGAACTCGGGGCTCCTTGGCTCTTCGCCTGGCTTCTCGGCATCTTCTTTTCCTGACCTACGGGTCCTCGGCCCCAGCGGAATCTCTCTGTCGCGGGACCCCAGGCACAGCCTCTCGCAGCCCCGGAGACGCCAGCCCCGGGTGTTCCAGATGGCTGGCCCGCTGCCTAAGAGACCTCCACCTGCGGGCTGAACGCCCGCCCAGCCCGCGCGCGCTCCGGGTCCCCGCCCCCTGCCCGCGGTCTGCGGCTGGCAGGACCCCGCCCCGCCCCCTCGGCCCTCAGGACCCCGGCCCCGCCCCGCCCCCGTGGCCCCGCAGCTCTGCCCCGGGGGGCGGGGCCGCGCGCAGCGGCGTCTCCAAGGCGGGGGGCGCGGGGCAGGGGGCGGGGCGGCCCCGGCGCCGGCCAATCAGCGCCGCTATCACATCCATGCAAATACGAGCACAATGGAGCGAGCCCATCACTCGCCCCTGCAAGCAAGCTTGAAATGGGCTTCCGCCTGAGCGGCAGCCAGGCTGACCAATGACTCTGTGTTTTGGGCCGGCGGAGCCCAATGGCATGGCGGGGAAGGCGGGCCCGAGCCGGGTTAGGGTGTCCTTGCAGGGTGTCTGAGCTAAACTTCACCAAATAATAGCTGTTTGTATTTTGGCTGCTGCAGGAGCCATTTTAGGTAAGTTCTTCTCTTAACTTTTTATTTTCCTCCCCGGCCTCGTCGGGCCGGCCTTGTCCGCGGGCGCCCGGCCCCGCCCCGCCGGCCGGGCCGGGGGTGCCCCTATGAATGAAGCCAGGGTGAGGGGCCGCGGCGGCGCCGAGGCCCGTCCGGGCCGGGGTCCGAGCGGGGCCGGCGGCCTGGCGGCGGGCAGGCGGCGGCCTGGGGCCTGAGGCCAGGGGCCGGCCTCCGCCGCACTCCGCTCCGGCTCGTGCTCGGGCCGCGCTCCGGCCGGGCGGCCGTCCTTGGGAGTGCGCCGCTGCGGGCCGCGCGGAGGGGCGGGGGTCCGGGCCGCCCCCGGGCCGGGCGGGCGGGGGCGGGGCGGGCGGGGGGCTCCCCCGGCCCTCCTGCCGCCCTGGGGGCCCGGCCCGGGAGAGACCCCCGGCAGTGCCGTGGAGGGCCGGGGGGGGTGCCCGCTCCTCCCGCCGCCGCCCCCGCGGAGAAGTTGCTCTGTTGGCGTCCTGCGTCTGTCTGCAGGGGCGGAGGAGGGTGGGCTGGTGCCAGGCTGCCGCTCCGGGAGGGGGCGGGGGCCCCGGCGCGTCCTCGGAGCGCGCCCCCCCTCCGCCCCCTTCTTACGCACTAGCGCGCGCTTGCCCCGAGAATCGGAACCCTGGAGATGTCCGGCAACCCCGCAGCCAAGTTTTGTGCATTTATTAGAGTGCATGTTTGAGCAGAAAGAGAAAAACCCGGAATCTGTCCCCTTTAGGGTTATTTATTTCCTTTGCTGTTGAGAAGTAACGGAGCCTGTTCCCACATTTCCAGGGACATGCCTGTCAGATGTGCAGGGGGTTGGCAGCGACTTGGTTTTCAAAAAGACGCTGGGAGGAAATCCCCTCACTAGTGAGATAATTGAAATTTGAGTTTGTTTGCAGCTTCAGTTTTATTTGACCCAATTAAAAATGCATAAGCAGGCACTTGCATTTGTGTACCTAAAGTGTTCCCAGTTCCAGTTATGACTGATGTGACTGTGGTTTCGGTAGTGGGTGATCTAATAAGGCACTATAATTCAATTTTGAACCTATAGACCCGTGTTCTCCAAATTAGGGTTTATGGACCATTAGTAGTCTGGCCAAGGTTTCTAGTGAGTCCTTGGCATCCCCAGGCATCTTTGGGGCTGTGTGTGCACCTTATTCCCCACACAGCTCATTTCTGGTGTAGCAGATCCATGAGCGGAGAAGATACCCATTTAAATTTTTTACAGTTTTTAGAGTGTGTGCAGCAGTGCCTGAGATTCGATCATTGTTTCTCAAATGGCATGTAGGAATACCATCCCAGTAGGCTCCAAATTTCGACGTACTTTAAGGGGATATGCTTGTGACCCTTAGAAAAGCCCAGACAAGGGCCACTCGGCGCTAATTATGAGCTATCTTTCTTACTGGGGATTTGTACCCATCAACTGTGCATGGCACAGGAGAATATGTTGGTATTCCAAATTGAAAGATCAGGTTGGCAACCTCTAAACTTTATGGCTCTCTGGAAATAGAGAGAAGGTTTGAGATCCATGTGTGATAAAATGATTAGGCGTGAATTGTCAAGTAGAAGGGTTTATGCCAACCAGAACAGGTGGTTTCATATAAGCGATGCATGACTGTAACCAAAGGCCTGGGAAAGTGTGGAGTGGTGAAATGATTAATTTTGGATTTGTCTGTCCCAGGGCAGATTTCCTAGATGAATTATGATGAATTATTTAAACTTTTTTCTTGATTAATGGACTAACCTAAAAGCTAACCTTTACAATTTTTCTTCCTTTGTGTGTGTGTGTGTGTTAATTTTGGAATCTCCCTTATAGCAACCAAACTATGATACTGTTCACTGCTGTAGTCTGGCCATGGGCAAAGTAAATCTAGATCTGTTGTGAAATTAGCTGTGTCTCATCGCAGTATCACAGGCTGCCTGGAGTCACATCTTTTATACTGCAGTTATTTTTTTTTTTTTTTTTGCTTTTTACATTTAGCTCTTCTGTTACAGCACTGCAAAGTCTTGGAATATGATAACTTTTCCCACAACTTTTTAATGTTCTATAGCTTTCTAATTTTTATAATTTATTGTTGGTATAGTCGGAAGTTCTCTGAACTCGTCAGTGTATTACTTCAGGCAAATCATGGGAAAAATTGAATGGCCAGTTGAAAGTGAAGTGGGAGGCCACAAGTAACAAGTAACATTACTGCATTTCTGGAAGATCCTTTGGCAGTTCGTTTTCTTGTATTTATTGATTTACTTTTCTCATAACTATTTCAAATACCAAAGAACCCAAAGCAGAATCTTATCTCTTTAAAAACCCATCTCATCTGTGAGTTTTGCCATCATGTTACAGAAAACCTGTCAGAAACAACAGGCCCTTGGGCTACTGTGTCTTGGAGATCTCTGATTTAGAGAAGTTTCGGAGAAGTTTTTCAGTTTTCTTGTATGTGTGTATGGCTTTGCCCCAAGCAGAGTTTGTGGTTCTGTCTTCCTGTGTTAAACCAAAGGAAAAAGGGCTCCACAACCTCAGGCTTGATTCTCACCCGCAGGTGCCTATGTTTTTCAACTTCCATGGGAAGACTTTGTAATGACCAGGTGGAGTCACACATGGATTCATATTCTGAATCCTTTTGAACAGGTTTTAGGATTTAAGGATTCTACCTGCATAAGTATCTTTGGTATTTGACAATGACTGTATCTAAATCAACTGAGGAGATTATGTTCTCACCCTTTTCTTGTCCCCCCAGGATAGCAAGGTTTGAAATTTTTTTTTAAGTTGTCAAACATCATTTTATTTCATGTACAAAAGCTCTGGCACCAGCAGGATGAAAAATAAATAAATAAAGCTTTGGGTAATAACTGATACAGCTACCTTTAAGAGAAAACATACCTGCATTAGTGAGTTTCTTGAAATTTTTTTTTTAATTGAAGTACAGTTGATTTACAATGATGTGGTAGTTTCAGGTATACAGCAAAGTAATTCAGTTATACATGGATATATATATTCGTTTTCAGAGTCTTTTCCGTTATAGGTTACAAGATATTGAATATAGTTCCATGTGTTATACAGTAGGTCCTTGTTGTTTATTTTATATGTAGTAGTGTGTACTTGTTAATCCCAAACTCCTAATTTATCCCTCCCTCCTGAAATTGTTTTATTTTTAATAAATATTTAGTAGTTCTCTTTATACTTACACCCCTCATACAAAGCTTTAGCCTATTTCAGGTGAAAAGCTGCAGTGGATTCCATGGGACTGCCTGCATTCCCCTGTACCAACTTATTACTATATTGAAAACTCTTTGAAATACATAGAAAATAGCTAGAGCTTAGATATCTGTTCCCTAGAGAACATTTTTGTTTGCAATAGAATATGACACACTTGTGAGGGAAGCAGAAAGGAAAGAACTAGCATTGAGTGAATGAATACCTGGTCTGTGTCCTGCACTTAGCCAGGTGCTGGGACTACAGAGATGAGAAAAAAAATCCCTGTTTTCTTAGCCACTCCATGAGCTCCGTGGTCTGCAGCTCAAAGAAATGAAGTAACTTGTTCAAGACCATAAAGCTGGTTCAGGTTAGAGTCAGAATTGGAATCCACATCATCTCAGTCCAAAGCACATGTTCTTTTCACCACCAACACTCTCTAAAGATTTCTTAAAAAGCTGGAGTGTGCTGTCATGCTTTCGTGGTATGGTGCTAGATTAACTAGCACACTTTGCCTAAGTTCTGTACACCCATCCAGTTTTACTTCTCTATTTCGAGAATTTGTCACTGAAGAGGCAAGTTGGAATACAGTGACAGCACCCGCCTCCCCCCCCCCCCCCCCGCCCCCACCTTGTCTCCATAGTGTAGGAGAGGTCTTCCTGGGGCACTTAGGAGTTCAGGGTTAGCCTAGTACAGTAATAACCATGAAGTGCAAAGGAAGAATGCAGTCGCTTTTTCCTTGCCAAAATGTTCTTCTCTTTAGTTCACCTTATGGAGGCTTTGATACCCTCGTGAGAAATTCTGTTACTTCCATAAAAGTCCTGAAGGTGGTAAACTGGAGTTATTTTAGAATATCCACCCCTTTTTATTTGCATGAAATCCAGAGAAGAATACTTAGTTTTGCTTGTGGTACCTGTTGGTTTTTCTAGTTTGTAACAGTGATTCTTTACATCCTCCTACTTTTATCCTTTGTGTGATTTGCCGTCGTTGAGACACTTAGAACCTTTGATAATATATAAGACATAAATAGCTCATATTTTGAGGAGTTTTTAAAAATTGATGAACTTTTTTCTTTATAGTCATAATGAAGGACTTAAAATTTTTAGCAAAGAAAAAACCTGATTTTTCAGTAGACTTCCATGGTGCTTTTATCCACTAACTGTTTCAGAAGAACTTAACATACTGAGACAGTGTTTGAAAATTTTAGGAAAAGTGGGAAGTAGAATTTTTTTTTAATAAATTTATTTATTTATTTATTTATTATTTTATTGTCTGTGTTGGGTCTTTTTTTGCTGTGCGCGGGCTTTCTTTTTAGTTGTGGTGAGTAGAGGCTACTCTTCCTTGCGGTGCGCAGGCTCCTCGTTGCCGTGGCTTCTCTTGTTGCAGAGCTTGGGCTCTAGGTGCGTGGGCTTCAGTAGTTGCAGCACGTGGGCTCAATAGTTGTGGCTCACGGGCTCTAAAGCGCAGGCTCAATAGTTGTGGCGCACAGGCTTAGTTGCTCTGCGGCATGTGGGATCCTCCTGGAGCAGGGATCGAACCCGTGTCCCCTGCGTTGGCAGGCGGATTCTCAACCACTGTGCCACCTAGGAAGCCCCTGGAAAGTAGAATTTTAAGATAACTTCAGGAGATAAACCGAAACATTTACAAAGTTATGGCTGCACGTTTGAATTTTGTGAAGAGAGATTTCTTTTCTTTTTTTTTTTGACCATGCCATGCTGCATGCTGGCTTAGTTCTACCAGGGATCGAACGGGTGCCTCCTACAGTGGAAGAATGGAGTCTTAGCCACTGGACTGCCAGGGAAGTCCCAAGGGAGATTTCTGTTTGTCTGCTTTTCTACTCTTTTATTAAAGATTCTCGTAGGGAGTTTTCACTGATCTAATTTTATGGATCAAATATATTATCAGTAAAATTCTAATATATTTTGAATTTTTGTGTACACTATGTGACCAAGGCATTTTATTTTTGGAATATCTGTATTTTTAAATTCTAAGATTGTCTTTCTGTAAAAGGTCAGGCTTCAGGTTAAATGGTCTAGTTATTGTAACACTGACCTTTGGTGCCTACCTATTAAGGTTGATGCTTTTTATCCCAGGATTCAGGGACACTGAGGGAGTCTTTAGCTTGTCTGTGAACTGCCCAAAATAGTATGCAAAATATTGTTTGTGTGTGCATTTTTATGGGAAGCAAATCCACTGCTTCTTATGATTCTTAAAGGGATCTGTGACCCCCTCCCCCTCTTCTCCTCTCCCCCATCTCTTCCCACCTGAGTGCAAAAATAGTATTAAGGATCATTGATTTAGGTCATTACAAAGCAGTTGTTTTGTTTGAGCAAAATCTTTTTGCCTAGAGGCTGACTTCTTTAGGCCTATTATGCCCTTTAGCAGTTCTTGCAGTCTCGGTCTGGATCAGTTGGCCTGGCCTTGGGGAAGTCCTTCTGCATCTCTCAGGGTGGCATCCAGGCAAAGTTTACCCCAGAATTCTTCCCTGCTTTATTGTTATGCTTGGGAAGCTGTTCCATGCTTTTGCCCATGCAGCCTGATAGAGTAAAGGTTGGAGCAGGTGAGGAGACAGTCTTAGAGGGTCCTGGGCCTTTTGGTGTCAGCCATCTGCCTTTGCAGATGGGACTGGAGAGGGTGGCCATGGCAAAAGGTCCTGATATTTTCTTGCTTTGAATTCTACTTCTTATTCATTCTATTAGTGCTTTATTCAATACGTTAGGAGGAAAAGGGTTTTCTTTCTGACACTGTAAGCAGAACAATTAAAAAGAATCTCCCCCCATTTTTATATTCCCCAGACTTTGTATGAGATAAACTTTGTAACTTTTCTATTAGTGTTGTTAATTTTAAGTGGAATTTTTCTTAAAATAATGTCTAGTTGAGCATGTAACCTTATTTTGTACAGAACATGCATATATGTCAAGTTCTGTTAAAGCAGATGTTACTGTAGGAAAAAGGATCACATATTAAAGTTCTCAGAGCCTTATTTTATCATTTATTTAAGTAATAGTCAAACAAATTGATAAAACAAAATTATAGAGCAATAAGAAAATTCTTAAGAGTAGTCTCTAGGAAGTGGCCGATCTGAAGTTCTCCTGGAGATTTTCTCATTGAAGTCCATTTGTTGGGCCAGACCAGAAGTTGAGTAGAAGAAAAATCAGTTTGTTTGGCTTGATATGTGGGTTGAGGAAAACAGCTAAGCTTTAGGTAGTTTGATGAAGGTCACTGAATCCTGAAAGGGGTTTCTCTTTGATATGTGCCTTCCCTAAGTGTACAAGAGTAAAGAAACATACCTGGACTGTTCACTTTGGGTTTGGGGAAACAGTCAGTATTCTTAAGAAATCCTTTTAAGGATTGTGTCTGGAAAGGTAGGCCCAGAGCATCGATTTTATTTACTGAAAGAAATTTTCTGTAATTTAGTGCAGAGACTCTATTAATGTTCATTGTGTATCTTGGCTTACCAGCTTTTGCAATGTTAGCAGTCTAAATTCAACCGTGGGTAAGCATGAAAAAGTCAAGCCATCATCTTTGTTGACTGTGTGACAGATCTGGATCCCATTATAAATGATGACCTGTCAGGTTGTTTCTTTGAGCAAACCCTGTATATTATCGTTTTAAGGGACTCGGCGGGGATGGGATGTTGAGGGGTGAGGGTCTGGTTTCAGCTTAATGGCAGTAACGTTTTTGCCTTGAGTTGTAAAAGATACATTGAGGAAATGGTAGAGGATATGAAAGAGGTCATTAATGACCAGTTCCAAAAAGATAATCGTAAAAAAAAAGTTCTTCTAGAGCAGGGCTACTCATGCTTAGTGCGAATCTGTGCAGGTCTGTGGACCGTTTGTTACCTGTCTGCAAGGAGGTAAGCTCAAAACTTGAAAGTATTTAGCTGCTTTTACAACATTTTTTAGAAAAATGATTTGTCTGTTGAATCTGATAATAAAAAATGTAAGTTTATAGTGTAGTCCTTGTTTAAAATATTTTCTCCTGAGAATTAACTGTTCTAGTATTTTTATAAAAGTATTGGTCAACAGTGGCTTAGGAAAAAACAGAAGGTCGTCCTTCACCATCGAGAGTACTGCTCGAGACGGTAGGTAGTATCAGCATCATCTTGGAGCTTGCTAGAAATGCAGGGTTTTGGCCCCATTCCAGACTGCTGAAATAAACTTCCTGGGATGGGGACCCAGCAGTATGTGTTGTCACAAGCTGTCCTGATGATTTTGTCTGCCTTTAAATTTGGGAAACATTTTTCTAGATCAGCATTGTCTGGTAGAACTTCGTGCTGGGGTGGAAAATGTCCCATATCTGTGCAGGACCTACGAGTCACATGTGGCTTCTGAAGCTCCTAAAAGGTGGCTAGTATGACTGAGGAACAGAATGTAAATTTTCATTTAGCGTTAGTTAATTTAAGTTTAAATAGCCACATACGGCTAGTGGCTCTGGCACTTGACAGCACAACTCTAGACCCTTTAACACCTGCTGCCACACCCCTACCCTACCCCAACCCTGATTTTTGGGGGAAATAGTGGATTTTTTTTTTCTTTTCATTTAGAAAGGAAAATACAATATAGGACAAGACTATCCTTTAGCCTAAAATGGGACTAAACAAATCATAATAAAGTTTGGCACTATTTTTTCCATTTATACTTACCTATTATTTTTATCTAAAAGTTGATTTGTTGTTAAGAAAATAATAGGATCAGAAAATATATTTAGATCTGTGTTTTGTAAGGTTTTGCAAATAGAAGGGTAGCTGTTCCAGCAAGGCCTTTTGACCCTTCATGGCTGTGACTAACATGCATGTCTTTCAGCATGACTGCTCAAGCTTTTTTCTTTCATATAAAGATTTAATACAGTCAGCTTTTAAGTGCAATACTTAATTCTCAATATAAAATGCTGGTTATTAAGAGTTCTCATTAATTTAGACTAGTTAATGAAGATTTTTCCTGTGTAAAGTATTTCTGGTTTACCAGCTTACTTAAGAGGATGATTTTTCAGTTTATAAAGGTATAATCTTTGTTTTTAATAATATTCACCAAAGCTCCCTGGAAAGATTGAGCCTTATCCTCTGTCCTCTTCTGAGATATTTAAAAATCGATTTGTAGAAAGAAAGGATTTCGTTTACTCATTCAGGGTTTGTATGTGCTTCCCTATTTCCAGCCCCATCTACTTGTATTTCAAATTTTAAACTCCTTAAAATCAAGGATAGATTGATTCTGATATACTGATTAATATCCATTGTAGAATTGGAAATTATTTTGTGACTGACAAGTGGAAGGAAACATGGCTATAGAAGTAAATGAAGATCCACATGTAGAATTATAGCTTTTTAGAATGCTGTCTAGACATAATAAAATGGATCTTTCTAAGCATATTGTAATTTATTTGCCAGGTTTTAGGTTTTCAGGCAGGAGATTGTTAGTCATTTAGCAGTGACTCTTGAAGCATGAGAGGCAATAAGGAGTGTCCCATATGCTTTATATACTCATAGATGTTAGATTCAGAAGGCTTTTTTTTTTTTTTCCCCTTCAGAAGGCTTCTTGAAGATCATCAGTAGGGCTGCAGGAAGAGCAGAGTTAATGATGCAGCAATGTCTCTTGCTTTGTTAATGGCATGAATTAATGTTGTATTGTTTTCCATTGGTGTTCATTAAAAAGTAGCACTGTTTTCCCTTTATGTCTGTTGTAGGGGATGGTCTTATACTCCCAAGAGTGAGTGAAGGTATATGGTAGGTTGTATGGGCAGGGGCTCCTCTGTAGCTGAGACACACATATCACTGATTGGGAGAGATTAATGATTTGTAACATGCAGCTTTGAGCTCTTTTGTTTGACTTTATCCAAAGGATTTCAAGTTCTTGATCCCTAGGCACATATTTGGGTTACTGCTTTGGGGTCTTAAGGACTTGGAAAACTCAGTCTGTTGGAACTGAGATCTGATAGTTGACAAATCCCAAGCCTTGAAGTTTTGGAGATTCATTGCTTCAGGTTTGTTCCCGTCACCTTCACTGATTTGCAGAGCTACGGCTGGAATGTTGTGTGAGATGTTACTAAAAGACTGACATTATAAGCCATGCTCAAACACCAGACTCCTTACTTACACATTATAGTCATACTCTGTCCACCCTTACCTGCTCTTCCTGCGACACTTCATGCTAGCAGCGCTCTTCTGACTTTTCTTCCATTGTTCACTCTTGAACTAAGCTTTGTTGCTACCATCATAGCTGTGGTTGTGGCAGTTCTTTCTAGTTTAAGATTTAAGTGTTACCAAGTCTTACACATTTCAGCATCTTAATTAGATGCTGCTAAGCCAAGGCTTCTTTCTGGTTTCTCGGGATTGCAGAAGAGTAGAGTTGGAAGGGACTGCAGAGGCCATCTAGTCAGTATTGTCATCTTGTGGATGATGTAACAGAGTACTGGCTGTGTCCTGGTCAGAAATTTGGTAGGTCATAGAACTGGTTTATGGTCAAGTTAGGATTAGAATTCAATTCTCATTTCAATAAATAGAACTCTCCCTAACTCTGATGCTTAGGGTCCTAAAAACCCACACAGGAGGATTTCCCTTACGAACTTATAGGAAGAGTAGGGGAAGGAGTAACAGAAGTAAATAATAGAAGTAAATTTGTGCAAGGCTGCATAATTTTTTCTTATGTTCTCCAAAGTAAATTAAAGATAATATCAGTGAAATTTTACATGTCTTAAAGGAGTCAGAATGGTACTATTTTGGTAACACTTGTTTACTATGTTTTGTTTACTAGAAACATTTTGGCATGTCCTTCCCTGATATCATGGTAAAAAGCTTGTGGTACTATTTTGGTCACTCTTGTTTACTACTTTTTGTTTACTAGAAACTTTTTGGCATGCCCCTCCATTATATCATGGTGAGATGCTTATAAGTGCATCTTTGCTTTACGGCAAATAACGTACATGAGAGGTTGTTTTCATATCTGCATGTTCATTCAGCTTTATGCTTTAGGGTTATTAGAATAAGTTTCTCCCAGAGCCCTCACTAATGATGATAGTAACAGCAGCCACCAGTCATTGGGTGCGCCACGTATGGTGCGAGGTGCTTTCGTGGTGTGGGGGTGGTTAGGGATGTTCATTGATATTCTCCTCTTTCTTTTGGGTACCTGGTAGGATTGCACTTCTCCATCACCTTGAAGTTGAGCATGGCTGTGTGACTTGCTTTGGACACTGAAATTTGACTGGAAGTCATGTGAGGCACTTATAGGCAGATACCTTTTTTTTTTTTTTTTTTAACTTAAAAAAGTTCTGCAGTGGTTACCTAGTGTAAGCAAGCAAGCCCATGCTTTAAACCACGGTGGTTTTTTTTGTGTGTGTTTTCTTTAAAGAATTTTATTGAGATATAATTGACATAAAAACAAAACAAAAATGCAGTTTATTTTAAGCTCTTTATTGGAATATAATTGCTTTACACTGTTGTGCCCGTTTTTGCTGTACATCAAAGTGAATCAGCTGTATTTATACATATATCCCCATATCCCCTCCCTCCCTCGACTCCCTCCCACCCTCCCTTTCCCAGCCCTCTAAGTCATCACCCATCATTGAGTTGATCTCCCTATGTTATGCAGCAACTTCCCACTAGCTATCTGTTTTACATTTGGTAGTGTATCTATGTCAATGCTACTCTCTCAGTTCATCCCAGCTTCTCCTTCGCACACCCCCACCCCATGTCCTCAGGTCCATTCTCTACATCTGCATCTGTCTTCTTGCCCTGTCACTGGGTTCATCAGTACCATTTTTTTAGATTCCGTATATGTGAGTTAGCATACAGTATTTGTTTTTTTCTTTCTGGCTTCGCTTTGTATCCACCTCACTACAAATAACTCAATTTCATTCCTTTTTATGGCTGAGTAATATTCCATTGTATATATATGCCACATCTTTTTTTTATATATACATTTATTTATTTATTTAATTGGCTGTGTTGGGTCTTCGTTGCTGCACACGGGCTTTCTGTAGTTGCGGCGAGGGGGGCTACTCTTCGTTGTGGTGCATAGGCTTCTCATTGCGGTGACCTTTCTTGTTGCAGAGCATGGGCTCTAGGCGCATGGGCTTCAGTAGTTGCAGCACATGGGCTCAATAGTTGTGGTTCACAGGCTCTAGAGCACAGGCTCAATAGTTGTGGTGCACGAGCTTAGTTGCTCCTTGGCATGTGGTATCTTCCTGGGGCAGGGCTGGAACCCATGTCCCCTGCATTGGCAGGTGGATTCTTACCCACTGCGCCACCTAGGAAGTCCTGCCACATCTTCTTTATACATTCATCTGTTGATGGGCATTTAGGTTGCTTCCATGTCCTGGCTATTGTAAATAGTGCTAACTGCATATATTTAACGTGTACAATTTGATATTTTTTTATTAGTACTGTATATATAGCGATCCCAGTCTCCCAGTTTATCCTACCCCCACCCCTCTGCTTGACCCCTTTGGTATCCATATGTTTGTTCTCTACGTCTCTGTCTCTATTTCTGCCTTGCAAACCGGTTGATCTATACCATTTTTCTAGATTCCGCATATATGCGTTGATACAGGATATTTGTTTTTCTCTTTCTGACTTACTTCACTCTGTATGACAGTCTCTAGGTCCATCCATGTCTCTACACATGACCCAATTTCATTCCTTTTTATGGCTGAGTAATATTCCATTGTATATATGTACCACATCTTCTTTATCCATTCATCTGTTGATGGGCATTTAGGTTGCTTCCATGACCTGACTGTTGTAAATTGTGCTGCATTGAACATTGGAGTGCATGTGTCTCCTTGAATTACTGTTTCCTCTGGGGAAACCACTATGATTTTTAAACAGGAATTTTAACTGCAGCATAACCAAGCCCATCCTGATGAATATACATGGATTATTATCCTTGATCCTCGTGGCTAAGTGCTGATATTAGCCCATTTTACAGTTGAGGAAACAGAGGCAAAGGAGATAAGTTACTTGTCTGTAATTGCAGAGCTAGTAACCTGGGCAGTTTGAGCCCTGCATTCTTAAGCAGTACGATTTGCTGCCATTCTCCATTCTGTGCCATCTCCATACCGACTGTATCCGGAATATCGGCTCTGTCCGTGATAACTTCATGCCAGAGCTTCTGTTTACTTCTCTGTTCCGTCCCTCCTTATAGATGCTCCTGCAGTTTTAGGTCCAAGGCTGACTCTTGGTTACCAGCATTTATCCTTCCCAGTGTTGTGCTGCACACCCTCTATTCCTTTTCTGTCATCGTTCTCTGGTTTTTCTGCCTTCTGGAATTCCATCTTTAATGTGATGAGGATAGTTCCTTGCCATAAATATCTTCACATCTCTAATTTTTTTTTTTATAAATTTGTTTATTTTATTGGCTGTGTTGGGTCTTTGTTGCCGCACACAGGCTTTCTCTAGTTGCGGCGAGTGGGGGCTACTCTTCCTCGTGGTGCGCGGGCTTCTCATTGTGGTGGCCTCTCTTGTTGCAGAGCACAGGCTCTAGGTCCGTGGGCTTCAGTAGTTGAGGCACACGGGCTCAATAGTTGTGGCTCACGGGCTCTAGAGCACAGGCTCAGTAGTTGTGGCACACGGGGGCTTAGTTGCTCCGTGGCATGTGGTATCTTCCTGGAGCAGGGATCGAACTCATGTCCCCTGCATTGGCAGGCAGATTCTTACCCACTGCACCACCTAGGAAGTCCTCTCTAATATTTTTGAAGTAAATTTCTCAGAAGGCCACTTTAGCTTTATGAATAGGAGGCTGCCCAGCAGTCGTGATGACTCTCTGGCATAGTGATTATGTGCATGATTCTGCAGCCAGACCACTGGGCTTGAATCCTAGCTCTGCCACTCACTGGTTGTGTGACCCTCTCCATGCCTCAGTTTCCTCATCTGTAAAATGGAGGTAATACCTGTCTCATATAGTTGTTTTGAGGATTAAATGAGTTAATTTATGTAATGCCTTGGAACAATATCTGGCACATTGAAAGCATGAGTTAAGTGTTAGATATGAATAATTTTAAAGAATCGGGTATCACAGGGCCAAGATGAATGGAGATAAGTCATTACTGATTTTAATCTTTCTGAGTTAATATTAAGATATCAAAGTTTGGGACTTCCCTGGTGGCACAGTGGTTAAGACTCCGTGCTCCCAATGCAGGGGACCTGGGTTCGATCCCTGGTCAGGGAACTAGATCCTACATGCATGCCACAACTAAGTTTTCATTCCACAGCTAAGGAGCCCACGAGCTGCAACTAATGAGCCTGCCTGTCACAACTAAGACTCGGCACAACCAAATTAACAAAATATATAAATCAGAGGTTTAATACCACCTTTGCTTTTTTCCTTTTATTCAGTAGGAATTACTGAGCAACTCTGTAAGACACGATGCTCTGGGGGGAAAATGACCTAGAGCTTGCCCTTGAAGAATTTACAGTATAAAGAGGTGATAAGAGATATATACATAAATGCCTGTACACAGATAATTGAGCTATTATCAAGTAGCCCATAAAAAGTGTCCAAGAGAAGAAAGATAAAGGGCTTTGGAGGTTCAGAAGAAGGAGGGATGGGGAGTCAGAAAAGGCTTTGAGTCAGACTGGGCATTTATTTGGGTTGGGAAGATACACAGGATTTGGGTGTGTGGAGACTGGATGAGGTAGGGAGCCAATCTCTGCGTGAGAGGAAGGATCAGATCAGAGGCCATAATAAACATGTTCTTTCATTTATTCAGCGAATAGGTGTTGAACATTTACTTTGTGCTCAGCACTGATTGATATAAACCCTGGGGATGCAGCAGTAAACAAAACCAAGTTCCTGCTCTCATGGAGCTTATGTTCTAGTGGTTATTTGAATATGCAGAATTGTAATTTATCCAGCAGTGGTAAGGACTAAGAAGAAAAATAAAGCAGGATTAGGAGACAGGATAGATATAACTAAGAAAAGCATGATTAATTTCTAAAGTTTTTAAAATTCAAAAAAAATTTTTTAAGGCTATCTCTTGAAGAATCCTGAGGCAGAGCTAAGTGGCTTTTCCTATGCAGTGGGCTGTATCTGCTGTTTTCCATGCTCCTAGTTTTCTGCCTCTTGCTCCTGGCCTGTCTAGGTATTTTCCTTCCTTTGAGATTGAGAATAAGTCCCAGTGTCCTCTTGGGGCCTTCCCCCTCT
The DNA here is from genome assembly GCF_030028045.1 of Hippopotamus amphibius kiboko. NCBI lineage: Eukaryota > Metazoa > Chordata > Mammalia > Artiodactyla > Hippopotamidae > Hippopotamus > Hippopotamus amphibius. Next base: position 19,226,523 of record NC_080197.1, read on the forward strand.
GTATCTGCCAGAAGCACCCTCTTTCCCCTCTACGCTTCTGAAGTCAGATTTTGCCTATGTAACTGACTTAGCATTTCATATTGAACTGCCTTTGTCTTTTCTCGCATGGTTACTCGTTTATTCCACAAGTATGTGATGCCCATTTCTTTAGTAAACAATTATTGAACTTTGATTTTGTTTCAGCCATTACTGGGCACGAGGAACTTGAAGATAAATGCACTTGGTCTCTGCCCTTGAGGAATGCACAGTGTATTAGAAGAGATAGAAATGTAAACTGCTACTACAAACATCATGATAAATGTCAAATTAGAGCCATGTCCAAAGTTTTGTTGGAAGGCAAGAAGAGGGAGCAGCCGTCTACCCTGGGGAGTTGGTGAAGGCTTTTGAAAGGAAGGAACTTTAAATTGGTTCTTGCAAATTGATTTGGAGTTTAATAATCAGAGACTGGGATTGGTGTCTGATTTGAAGAGCCTTTTATGCGGAGGAGGTGTGCTGTGAGGAAACAGAGGCAAATGATTAGTTCCCTGTGGCCAGAGTATGGTGGAGAGCTGTGGAGTCGGGTGGGTGGTAGGGCTGGAGGAGTCGTTTGGAGACTGAAAGTCTTTAGAGGTTGTGGTAAGGAGTTTAGATTTGTGTTGGCAGTGAGGAGTCATCAGAGGTTCTCACACGGGAGAGTAGGTTGTGTTTACCCTTGGTGGCGGCAATTGGTTTAGAACAGTGATGCTCAAACTTTGCTGCATATTAGAATCACCTGGAAAGCTTTTTAAAAAAATGCCAATGCCCAGGCTGCACATAGGAAATCATATTCTCTGGAAGAGAGACCCAGGCATTGGATTTTTGATAAGTTCTCAGGTGGTTCCAGTGTGCACCCAAGTTGAAGTATCAGTTGTTTAGAGAGGCTTGACAACAGGTCAGTGAGTGAGTGAGTGAGGAGGCCATTGCAGTGGCTTGAGTAGGAGATAAGTCTTTGAATTGGCGCATGGGGAGCAAGGATAAGGGAAGACAGAGTCAGCCGTTATTATTGTTCTTCAACTTGCTGAATGTTTGTCTTCTCCAGTGAAATTGTGGCCCCATGGGTGCAAGGTCCAGTCTTTGTACTTTGAAGTCTTCATAGAGATCTGTGGGTAGTAAGTTCTCAATAAATATTTGCCTTGATTAAAGTCAGTTTCCTTTTGTTCAAGTACCCATAGTTGAGCTCTTAGGGCATTTTTATTTCATTTGCTTCTTTCCTTTTTGTTATTAAATAGAAATACCTTTAGGGATGAGAGTGGATGGAGGTGAAACTTTTTGGTCAGTTTTACTTCCTCATAATTCTGATGAAAGATTTAGGAAGTTAAAATCCAGTGATTAAAACAGTGTCTTCATATGGACATGGTTTATCCATACTGTCTCTCATTAGCCGAGATGGTAAAGTTTGCCTTTAATTCTTGACATTTGTGTAAAACCCACTAGTGTTAATATACCCTTTAAAATAAAGACTTTAGATAGAGTACCTAGATTCTTAAAATATTCTTAAGGTTTACCTTCCACAACAACACGCGAAAGGTGACTCAAAAATAGTACCCAGGTTCTGTTAATCTGTGTAGTAACTCAGGAATTTATCAATGTGGTATAGAAACTGACTTGGTTTGTGCACTTGAAGTAATTTCTCTTTGCCAAATAAATTTATATGTGCACTGAGGTAGTATTTTAAAATGCTGTGAAGCATTTTTGTGTTAACTTTTCATTTTCTATTCTAATGGAGGGGATTTGAAACGTACAGAAATTAAGAACTTTTAAAATATTTGACAGCATTTATACCCCTCTGCCATTTTGTATCTTGAAAAATGTCAAACCTACAGAAAGTTCTGAGAATTGTACCACAACACCCATCTCCCCTTTACTTAGATTCTCCAGTGATTAATGTTTTGCTAGGTTTGCTTTATGTCTTTCTCCCTGTCTATATATGTAGTTCTTTTTAAAGCCATGTCCTTTGGGAGTTCCTTGCAGACATTGTGACACTTCACCCCTAAATACTTTTGTTTCTTTATTCTGAGAGAAAAGGTACATAACTACAATAAATCCATATCACTCGGGATACTTGACATGAAACCAACATGTAGTCCATACTTAAATCGTAACCATTCACTGGTTCTCTAGCTTTTTTATTCCTCCCTATCTAGTACTCCGTCAAGGAGCATGCGTTGCATTAAGTTGTCACGTGTCCTTTCCTTTCAGGATGGATTAGTGTGATCTGGTAGTTACAAGGTTTCAGGAACAGGAGTGAAAACCCCCTTTAAAGGATGTTGTGGCCCAGCTTCTATCTTTCTTCCCTGTTTACCTCCTTCCATGCCCCCCCCCCCCCCCCATTGGCTGGGAGTAGGCCTTCTTAGACTGATGGCAGAGTTCTAAGGTAGTACCTAGCACCTAGAGCAGACCTGCTTGTACACGTCTTCCTGATGCTTGGAGGGCCTTTGTCCTAAACAGAGTTACTGTCCCTTTTAGGATTAAAGCCATTCAGATTGCCCAGGTGCCTAATTAAGAGGATGTGGTAGGGTTGACCTACTGTATAGCACAGGGGACTATATTCAGTATCTTGTAATAACCTCTAATGGAAAAGAATATGGAGAAGAATATATATATATGCACACGTATATCTCACCTTGGAGTGATACTGCCCTACTGAGGATGCATGTTTTAAGCTAAGCTGGAGGCAGTATAAAGTCTAGAAGCAACGCAGGCCAAAACATCTGCTAGCTGTCTCTCCTACCTACAGTTTTATTTATATTATATATAATCACTTTGCTGTACACCTGAAACTAACACAAAATAGTAAATTAACTATACTTCAATTTAAAAAAAGGTTAAGGGACTTCCTTGGTGACACAGTGGTTAAGAATCTGCCTGCCAGTGCAGGGGACATGGGTTCGATCCCTGGGCCAGGAAGATCTCACATGCTGTGGAGCAATTAAGCCCATGCGCCACAACTACTGAGCCTGCGCTCTAGAGCCCGTGAGCCACAACTGTTGAGCCCATGTGCTGCAACTACTGAAGCCCACGTGCCTAGAGCCTGTGCTCCACAAGAGAAGCCACCACAATGAGGAGCCCACACACTACAACAAAGTAGCCCCCGCTCGCCACAACTAGAGGAAGCCCATGTGCAGCAACAAAGACACAACACAGCCAATAAATAAATAAATAAATAAATTTATAAAATAAAATAAAATTTGTTTCTTTTTAAAAAAGAATGGTTAAAAAAGTAAAGAGAGAATGTGGTAGTGTTAGTGAAACTTTGGGAAAATTTTTTCATAGTTGTTTGTAAATCACCTGAAACGTTAAGAGTTAGGGGTTGTTTTCTGAGGACATTTCTTGAGGACCACTGGTTATTATGACCTTGACTTTGTAAGTTTCAGGGGCTTTAATTTGTTTTTTTTAATTATTAAGGACCTCTCTATCCCAACCTCCCCCTTTTAAAATTAATAAATATTTATTTATTATTTATTTTTGGCTGTGCTGGGTCTTTGTTGCTGTGTATGGGCTTTCTCTAGTTGTGGTGAGCAGGGGCTACTCTTTGTTGCAGAGCACAGGCTCTAGGCGCACGGGCTTCAGTAGTTGTGGCTCGGGCTCTGGAGCGCAGGCTCAGTAGTTGTGGCACACGGGCTTAGTTGCTCCATGGCATGTGGAATCTTCCTGGCCCAGGGATCGAACACATGTCCCCTGCATTGGCAGGTGGATTCTTAACCACTGAGCCACCTGGGAAGTCCCCCAGGTGGTCGTGTCCTTATGCTCCTTTGCCCTTCTTGCTTTACACTCCTTCCTGGGCAGACTTCTTTCTTGTTTCAGCTCTTGATGGCCCTAAAATCTTTGTCTCCAACCCCATGCTCTTCGGAGCTCCAGACCCTCATTTCCAGCCACATACTCTGCAGCTTCACCTGCATGTTCCACATGCAAAACTGTACTCGGTATCTTTCTGTGTGAACCTGAGCACTGGTTTGAATACTGGGTGAGGGGGTGAGAATGAGATGGTATCTGACCAGGGGACTAGCAACAGTGGGCTCACGTCCCTTACCAGCTCCTGCCCTCCCTAATGCTTACCATCCCTCCTGCACCCCCTCCACCCTCCCACACACATTTTCTGGGAAATAGGCCAACCAAAGGCAAGGCTTTGCTGACAACACCATTTCCGGCTGAACGTGGAGTCTTGGAAGTTAGGCTTTATGAAATGTTTCTCAATCTTTTTTTTTTTTTTTTTTCATTATCACTCCCTTAAGGAACCTTTTTTAGACAATTTTCCTTTTTTTTTCTTTTTTTAAGTATTATCACCCTCCTACCCATGAAGATTTAATACCACAAATATGCAGTGTATCTGTTTATATACTGTGTATATCTCTGCTTAGCAAATAAGGTGTTTTAACCCCCAAGAACCAGTTTTTGCCCCCTTGGGGTGATAGCCCCATTGGGAACGCATGTTTTAAGCTGAGCCAGAGGAGTCGAAAGTCTAGAAACAGGGCAGGCTGGAGCATCTGCTTGCTGTCTCTCCTACCCATGGCGAGCTTACCTCAGGCTCACATCTGACTGCTGAAACCAGAATTTCCTCATCTTGTTGTGATTGTGACTCACAGTAATAACACAATGTTGTGCACCATATATGCGCGTGTATGTAATGCAGAGGTTTCAGTATTCAATATTTATTCTTACTGCTTGTGATGTACTCTTTGTATTCTATATTCTTTAAAAAATAGTTTTATTGAGATAATTTGCATACTGTAAAATCCACCTGTTTTTATTCTATATATTTTTTGTTTTAAAAGAAATGCTGGTTGTGACCCACTGACTTGCAAAAGCGTGACAGCCAGCCAGAAGAGCAATGCCAAGGCATAGCTGGTCTAGAGACCACCCACAGTCTCCAGAGAGGTGAAAAGAAAGAGGTGGCAGAGTTTTAACCTTGAACCCCTGTACCCAGTGTAGTCATTGGACATTATTTTAATAGATGCCCTTGAACTTGAACAAACTGGCCATTTTACTCCTTGGTGGGGGATGAAAGCTGAAGAGCTCATGGCAGGGGAGGGCTGTGGTGAGCTTTTTTTTTTTTCTTTTCTTTTTTTAAACATTGCCAGTCATTTTAAGTATTTTATTGTATCTACCAGAAGAAAATTTGATGATGTTGGACTGTTGCTTAGCATATAGTCTCTCTCTCGCTCGCTCACTCTCTTTTTTTTTTTTGGCTGCACCATGCAGCATGTGGGATCTTAGTTCCTCGACCAGGGATTGAACCCGAATCCCCTGCATTGGAAGCATGCAGTCTTAACCACTGGACCGCCAGGGAAGTCCCTGCAGTGGGCTTTTTAAGCCCACAGGTAAAAACTGCTTTGGTGGCAGCCAAAGGTCTTGCCTCCCAAGGAAGGTGAAATGGGCATCTTCGTTTTGTGAGGAAATGAAATAGGAAACTACTGAGTTTCCATTAGGAGAATGGAAGAGGAAAGGGTCTAAAGAAAGAGGTGTAGCAGTGTTTTGTTGGGGTGTATTCATGGTCAGATAGACGCCCTGCCTATAGCTAGAGGGAATCAGCTGTGCAGACATGAAAGTGAGTGGTCGAAAGGTCCAGAGAGTAGATTTTGCCCCTGCTTCCTCCCCCCGCCCCACACACACGGTTGTGCCATGCAGCATGTGGACTCTTAGTTCCCTAACTAGGGATCAAACCCATGCCGCCTGCAGTGGAAGCGTGGAGTCTTAACCATTGGACCACCAGGGAAGTTCTTGCCCCTGCTTACTTTTGACCCCAGTGCCAGGCAGGGCAGGAACATGATAGGACCAAAAGTTTTATTTGGGATATTTTATATATCCCATCCCAGAGCAGCAGAATAATTACAGCAAGTATTCATGGAGTGCTTACTATATGCTAGGAACTAAACATTTTATATTCTCACATGTAATCCTTTAAAACTGTGAGGTTGTAGGTTATGATAATGCCCTCCAACCCCTCATTTTACAGTGAGGAAACTGAGGTACAGAGAGGTAAAGGAACTTGTTCAGAGTCACACAGTTACTTGTTCTTACATGTCATGTAAATGCAGGGCACTGGAGACCCTGCCGTGAAGTGGTAAACCCACTGCCTCTGGGACCATGTCTGCTGCGCCAGACTTCTGAGGAGTACCTGTCAGATCCCGTGATCTTTGTTTAAGTCACTTAAGTCTCCAGGTTGCTACCCTGAAGTTCAGTCTTAGAGGCTGGTGACCACAATACTAAAAATAACATTGTCCTAGAGAATATTTATAGTTTTTTCACTCCCTCTTCTTGAGTACAGACTGTGCCTTATCTGGGAAATACCACTTATTTTAGGACTCTAGAGTTGGACATTTACATGGTAGGGCTTGTTAAGTGGTAGTCATATTTCAAGTTAGTTTTGCAGACATTTGCATGCTTCCTAAGTGCCCTGTGATGTACCCAGTGCCAGGGTGACAAATGTTATCTCAGTCTGGTATTACATGGCTAATATTTAAATTGCAGTGAAACAATACAAGTAGGACAGTAAAAGGAACATTAAGGAGTATGGGAGGTTAGGAAGAACTTCCCAGAAGAGTTAACACTTGAGTTTTGAAGGATGAATAGGAGTTTGCCTGGTAGGTAAATAGATGCAGAATAATTAAGTGAAAATTGCTAGAGAGATGGACAGAGGCTTCCTTCTGATAATTATTGCCAGTGTGTTTAGATTCTTAATGATGTAGTAGAAAGAGCTTCCCCTTTTCCCCTAGTGTCCCAAAATGCCATTGGGATCCTGTGCCTCAACAGTAGGGTTAGACACCTAGGGATTATGCTTTGGGCCAGTTATAGGAGGGAAAAATTGCTTCCCACGTAGCAGGCATGCTGCAACTCTGGGCAGAGTTTTCTAATTGTGTGAGGAGATGATGGTATTTCCTGTAGCCTAGTTCCAACCCAAGACTTGATTGCAGTTGCTTGGTGAGATTTTTCTTCTCTTATATGGAGATAGTTGATAGATTGCTGTTATTGAGAAGGTATTAGGCATTCAGCCACCAAAGTTTATTGAGCACTGACTTTTTTTTTTAAAATAAATTTATTCATTTATTTATTGACTGTGTTGGGTCTTTGTTGCTGCACGTGGTCTTTCTTCTAGTTGTGGAGAGCGAGGGCTGCTCTTCATTGTGGTGTGCGGGCTCCTCATTGTGGTGGCTTCTCTTGTTGCAGAGCACAGGCTCTAGGCATGTGGGCTAAAGTAGTTGTGGCACATGGGCTCAATAGTTGTGGCTCACAGGCTCTAAAGCGCAGGCTCAATAGTTGTGGCACACGGGCTTAGTTGCTCCACAGCATGCGGTATCTTCCTGGAGCAGGGATCGAACCCGTGCCCCTGCATTGGCAGGCGGATTCTTAACCACTGTGCCACCTAGGAAGTCCCAAGCACTGACTTTTTTGAACAGAAGGTAGGGAGGGCCATAGATAGAAATTGGGGTTTTGAAGTATAATGTGCATTCCGTGAAGTGTTCAGATACCAAGTGTACTGCTCAATGGGTTTTTATATGCGTGTTTACCTTTGTAATCACCACATTCAGATCCAGATAGAGAACATTTCCAGCACCCCAGAAGGTTCTCTTGTGCCCCTTCTCTGGTAATACCCATTATTCCCCCCCCAACCTCCCCTTAGCACTATTCTGACTTTGTCACCAAAAATTAGCTTTGCCTATTCATGAACTTTATTTAAGTGGAATCATATAGAAGGTACTGTTTTGTATCTGCTTTCTTTTTCTCAGGTTTATAATTGTGAGATTCATACACGTTGCTGGAGAGGATGATAACCTGTTATACTATAGGAAGAGACCCAGAACAGTCCCATGTGGTTTATGCCATTGAGAGTTGGTATGAATTTATCAGTGGCATTTGTTTCTTCAGTACCCATCACAAGTGCCATATACCAGGAGTTTTGCAGGGGCCAGGGGATCACAGATGAATAAGTTCCTGCATCAAGGGGCTTTCAATCTAATGAAGGAGATAGACACACATAATTACACATAACTACACATAACACATAACATAATTAAAGGGGAGAATTGGGCAACTTTTATGGATGAAAATGGTTTTTGAAAGACTTTCTAGAGAAGGTGAAATATGTTCTGATTGTCAGCGGATTAGAATTTTTCCAGGTGGTCAAGTACAGGTGTGGAGAAGTGAAGCAGCTTGGTATCTTCAAGACCTGCATTAGTGATGCTTTTAGGTTGATTAAGGTGTGTAAGAATGCCAAAAATATCACTTCGGGAAGAAATTTTGAGGAAAACCTTGGCATGCAAGTTTGGCTTCTGTCTTAGGTGGAGCCGTGGGGGATGATTCTCCAGTGAAGGATTGTAGATGCATCATTGTGGAGAAGGCAGAGAATGGAAGTCAAATTTGGTGATTGCTTTAGCCAAGGAAAAACTCCCTGCAGTGCTCTACTGTTGATGTTGTGGAAGACGTTTATGAGGTTAGGTAAAACTGCAGAGATGCTTATTATGAATGTGGCATTTTTTTCAATAATTGAGATGACTTGAGATGTCCCATTAAGCCATCAAAAATTTCCTAAGGGTAGATTTTGTTGCAGCATCTCTCCTTAATCATGAGATTTTGTAGCAGAACGTATTCCCTGTTCTCTATCAGTTTGCTGGGGCTACCGTAACAAAATACCACCGACTGGGTGGCTTACACAGAAATTTATTTCCTCACAATGCTGGAGGCTAGAAGTCCAAGATCAGGGTGGCAGGTTTGGTTTCTTCTGAAGCCTCTCTCTTTGGCTTGCAGTCCTCCTTTTCATCATGTCCTCACGTGGTCTTTTCTCTGTGTTGTCTGTGTCCTGATCTATTCTTAAAAGGACTCCAGCCATATTGGATTAGGGGCCACTGCAGTGACCCCCATTTTAACTCAATTACCTCTGTAAAGGCCTGATCTCCACATACTGTCACATTCTGAGGTGCTGGGGGTCAGGACTTCAACATAGGAGTTTTGGGATGGGGGAGGACACAGTTCCGTTAATCACACCCAAGTTTCAGAACCTGCTCTAACATTGTTGGGCTGTGTCAGGGCTGTCACCTGAGAAGCACAGGGGTCAGAACCACACCAAGACAGGCAGGGAGAAGTGTTGTACACCAGAGTCTGCTGTGACCCCTGTGGGGGCTAGGCTTGCTCTTCAGGTGCCGTCTCTGACTTCCTCATGGCTGTCTGTGCACACACAAGCCTGTGAGCCTTGGGTACTATGTCTAAAACTGTTACGACTGGTGTTTTGTCAATTAATAGAGATTGAAAATAGGGACTAAGAAGAAAAGAATCCAAACTGTAAAGGCCAGGTGGATGTCACAAGGAAAGTGATTTCATAACTATCATAACTCTTAATAATCTGTTCCAGTGCTAAACAAACCATATCCCTCTCCTGCCGTTTAACCCTTTTCTTTGATTAGCTGAAGTTAAACAGCCTTGGCATTCTCCTTATCAAAATATATAAATACCAAAGAGCTGTTTCTAAATCAGATCACCTTAACCTTCTTCCTCCTTGTGGGCAGAAAGTTGTTTTCTCTAGAAGGTTTTTATTTTGAGTTTTCCTTTGTGGTGGCCACAGCGAAGGTGGAGAGTGGGAATTTTTCTTTTAAGGAAGTTTCTTTTAAGGAAACACTTTTAGATGTCACCTCTTAAACTTGTGTCATTGGAGACAGAGAAATCTTGTTAGGATAAATTTTGTAGGGGCTGCTTTTGTTTTAGTCCACATTGGGAGTCTCTGGTGGCAGATGAGGCTTGTTACAGGTACATGGGAACTGGAAATCTGGTTTTCAGCATAATAGTGTTTATTATAATGGTGTGTCCCAGAGTTGCTGTGGTAAGACCCATTTTCAGAATTAGAACTTTCAAGCTTCTAGGTTATAAAGAGAACTCATGCAGAGTTGAATGAGATGTGTTAGCTCACATCATATTAGACCCAGCCTAATGTGAAGCAGGGGATTTGGGGAAGTCATGGCATGCCCACATGTTTTCATGTTGCATCAGTGTAAATGCCAGTACAGTTCCATTGCCTGTTTTGTTTTCTTGCTTAGCTGTGTGCTGGTTGACAATGCGTTTGATTTTTGCCAGGATGGTCTGGGTCAGAGGTAAGCATTTAAACATCTTTGAACAGCATTCAAAGGTGGTGTGCATTGTGGCTCTAATTTCTGTTTATATTAATACGATACTCGTGTTCTCTCTGATTTGCTTGGCTTTTTACTGATGAATGAGGTTCCTTTAACAGATGTTTAACAGATATTCCTGAGGGTTAGGGTTATTGTTAATTCTTTTACAAGGAGTAAGTTAGTTGTTTCAGATGGGTCATAGTTCAAAAGTGTACCCAGAATTTACTTACTTTTTTGAAGAAACAAAACTCTTTAGAATCTGTTAAAAACAAAATTCAACAGAGTAAATTTTAAAGATGTTATTGGCATTATTTGATGATTCATGAATTGGGCAGCATCCTATCCAGCAGATAGAAAGGAGCTCTAAAGAGCTGAACAAAATGAAAGATTTATGTGCAGAAGGAGGTGCGATGAGGAAGTTACTAGCAAGGAGTGGATTGTTTGTGGTAAGGTCACCTTCCTTTAGGGGACTGCAGGGGTCTGTCAAGCACTAGTACTGACCAGGTAATTCCAGATTGACTGGTTTAAGATTCCTCTCCTGGGAGAAGTTGAAACTGTAAATTAGGTATGAAGTTGCTGTTTGGTGACCTGGGCTTAACACAAGTGACTCCATTTTGGTTCAGTTGTATATTTCTTAACAAAATTCTCTCTGTTTAGTAAACAATATTTCTTGTACCTTCAGCAAATTAAATGTTTTAACTTTCCACATTTTTCTGTTTTGTTTTCTACCATTTCGTTCTACTCTCCTCTTAGATTTGACTTGACTTTTTTTTGTGGTCCGTGATTTTTTTCTTTTTCTGATTTTTTTCTTTTTCTTTCTTACAAACTAGGTAGATAATACTGTTCTTGAAAAGTGTTTTTTAATCACAGAGGTGCTGACAGGGCTCATATGCTTTGGATACAGAGATCCTGTGACTGTTGGACTCGAAACAGACTGATTTGAGGTTCAGTGTAACTTGGTAGAGTGGTACATTTTATTGGCATCTTCCATTTGTGGAAATCCTTGAGCATTTGCTGCTGTATTTTGTAGACATGTCTCCTGACTTTCTTGAGGTTGCCCCACCCAGCCCTTTTTTTTAAATTAATTAATTTACTTTGGCTGCACTAGGTCTCAGTTGCAGCATGTAGGATCTTCATTGCAGCATGCGGACTTCTTAGTTGAGGCATGCATGCGGGATCTTATTCCCCGACCAGGGATCGAATCCAGGCCCCCTGCATTGGGAGCGCAGAGTCTTACCCACTAGACCACCAGGGAAGTCCCCCCCCCCAATATTTTTAAATCACAAATATTTCAACAGAATAATTCAGATGATATCCTACAACTTAAGAGGAAAAGGAAGAGATAGGATTTATAGGTAACATTGCATTGGGAGTGGATATTCCCAATGTAGAGTGTCTTTGAGTCTTTGACCCCAATTCTTCAGTTTTCTGTAATAGTATTTTGCATTCATACCCTTGCTGTAACCTCACGGTGGATGGACTTATGTCCCTACCCCTTGATTTTGGGCTCAGCTGTATGACTTGCTTTAGGCCAGTGGGATGTTAGTGGACGTGATGAAAGCAGAGCTCTGCAGTGTGCTTGTGCTGGTGGGCTTGTCCTCTTGTGCCTTCGCCATCACCATGAGAAGAACCCTGAGTAGCTTCAGCCTCTTCAGAGTGGAGACCACAGAGCAGAGCCACTGTAGCACACCTGTAGCTTAAAGCAGAGCTAACGCAACTCAGACGCCTGAGGGAAACTTAAATGCTTATGCCCATGAGATTTTGTGGTTTATTGTTGTACAGCATTATTGTGGCAATAGGTGACTAATACAGTCATCCTGCTGCAACAGGACAGGTCCAGGGCCTTAGCAGCAGGCTTCCTTGGGTGGTCTCTCTTCCTACCTGGCCATTTACAGGATTCTCAGTTGGCCCACCCCACCCTTTTCTTTCCCCCCACTGTTTTCCTCATTCCACCTTATTGTTCTCCTCTGCTTTATAGCTTATGCTTACTTATATGTTATGTTCTCTCTTGACTTTTCCATGTCCAAAGCCCTCTATGACCTTTCCAGTTTCTCCTAAACTCATGACTTCTCAGCTTCTATTCCTGTTGCTTACGCCTTATTCTTTTGGTACCTTCCATTGCAGATTTCTGAGAGAAAATTGACTTTGCCCATCAGGTCCTTTTTCCACCCCAGAAATGTCATGACCTCAATTGTTGGCCTCTTTAGGCATTGGCTGCCCTTAGGTTAGGGGCCTGTCTCTGGTCCAGTTAAATATGTCAGGGACATGTTGGGAGGAGGGACATATCTTAAAATACATGAGTACCTAATACCACCTAATAGAGGCTGTGAATGTGTGGAAGGCTTAGTGATAAGTCTTTTACACAGTGTCATTTGAGGATTTTAGCCAGTATGAAAGCTTGTCAATTTCTGGGCTCATCAATTCCCCAGAGGGAAAGCTTTTAACTTGGCTTTTGCAAGTTTAACATTTCTGGGGCTGCATTCCATTTTTCAGTTTTCTAGTTCCAAGGTAACCAGCCTTACAGCATAAGTTCTCAGGATGAACCTCTTTCAAGGAAAAATAAGAGAGAAGAGACCATCTACTGGAAAAGCTGACTCATGGCAAAACCTTCTGAAGAGTTGAGAAGAAAGTTAGTTGGCTTATTCTGAAGTTTTGGGCTATTTAGGCTTTCCCATAGCTTTTCTGTGTAGGGGAAGAGACTGGTCAAGTTAACGCTGATTTATAGCAGTTATAAGGTTGTGCTTAATTTAGATTTATCTCTTGTGTTTATGTTTTGGGGTACTGTTATAAATGGTATTTTAAAAATGTTAATTTGCAGTTGTTGCTTGCTAGTGTATAGAAATACAGTTGGCTTTTGTATGTTGATCTTATATCCTGTGATCTTATTAAAGTAATTTGCTGATTTTAGAAACTTTACTGTAGATTCTTTGGGATTTACTGTATTGATAGTTGTGTTGAGTGCAGATAAAGACAATTTTATTTCTTCCTGTTTAATCTGTATGCCTTCTATTTCTTTTTCTTGTCCTGTTGCACTGGCCAGGACCCCAGTATGATGTTGAAGTAATTTGATGAGATTAGACACCCTTGCCTTGTTCCGGAGTTTAGGGGGAAATTTTACAGTCCCATTAACGGTAGGGTTTTCGTCAGTGCTTTTCATCAGGTTGAGGAAGTTCACTTTTATTCCTAGTTTCCTGAGACTTTTAATCATAAACGAATGTTAGATTTTGTTAGATACTTTTTGTGTATCTGTTGAGATGATCATGTTTTTTTCTTTAGTCTGTTGATACAGTGAGTTATATTAATTGATTTTTTTAAATTGTAGTGGTGTCTTTTTTTTTTTTAAAGAACTTTTATTGAGATACAGTTAACATACAATAAACTGCATATATTTAGAGTGTACTATTTGGTATCCAATCTCCCAATGCATTCTCCCCCAGCCCTTCCTGCTTTCCCCACTTGGTGTCCATACGTTTGTTCTCTACATCTGTGTCTCTATTTCTGCCTTGCAAACCAGTTGATTTGTACCATTTTTCTATATTCCACATATATATGTTAATATACAATATTTGTTTTTCTGACTCACTTCACTCTGTATGACAGTCTCTAGGTCCATCCATGTCTCTACAAATGTCCCAGTTTCATTACTTTTTACGGCTGAGTAATATTCCATTGTATATATGTATCACATCTTTTTTATCCATTCATCAGTTGATGGACATTTAGGTTGCTTCCATGTCCTGGCTATTGTAAATAGTGCTGCGATGGACATTGGAACGCATGTGTCTTTTTGAATTATGGTTTTCTCTGGGTATATGTCTAGCAGTGGGATTCCTGGGTCATATGGTAGTTCTATTTGTAGTTTTTCAAGGAACCTTCATACTGTTCTCCATAGTGGCTGTATCAATTTACATTCCCACCAACAGTGCAAGAGCGTTCCCATTTCTCCGCAACATCTCCAACATTTACTGTTTGTAGATTTTCTGATGATGCCCATTCTAACCGGTGTGAGGTGATAGCTCATTGTAGTTTTGATTTGCATTTCTCTAATAAGTAGTGATGTTGAGCAGCTTTTCACGTGCCTCTTGGCCATCCATATGTCTTCCTTGGAGAAATGCCTATTTAGGTCTTCTGGCCATTTTTTGATTGGGTTGTTTGTTTTTTTGATATTGAGCTGGATAAACTTTATTTATTTTGGAGATTAATCCTTTGTCTGTTGATTCGTTTGCAAATATTTTTTCCCATTCTGAGGGTTGTCTTTTCGTCTTGCTTATATTTCCTTTGCTGTGCAGAAGCTTTGAAGTTTCATTAGGCCCCACTTATTTATTTTTGTTTTTATTTCCATTATTCTACTGGGTGGATCAAAAAAGATCTTGCTGTGATTTACGTCAAAGAGTGTTCTTCCTATGTTTTCCTCTAGGAGTTTTATAGTGTCTGGCCTTCCATTTAGGTCTTTAATCCATTTTGAGTTTATTTTTGTGTATGATGTTAAAGAGTGTTCTAATTTAATTCTTTTATATGTAGCTGACCAATTTTCCCAGCACCACTTATTGAAGAGGCCGCCTTTTCTCCATTGTATATCCTTGCCTCCTTTGTCATAGATTAGTTGACCGTAGTTTATCTCTGGGCTTTCTATCCTGTTCCATTGATCTCTATTTCTGTTTTTGTGCCAGTACCATACTGTGTTGATCACTATAGCCTTGTAGTATAGCCTGAAGTCAGGAAGCCCGATTCTACCAGCTCTGTCTTTCCTTCTCAGGATTGCTTTGGCTATTCAGGGTCTTTTGCGTTTCCATACAAATCGTAAAATTTCTTGTTCTAGTTCTGTGGAAAATGCCATTGGTAATTTGGTAGGGATTGCATTGAATCTGTAAATTGCTTTGGGTAGTATAGTCATTTTCACAATGTTGATTCTTCCAGTCCAAGAACATGGTATGTCCCTCCATCTGTTTGTGTCATCTTTGATTTCTTTCATTAGTGTCTTACAGTTTTCTGAGTACAGGCCTTTTACCTCCCTGGTTAGGTTTATTCCTAGGTATTTTGTTGCAGTGGTGAATGGGATTGTTTCCTTAATTTCTCTTTCTGATCTTTCATTGTTAGTGTATAGAAATGCAAGAGATTTCTGTGTGTTAATTTTGTATCCTGCAACTTTACCAGATTCATTGATTAGCTCAAGTAGTTTTCTGGTGGCATCTTTAGGATTTTCTATGTATAGTATCATGTCATCTGCAAACAGTGACAGTTTTACTTGTTCTTTTCCAATTTGGATTCCTCTTCTTTTTCTTCTCTGATTGCTGTGGCAAGGACTTCCAAAACTGTGTTGAGTAGTAGTGGTGAGAGTGGACATCCTTGTCTTGTTCCTGTTCTGAGAGGGAATGCTTCCCGTTTTTCACCATTGGGAAGGATGTTTGCTGTGGATTTGTCATATATGGCCTTTATTATGTTGAGGTAGGTTCCCTCTATGCCCACCTTCTGGAGAGTTTTTATCATAAATGGGTGTTGAATTTTGTCAAAAGCTTTTTCTGCATCTATTGAGATGATCATGTGGTTTTTATCCTTCAGTTTGTTAATATGGTATATCACATTGATTGATTTGCGTATATTGAAGAATCCTCGCATTCCAGGGATAAATCCCACTTGATCATGGTGTATAATCCTTTTAATGTGTTGTTGGATTCTGTTGGCTAGTATTTTGATGTTGATTTTTGCATCTAAATTCATCCGTGATATTGGTCTGTAGTTTTCTTTTTTTGTAGTATCGTTTTCTGGTTTTGGTATCAGGGTGATGATGGCCTCATAAAATGAGTTTGGGAGTATTCCTTCCTCTGCAATGTTTTGGAAGAGTTTGAGAAGGACTGGTGTTATCTCTTCTCTAAATGTTTGATAAAATTCACCTGTGAATCCATCTGGTCCTGGACTTTTGTTTGTTGGGAGATTTTTAATCACAGTTTCAATTTCACTACTTGTGATTGGTCTGTTCATATTTTCTGTTTCTTCCTGATTCAGTCTTAGAAGGTTATGCCTTTCTAAGAATCTGTCCATTTCGTCCAGGTTGTCCATTTTATTGGCATATAGTTGCTTGTAGTAGTCTCTTATGGTGCTTTTTATTTCTGTGGTGTCCTTTGTAACTTCTCCTGGTTCATTTCTAGTTTTATTGATTTGAGTCCTGTCCCTCTTTTTCTTGATGAGTCTTGCTAGAGGTTTATCTATTTTATCTATTCAAAGAACCAGCTTTTAGTTTTATTGATTTTTGCTATTGTTTTCTTTGTTTCTATTTCATTTATTTCTGCTCTGATCTTGATGATTTCTCTCCATCTACTAACTTTGGGTTTTATTTGCTCTTCTTTCTCTAGTTTCTTTAGGTGTAAGGTTAGATTGTTTATTTGGGATTTTTCTTGTTTCTTGAGGTAGGATTGTATCACTACAAACTTCCCTCTTAGAACTGCCTTTGCTGCATTGCATAGGTTTTGGATCGTTGTGTTTTCATTGTCATTTGTCTGTAGGTATTTTTTGATTTCCTCTTTGATTTCTTCAGTGATCTGTTGGTTATTTAGTAGCGTATTGTTTAGCCTCCATGTGTTTCTGTTTTTTACAGTTTTTTTCCTGTAATTGATTTCTAATCTCATAGTGTTGTGGTCACAAAATGCTTGATACGATTTCAATTTTCTTGAATTTACCAAGGCTTGATTTATGACCCAAAATGTGATCTATCCTGGAGAATGTTCCATGTGCACTTGAGAAGAACATGTAATCTGCTGTTTTTGGATGTAATATCCTATAGATATGTATTAAATCAAGCTGATTTATTGTGTCATTTAAAGCTTATGTTTCCTTGCTAATTTTCTGTGTGGATGATCTGTCCATTGGTGTAAGTGGGGTGTTAAAGTCC
The DNA here is from genome assembly GCF_030028045.1 of Hippopotamus amphibius kiboko. Lineage (NCBI taxonomy): Eukaryota > Metazoa > Chordata > Mammalia > Artiodactyla > Hippopotamidae > Hippopotamus > Hippopotamus amphibius. Next base: position 19,243,521 of record NC_080197.1, read on the forward strand.
CCCAGTATGATTGTGTTACTGTTGATTTCCTCTTTCATAGTTGTTAGCATTTGCCTTATGTATGAAGGTGCTCCTATATTGGGTGCATATACAATTATAATTGTTATCTCTTCTTCTTGGATGGATCCCTTGATCTTTATGTAGTGTCCTTTCTTGTCTCTTGTAACATTTTTTATTTTAAAGTCTATTGTATCTGATATGAGTATTGCTATTCCAGCTTTCTTTTGATTTTCATTTGCATGGAATATCTTTTTCCATCCCCTCACTTTCAGTCTGTATGTGTCCCTAGGTCTGAAGTGAGTGTCTTGTAGACAGCATATATATGGGTCTTGTTTTTGTATCCATTCAGCCAGTCTGTCTTTTGCTTGGGGCATTTAGTCCCTTTACATTCAAGGTAATTATCGATATGTATGTTCCTATTACCGTTTTCTTAATTGTTTTGTTTTTGTTTTTGTAGGTCCTTCTCTTCTCTTATGTTTCCCGCTTAGAGAAGTTCCTTTAGCATTTGCTGTAAGGCTGGTTTGGTGGTGCTGAATTCTCTTAGCTGTTGCTTGTCTGTAAAGCTTTTGATTTCTCCGTCGAATCTGAATGAGATCCTTGCTGGGTAGAGTATTCTTGGTTGTAGGTTCTTCCCTGTCATCACTTTAAATATATCGTGCCACTCCCTTCTGGCTTGCAGAGTTTCTGCTGAGAAATCAGCTGTTAACCTTATGGGTGTTCCCTTGTATGTTATTTGTGGTTTTTCCCTTGTTGCTTTTAATTACTTTTCTCTGTCTTTAATTTTTGTCAATTTGACTACTATATGTCTTGGTGTGTTTCTCCTTGGGTTTATCCTGCCTGGGACTCTCTACGCTTCCTGCACTTGGGTAGCTATTTCCTTTCCCATGTTAGGGAAGTTTTCAACTATAATCTCTTCCAGTATTTTTTGGGGTCTTTCTCTCTCTTCTCCTTCTGGGACCCCTATAATGCGAATGTTGGTGCGTTTAACATTGTCCCAGAGGTCTCTTAGGCTGTCTTCAGTTCTTTTCATTCCTTTTCTTTATTCTTTTCTGCATCAGTGATTATCACCATTTTGTCTTCCAGCTCACTTATTTGCCCTTCTGCCTCAGTTAATCTGCTGTTGGTTCCTTCTAGTGTATTTTTCATTTCATTGATTGTGTTGCATATCTCTGTTTGTTTGCTCTTTAATTCTTCTAGGCCTTTGGTAAACTTTTCTTGCAACTTTTCAATCTTTGCATCCAGTCTTTTTTCAAAGTCCTGGATCTTCTTCACCATCATTATTCTGAATTCTTTTTCTGGAAGGGTGCCTATCTGCTCTTCATTTAGTTGTTTTTCTAGCGTTTTATCTTGTCCCTTTATCTGGTACAAAGTCTTTTGCCTTTTCATTTTCTCTGTCTTTCTGTGGCTGTGGTTTTCAGTTCCATAAGATGAAATAGTGCTGATACTGCTTGATTCTGCTGTCTGCCCTCTTGTGGAGGAAGCTATCTGGGAGGCTCCTGGGTGCTTCCTGATGGGAGGGACTTGTGGTGGGTTGGGCTGGGTGGGCGGAGCTCAGAAAAACTTTAATCCAGTTTGGTGGGCAGAGCTCAGTGACACTTTAATCTGCTTGTCTGCCAATGGTGGGACTGTGTTCCCTCCTTGTTGGATATTTGGCCTGAGGCTACCCAGCACTGGAACTTACAGGCTCTTTGGTGGTGCTAATGGTGGAATCTGGGAGGGCTCACACCAATGAGCACTTCCCAGAACCCCTGCTGCCAGTGCCCATCTCCTCAGTGAGCCACAGCCACCCCCCACCTCTGCAGGCAACTGTCCAACTCCAGCAGGTCTGTCTGATTCAGTCTCCTATGGGGTCACTGCTCCTTCCCCCTGGGTCTTGGTGAGCACACTTTTTTGTGTGCCCTCCAAGAGTGGAGTCCTCGTTTCCCCCAGTACTGTGGAGGTCCTGCAATCAAATCCCGCTGGCTTTCAAAGTCTGATTCTCTGGGGATTCCTCCTCCTGTTGCTGGACCCCCAGGTTGGGAAGCCTGACATGGGGCTCAGAACCCTCACTTTAGTGGGTGGATTTATGCAGTATAACTGTTCTCCAGCTTGTGAGTCACCCACCCAGCATTTATGGGATTTGATTTTAACACGATTACGCCCCTCCTACTGTCTCAGTGCAGCCTCCCCCTTGTCTCTGGATGTGGGGTGTTATTTTTTGGTGAATTCCAGTGTCTTTCTGTCAGTGATTGTTCAGCAGTTAGCTGTAATTCCGGTGCTCTTAAAAGAGGGAGTGAGCGCATGTCCTCCTACTCTGCCATCTTGATTCCTCCCACCATATTAATTGGTTTTTGATGTTGAATCCCTCTTGCATACCCAGGATAAAGCCCACTTGGCCTTGATGTATTATCCTTTTTTTCTTTTAATTTTTTTTACTTTTTGGCTGCGTTGGGTGAGCTTTCTCTAGTTGCGGTGAGTGGGGGCTATTCTTTGTTGCAGTGCACAGGCTTCTCATTGTGGCGGCTTTTCTTGTTGTGGAGCACGGGCTCTAAGTGTACGGGGTTCAGTAGTTGTGGCACACGGGCTTAGTTGCTCGGTGGCATGTGAGATCTTCCCGGACCAGGGATCGAACCCACGTCCCCTGCATTGGCAGGCAGATTCTTAACCACTATGCCATTAGGGAAGTCCCATTATCTTTTTTATACATTGCCATATACAATATGATAGTATTTTGTTAAGGATTTTAGTGTCTTTGTTTTGATCTTTGACTTTGACATGTGGCTTCTTGTGTAATTGTTGCTGGATTTGGTGTCAGAATGATGCTGGGCTCATAAAATTAGATAGGAAGTATTCCCTCTTCTTCTGTTTTCTGGCAGAGAATGTGTGAAATATTGGTATACAGGAGATATTGCAGGTTTGGTTCCAGACCACTGCAGTAAAGCGAATATTGTAATAAAGCGAGTCACACGAATTTTTTGGTTTCCTAGTGCACATAATAGTTATATTTATGCTATACTGTAGTCTGTTAAGTGTGTGATAACATTATGTCTGAAAAGCAATGTGTGTAACTTAATTAAATAAATACTTTATTGCTAAAAAATGCTGACCATCATCTGACAATACAGGGTTGCCACAAACCTTTAATTTGTAAAAAAAAAAAAAAAAAAAAAAGTAATATCTGTAAAGTGCATAAAGTGAAATACAATGAAATGAGGTATGCCTGTATTTCTTCCCTAAATATTTGGTAAAATTCACCACTGAAGCTGTCTGGGCCTGGAGTTTTCTTTGTTTGAAGGTTTTTCACTACAAATTCACCATCTTTAATAAATGAAGGGCTGTTCAGGTTTTTTATTTCTTCTTAAGTGAACTTGGCTTATTTGTGTCTTTTGAGGAACTCATTCATTTCATCTAAGTCGTCCAAATTTAGAGGCATAAGGTTAATATTATTTTCCTTTTAACTCTGTGTAAGATTCCTAGAGAATCCTTTTTGAGTCCTTATATTGGTCGTTTCTTTTCTCTTTTTTTCTTGATCATTCTGGCTAGAGGTTTATCAACTTTATTGATCTTTTCAAAGAACTGGCTTTTGGTTTCATTAATTTTTCTATTCTTATGTTTCTGTTCTCAACTTATTGATTTTTGTTCTTAGCATTATGATTTCTTTCCTTCTACTTTATTTTTTTAGCCATTCTTTTTTGAATATTCTTTTCCATTATGGTTTATCACAGGGTATTGAATATAGTTCTTGTGCTATACAGTAGGACCTTGTTTGTCCGTCCTATACATAACAGTTTACATCTGCTAATCGCAAACTCCCAGTCCTTCCCTCCCCCATGCACCTCCCCCTTGGCAGCCACAAGTCTGTTCTCTATGTGTGTGAGTCTGTTTCTGTTTTGTAAGTATATTCATTTGTGCCATATTTTAGATTCCACATGTAAGTGATACCGTATGGTATTTATCTTTCTCTTTCTGACTTACTTCACTTAGTGTGATAATCTCTAGTTGCATCCATGTTGTTGCAGGCAGCATCATTTCATTCTTTTTTTAATGGCTGAGTGGTATTCCATTGTGTATATGTACCACATCTTCTTTATCCATTCATCTCTCAATGGACATTTAGGTTGTTTCCATGTTTTGGCTATTGTGAGTAGTGCTGCTATGAACATAGGGTTGCATGTATCTTTTTGAATTATAGTTTTGTCTGGGTGCATGCAGCAGTGGGATTGCTGGATCATATGGTAATTCTATTTTTAGTTTTCTGAAGAACCTCCACACTATTTTCCATAGTGGCTGCAGCAGCTTATCCTTCTACTTTAATTTGATCTCCCTTTTTAGTTTCTTATGGTAGAAGCTTAATTCAAGTGAGCCCTTTTTTTTCTTTTCTTTTTTTTCTACTTTAATAAACTTTTAGTGCTGTAAACTTTCCTTTAAGCACTACTTAAGCTGCACTCTGTAAAGTTTTATATGTTGCATTTTGAGGTTCATTCAGTTATAAATATTTCCTAGGACTTCCCTGGTGGTCCGGTGGTTAAGACTCTGTGCTTCCCCTGCAAGGGGTGTGAGTTCGATCCCTGGTCAGGGAGCTAAGATCCCACATGCCTCGTGGTGAGGCTTCACCCCAATTTTTTTTCTGATTTCTCTTGTTGCTTCCGTTTTGACCCAGGGTTGTTTAGAAATGTGTTTTATTTCCCATTATTTGTGGATTTTTCAGATATCTTCTTGATGATTTCAAATTTAATTACTTTATGGCAGAGAATATACTCTGGTATAATTTCGGTTCTTTTAAATTTGTTTAGATTTGTTTTATGGCCAAGAGTAGGCTATATTTCTGAATGTCCCCGTGTACTGGAAAAACATTCTGCCCTGTAGGGTGGGGTGTTCTGTGCATGTTAATTAGATCAAATTGTTGATAGTGTTATGCGTATCGCCTATATCCTTGCAGGTTCTTTGTCAGCTTGTTTTATGAATTACTGAAAGACGAGGGTTGTCTCCAAATATAATATATATAATTATATACTATACATTATTTAAATTATATATATATTTTTATATGTATATTTCTCCTTTGAGTTCTATCAATTTTTGCTTCATGTGCTTTGACGCTCCATTGTCAGGTGCATACATATTAAGGATTATTATATCTTATTGATGAATTAACCTCTTTATCATTATGTGAATAACTCTTTTAATATTCCTTTTACTGAAGTCTACATTGTTTGATGTTACTGGAGCCTCTGGTTTGCTTTTCATTAATATTTGCATGGTATATCTTTTTCCATCATTTGATTGGAACTTTCATTTTCCATCTCTTTTAACCTGTCTTGAAAATAGATTTCTTATAGAACATATATAACTGGGTCTTATGATAATCTCTGCCTTTTAATTGAGATGTTTATTTTTTTTAAGTCTTTATTGAATTTGTTACAGTATTGCTTCTGTTTTATGTTTCTGCTCAAACCCCGCCCACCTGCAATGTAAGATGAAGTCCTAACCACTGGACCACCAGGGAAGTCCCTAATTGAGATGTTTAGATTATTTACATTTAACATAGTTACTGATATGGCTGGATTTAAATCTATCATCATAGTAGTTGATTTCTGTTTGTTCCATCTGATCTGTTCCCCCTTTTCTCTTTATTCCTTCTTCCAGACTGAGGGATTTTAAACTCTAATTTTATCTCCATTATGAGTGTATTAGGTGTACCTCTTTAGAAATTTTTAGTGATAGCCCAAGGGTTTACAATATACATCACAGTCTGCCTTCACATATTATTATACTACTTCACATATCATAAGCAGTATAAGATGCTAACAGTATAGTATGCTTCTAGTTTTTCCCTTCCATCCTGTGTAATTATTGGTGTCTTTTATTTTACTTTGAAAACTCCACAATACACTGTTACTATTTTTGCTTTAGATAGTTATCTTTTGGAATTATTAAAAATATGGGGAAAAGATTTTTTTATATTTACTTATTACATTTTGATCATTTCTGGAGCTATTAACTTTTTTGTGTAGATCCTCATTTTTTGTCTGGTATCATATGCCTTTTGCTTGAAGAACTTCTTTACCATTTCTTGTAGGGCAGTTGTGCTGACATTGAATTACCTCATCTTTTGTTTGTCTGAAAAGCCATTACTTTGCCTTCATTTTTGAAAGGTATTTTTGCTGACTATAGAATTCTGGGTCGTGAAGTCTTTTTTTTTTCCCCTTTCAGTACTTAAAAGGTGTCATTCTGTTATCTTCTGGATTGCAAGTAGTCTGCTGAAAAGTTTTTTTTTTCCTCAGAAGGTAATGTCTTTTTCCTCCAGCTGTATTTCAGATTTTCTCTTTAACTCTGATTTTTAGTAATTTAACTGTGAAGTGTCCAAGTATGTGTTCTTTGTTGTACTTATTTGTTTGCTTACTTGTTTATAGTTATTCTGTAGGATTCTCTGAGCTTCTTAGATCTGTGGTTTGATGACTTTATTTTTAGAAAATTCTCAGCCATTTTTCCTTCAAATGTTATTTCTGCTTTTTTCCCCACCTCCAGTCACATGTCTATGGTATCATTTGATCTTACGCCACAGCTCTTGAATGTTCTTTCTGTTGTGTCCTCCCTCCCACCCCGTGTTTCGGTTTGTGTGATTTCTAGTGATCTGTCTTCAAGTTCGCCAATTCCTTCCTTGGTTATATTGAGTGTTCTGGTGGGCCCATCAAAGGAACTTTTTATCTCTGATACCTTTACAAAAAAGATAACAGTTCTCTTTGACTCTTTCTTACATATTCTAGCTTTCTGTTGATATTTACCATCTATTCAAGCATATTGTCTACTAAATTCTTTAACATGTTAAGCATTGTTATTTTAAATTCCCTATCTGGGTCATCTCTCAATCTGGTTCTCTTGATAGCTTTGTCTCTGTTTCATACCCACTTTGCTTTTTTGTATACCTTGTAATTTTTAATCAGCTGCTGGACATTATTATAGAACAGTAGAGACTGAGTTGGACATTAAATATTGATATTGAGGTTACTATTACATTAGGGGTAGGTTTTAGTGGGAAGAAAATCATTGCATTTGTGCATATAGAATATTCAGGACCTGTTATAGGACTGGGCACGTAACTTTACTTTTGCCAGTTATAAAATTTTACATTTCTATAACTTACTTTTCTTTTTATAGCATACCTAGGAGTCACCTTATCAGGACTTGTCCTTGTAGTCGCTTTCTTCTTTATTTCTGCTCCCGCAGTACCTGAAACTCTTCCTTGGTTCTATTGGCGTCCACACCAAATGCCATTTGTTAGCAGCTTTGTCTTTTCTCACTAGACTGTGATTTCTTAACTAGGTGAAGTGTCTTATTCATATTTGGATCTCTATGATCTTTAAACTACATTTAATATATATATGTGTGTGTATATATATATGTATATTTGGTTAGAATTGAGTTGAGATGATTAAATGATTTTTATTCCTTAGCCGGAAATCCATACTGCCCCTTCCCCACCCTGCTCCCAGCACCAGTTAGTGGGTTTTCCACAGTCAACTGTGACATACCTAAAAAATGCACTGGGGTGAAAAGTGAGGCCTGGCTATAGATGAATTTGTGAAGAGGTAGCTCTTTCATTACACTTTTTTTTCTCTGCTAGTTTTGTATATATGTCTTTTGTTTTTTTTTTGTTTGTCTTCCTACCTTGACAGTAAGGTTTTGGGAGGAAATAGCTGTCTTCTGCTCTCCTCCGGTATCTTTTAGTAAGTCACGCAATGTTGAGTGCACATAGATGCTCAGCAAATAACTAAATTAAAAATTTCTGAGGTTTAATGATGCTAGTGGATTTGGGAATGAGTTACCAGTAGCTTTTCTTTTTCTCTTTATCCCTGAAGAACTTTGAGTAATGATGAGGATGATATTCCATTCCTTATTGGCTCTGTTTTCTTTGGCAGATTACTTAACATCTTGTACTTTGGTTTCTTCAGCTATACAATGGGAATAATAACAGTACCTACCTCATAAGATTATTATGATGATTAAGAAAAATAATGCAGTAAATGTTAGTTGCTGCCTTCTCGTGTCTCAATCTCAATTATTATTAACAGTGCATGTTAGAAGGGCAAGTCTAAATTTTTAGACGCTCAGTTCTTTCAGTAGGAGGACTTTTACTATCTGAAAACCATCTATCTCAGGATGGATAAGTATAACTACTTCTGAGTTAAGTAAGCTTTGCTCAGAATAGTAACAACAGAAAGGGAGCAGAGCTAATTAATTTCTACCTTGTTAGCAATAATGCAGTGTTGTACCTTCTCTCTGTTCCAAGGGGCATAGAGATCAATACAGAAATAGATTTCCCAGATCAGCCTTCCCTAGGACCGAAGGTACTTCATCTTACAGATCATTTTTAGCTACAGTTGACCCTTGAACAATATGGGTTTGAACCACGTGGGTCCACTTACGTGCGGATTTTTTCCGCTAAATATGTGCTACAATGCTACATGATCCATGGGTGCAGAACCTTAAATATGGAGAGTCGACTGCAAAGTTATACGTAATTTTCAACTGCACATGGGGCATCGACACCGCTCACCCCCACATTGTTCAAAGGTCAACTGCATATTTTAAAACTACATTCATCCTTACCTTTAGGCATCACTTGTTTATTCTTACAGTCTCTTCCTTTTTACCACCATTATTGACCAAATCATGTTCAGTAGAAAAATAAAGCCCAGAGGGAATTACAGAAAGGTGACAGTAGCCTGGTGAGAGTTATTAAAAATATTTGGGAAAATATTGTAAATCCTTGGTCAGGTGCAATTTTCTGGATTCACTGTTTTCCTTACCTAACAAGAAGGGGTACAAAACACACAGTTACGGATGAAAAAGAATTCTCCTTTGCATGGCCTTGGTGCCTGTATTACTGAAGTCCTTTATTAGATTAGTGGTTATGGCATTTGAACAGTACTCTTTTTTCTGAATGCAGTACACTACTATTATATATGAGATAAGGATAATTATTCATACACTTTTTAGGTTTTAGAAGGAAATAGGTGATATATTTGACCTGCAGAGCTGTGGTATAATCAGTTAATGTTTTAACTGCTGTGGTACCAAGTATTAGGTGGTAATAACATAGCATGAACTGTGTTAGGAGCAGTGGGAATGGGGAAGGGATTGAAAGAAGGGAAGTTTAAATAAACTTTTTTTTTAACCACGGAGATTTTTGTTTCGTTATACTAAAGAGTATTTCTTGTACAAAAATATTTATTTATATGAATGTTGGAAAGAACTGAAAAGTATAGATAAACTGCTAAAGACTTAGAAATACATACATGCCATTAAAAAATACATATTTTGGTAGTTAGTTTCCTCAAATAACTTTTCTCAGGGTAAAGAGGCTTGAAGAGTTCAGTTTGGTGTCAGGACATCCTGTTGGCACCTCGGTAACAGCACATTGCCTAATGGAAAGCACACCTCCAGAGGAATGTTGTAGAGAGAATTTCTGCTGACAAAAGAAATCTGCCCAAAGTATCTCACATACAGTCTTTAGAGGGCACTACTGTCAGCTTCGTTTGTGTTTGTTTTACATAAAGGCTTTTTGCAGTTTTTCGTGTCTTGTGGATGGTGGACAAACTTAGGTTTAGTTATGAATTCCTGTCTCTTCTTTCCCTTAACCTTAAAAAACATAGTTTTTATTAGGGGAAATTTCAAACATACACATACCTAGAGAGAATAATACAGTGACTCCTCATGCCATTCTTGCTTATGTGTCCCTTCTCACTTTCTTTTTGATCTAGAGTAGCTTGAAGAAAGTCCCAACAACCTACCGTTTCACCTATAAATATTTTAGCCTATATATCTGCCGGATAGAAGAGCACATTATCATACACATTAACAAATTCCCTATAACATAATTCCTTAATATTACCTAGTACTGAATCTCTTCCCTTGATGTTTCTCAAAACTGGCTTTTTACAGTTAACTCTTTGAATCAGGTTCAAATAAGGTGCACCTAATGCATTTGATTGATACATGTCTTTAATTTCTTTTAATCTATAATAAATCCCCCTCTTGATCCCCTTCTTTTTCTTTTTTCTTTTCTTTCCTTTCCTTGTCTTTTTTTGTTGTTGTTGTTGTTGCTGTTATGCCATTTTTTTGTTGAGGAAACTGGGCTGTTCCCCTTCCCCACGTTACGGATTTTGCTGATTGTATTCTTGTATCATATAACATGTTACTCTTTTTCCATATTACCTGTAAGCAGGTAGTTAGATTTGGAGGCTTAACTATTTTCGTAATCATTCAGATTTTTTATTATTCAGAGGTGGTACATTGTACTTCCTGTTCACATTAGAGAGCCATACATAGTGTTTGATTGTCCTACTTTGTATACTCAGATTAATCGGTGGGTTCATGTTGGCATAGTCCTTTTTAAATTAATTTTTTAAAAATTTATTTTGGTTGCACCGGGTCTTAGTTGTGGCAGGTGGGCTCCTTAGTTGTGGCAGGTGGGCTCCTTAGTTGTGGCATGCAAACTCTTAGTTGCGGCATGCATGTGGGATCTAGTTCCCTGACTAGGGATCGAACCCAGGCCCCCAGTAGGGAGCATGGAGTCTTATCCACTGCGCCACCAGGGAAGTCCTTGGCATAGCCCTCTGTTGTGAAGTTGTGGTGCCCCATTTGGCCAACAAAAATCCATGGGGTGACTTTCTGACAGCCTGCAGATTTTCAGGTCTGTCCACCTTTCATCTAATGGTCCTAATGTAACCCTAACTGACGATTGTTGCCGGAATCATTTATTTCACTACTGTTACACTTTAAGAAGACTGAGAGACTTGTAGAAAATGAAATGAAAATTTTTGGTTAAGAACTTAAAAAAAAAACTGAGAGTAAAAAGAGGTGTCTGAAAAATTCGTTTCTGCAAAGTAATTTTTTGTCTGATTATGTTTAGTGAGAGAAGTGTCCTGTAGAAAGAAATGTTTAAAAGTTGTACGTTTAGGAATTCCCTGGCAATCCACTGGTTAGGACTCCATGCTTCCACTGCTGTGCAGCGTGACCAAAAAGAAAAAAAAAAGTTTTCTATTTAAATTCCCCTCCATTTGTTTGTTTGTGAATGAGTTATCTTTTATGGGAACAGATTTTGAGCTGGACTTCTGCTTTTGAATTATCATGCATTTGTGAAATATTTTTATCTACGTTGGGGTTTGCTCCAAGGATAAGAAAATTCTAAGGTTACTTTGGTTGGGGATGATGGATCATGAATCCATATAGGTCACTTGAATTCACATAGGTCATTTATTCTCACTGCTGTAGTCACATATTTTTCCTGTTATTCTACCTGAATGGCTGTTGTATAAGTATCAGTAGTAATATTTAACCTTATACAGTACTTCCTGTGTCCTAGACACTGTACTTTATTATTTGCATGTACTAATTTGTTTAATCCTCACATGATTATCATCCCTGTTTTACATATGAGGAAACCGAGTCAGAGAGGTTAAACGATTTATCTAGGTCACACAGCTAATAATGGCATCATGGGCTAGGATTGGACTCAGACAGTTTAGTTGCAGAATTTATGCTTTTAGCAGAAGGACAGAGTGAATTATGTAGTGTCTCTGTTACTAGAAAAATAGCTCAGGTGTACTGTCGTAGTATCCCTGGAGGATAATCTTATTTATATTTGTGTATAAATAATTTGTATATATACATGTTTTGTTTGCTTGTGTCTGTATATGTAGAGAGACGCACATACACATATAACATGTCCATTTGGAAGAGTAAGTATGTAGGGTTTTCCCTTTAGGAAAGCCCTTCTTACTCAGAAACCTTTTGTGAATCTCTTAACTGGACCTTAGATGGAGGTGGCGGAAACAGCCCTCAGGCTCCCGTATTGTCATCTGGTGTAAAAGAACAGGCAGTCAGAATAGATGGTAAGTTCGCAAGGGAAACCTAGCAGATAGCTTGAGGTCACAGTCTGATTCATGTAAGGATACTGCTCTGGCTACTAGACCCTTTTTGCCTTAAATTTCAAGCTGCTTGCTCTCTAATTGGCCACCTGGATCTTAGCTACACAATTTCAGGTTGTTTTTGGAGCAGAAAGCCATATAGCTAATATCCAATACCATAAAAGCAATTTTTCAAATTCTGCAAATCATAATAAATAGCAGCCACAGGCTCACTCATAGAACCAAGTCAGGAGGCACTGTAGACTGTGTGTCCCGACTATACCTCTGCTATCCCTTTGCTAAGTGATTTTCTTTTTTAATTGAAGTGATGTGTCTCATATTTCCGAAAACTGTTAAATCATTTTCTTCCCCTCTTTTGTGTCCCCCATTCTGTTTTCACTTTAGCAAGTGGATTCATTGTTTCTACCAAATGTCAGTTCAAATGGGAACAAATGAGTAATCTGAGCGGTCATGTTCTTTCACCAAAAAAGTCTCTGCCTTTCTCTGATTTTATATTTGAATGGAGCTTGTTTTGTCTTAGTCTGTTAAGAAGTTAATCTGTGTGGATAAGAAAATGACTAGATCCTCAAGAATCTGAACATTGTTGTAACAATCAGATATTTTAAACAGTTGGATATCACTGATAGGGAAGAGTTAATACAGAACTATGAGGAAGCCTCCTCCAGTCAGGCACTGAATGAGATGGGTTTACCTTGTGTCTTTTAGTCTGTGTGTGAAGCTTCCAGCAGTGTGTACCAGTGGTAAACTTGAACAGGAAAGGCCTCAAGGGGTTGATTCTCCAGGTATAAGAGCGAGGATGGATTTAAAGACAAAATATTTCTTAGTTTTATTTATTCTATTTACAGATTCAGATATTGACACTTTTATGTAATTTTGGTAATCATCATTGTATGGTTAAATTTTCTCAAACTTATAGAATTTCTTCAAGTACTTAACATGTTTTGGTAAAGATGTTCATGCCTTCTGACAGAAGCAGATTTCCTGAATCATCCTCCTGACTTCTGTGCATTCTTTCCTTTTTAGTAAGTTTTTTCTTTAATAAAAAAATGAATTTATTATTACCCTTCTATATTTTAAAAAACTCAGCCTTACTCGGAGAATGGAGAACTCAGTAAAATAGGGAATATGTTAGAGTTTTTGCAGGACTTGTTTCCCATAGTTTTTTTTTCTCTTGGTGTGTGGTTGTTATATGTACTGGGTCACAGAATTAGGGAATTTTAGACCATAGGATCCTTAGGAAAGGGTTTTCAAAAATCTGAGGTCTGGGACTTCCTAGGTGGCAGAGTGGTTGAGAATCCACCTGCCAATGCAGGGGACACGGGTTCGTTACCTGCCCTGGGAAGATAGCGCATGCCGCAGAGCAACTAAGCCCGTGCACCACAACTGTTGAGCCTGCGCTCTAGAGCCCGTGAGCCACTGGTTGCTGAGTGAGGTAGCCAGCTCTTCAGAGGTACGATGAACCATACAGCCAGAGGGAGCATTTGAATCTGGTGTAATAGAGATTCAAGATGAACATTGTATTGGGCACATTACTAACACAGTTCTGGCTAGAACTGAGTCAACAAAGACAAACTACACGTGAGTTGCCCTCGTGTGGCTAATTGAGTCAGTTCCAACAGGGTGCCAAACTCTGCAGTGAGAGGTGGGCGTCTCATGTCTGGCCTGTGTAAGTGGGCCTTTGTCTTGACACCGGTCCCTTGAGTAGGTGGTCACAGCCGGAGCAGTAGAGTTTGTCTTGCTTGGTATGTGTGATGTGAACAGCAGCAACTACGCACTTGAGTAGAACTTGAGATTTTTTTTCCCTACAGAGTTAGTGATATTTGTACAGATACATTTTTTTACTGACCATCTTATAAACTCTTTCTTGGTTCTCATAGTTTTGAAGTTGTTTCTTAAGGCTTACAAAGAGAACAGTTACATCATATATAAATAGTGATTTTGTATCTTTCTTTTTAGTTCATACATCTCATAATTTTTCCCTATGTTCTCTAGAATGTCCAGAGCAATGTTTGATTGGTGGCGTCTTCTCTTTTTCCAGACTTCTTAACAGGAGAGCCTTTAGCACCTCACCATGGGATTTGATTTGGTTTTGGATGGATATTTATAAGGGTTGATACTACTTTAACTAGATCTTAGTTCAGCTTTTGACTTTGCAAATTAAGGAGGAAACAACATAGAAAGTTCAGGAGAGAACTGAAAATATGTGGGGTATTAAATAATAATATTAAGTACATGGGAATATTTATCCTAGAGAAGAAAAAGCTTTCATTATCCTCAAGTATAGATGGGACCTGTGCTGGCAAATTAAGGCTTCCAGATGATCTCTGAATAGGAGAAAACAGCCTAACACTCTGGGGATGCTACTGGGGCAGAGCACCACTAGATGTCCCTGCGTACTCTCACTGGGCCAAAGCACTGCCCCCTAGAACCTGAAAGACGAGCTTCCTTCCTCCTGCAATACCCCTCCAGCACCCTCTACTGACCAAGCTTAACATCACACTTTCTGTGAAAGGAAAATGCTTAAAGAGTCCAGTGTGTTATCACAGAGCAGGTACTGAAGGGTGAATTTGGTGTTGAGAGGCAGTAAATTGATAACTGGCACTGAAGCCATACACAAGAGTACATACTCTGTAATTCCACTTTTATGAGGTACAGAAACAAGCAAAACTAATCTGTACTGTTAGAAGTCAGGCTAGTGGTTACCCTTGGAGAAGAGTAGTAGAGACCAAAAAGGAGCATGGATGGGGCTTTTGTGGTGCTGAGTGTTCTGTTTCTGGATGTGGATGCTGGTTACACGGGTGTGTTCAGTATGTGAAGAGCTTTATTTATTTTTTTTAATGCATGTTGTACTTCAGTAAATGTTAAAGGGTAGTACAGTCTGACTTCAAAAATATAAACTTAAGAACAAGATCCAATCCAGAATAGGGGAAATACAAAGTAATCCAGGGTATCTCGACCTTTTAAAAATTTTTTTAAAACCTGTTTGAAGGCTGTTTAACTTCATATCAAACAACAGGCATCTAATTCACTCAGCAAAAAATAGTAATTGCCAGACTACCTTTTTTTTTTTTCATTTGGGATCAAATTGTTAATACTGAGACCTTCTGTAGAGCAATACACACTTGTTATGTTGTTGACATTCTTCTTACTAAGTCTTTGAACAGCAGCTTCTACTTTTTTTTTAATGTGACTTTTCAGATACCCCTTTGTTTTTAGTCTAAATAAAATATCACTGCTCTCCTCTGTAAGCATTATCTTTGCTTTTATCTTTGTCATCATACACCCTTCTTCTTGCAGCACTTAAATCACCAGATCCCTTTTCGCCTGGCTAAGAAAGTTGGGGGCCCACAGTGTAACTCCCATATAAGGGTTAATGGGCATGGGAACCACAGATGTTTGCTTCAGGAATTTGTGGTGATAGGAGAGTCCCAGTGTGTGGCTTTAAGAAGCTTCAGGCAGAAGCAGGTTGGTACTGTGGTTTGTTTGGGAGCAGATAACTCTGGGTGCAAAATCTTAAGGAATTCACGGAGTTGGGAGTTGAACTTGGATCCACGAGATGGATATGGAATCTAGAGAGGAGCCAAATTCCCAGAAAGCGACAGTTGCTAAGAACCTCTGGCATTACACTGTGGATAGAACTTAGGGTGAATTTTAAAGTAGAGTCTGCTGTGTAAAGCCCAGTCGTTGATAAATCAATTTAAAGTGAATAACAGTCATAGGCTGGGAATCACCTACTTTTGTGTACAGAGCTTGGTATCTCCACATACATAGGCTATGGTGGTTTTTATGCTTTGAATCGCTGTGGCACTCTCATATCTAGAGAGGCTGTGGCCAGGCTGAGAGTTACCAGATTCCCTTGCAGAAATTGTTTCCTTATATTTTTTAACCCTTAAATCATTTGAGGGTAGAGAGAAGAAAATAGTGTGAGTGGTGAAACTAGCCAGTGAGCTTTCATTTATAAATTCAATCCATGTACTCACCTAACCAATATGTGGGTATTAAATATATCGTAGGCCCTGCCCTGGGCATTGCAGACTGATGCAGTCCCTTGGCCCTCTGGAGAGTTACTGTTTTGTACTCCTCTGTGTGAAGGCTGCATTTATGATACTTGTCTGTGACATGCAGCTTTGTCACCAACTCCTTTAGGATTCTGTTGCGCCTTTAAGAACTGATACTTGGATTTCATAGCCAGGCTAATGAGAGAGTTTCCTGACTGTTATTTATTTAATTTTATTACTAGCCTGAACTTTTACTATGCCATTTGCAAATTTAGCATCTTAAGGAAGGGGTGCCTGTGATGAAAGGTATGACTCTCATTCTGCACACGTACTCCAGAGTGGCAGGTTGGAAGTTTGCCGTCCTCCCGAACTGCTCATCTGTATCTAGATCAATCTTAAGTCACATCACTGCATCCAGTTCTAGTGCTTGTGCTGATGTTGGAAGGGAGCATTGGAATGGGTAAAATAAGTATAATGTAATATGAGCAGGAGATTATGGATGTTAAGTTGATATTTCAAAATGGCTGTCCTTTGATCTGGGAGTTGATACTATTTGCCAAGTAAACTAACAGGCTCTTCTCTGTGGTTCTCTTGCTCATTTTGGACATGAATTCTGCCATCTCCCACACCAGTCCTCCTTAAACAGTACCACATGCCAGCCTGAACTCTTGCTGAGTTTTACTTCTAGTTAAGTGATTATTTAAGTGTTAGAAATCAGTAGTTTTAACAATACGTTGTTTGCTAATATATTAATTTAAAATAGGTGACTACACATATACATCTATACCAGTATTTAGGCAAATAAGGTGGCCCACACAGAATACATACATGGTGTTAACAGACTTTAGTCAGTTGGCTTAAATTTGCCTCCCATGGCCTCTTGAGTATTCTACTTATTGCCTGCAGTTTCTGCTCACAACCAGATTTGGAGAACCAGGGCGTTTTGTTGGCAGGAGATTCTGGTTGCCAGCCGCCCGCCTCACTGTTGAGCTACTGCTTGTCTGTGCTTGCTTTTGCAAGGAGAACTTTTTCCCTAGTCAGTCACATCATGCAGTGTCCTGTTTTATGTACTCCCCCACAGCCTGGTTCTGCGTTTATCACACTATTCTCTTCCTTTCAGATTGCAGGGAAGGGGGGAATTGAGGGTGGGAGAGGATTAAGAACTATTTAATCTTTTAAAAATCCAGAGCTTAAAAAAAATCCTCAGATTCTGTTAAAGAAAAATCCTTAGACCCTAAGGAAAGTGCAGGAGGTGCCAGAGTTGAGTAGCTTTTAGGAGTTGAAACGACTGGAATCCATCGGGGTGCAGCATCCTCTTGGGTTTGCGGCGGGAGATTTAATGTAAGATGTGGACTTTCAGTTTCAGGATTGCACCTGAAAACTGGAATAGAAGAAAATTTGTGTCAGGTTTAGAATCCATTATTTGTCTTGATTTTAAACAAGAGAAAAAAAAACCACTTTGGAAAAATCTTGGGTTTTTATTTTACTCTAACAGCAGAGTTGTAGAAGTAGGGGAAAAGCCCGTCTTTTTAGTAGTAAGGAATTCCACAAGTTTATTTGATAAGGTGTTTTCAGATTGTGGATTGGTTTGCACTTGGGCTGACTCTTCAGTTTCCTGTAGAATAAAGAGTGCTGAGTCCGGATGACCATAAATATGTGATTTTTCTTGTATTATTTACCCCAAAGTAAAAACTCTGCTCCGTGTTGTCTGTGTTATGATTTTGTTAATGTGTTTATTTCCTGCTGTCTTGGATAGCCATCAGATAGAGTTTGTTCCTTACTGTAAATTGCTCCAAAACAATTTTGTTTAAGAATTCAGCATTCAAATGGGAGGCTTTATGAAAGCAGATAAAGAATTTAAACAGAATTACTTGGCAGTTATATCCCTAAAGATTTTTATCTATGTTTATCATATGAATTATTTGTATGAAATATTTTTCCCCTTGTATATAATAGTATCTGAAGGGTCCATCCTTCATGTCTAAAATATACTTAAAAGGTCTTCTTGAATGGTAGTTTTATCAATCTGTTTTAATTGCTTCCTCTTCACCCCAGGGATGGATCAAAACCATCCTCTGCTACCTCCTGCTTTTTCTTCCTCCCTCTCTCTCTTTCTTTCTTCCCCGAGACTGTAGTAATTTGTCTATAGAATGTCTTTCAAATCTCCGCCTAGTCTCCAAGTGCCCCAAATAGAACATCTCCAATCCTGACCTCTCCCTCTATTTTCGTTTGCCTACAAGACAGCTTGATGTAGTGCTAAGAGGACTGAATTGGAACCCAGAAAATCTAGTTCTTGTATTTTTGTGAAACTATGAGCCTTTGGGCAGTCAGACTGCCCTGACCCTTAGTTTCATTATCTTAAGATAAAAGGATTGCATTGCCTGAGCTTTAAACTCCCCCTCCCTTCACTTTGCTCTGGTCTTATGATTCCTTGAAACTTAGCCTGTCCAAGATAGAACTCATTCACCTCCTCTCCCAAAAGGTAGTTTTTGTCCCTATTCTATAAATGAGAAACTAAGACCCAGAGAGATTGAATAAATTGTACAAATCATACTACCCTTGTGTTCAGAACCTAGATATCTTCACTCAAGCCTACAGGTATTACTCATCCTCCACAAAAGGCATTAAAGTGCAACAAATCAAAAAGGTCTTGTGTTGCTGGTGAGGTCTCTTGAGACTGAATATGGAGTGTCGTTTGTAAAACCCTCTGTTTTCCCACATAAGGTTATAGCTTGAATTTTCAGGGCTCTGAACTTTGAATGGGCTTAGCTGTCAGGAGATTGGTTTCTTCAGTTCTCTGTCACAGATGGGATCATTCCTGATCCGGGTCAGTTGACATTATAGTGTAGAGTCTAATGACCGAAAAAAAGTGCAGTCAGGTTTTACTTTACAGTGTGTTAGTGATAGCTCCGATAATGCCTGGCCACTTGCTTCCACTGCTACCCTTCATAGTGATTCTTAACAAGCAAGTTGATTTTTATCAGCAGATTAGGAGTTGAAATGATTTTCTCTGATTGAAGAGATGAACTGAGATTTGGAGTGGATTTTTCTTCTTTTGTATTATGCAGATGTGTCTCATTCATCACTAAGATCAAAGTGTTTGGCTGTGTGATCCCAGAGGTCTCATTCAGTTGTGATTCTGTGAACGCAGCATTGTTGAAATGTTCCTAGTTGATTCTAGAGAGCTTCCTTAGTTAACACCTTTACACCATCTAGGTACAACAGATTCTTGTAAGGAATTATGGCAGCACTTAGACATTGGTTGAAGTCAGTAGTGAGTTTAAAGCCTTGTTATTTTGCAGTTGATCAATAGGAAGCCTCTCAAAATGGGTATTTCTAATACTCTTGATGCAGTAATGAGAGTTTTCTAGAAGGTTATTGCTCTTACTGCTAATTATGCCTTCTCACACAGACAGGGATTAAAGTCACTACTCTTGCTTTGCTTTTTGGCTTGCATTACCCATGTACAGGGTAACAAAGCTTTTAATATAATACTTTGAATGTTTAAAACACTTTTCTTTTGAGGAGCAAAGCATCTTAAGTTAATGGTGCCGGTGGTAATTGTACTTTCAAGCAGGGAAAACAAAGAGCTGCCTCAGTTTGGAAGTTGCAATGGTACTAGTGTCTTCTCCCTAGTAATCTTGGCAGGTATTTCAAGTTAGGCATCTATATTTTTGGAGAGAAGGGTTTTTAGACTAAACCTGGTGAGTTTCCCTTACACCAGTATGATCCTTCTCTTTTGACCCACCATTGATAAATCCTTGTGTAATATTAATATATTTATTCATTCACAAAATCTGTACTAGGAATTAGATATATGGTAGTAGTCAAAATAGATGTGATCCCTGTCCTCATGGCCCTCTTTTAATCTTGAGAGATATGAATGCTTTTGACTTGTAGTCATGAGATTAAGGTGTATTATCACTAGCCTGTTGTAGAAAGCATCATAGATCACCCTATACAGATTAGCTCTAGCCTAAATTATACACAAAAGGTAAGTTTTCACAGAAATAGATCTAATTTAAAAATTCTCTACATTCCAAAAAACTTTCAGGCATCAAAAAGTTCATGTATCTGAATCAAAATCCTCATTTTCTGGTACTCTGACGCCTTTGATGGAAATTAAAACTCCTCATTCAAAACCTTGAATATACAGAAAATCCTTAAAATTGTTACGGAAGCATTTTCTCATGCCAGTTGGACTATTCTGGTTATGTAGAAATGTTTCCACTAGATCACAGGGTCTTCTTTGAAAGAAAGGAGTGACCATTTGTCATTTGAATGCCCTTCCATTGTTGGTTACTTGGCATATGCTTAGGAGACTATAAAAATAAAACAGAGTCCAAAAAAAAAAAAAAGAGAATTATTGAATGGTAAACATGTTAGCTATTTAAAAAAAGAAAAAAAAGTTGAGGAAATCTCCTAGAAAGCAGACCATGAAGAGATTAAAAAATTGTTTTTAAATGAGAAAATTAGAGGTACAGCCCAGAAGGTCTGTCATTCAAATATAATAATAGGAGTTCCATTACAAGAAAACAATAGGGAGGAAATTATGAGGAAATAATACACGAGGATGTCTCAGAACTGAGACAGGAGTTTCTCATTTGTGAAGAAATTCACCAGGTGCCCAAACTCATGGATAAAAATAACCCCACAGTATATCACTATGAAAAGGTGTTCCCTGCGGCTTTCTATGAAGGAAGAGAGACTACACATAAGGGATTAAGGATCATAGTGGTTCAAATTCCTTAACAGGTGGTGGAAGGAGCAGGTCAGTGGTGAAATGTTCTCAAAATTCTGAGGAGAAATCCACCTCCAACCTGTGATTTGCTACCCACCAAGCCATCAAGGTGAAATATAAACATATTCGGACATGAAGGTCTCAGAAACTTACCTGTCACTCATATATTTCCTAGTGAGTTAGTGGACATTGTGATTCACCAGAATGAGAGAGTAAAGCCTCAGAGAGAAGAAAGAAACTTGGGAATCCACTCTTGAGAGGGACAAAGGGAGTGAATACCCAAGGGGGATGGTGATGAGAAGTCCCCAGGAAGATGGCTTCGAAGCAGGTTGAAGAGAGTTGTAAGACTCCAGATATATGATGCATGGGGGAAAAATGAACTTAGATTGAGAGGAATTTTAATTTTAAGACTTTGGAGGAGCATTTTTAGATAAGTTAATGATACATAGAAAACAAAGCAAATTTTTAAATTTAAAGATATTTACTATCTTAAGGGGAAAAATTACACAGAAAAGAAAATGTTAGCATAGTACAGTTCATGTCGTACCGGTGAGTTGAATATCAATTTAATAAATAATGGTAATAATTATATTGGGAGGATATGCTTCATCTTTCATAGCAGGGAGCTACCTGTTTTTGTAGTTTCTTTGGAACACAGACAGACCCATATGTTTGCACATTGTCTGTGGCTGTTTTCATGCTGCAGTGGCAAAATTGATTAGTTGCAACAGAAACAATGTGGCCTGCAAAGCCTAAAAATTTATCATCTGACCTTTTATAAAAATATTTGCCAGCTCCTATTTTTATAGGAAGAAGCTGATAGAATAATGTTTAAAGTTGGGGGAAAAATCTAATAGCACTATTAGCATGTTTTTTAGAAATTTTATTTATTTATTTATTTATTTATTTATTTATTTATTTATTTATTTATTTATTTATTTAGAAGTATAGTTGACGGGCCAATATTATGTTAGTTTCAGGTGTGCGCTTGGAAATGAGGGAGTGTGATACTTCAGCTTCCTTCTTCCTTCTCAAGATAGCTTTGGATATTTGGGGTCTTCCGTGGTTCCATACAGATTTTAGGATTATTTGTTCTAGTTCTGTGAAAAATGCCATTGGTATTTTGATAGGGATTGCATTGAATCTATAGATTGCTCTGGGTAGTATGGTCATTTTAACAATATTAATTCTTCCAACCTGTGAGCACAGTATATCTTTGCATTTATTTGTGTTGTTTTCAGTTTCTTTCATCAATGTCGTATAGCCTCAGAGTACAGGTCTTTCACCTTCTTTGTTAAATTTATTTCTAGGTTTTTTACTCTTTTTGATGTGATTGTAAATGTTTTCTTAATTTCTCTTTCTGATAGATCATTATTAGTATATAGAAATGCTATAGATTTCTATTATTAATTTTATATCCTGCAACTTCACTGAATTCATTTACTAGTTAGGAATCTAAAGGGTTTCCTATGTGTAGTATCATGTCATCTGCAAATAGCGATAGTTTTACTTTCCAATTTGGATGACTTTTATTTCTTTTTCTGGTCTGATTGCTGTGGCGAGGACTTCCAACACTGTATTGAATAAAAGTGACGAGAGTGGGCATCCTTGTCTTCTCCTGATCTAAGAGGAAATGCTTTCAGGTTTCCACTATTGAGCATGAATTGGCTGGGATTTGTCATATATGACCTTTATTATGTTGAGGTATGTTCCCTCTGTGCCCACTTTGTTGAGAGTTTATCATGAGTGGATGTTGAATCTTGTCAAAAGCTTTCTCTGCATCTATTGAGGTTATCCTATGATTTTGATCCTTCATTTTGTTAATGTGGTATATTGCTGTTTTTTACAAGTATTTTGGAAAGTAGCGGAAGGGATAGCTACAGATCAAAAGATTACCTCTGGGAAGAGTGAATCAGGAATGGGGGCGGGGGGAGTAGAGTCAGGGGAATGTTTTTTGTTTTGAGCTTTATATTTTTGAATTTTTTAAAAAGATTTTTTTGATGTGGACCATTTTTAAAGTCTTTATTGAATTTGTTACAATATTGCTTCTGTTTTATGTTTTGGTTTTTTTGGCCGGGAGGCATGTGGGATCTTAGCTTCCTGACCAGGGATCGAACCCGCACCACCTGTATTGGAAGGCAAAGTCTTAACTACTGGACTGCCAGGGAAATCTCTATTTTTGAATTCTTAAGCTAAATACATGTGTTACTTTGAAAAAGTATGAATGATGAATGCTGAGAAATTTGATTGGACTAAAAGAACAGAATAAACAGGAAAGGGAAAAAAATAGGAGACCACCAATTATGATGAAGAAAGTAGGAGCTCAAAGCCTTTTCTGTAAACATAGCTTTCCCATTTATTCAGTCACTCACTCCACAGATAGTCGTTTATGAGTCCAAATGTCAGGCACCAAGCCTGATGCTGCAGGACAGAGTCCCTTCGCAGAGGATGCTTAGCTCTTTAGCCAGTGGCACGCACAGACAGGGAAAAGATGATATCATGGTGATACAGCTGCTAGGGCTTAATGCTTCTCACGAGATGCTTTCAGGGTTTAGGGAAGTCGGGTAAGACATCCCGGAGAACATGACACCAGAGTTGAGTTTTGAAGGATAAGAGACAGGAGTGGAAGGATTTTCCTGGTGAGGCATAGCTTGAACCCCAAGTGTTCAGTACAGTTGGGTGAATAGTGGAAGGTGACGTCAGAGCAGCAGACACAGACTAGAGGCCAGATTGCTTACTCAGGGCTCTGTGCCACGAGGAATTTTTCTTTGCTGAAGACACTGCAGACATATCTGATTTTGTTTATACTTTAGGAGAGCATACTCTTGGGGCAATGAGGGTAATGGCATGAGGGTAGAAGGCACTTAGAGACACTTAGGAGGCTAGATCAGGTGAAAAAGTGGTAATAAACTAAAGGAGTGGACTGGAGAGGGACCACGGGATTGAGGAATTAGGAAGGAGTTAAGGGAAAGGGAAGTGGTTAAGGATGTCTGAACTCTGGGCTGGGTGGCAGGTCATGGGACTGCGGCCTCCAGTGGGGGACATGGGAGCAGGTGTGTTTGTGTACAGGTAGCACTGAGTGTGATTTTGAAAGTTGTGATTTTTTTGTGGCGTCTGTGGAATACCTAATTGGAACTGTCCAGGATGTAGTTGGATATGCCTACCTGGAGGTCAGGAGGAGGACTTGGATTTGGAAATGTGCAGTGGTCCTCGTGTAGAGAGGAAGTCTGGAACTTGAGTGGAGAGCTCAGGGGGCCCTTGTGGTATTAAGAGTGTTTAGTCCTGGGGCCACTGACATTTAAGGGTTAGGCCTTATAATAGGAGGAAACTGTGGAGGAAGCTGAGCTTTGGAAAGA
This sequence comes from Hippopotamus amphibius kiboko, assembly GCF_030028045.1. Taxonomy (NCBI): domain Eukaryota; kingdom Metazoa; phylum Chordata; class Mammalia; order Artiodactyla; family Hippopotamidae; genus Hippopotamus; species Hippopotamus amphibius. The sequence continues at coordinate 19,267,528 of NC_080197.1, forward strand.
GGGAAGGCAGGAGAGAATGGCCTCCAAGAAGCCAGTGAGATGAGAATTTTAAGAGGAGGAAATGATCCATAGTTTAAAATACTGCAAAGAAGTCAGGATAAAGCCTTGGATTTGGCAACTAGGGAGTCATTGCTTGGAGCAGCTTTAGGGAAGTGATGCAGGAGGAAGTAAAAATTCAGGTGTGAGATTTGTTAGTATAGTTACTCTTCTGAGATAGAGTTGAGCCTGTTTCTTTGCTGAGAGGAGAGCTGTAGAAAGAGAGAGGCTTAGTGATAATTTAAGGAAATGATTCTTCATGAAACAAATGTTTATTGAGCGTCTGTTATGAGCCCAGTGCTGTTCCAGACTCGGGAAGTACAGCATGAACAAAACAAAGCTTACACTCGTGTGTGTGCATCTCACAGGTAGTAAATTTATAGTCAGCGAGACATAATATAATGTCAGGTAGTGCCAGGAAGAAAGCTAAATTAGGGTGCGAGGGTAGAGAGTGGGGGCAGGGGTGGGGGAGTAGGGTGGTGGGGAAGACGTCAGGGGTAGGGTGACATCTGAGGGGAAGCCTGCGTGAAACGGGGGGAGAGTAACTGCAGAGCGATCCAGAGGCCAAGGTGGCCGAGCAGGGGGAGAGGATGGACCCCAGTCCCGATGGAAGGAGACGGGGCCACCTTGTTTCCTCTGACGCTGGCGGGAAGCCCACAGCACAGGCGACACTAAAGGCTGCCGGACAGCTCACGTGCAGCGTGTGACAGGCACCATGGATTCTCAGCCCTTTACCTCCTCCTGATGCTCTCCGAGGTGTGGGTGTCGTCACCCTTTGTCACAGGTGAGGAAACACAGTCTGGAAGAGGTTTTACCTGCTTTGGCTCATCATTCTTAGAGCCTGGATTTATGCTTTGCCTTCTGGCACTTCAGACCCTTGCTGCTATCCTGCCGTGGGCTGCTTCGGCCCAGCAGAGGATCTAGATAAATCTGTCCAGTTTGTGCTGGGTGGGGAAGTGAGACGTTGAGGGATATCTCGCCCGTTGGACCTCTCTGTGGTCAAGGATGTCTGTCCGGAGTCTTGGTAAGAGGTGGTTGGGTGAGGGCCTGAGGGAGGGGCGCTCCCTAGGACCGCCCCCTGCCTCCTCCACTGGCTTTTCTCAAGTGGGTTGTTACTCCCCGGGTCCTGTGCCTGCTCCTCTCTCACATCTCCCCACCCCACCCCACCCCCGTAACACGGTGGGATCGCCTCATTTGTGCCTGCTGTTTTAAGAGTGGTTCTTAGGAACCAGGCTCGAAGTTGAGGGGAGCCATAAATAGATGATAAAAGTACACGGTCATTGTGGGAAATCTGAGGTAGATCTGATTTTTGAAGTTGCTTCCCACTTACTCTCGTCCCAGAGAGCCTGAAAGCGTGGAAGGGACCAGGCCTGTTAGCAGCTAAGGTCCCCGTTCCTCCTGCCATCAGCTGTGTCTTCGGCTGTCCCTGTGGATATAAGGACCGTGGCAGGGTCTGTTGTGTGTGCATGTGTCCATGTTTCCATACGCACACACTCTTGTAATGATGTAGACCCCAGGTGGCAGAATTCTCCAGATAGAGTAAATTTAAATAATTTCTGTAAGTGAATGGTGAAATGACGTGTACCTGATGTTTTATTATTTTTAAGTATCCATAACACAGCACTGAGGAACTTGGAAGTGGCCCAGGCACTGGGGCAGAATTTTTGAACTGGAAAGAGAAAAAGTCATAAATTTCAAAATGTTCTTATTGAAACCTGGCACCCATCGTGAGGTGGATGAGTGTAAGAAAGAAGGGGAGGGGGCTTCCCTGGTGGCGCAGTGGTTGGGAGTCCGCCCGCCAATGCAGGGGACACGGGTTCAGTCCCTGGTTCGGGAGGTCCCGCGTGTCGTGGAGCGGCTGGGCCCGTGCGCCACAACTACTGAGCCCGTGCAGCACAACTACTGAGGCCCTCACGCCTAGAGCCCAGGCTTGGCAACGAGAGAGGCCATAGCAATGCGAGGCCCGCACACCTCAATGAAGAGTGGCCACGGCTTGTGGCAACTAAAGAAAGCCCGCTCACAGCAAGAAAGAACCAACGCAGCCATAAATAAATACATACATACATACATACATACATACATACATACATACATACATACTGATTTTTAAAAAATGAGAATTTTTGTATTGTTTGCTTTTTATATTATTAGCAGCTAACCTTCTTGTGAAGGTAATTAAATGCTTTCATACATAAGCATTGAAATGCAGTGAGGAGTCCTTCCAGTCTTCATGTAATTCAGAGGTTATACACTCTCCTTTTTTTACATACACTTTTCCCTCTTAACAGATTTTTTGGTTTGTCCACACAGTTGGGAGTTGCAGAATATTGTTTGTAGTATGCTTCTAATTAAATTGTGGAACTCTGGAGTTACTATTTTGATTTTTTACTTTATCGAGCCCAAAGAATCTCTCTAATCACAACTTTTGGGTGATGGCAACACAGCAGCAGAGGCTGTAAACCCGTTTCCAGTGTTGTGCACAAGTAGCTGCTTTAGGTTATATCTGTTCATCCGTTCCTGCTGCATAACATTTAGCCTCACAAAAAGACTAGGTAGTTTTGTATTTTTTAAATGTGTGCCATCAAAGAGGTAAAAAAAAAAACAAAAACAAAAACAAAAACTAGAAGTAACTTAAGAGAGAGTGCACTGTAAACTACTAGGGGCTCTTTGGAGAAATAAAAGTCAACAAATGCTTATTGAACACCTGTCGATGTTGTTGATGACATCTGTTATCTGTGGAGTGGCTGCGTGCTGGTGCGTGTCCATCCATCCAGGTGCTGGAGATGATTGCACAGTAACAATGCAAGATCGGCCAAAGACTGCTTTCCGTGAACTAGAGCCGTTATTCCTGTCGCCTCATCACTGGGACGCACTGGGATTTCACGCACATTGTCTCTCTCAGAGAATGGGGTGGGGTCATCTGTGCAGCATGGATATCCCTGAAGGTGCAGGTGGCAATATCTTGCATGTGAACAAATGGTGAGGCGGGGGTGGGGAGTGAGATTTGGTTTAGAATTTTTCACCTGGCTCTTTTCTTTCTTTTTTTTTCTTTTCTCTCTCTCTCTTTTTTTTTTTTTTTTTTGATACATATCTACACCTATGCTGCTTTCTTATTAATTAATTAATTGATTTAGGGGGCTGAATTGGGTCTTCGTTGCTGTGCACGGGCTTTCTCTAGTTGTGGCAAGTGGAGGCTACTCTTCATAGTGATGTGCGGGCTTCTCAGTGCGGTGGCTTCTCTTGTTGTGGAGCACGGGCTCTAAGTATGCAGGCTTCAGTAGTTGCAGCACTTGGGCTCAGTAGTTGTGGCTCTCCGTCTCTAGAATGCAGGCTCAGTAGTTGTGGCCCACTGGCTTAATTGCACCGAGGCGTGTGGGATCTTCCCTGTCCAGAGCTCGAACCCGTGTCCCCTGCGTTGGCAGGCAGATTCTTAACCACTGCGCCACCAGGGAGGTCCCTCACCCGGCTCTTTTCCTCCAAGCCTTCTCTTTGCTGAGTAACCACATTCAAGTCACACTTGGGTCAGCCCCACCTCTTCCCAGTCTTTCCAGCTTGTGCTTGTCAGCTGTCTCTGATCTTCCCAGGCCCTGAGGTGACACAGTCCCAGGGAAAGGTGGGTCCGTGTGATCTCCATGGCCCACGGCTGTGCCCGAGCTCTGCTGTGACAGGAGTTTGCACATTGTGCCCCATCTCATCCCTGAGTTTCCTCTCAGCTTTATTTCCTACTGGCTTATTTCCTTGGGATGGATTCCTGAAGGCAGAACTGGCAGATTAAAGGACTGCGGCAGTTCATAGATCTAGTGGCACGTTGCCTGCGTGCTTTCAGAAAGATTGAAACAGTGAAGGTGCCGTCAGCAAGGATCAGTTGACCAACAGTTTTCCCCACACTCCTGGCCAGTGTTGGGCCCCTGCTTATTTGTATGCTAGTTTGTGGTACTTAATCAGAAATTATGTTTTTTGATTTCTCTGTTGCATTATACTAGATTTTTTTATATATTAAAAAGTAATTTTTATTGTCACTGGACTTTTTCTGTATTTTGTAAATGATTGATTTCATTTTGTTGGGTAGAATTTTGAGTATGTGTGCCTTGTTATTTATAATATCCCTTTTTATTAGCCAGAATTTATTTTCCAAATTTCTTTCTTCGTGTCAGAATTTGCGATAGCTTGTGATAGTTGAGAGTGTTGGTTTTCTGCGGTCTGATAATTTGAAATCGAGAGATAAAGGAGATAAACATGTACTCTCATAGTTTACCTGGAGCTGACTCCACTATAGTGAAGTTTAGGGGTGAGAGTTCTTTGACCTGCCCTGATTCAGAGCCCTCACCTTGCCTTCTGTCAGGAGTTCATGGTCTTCTCGAGGAGAGTGAGTGTTCCGTCAGTTGCTCGTCCTCACACTGACCCTTTGGAGCACTGTTTCCTGTCTGGGCGTCTCTGTTCCTGATTTGGCTGGTTCTTCTCTGCCCGCCTCTCCTTCACCCTTGGTCTAGGCTCTGCCTGCACCCACCTTGTAGCCTGTTACCGTCTCATGTGCTGTGCTCTTTACAAGCAGCAAATATCCTGGTAGCATTTTATGGTCCTTTTAATAGAAAATGCTTTTGACTCTTGGAGGAAGAAAACCCCAAAAGTGACAGACTTTAAACTGGTAAACTGCGATTGTGGCCCCAGGGATTATTGAAATCCCAAGTCCTTCATTTTTCTCAGTTGCATCAAACACACGGTGAGCCCACTTACAAGGTGGGACTTTAAAGATCTCACTTTAAAGTTCTCCTTGATGCCTGCAGATCACATCCACGTGGATATGAGAAATGATTATGAACATAAGGATAATTGTGCGCCTATGGGATGGTTTCCTAGCTCTGTGTGATTTCCAGGAAGTCAAAGTAAACAATAAATATAGATGCTGTCTACATCCGGACTAGAACCAGAAGCCGGGATACTACTCCTTCCATTGTTTGTCTACAGGGAAGGTGAGAGTGAGTGATTCAGGCAGCCCCAGATTCTGGGTTTCCTAGAATAGGGTTCTTTCTGTCCCCTGGGATGCCCCAGTGCACTTCTGGACATCTTAAGCTTCTTGCTGGGCCCTTGTCGCTGGTGCTTAAAAGTCATTTATGAGAAAAAGTTCAGTGTCGTCATGGGCATTATGGTTGGGGTGGGGATAGGGCTTAAGTCCTGGGTACAATAAAAATCATTTAAAAAATCATATGAAATATTGGAAGGGAACTTATTTTGTCAATTTAAGGTGCACATGGTTTAAAACATTGAGTAATGTAGGAGAGCACATGCTGAAATGCAAGAGTGCCCTGTCCTGTCTCATATCACCAGCTCCTCTCTCCTTCAAGAGAACAACTTTGAATTCTTTTAGCTCTTTTTTATTGTGTGTATTTCTATTTCTTGATTTATCAATTGTAGTTATTATTTACTAATTTTTTTCACAAAGCAATGAGGGTTTTGCTGAATTCTGTCCCCTCTCCACCCCCCAATATAGTCATATCATTATTTTTGGTTCCTCTTCTAGTTTTCTTTGTAATTTAATATGCCAGCACCTTTTATAATTTGTTTTATCTACAAAGACAGTATCGTTTTGACTCCATTTGGAGAGAAAAATTAGGGTTGAGGTTGGGAGTCGGTAGGCTTAGGCCTGTGTGTAAGGGCTCTGGGGGGTGTTGGGCTAGAAGACCACTAATGGTAAGGGTTCTGTAGAAGTAATCCTCTCTTCTGTGTTTTCCTCACGTGTCACAGCTAATCTTGAGATAATCTAAAATGTTTCATTTTGGATTTTACCATAATCTTTGCCTTTTTTATGTTTCACAGGAATAAAATAATTGCCTTTAATAGATGATAATGAAAATACAGAAGAAAGAGAAGCAGGTAAGAGATCACGTATCTTTTAAGTGAATGCATCCAGCTTACACTGGTGCTTTTTTTTTTTTTTTTTTTTTTTTTTTTTTACAAGAGGAGCCGCTGGCAGTTTTGGCTTCTATCTTAGCCTCTGGTAGTTACCCTGCTGACTCTGTTTCCCATTCTCCACGTGGTGACCGAGAGCTCTGTCCTGAATGACTTAGTATATAGATTTTTACTGTGCTTAGGTCAGCTCCATATAGGCATAAATGTAATGAAGAGTGTAAAGCAGAATATTACTCAAAATTAGCTCTGAAGAAGAGAAACAGCTTACCACGCTTTTGTAAAGAGAGAAGTGATTGCTCCTTTATAGTTTACATATTTATTATTTTCAATGTTTGGTTAAACTAAAAGCATTCTCTTATATAGAATTCTTATTTATCATGATCGGCAAAAGTTTTCTCCTGCAGAAAATAGTGAGCTAATTGGAAGTTTCCTCTTGCAGAAAATAGTGAACATTAACTGTTTGGCATCTGGTTTCCTGAAGGGAAAGGGAGTTGATAAAAACATTTGGCCCGTGCGACACATCCTACTAAGAACTTTTTCCTTAGTTGGTACGTATGTGTTCCAGGTGGTTACATATTCAGAGGATCCCAGAGACCTAAACCAGTGTAGCTCAGGGAGGTAAGATGAGGGGACCTGCCTCTGTCTCTTGGAAACAGGCTGTCTCTGATGGCCTGGTTTTCCTTTTACAAAACTGAATGACAACCTGGTAACTGGGGAGATCTGATTCCCTGCCCTTTAGCTGGGACCCTGTGCAAAGCGATTGGATGGGACCAGTCACTTTCCTCTGCTTCTGTAGAGCACTGCGTAGTTGGATACAGGGAGACCTAGGGTTATGATTACAAGGACTACCCTCTGTTCTGTCCCCAGTGGGTAGGTCCTTGTGAAACCAAACCTAAACAACCTGTTTTGGGAAAGAACTGACTCATCTGCTACCAATTTTAATAGGAAGAGCGATGCCTAAATGCTATCTACACGCTGATTTCTTCCTGTCCTGGCTCTGTAGAGTCAAAAATTAGTAGACAAACACTGGAGAGAATTCACTTCCGTCTGCCAGATTTTTATCCTATGAATATACTCAGACAGATGTGCAAAACTGGGTGTGTAGGTTTCATTGTGGCTTTGTTTATAATAGCAAAAGTGGAAAAGAACTTACATGTCCATCAAAAAGGGGACTACAGGCATGCCTCGTTTCACTGTGCAGGTATTACATTTTTCACAAATTGAAGGCTTGTGGAAACCCTGCCTTGAGCAAGTCTATCTGCGCCATTTTTCTAACAGCATTTTCTCACTTCATGCCTTAGTGTCACATTTTCGTAATTCTCTCAGTATTTCAGACCTTTTTGTTATTATTATATTTGTTATGGTGGTCTGTGATCCACAGTCTTTGGTGTTACTATTGTAATTGTTTTGGGGTGAACTTCATTGATAAATGTGTGTGTTCTGACTGCTTCACCCACTGACTCGTCCTTGATCTTTCGTCTTCTCTTCTGGTTTCTGAGCCCGAGAAACAACCATTCCTTGAGACACAACAGTGTGGAAATTAGGCCACTTAATGACCCTATAATGGCCTCGAGGTGTTCAAGTGAAAGGAACAGTTGCTCGGCTCTCACTTGCTATAGGTGATTAAGTTTAGTGAAGAAGGCACATCAGAAGCAGAGACAAGCTGCAGGCGAGGCCTCTTGTGCTAAATAGTTGGTCAAGTTGTGAGTGCAAAGGAAATTAAAAGTGCCATTCCAGTGAACACACAAACGATAAGAAAGCACAACAGCCTTATTGCTGATATGGAGAAAGTTTGAGCGTCTGGATGGAACATCAAACCAGCCACAACATTCCCTTAAGTCAAAGCCAAATCCAGAGCAAGGCTCTAACTCTCTTCAATTCTGTGAAGGCTGAGAAAAGTGAGGAGAGTGTAGAAGAAAAGTCCAAAGCTGGCAGAGATTGGTTCCTGAGGTTTAAGGAGAGAGGCTGTCTCCATAACCTAAAAGTGCAAGGTGAAGCAGCAAGTGCTGGATGTATAGAAGCTGTAGTTATCCCAAAGATCTAGCTCACATAATTAATAAAGGTGGCTACACTAAACAACAGATTCTCAATTTAGACGAAACAGCCTTCTATTGGAAGAAGATGCCAGTTAGGACTTTCATAGCTGGAGAGGACACGTCTGTGTCTGTCTTCAAAGCTTCCAAAGACAGGCTGACTCTCTTGTTAGGGGCTAAGGCAGCTGTTGACTTTTAGGTTGAAGCCAGTGCTCATGTACCATCCTAAAAATACTAGGACTCTTAAGAATTATGCTGAATCTACTCTGCCTGTACTCTCTAAAGCAAAATTACAAAGCCTGGATTGATAGCACCTCTGTTTACAACATGGCTTACTAAATGTTTAAGTCCACTGTTGAGGCCTACTGCTCAGAAAAAAAAGATTTTCTTTCAAAATATTACTGCTCATTGACAATGCACGTGGTCACCCAAGAGCTCTGATGGAGCTGCACAGCGAGATTAATGTTGTTTTTGTGCCTGCTGACACAGCATCCATTCTGCAGCCTAGGGATCAAGGAGTCATTTTGATTTTCAAATCTTATTATCTAGGACATACATTTTGTAAGGCTGTAGCTACTGTAGATAGTGATTCCTCTGATGGATCTGGGCAAAGTAAATTGAAAACCTCCTGGAAAGGATTCACCATTTTAGACGCCATGAAGAACATTTGTGATTCATGGCAAGAGGTCAAAATGTCAACATCAACAGAAGTTTGGGAGAAGTTGATCCCAGCCCTCATGGATGACTTTGAGGGATTCAAGACTTCAGTGAGGAAATAACTGCAGATGTGGTGGAAATGACCAAAAAACTAGAATTAGAAGTGGAGCCCAAAGGTGGGACTGAATTGCTGCAATCTCATGATAAAACTTGAACAGACGAGGAGTTGCTCCTCAAGGATGAGCAGAGAAAGTGGCTCCTTGAGGAGGAGTCCACTCCTGGGGAAGATGCTGTGATGATTGTTGACATGACAGCAAAGGATTTAGAATACCCCATAAACTTAGTTGATAAAGCAGCAGCAGGGTTTGAGAGAATTGATTCCAATTTTGAAGGAAGTTCTACTGTGGGTAAAATGCTGTCAAACAGCACTGAATGCTGCAGAAAATTGTTTGTGAAAGGTTGAGTCAGTTGATATGGTAAACTTCATTGTTGTCTTATTTTAAGAAATTGCCACAGACACCCCAGGCTTCAGCAACCACCACCCTGATCAGTCTGCAGCCATCACATTGAGGCCAGACCCTCACCAGCAAAAGGACTGTGACTTGTGGAAGGCTCAGATGATGGTTAGCATTTTTTAGCAATAAAGTATTTTTGTTTTATTTTATTTTTAATTGAATTTCTTTAATCGAAGTATAGGTGATTTACAGTGTTGTGTCAAGCAATAAGGTATTTTTAAATTAAGGTCTGTAGATTGTTTTTTTAGACGTAGTGCTATTGCATAGACTACATTGTAGTGTAAACATAACTTTTGTGCACACTTGTAAACCAGAAAATTTGTGTGACTCGCTTTATTATGATCCTTGCTTTATTGTGGTGATCTGGAATGGAACCTGCAGTATCTCTGAGGTAGGCCAGTATTCACATCGTAGCACATGTACCTACTGGAATACTATGCTGCTTTTAAAAAGAACACGCTATGGAAGAGAACCCCAAGCCCGCAAAACTTCTGTCATTTATGATACATGGGCAGATTTTTATTTCTTAAAACAATCTGTGTATTTGCTTTTTTTAAACATTATTTAAGCTAAGCTTTCATTTTAGTAAAAACGTTCTTTGCCAAAGTTACTGCAACATGAATTTAGGTTCTTTTCTTTCAAAGGTTCATATTATGACCTTTGGTATTTGGACTTACCTGGTGGTCCAGTTGCTAAGGCTCTGCGCTCCCAATGCACAGGGCCCAGGTTCGATCCCTTGTCAGGGAACTAGATCCCACATGCCACAGTGAGAGTTCGCATGCCACATGCCACAACTCAGACCCAGTGCAACCAAGTAAATAAATAAATATTAAAAAAAAAAAAAAAAAAAACCTTTGTTATGTCAGCCAGCTATTATGTAGCCTCAGATGGTTTTCATTTACACCTCATGGTATATGTTGATGAACAGGGCGGGTTTTTATTTAATCGTTAATACTAGATAGGGTGGAGGAGCAAGGTAATTCAGTGGGGGAGTTGATCCTGCTCCGCTTATAGATACTGGTGATAGGCCATATGATGACCGAGCTGCAAGACATTGCCGAGCACGGAAATAGAAAATAACCTTCATGCTAAAGCAAGCCATGGGCTCTAAAACCTGTCTTTTGACATACCTTAACATATTTTTGTTGTCGTTGTTGTCCTAATTCACTCTGTGCTCTTGAAACATATACTTGAGAGCCCAGAGCAAAGTGATCAGGATGGTAAAAGAACATTGACTCATTCTACGTGAGGTATGATAGATGAAACTAAGATTAAGTAGGCTGAAGAAGGGAAGATTTAAAAGCATCTCGTGGAAAAGAGGTTGACTGTCTGTTGCTCGACTTGTGGGTGAGAACGGACACATGTGGAGAGTTACAGGTGGACAGGCTTTAGCTCCATCTGAAGAAGACTGTCCTGAGAAGTTGAGCTGCCAGCTGTGGCCTGTGCCTTGCAGACAGTAAGCTGCCCCACCCCCCGGAGAGACTGGAGAGCTGTTTGCTTGTGTGTCAGAGGCCAGGAGATGGGACTTTGGGCTAGATGACCTCAGAGGTCCATCCTGACTCGAGTCCTAGGGTTTCCCAGGGCATTTATGTATGGTATTTATCTGTCGGTACCAACATAAATTGTATTTTAAGTAGATACAATTTTTAATTAGAATGTTACATAATAATTATGTAATATTTTCAGCTCATGTTACTGATGTTATTCAGTATATCACTAGCTGAGACAGACACAAAACAATTTTTTAAAAATAGAAATAAGCTGCTGAATTTTAAATTCTATGAATAAAGTGGCTTTGAGTCTGTCTGCATGCAGAAAACATCGGAATAAAGATGACCACTTTTAAGCAGTGAATAGATTTGCATCTCCTGTCCTGACCAGAGGGGTCTGGGAAGCTCTGGTGACGAGGCCTTGGGCCAACATCAAAGTGGCAACAAAAGATCTAGGATCTGTGACATTTGACAAGTGTTGATGGGACTGTGGAGAATTGCCTTCCTCTGTCTAACCTTGATTCACTCTTGGGAAAACTTGCCCAAAGCTAGTATCCTGAGTATTATGAAAAAAGCAGAAGTAACAGCAGTGAACTTCTTTCCACTTTTGATATGGTTTTAGTTTTTTCATTAACTCACTGTCTGGTTCCTCAGTTAGCCCGCCCCTTTCGTTTCTTTTTATTTATTTATTATTATCATTATCTTTTGGCTGCTTTGGATTTTTGTTGCCTCGCACAGGCTTTCTCTAGTTGCGACGAGCAGGGGCTGCTCTTCATTGTGGTGCGCGGGCTTTTCATTGCAGTAGCTTCTCTTGTTGTGGAGCATGGGCTCTAGGCATGCAGACTTCATTAGTTGTGGCACGTGAGCTCAGTAGCTGTGGCACATGACCTTAGTTGCTCTGCAGCCTTTACTATTGATATGGTTTTGGATAAATTTCTTAAGTTTTGGGAAACTTGGATCAACAGTTCTCATTTTGGGAGGAAAAAGGAAATATAGTACCCAGTGCTAACAAAATATGTTCTTAGGATGGTGGTTGTAGGTGTTCTGGTAGCTGCCAAGTCCACATTTGATGGTCTTTAACCCTCGTCTTAGGATCCTCCTGGGTAGTGTTGAAAAGTCTTAGAGATCACTCGTTTAATCTTATATGTTCTGCTAGATTGTTCAGTTCTTCATGTGTTCTCCCGTTCTGGTCTGGGGAACGAATGCATTTATAAAGAAATGTATAGAAGAGGAAAGTTAATGAGTTAACGGTTTTCTGGCGAAAGGTTAGGGAGATCCAGTGGTGCTGGGGAGTGGATGATAGAGATCAAGTAGAGGTGGTTAGAGATTCTTGCTAATTCTTATTCTAAGTTTGGTGTGTCCAGAACATGAGGCAGTATTGTGAAGGAGTCAAGAGCAGTGTCTCTTAAAACCAGGAGTCAAACCTGGACTCAAATCTTACCTCTAGTCACTAGCTATGTGACTTTGTGTGAGTTATTTAACCTCTCTGAGATTCTCTATAAAATGGAGTCATAATTGGAACCATAATATACTTTCTCTTAGAGCTGTTTTGAGCCATAATCCATTTAAGAAACTTAGTACATTGCCTAATACTCAGTCCTTAATAAAATCAGGGATTATTATGATCATTGCTGACATCTGTTTTATCTTTCAAATATCAAAACAATTCTGAGTACTCAGTAGCTGTGACTAAAAGGTCAAGATGTATGAAAAGCATCATTCCCTGCCCACACATACAGTATTCCTAACTCTAGGCCATGGTCTTGCTGGGCCTTGGTAGGTGGCAGTGGTACTGGCCAGAATTCGCTTCAGTTCTGGGCACAGGGGCTCTAGCAGCCCAAGACTACAGTGAAATTACAGGTGGGCCAGGAAGGAAGAGGTAGGAAAATAGTCTTATTCTCTTTGTAATTTTGTTAATCTACTTGGCTTAGAAGATGTCACAAAGACATTCTAGAAGAGGCCTCTCCTAGCCTTGGATGAAACAAGTATCATTCCATTTTGACAGATTAGAAAATTGAATCACTTTTGAGATTTTGGTTTGCCCATAAAAGCCATAGTTGTTTGGAAATAAAACTTGTAGTTTCTAGAAAGAACACTTGTTAACAAACAGGCACTTATTAAGTATTATTTTCCTTCTCTTCTCCTAACTCTTTGCTGTCAGCATCTAAGTGTAAAAATCTGCCTGCCCAGTTTTTGTCATTGCCTTGGAATTAACCAGGTTTAGGTTGACTTTACCTAAAGATTTAGAGAAGTCGAATTTCTAAGACCCTTGAAACATTGTAAGAGAAAAACCCACCACCACCCCTACCCTGTTTTAAATGCAAAAATATGGAAATAGAGCTGGGGACTAGAAATGGCAGGTTCAGGGACTCTGGGGTAGAGGGATTTTGTGGAAATGACATTGCCAGATCTGTTGATCATTCTTCAGTCCTTAACTTACCTGCTCCTCAGCAGCATTTGACACCTATGATCATTCTGTCTTCAGATGCTCTCGTCCTCAGGTTTCTGTGAGCCCACACTTTCTCACTCGTTTCCCTCCTACATCACTGACCTGACTGCTCCTTCTCACCCTGTCTGTAGGCTCTTCCCCCTCTGGGGACCATAAGTATTTGTGTTCCTCAGGTTAAGTCCCATTTCCTGTTCTCTCTTTATCCGTTCCTCCTGGGTGGTCTAATTTATTCCTGTAGACATTTCCCTTGGAAAGTATATCCAAGAGCCTCGTGGACCCCTCTACCTGAATCTACCTTAGATACCTAAGGTTGCCACCTCAGATACCTGAAACTGAACTCTTCTCCTGGTGCTCACCAGTTGTGACTGTGTGAGGAGACACATAGGATGGAAATACCTGCTTTATCACTCAAAGCACAGGACTCCTCAGGTGTGGAAGGATTGACTATGCTGAATGCAGGGAAGAAACTCAGAAAGCACAGAGGGGACACGCATGCACTGGCCTTGTCCCTGGCCCTCCTCAGATGGTCCTTGCTCGCTTGGCACAAATCTGTTTGCAGAGTGGGAGTCCCGGTGCACTCACAGCGTGATAAAGGCGAGGATATGTGGGGTGTTCTGTCTTTACTGTAGTCCACAGTCAGGGGACTGCAAGAAATATTCCTTCAGGAGAAAGAGAAGGTGGAAAAGTAAGATAATTCTAATTCCAATCAGAAAGTAGCTTTGCCACCTGAAATGTCCACACACCAACTCATTAGTAGTAGCAGTTACTTCTTATTTTGTGATTTCATTTTTGTTATTTGGACTTTTAAAAAAAAAGACAGGTCTCAAATTTAGTTAAGCTTTTCCGCTTATTTTTATGGTTAGCTGATTTCTTGGTATTAAGTAAGTCTACACAGAGAACACTTTCCTCTCCCTGGGGAAGGTGGAAGGCCCTGAAGCAGAGCGGCAGCAGGGGCTTACTGGGCCGCTCACTGCTGGGTGGACATTGGAGGAAGCGCTTCTGGGTGAAGGGTGTGCAGGGGGCCTTTCCAGCCCGAGTGCAGAGTACACTCCGGCCTGCACTCAGTCAGGTGTAATCATAGTGCCAGCGCCTCTGGTATTCTGCCTTTGGTTCCTGAATCCTGATGATTTGGGGGAGTTGTCTGGCAAACAGTTTTTCCTGTTCATTATTAACAGTCTTCACAACTTTTGTGTTATATCTATGTGCAAAATTTTCTGTTACAAGTATCAGGAAAGTAATATTACTGAAAATTTAGATGTCTCTTTAATAAAAAAATTTTTTTTAAATTTGCACAGCCTCAAATGTTTATTAGCATTTTGTTTATTCCGTTCTTTCTTCCGTACACAGGTATTTGTTGTCATTTTTGCTTACGTGTACAGTTTTGTAGACTTCTTCTTTCTCTTTCTCCAAATTGCAAGTATTTGTTTCATCCAGTAACCGTGTGATTGAGTTTCACTATAAGCCACAAAGACGTCGGGGAACACCACAGAGGCGCTGTGTTGTGACGCTTACCTTCTAACCGGGGAAGGCAGGTGAAGACACAGGGTATAACTTTGGGCAAGTTTTGAAAAAAGACGTGAAAGTTGCCCACAGTCTTATCTCCCAGACATAATAACGGTATGTGTCCTACATTTATTTTCAAAAGCTGATGTTGATAGAGCATTTTTAGAAAAACAAAAATGGGATTAGATCATAGGTTTTCTTTTTTTACTTCCCCATATGCTGTGGACACTTTTTAAATGTCAACTAAAACTTTGTGTAATAATGACTGTGTAGTATTATTCTATATGATGGATGTGCTATTAATTTAAGCATGTCCCTAAAGATTAAAAAAATTTTTTTTTTTTTTTTATTTGGCTGAGCCAGGTCTTAGTTGCAGCATGTGGGATCTAGTTCCCTGACAAGGGATTGCACCCGGGTCCCCTGCATTGGGACCTCGGAGCCTTAGCCACTGGGCCACCAGGGGAGTTCTAGCATTTTCCTAAAGATTGACTAATACAGTATTTATAGTTTTTTACTCTATTAAAAACAATTCTGTATCAGATATTCTTATACATAAACCTTTGGGGTATCTAAATGTTTCCTTAGTTTATGTTCTCAAAGAGAAATTGTTCACTTTAAAAGCACATCCAGAATTAAAATTTCAGTATTATTGCTACTCTCCCCTGCAAAAAAAGGCATTTTTAATAGTTGACGCTCCTGCCAGCAGTATATGAGAGGACCCTTTTGAGTATATTCTTATATTGAATTTTTAAAAATTGAGGTATAATTCACATACCATAGAATCCACACTTCTAAAACATGCAAGTCCGTGGTTCTGTATATTCACAGCATTGTGTAAAGATCACCACTATGATTCCAGAACATTTTCATCAGCCCCAAAGGGACCTTGTGCCCATCAGACATTCTTGTTTTTTCTCTTCCCTCAACCCCTGGCAACCTCTATCCTACTTTTTGTCTCTATGGATTTGCCTGTTGTGGGTATTTTATGTAAATGGATTTATACAATGTGTGGTCTTTTGTGCCTGTCTTCTTTCACTTAGCATAATTCTTTCAGGTCTGTCCATTTTATAGTGTGTGGGTGGTTTTCTTAGAGTCTGTTTTGCCTTTCAGGCACATGAGTGATTCTTAGGGGGATAACCCCCAGATTTGTCCTTGGACCTCTGTTTGGAAACCATTGACCTAGGCTGTAATCGTTCCATTAGTTAAATCCTTTGCAACCGACCTGGAACCTGTTTGTCTAGGTTCACATCTTTAAGTGTCTTTTCTAGGAGTAGTGTAGGTTGATAATTTTGAATCAAAGAAATGTGTTTTGTTCCTGTCAGTGCGGTTTACGAGTTAGCACTGTTGCCTGTTTGATCAGTCAGTCTCTCTGTTTCCTCCTTGTGTTCTTAGATGCTCATCTCTTTAAATTCTCAATGTAATTGTAAAATGTTATTGTTACTGTGGTCCATCATCTGCAGTCTGTTCCTTTTAGGGCCATTTTCAAAGTGGTAATTTAATGCCCTTCTTGGTGGAAGCTGAAACAAAACTTTACTTAGGCTCTTCGCCTTTTCCCCCACTGACCTTGAGACACATGGAAGAAATGTTTTTTGTATTATGTTTTTAATCCTCAGCAGATATCTTTTCCAGGCTCCCAACAAGGTGCCTTAAAAATAAAAACACTTCTGGTGGATTATTGACTTTCGAGATGATAATTTTATATTTTTGGTTACTAATATCTGCCTTTTGGGACACTTCCCCCCTTTTGACACTGGCTGATTGTGTTGCATGTCTTGTCCCAGCTCTTCTGCGTCCCAGGAATATATCTTAACAGATTGCTTTCTCTCTCTAGACCTCTAAATCTCTAAACAGATTATCTTATCTGTAAAATGAGGGGTGGACTAGACAACTCTCTAGGATTCCTGGGAATGGAATTGCTGGGACATCGGGTAGGTATGTGATTAGTTTTATAAAGAGCTACCTGACCTTTTCCTAAAGCGGCTGTGCCCACCATCACATTTAACGTTTCTAACCAAGTCTGGTGGCCTGCTTGCCTGCAATGTCATGAAATGCTCAACCAAACGGGTGTTAGCTTTTGGCCAGAGGGTTCAGATGCAGGCCCCTCTGCTCACTAGTTGTATGGCCTTGGGCACATCACTTAGCATCAATAATCTTTCATTTCTCCATATACAAAATAGGTGGCATTGCGCTAAGCTTGTAGGATTGTTGAAAAGATTAGAGATGTCATGAAAAATATGCTTTGCATAATTCCAAGTGTATCTATTTGATGCGTGTTTAGTAGCGGCTAGCTGCAGTTATTATTACTGCCTAATGATTGAATATCCAGTTACCACCACATCTGCTTGAGCTACCTGCTCAGCTTTTTGGAGAGCCCCAAAAAGAGAGACCTTGACGTGAGGTATGAGTTGAGGAGAGGGTCTCACTTTGACCTGCAGAAAGCTGCCTTGGTAGAATAAGGTCTTCAGCATGTTGTCTTTTAAAGCCTCTTTAATAGACAAACCTGTGTCTCCTGCTTTTTTAGTGTGTCCACCCTTGCATGCTCAGCAAAAGCTTGTTCCCTGAGGGCCAAGTGTCCCTGGCACAGAATTAAGTAACATCCCAGGGATGGTAATGTGCTCACAGGATCCCAGCTTTAACTGGGTACCTGTCACCATGTCTTATTTCGTGTCTTTCCTTTTTCTTCCTCCCTCCCTCCCTCCTTTCTTTCCTTCCTCTCTTTATTGTAGTAGAAAATACATAATATAAAATTTACCTTAAACATTTTCTTGTATTTGATTGGTTTACATTTCTTTTAAGTTTACTTAACTCCTCTTTTTCCTAAGCCATCGTAAGTACTGAATCAGCAGTGAGGTATTCAAACTGAATTGTTTTCCTTTTTTTTTCCCCTCCAAGTAGTGAGTCCTGCCAGAATGACCAGTTCCCTCTGGATTTAGGCTTGTTTATGACACTGGATTTATTCCTGATAAAAAAAATCCAAAAGAATCCTCCTTTTCTTTCATCGTTTTCTCCTGGGATTCTCAGTGTTATGTTTGGGAGTATCAGACTATGAAAAGGAACGGGGAAGAACAGAAGGGAAATATGCAGCTGAGTTTTACACTCCCCATCACTCCCAGGGTGGGCCAGGAAGCCCGAGCAGAGATTGGGTAAGTGGAACACCAGAGGGAAACCACACCACCTGGCAAGTGTCTGTGCCCTTCAGCACAGCCAGGCCTCTTGGTAAGAGAGCAGACTACTCACAAATGGGGCTGATCCTAAGCCACCATCCACGGATGATTGTAACCGTCTTCCTGAAAAGCCTGCTTGTCTCTCCCAGGCTCTCCTTCAGTTATTTCTTTGTTCCCGGAAACTAGCACCCACGTTAGTATCAGATTATTGGCAACCTTAGCTTGGTTATGAAATGACAAATGTACTTTGTGACACCAGACCTGAAAATATGAAGTATAGCTTCTGCTTCCAAAGGGATGCTTCCTGAAAAGTGGTCATGTTAGGAGGCTGCACCTTTATTTGGCAGTGCCCCAAAACAGCTTTGAAACGTCCTTTTTAGGGTCGCCTTCAACACCTGTGACACTTTCTTTCTAAAGGCAACTGTCACAGTAGAGCATCCCCCCATACGTTAGTTGGTTTTTGCAAGTAGTCAAAGGTTATCTGGTGCTGAGTCTTCTGACAAAGTTCAGTGATCATACAGAAGAACGGCATTTTTAGTTAAAAAATAAAGGGCATGGTTTTGAATGATCCAGATGTTCTTGTTGAAAATCAAACCAGGTGAATGTTGATGCTGCCTGATGATCTGTGAAAGCGAAGATTTGGGGAAATAAAGCAACACATTGAGCTGGACCCCGCATCCTTATCACCCTGGTGACATAACCTTTATTCATGAATACATTTGAACAGTAACTTTGTGTATCAGCATGATAAATGCCACTCTGGGTCAGAACAGTGTGCCTAGGCTTTGCGTGTGCTAGTGGCATCTAAAGGTATTTTATGGGAGACTGTTGTTGTTGCCAGTTCTAGAAGTGGATCTTCCAAAGGTATTGCAGATTTCCTCACATAACATGGAAATCCTTCAGGTTTTCACATACAGATTACCTACATAATATGCTAACAACAACTTGGACCACAAGGGCCTCTCTCCACAAGGGCAAAGGCAGACATCACGTGTGTCCTGTTAGCAGCTCTGTGCCCGTGGCCTAGCATGGGAGGAACTACCACATTGCAGGCACTTAGAGATGTCGAACGCATCCATACACTCAAAGTTAATAGCACTATTTGTGTGAAGCTTGCAGTGGAAGAGTAATATGCTTGTCTCTCTCTCTTTTACAGTTGTCAAATTTAAAAGTTCTGAATCACTCCCCAATGTCTGATGCCTCTGTCAATTTTGACTACAAATCCCCCTCCCCGTTTGACCACAGCACTGATCAGGAGGAGAAAATTGAAGATGTTGCCAGCCACTGTCTGCCCCAGAAGGACCTGTACGCTGCTCAAGAGGACGCCGAGACCCTTTTCCCCAGGACAACGACGTCCCGTAACGGGACGGAGGACAGTGGAGGAGGAGGCACTGGTGTGAAGAAGAAACGGAAGAAAAAGGACCCGGGGGAGCGAGAAGGGGCAGCAAAGGGAAGCCAGGACAGGGAGCCCAAGCCAAAGAGGAAGCGCGAGCCTAGAGAGCCAAAGGAGCCCAGGAAGGCCAAGGAGCCCAGGAAGGCCAAGGAGCCCAAGGAGCCCACGCAGAAGGACGGGGCCAGGAAGGCGCGGAAGCCCCGGGAGGCCTCGGGCACCAAGGAGGCCAAAGAGAAGAGGAGCGGCACTGACTCTGCAGCCAGGACAAAGTCCAAGAAGGCCAGGTGCGTCCCTTTCTTCCCGCCCCGAGCCCTGGGCTCTGCCTCCACAGAGCGGCTGGCCTTGGCCTTGCTCCAGCCCCCCTGGACATGCCTTCACTACTTTCAGCCAAAGTAAACCACCTTCGCACCTCCTGATGAGGGAAACTTAGCCTTAGTTAATACTGTGCTTGCAACTTCTTGCCATTCCCTCTGGGTTAAGAAGAATTAAAGTATGTTAGCACACACAGGGTGTAAGGGAAGGGACGTCACAGGTGTGATACGGGGAGGGCAGTGATTTTGGGAACAGCCGCAGCCTAGACTCGCAGAGGAGCAGCTACCAGGAGGGTGTACAGTCCTGGGGTTGTAGGAGAGCCGTGGGTGTGTGCAGAGTTCCAGACAGACAAGGACTGCCTGGCTCCCCGGGGCTGCGAGCTCTCTAGTGCAGGCCCGTTCCTGGTCTGTTTCTCCCATTTGGTCTCTAACACAGTGCCTGACATGTCAGCAGGTGCTCAGGAAATGATGAGTCACAAGACCAGAGGAGACAGACCCCCAGTAGCCTATAGAGAGAGCAGAGGGTGCGGGGACAGATTGGCCGCAGGAGGTGATGTTGGGGGCCCTGGGTATAGATCCTATCAGGATCCAGACATACTCTTTATTCAGGGAATTCAATATTTGTCATCTGTATACAAATGTAATGTTCTTTGTTTTGGCTCTCTAAATTCTTGGTGGAGAATATTATACTTAAACTTTTTGAGGACATACAAAACAAAACACATATAACCTATATATTTAAGGGGCATTTAAGGAATTTAAATTTCTAAAATCTAAGTGCGGAGGCAGAGTGTAGACCAGGACTACCCATAAAGAAAGATTCAGAGATCGACGCAGTTGCTAACAGAGTATAAAGTAATTCACCTGTACAGGGCCAGGCATGGAGGAAGTGAGTTTTAAAGAGAGAAAGCATTTTAGGTGGCATGTGCTGTGACTCACGATTTATTTTATGGTTTGGTTCATTTTCAGAAGGACAGTTTGTTGGGACCAGGTGGATAATTTTCTAATCCAAGTTAAAACTGCCTTCTATTATTCACTCCCTTCTGCCCGGCAGGGGATTTTACCTTTTGTTTATCATAGAGGCTTGGGCGGGACCCCAGGAAATGTAGTTCACAGTGAATGGACACAAAATAACCTCACTAGAAGGTCGAGAAAAGTAGGTAACATCAGGAGTCTGACTAAGGAGCAGCCTGTGGGCCCTGCTTCTCAGTGACCCTCGTGTGCAAAGGCTGGCGTCTGATGTGGGGGGCGTGGCCTTTGTGGGGCGGGGTGGGGGGGGCGGGGATTGGAGTTTCTGTCTCCTGCCAAAAACTTTCCAAATTATTTTGAAGAAACTGAAGTGGTTCTCCAGGGTAGCAGCATGTGTGAAGAGAGCGATTCAGACATGAGCCAGTGAGCGACTCACTTTGGTTATTACAGGAAACAAAGAAGAATCCTCAAGGATGGTGTTTTAGAGTTAGGGCCATTAGGGGAGGGTCTGACAGCTGTAACACGGAGTTTGGTTTGTGTCTGGAAGGCAGTAGGAAGTCGTAGGTATCTGGGCTCACTTTAGCCACTGGTATCTTGTACTTACAATTTTGTCAATAACTTCTTAAAGGAATTCATATTTACTTTGTGTGGAATGTGAAACAAGGCCACGGGTAACAGACGTTGCTGTAGTTTTCATTCGGGGGCAGTGAAGAGGAGGCATTTCACAAACAAGGTTGGGTGTCAGATGTAGGCACGGCAATATTAAGGGAACTGATTTTGATCTAATTAGGCTGTATAAAATATGTGAGTTGGAGAAGTGCTTCTAAGTCTGCCAACTTAGAAGACAGCAGAACCTCTTGAGGTTTAGAAATCCAGGAGATACCCTCCGAGAGGATGCTGACAGAGAGGGCTGATTATCTCTTTGGAAATGTGGACACATCCGCAAGGCTTTCAACCTCCCTTGACCTGGGGGCTGTGTAAGACTGACCTGTTAACATCATGGAATTCTTCTGTGTAGCCCAGATGGGGTTCTGGACTGGTGAGCCTTTCTTGTCTTTCATATATTTATAAAATTGCTTTGGCTTCTTAAGTTTTTGATTCCACTAATCAGCAGAAGCAGTTCTAGTTCTGAAAGGACATTAATTGATAAAAAAATATGTTGGTAATTAAGTCTCGTTTTCTGTGCTCTTTGATTCACACTCTTGCAGATTGGCGTAAGTGCATGTTTTGGTTTGAGGCTCTACTGATTAGCCCCTGGGTAACACTCCTTGGTTGCAGGTGATTCGTTGGATGCTTGGATTGTTGGAGGAGCTTCACAGCTGATTTAAGGGCTTCCGGTCTTTTCCTGCTTCCATCCATATTGCCAGCTGCCACCTGGCTAATCTTTCTGAAGCCCTGCTGTTACCTTATTTACGTTTGTAGTTGGTGGTGGTGGTTGTCGGTCAAACCCCCTCTTCCCTCTCTCCCTCTTCCCTCTCTCCGTTCCACATCAGCTGGGAAATAGTGAACAGAGATGGGGGTGGAGTTTTCAGCTTTACTATTGACAGGCGGGATTGAAGAACTTGCACTGGCTTGTGGCCAGAATCAGGCTTCCTGTGACTCCCTCAGTTGAGTGTATCCACCAGAACTGCAGGCACATCCCTCCCACTGCAGGGAGGATGGGCCGTGGGTGCTTCATTCCTTTTCCCAGTCTCACCAGTCCTGTAGATCCCCAGTCAGAGAAGGTCAGGGAAGTGAGAGCAGTTATAAGAAGGGCCAGAATTATGTGTCCAGTATCGTTCCCTGCTTGGGAGTAGGGAAGCGTGAAGACGTGGGGGACAGGGAGATGGGATTCCCTCTAAGAATTTATACCTGCTTATACTCTTCTGATTGTTCCTGCTGCCTCCAGGACAAAACCCAGACTCCTTTTCCTGTCATGCAAACCCGTAGCGTCTGACCTCTCCCTGCCCCCTGGTCTCTGACAGCAGACCTTGCCGACTGGACCCATCTCATTAGATTTAAATAAGGGACTTGGCTCCCTCCTTGTCTGGGTCGCCCTTCTCCAGCATCCTGCCCTTTGTGCTCCTCCTCAGAGCTCCCATGCCCTGTGCCTGCGTGTCCCCTCCGAACAGCCCTTGGGGCCTCACTTGCATCACAAATCAAAGACTTTTAGACCTCAAAGAATAAAAGAGATCTAGTCCAGCCCCGCTGCATTGCAGCCAGGGAAACAGAGAAGTGACTTGTTTGCAAGGGTGTGTCATAAACTCAGACCTTCTGATTCCCAGTCCTGTATATTAATCTCTGCAGTAGGCTGTCTCTCAGTCATAAACCAGTGTTTTCCTGTACGTGTGACCTGTCCCCTCAGCAAAAGTGAAGTGCCTGAGGTCAGGACCACCGTGCTCTGTGTCTTTTATGACCCTGCGGTTGGTTGGCAGAGAGGTCTGTCAGGTTGTTGGACACACTGAAAGGGGTGTGTGTGTATAGTTTATATATTATTTTTAAATATATATATGTATAATTTAATTGTTTTCTTAGAACAAATCAATAGAGCTTTTCTCCAGAAAACAAGATTCATGTAAGTTACCATGTAGTAACTCCCACTGTTAAATAACAGTAGGTGGTTATAATGAAATATTTTAATCTCCTAAATTTATAAATTTTAATCTTACAAATTGTATAATTTTGGAAATGAAAACTTTAAGTTAACTTGTCCCAGGCACCAAGCTAATGGGCAGCACTGTCAGGATTTGACTCCAGGTTCAGCTGGCTGTAAAACCTGTTTTTTCCTCCACAGCCTTGCACCTCTTTTCACTTTGCTAGGGAAGGTCAAGAATGGACACTAGTGGGGAGGTTCCATTGTCAGAGAAAGTGGTTTTTTATTGTAGAACAGCCCCTCTTCTGCTGGGTTTCAGTTTGCACACTCCAGAGGATCCTCTCAAGGACTGAGATGGCCCCGACTTTTTCTATGCTGTTTCTCTTTGCATTTGACACAGCAGAGAATTGAACACAGTTCCTCTCCTTAACAGATGATGGAGTCCAGCAGATTGTCCTTTTCAAGGATGATATCATTAGTGACGAGTATGCACTTACTGCTTAGGGGATAAAACCACTCAAATAGGAGAAGGCTTTAAAAAAACACAACCAAAAACTACCCTCTCTGCCTTTCCCTCCAAACTATCTTCGAGTGTGAGCCTCATTCACTCCTTTATTATACAAAACTTAAGCAAGGGGCTTCCTAGGTGGCTCAGTGGTTAAGAATCCGCCTGCCAATGCAGGGGACACGGGTTCGATCCCTGCTCCAGGAAGATCCCACATGCCGCGGAGCAACTAAGCCCGTGTGCCACAGCTGTTGAGCCTGTGCTTTAGAGCCCGTGAGCCACAACTATTGAGCCCATGTGCTGCAACTACTGAAGCCCACACACCTAGAGTCCGTGCTCCGCAACAAGAGAAGCCACCACAATGAGGAGCCCATGCACCACAACGAAGAGCAGCCTCCACTCACCACAACTAAAAGAAAGCCCATGCACAGCAAAAAAATAAAAATAAAACTTAAGCAAGATTGCTCCTCCAGGAGGCCAAGTTAGGCTTTCTGTCATTTCCCTGACTCTGAAATTTAAATTTCGTGACTATGGTTCATTTGCTTTTACTCTTTTTTAATTATAGTACCTTTTCCCAAAGAGGATGGGGCCTCTGGCATAAGAAGGCATGCACAGATGCACATACACAGACAAGCACATGCACAGACCTGTTCATACGTGGACACCCGCATAGCTGCAGTGAGGGGCTCAGAGAGGTAGGCATGCCTCAGGTTTGTGGGATCAGGTAATGTTGATAAGCTTTGGGGAAATGCTTTGAGGTTAGAAAAACACCAGGCCAGTTCCTCAGGGAAGTCAAATTTTTACCAGCTGAGCAAGAAGTTTCTCACTGGGGAACATTATGTGATGTAATGGATAGCATCCTCAACAGTTTTTTGCATCAAATGTTTCTATGTGCCTGTGAGTTTCATACTTCTTTCTTGCAATGGCCTTTAGTAAAAGTCAGCTTCATGGCATTAAAGCACGTCTGGGTGAGCAGGAAAGACGAGCCATTGCAGTGTGTATGAGGCTGGCAGGTGTGCTTACTTGATACCCAGGGAGTACCTGAGGGGTAGGTCAGTGGCCCTTTGGGTTGCCCTCTCAAACCGGGAGCCAAGCTGCTCTGACTGAGCTGGAGGTTGCCTTTGTAAGACAGGGTCTTGAGTGTTGGTGTCTGTGTTGTCCAGAGCGTAAATTTTGGAATTTCCACACATGTCAGAATGGTTTATATTCTCTCTCAAAAGTCAAGAAGTGAATCAGTGTGCTGGCCCAAAGTGGAAGGCTATCCAACATCTGCTAGGAACGGAAAAGCCAAAAGGATGAAAAGAAATGAATGGTCTGATTAGTCCCAGTTTCTGTGCCTCAGCTTTTTACCCCCATTTGTTTGGGTTTGTCAGCCCAGAGAAGCTTTTCCTCCCAAATCCAGTAAGTTTCATGACATCCTGGGAGAAAGGCTTTACGTTTTCAGATTTTTTTCTTTGACCGTTACTTCTAGAAAGGTAAGCCCCAAACCTTGAGATTATATAACCGTGAGTTGAGCTGTGAGTCAGCTGGTAACTGTGATTCAGGAGGGGTAATAAAATTCAACCTGCTCAGCTCTGCCTCACTGTTTGGAGGTCAGTCACCTGTCTTCGTTTAGGGTGCAGATCTTTATTGAGGCCGAGCTTAGGCTCAGGGGTGTCTTGCAGGATTCTTTCTGTTGGGAGACTTGTTTTTACATTCTGATCATTTATTAGAAGAAAGAAGACAAACATAAAGATGTGAATGAGTTCTGAGTAGAGGCGCTCTGCTTGGAACCCTCTGGGCTTTATGTTAAGTAGGAAAGAAATCTAAATGATAATGTCAGAGACCCACCTCTGTAGCTTTGGACTAGTCTCTTTTCCTATTTTTCTAAGAGCTCCTGGAGTGCTTACTCTGTAATTCTCAGGGCTTTCTGAGTTAGGGCCTGGTGTATCATAGACCTTTTCTCAGTCCATAAGGAAACAATTACTAAACAATAATGCTAGATGAATACCTGCTCATTTATTTATCCAGTATGTATTTATTGCCTCCTGTGTGCCTTGCTTTGTTTACAAGTACTTTTGTTGGGAATGGAATAGTGGAGGAAGCAAGGTGTCACAGAGGTATCATCTGTGAGCCTTGTCATTGGGGAACTTTCACAAGTTAGAGAAACAGCCTTGCAGATGTTCCAAAAACAGACAAAAATATAAACAAATGAAAGAATGTAATATAACTGTATTCAGAATAGCTGAAAGGATTTAGAAGATTAAATGTGTTTCAGAGAGTTCCCTGGTTGCCTAGTGGTTAGGATTCTGGGCTTTCACTGCTGTGGCCCAGGTTCGATCCCTGGTTGGGGAACTGAGATCCCATAAGCTGCGCAGCATGGCCCAAAAAAATAAAAAAGCGTTTCAGTTCTGGTCCAGGGAGTACCTTGAAAGAGGTACATATTGAGCCAGTTATTAAAGAAATTAATAAACAAGAAAAGACTTAAAGCAAAATGATATTTAAATAAATGTCCTTTGGGGGATTTCCAGTTTTAAAATGGTAGACTGAGCATACTTTTATTTTCCCTTCTTCACCAGATCTTTAATGAAATTACAGGAAGAATAGAAGGGAATCAATTCTTCAAAGATGAGAGATGTTATGAATTTCTGGATGAGGGAGGCCTGTGGTATCATACTGATGGGTAAATGCTGTGGAGGGCGTCCCCGCTCAGAGCACGTGCAGAAGCTATGTCTGTAGCAGAGGTGTAAGTGCTTCCTCCTCACAGTGGCCGTGGCAGCCCTGGAGAAGGGCCAGAACTGGAGGTGGCTGATCGAGGACTGTCTGCAGAGTGGCTGTGTGGTTTGTCAGCTCCAGGCTGAAGTCAGTTACTCTAAAGATATTGAGCAATTTGCTCTGGAAGAGGGTCTAGGCTCCAAGTAGAAACTGACATCCACAAGAAGGGGGCAAAGGAGCCCAGGCTTCTCTGCCTTTTCCTGCCCATACCCCTAAAAGGGGGAGAGAAGGGCAGCCACCTGTGTATGCAGAGTCCCAGGCCAGGCCTCCCAATGAGGGGTGAGGCTTGTTGGAGAAAGTGACTTAACAGCAGAGAGCCTTACCAGCCACCCGTATTATCAACCTCGTTCATTTTAAATGGAAATAGTCCAGGGCTTCCTAGGTGGCGTAGTGGTTAAGAATCCACCTACCAATGCAGGGGACACGGGTTCGAGCCCTGCTCCAGGAAGAGCGCACATGCCACGGAGCAACTAAGCCTGTGTGCGCCAACCATTGAGCATGCGCTTTAGAGCCCATGAGCCACAACTATTGAGCCTGCTCTTTAGAGCCTGTGAGCCACAGCTGTTGAGCCCATGTGCTGCAGCTACTGAAGCCCACGCGCCTAGAGCCCGTTCTCCACAGCAAGAGAAGCCACGGCAATGAGGAGCCCACGCACCACAACGAAGAGTAGCCCTTACTCACTGCAATTGAAAGAAAGCCCGTGCGCAGCAATGAAGACCCAACACAGCCAATAAAATAAATAAATTAAATAAATAAATTTATTTTTTAAAAAAATGGAAATAGTCCACCAAAAATCCCAAGACCATAGAGGAAAAGCAGCAAAGAAGCAGGAAAAAGAGGAATGACCAGGATAACTGTCCTCAGAAAAAAGAATTCAAGATAAGAACTTGTAAAGATTTTAAGTTAGTATCCTCAGATTCAAGATGATAGATATCATGTCTGCAAAACAAGAATGTGTTATCATGAAAAAGGAGGAAGAGTCAGAAAACAAGAAAGACCTAAAGAAAATTTAAAACATGGTTGCCTAAACTAAAAGAATTCATCAAAAATTTTGAGTAGAGATAGGAATAGGGAGATATATAAGCTCTGAATTCATCAACTTTCATATCAGGATGTGAGTAGCTCCTGCTTCATGTTGATAGATAAAGAACGAGAGGCATGAACATATTTGGAATTAGAGAGCTTTCGATCAAAAGCAGATCTCTCTGGAAAGTAGGATTTGGTACAAGTAGGGATGGCTTGTATGTTTCATGTGACGCCCTTCTACATTAAAACAATTATTTTCATTTGCTTTTATCACTTTTAGTAAGATTATCTGTTAGAATCTGCTTTTTCATCTTAGAAGTACGTAATGTTTTTGTTTCATTTTTACTAGGATAATATCACAAACTGGTATAATCTTTGTTTTGATGATGCTGATGATATGATTAAAGGGACTGAGGACAGGGAAAGATGGTTCACATTTTGTCTACGTCTGCACCCAAACCATTAGTTCTGGGTGTGTGTTTTTCTTGTAACCAATGTCTTTAAAAGTCTGTGCTCAACTCAGCTCTCTGTATATAGACTGGACGAATATGGGCATTAAGTAAAAGCTGAATTAACTGTGCAAGTGAGCTCTCTGGAGTAATGTCCATGTTTTCAGTACTGTACTTCCGGGACGAGGCTCAGGGCCTGTGTGGCCAGGCCGGGATTGGGAGCTTTTCTGGAGAGTTGCTCCTCGAATGGGGCCGAGGATCCCGGGCTGGAGTCCCCAGGTGCGCGCATGTCTGTGGAGGCAGCAGTTGGCATCGTGAGCTGTTTTCCGTCATCCTGAATTTGGGGATTATGGCAGCTCGCTGTGGCAGTAACTGATTGTTTCCTGCTGAAACTTTGATGGACATCTTATAAGGTTTAATTTTAAAATGGGAAGATGAGTCATTTGGAAATAATTCAGTTTGATAGATTAAAAATTGTTTAGAGTCCATGGGGGCAGAGTAATAAAAGACTCATAGCAGTGAGTCTTGAACAGTTTTGTGACACATACCCAGCCTTTCCTCGCTGTACTCAGATCCAGCACTCAGTTTCTAATTCTCAGTTCTAGCAAAGACAGCTGGAGGCTGGAAACTAGAGATTGAGCTGGGAGGAAAGTTTGAGGAAGTCTGTCTCTCTAGTGATTTAATAGTATAATTTCCTATGTGGAAGGCAAAAAAAGGTATTTATTTTCCTAATGCAAACTGCAGAAAGTAAAGATGTATAAAATCTTGGCTGATGAAGTCGTGTAGAAGACAGACAGGGTGAGAGCGCCTTGGGCCGAGGCCTGCTAATAAGCTTGTTGTTAGCTATACCTGACAGTTGTCCTGCGTGGATGGTATAGTTTATATGGTGGAAGTTTCTTACATGTCATAAATACTTGATAGATGCTTTCTTTAAACTGGATATATGTTTTGTTATGAAATCAAGTTGGGTTTTGTTACTAAAAATAGGTACTTTGAGCCTCTGAAATCTTGTCTGCCATTTTTTTTCCTGTCCTCTAAGTTAGTTTGTTCTAACTCTGAAAGCTGGAAAAGCGAGAATTATAAAAGTTAGATTGCTTTGATCCAGCCTCAGCCATTAAATGGTGAGATTATTAGGCCTTTGTATTATTTAGACCTCTCTTGGTTACCAGTGACGTGAACCCAACTTAAGTTAATAATAACAATGACAACGACGACGAGTTCCCCAGGTTAAGGACTCAGAACCGGGGCTACAGCTGAGGATTCCACAGAGGTCTTTGTCTCCCCTGCTTCCTGCGCACCACTTTGGATGGCAGCTCCATCCTTGGCAACTGCTCTCCTTCTCAAGGTTGAACTGTGCCTGCCTGCGACTGTGGGCTCGTAGCTTAACAGCCTTATGACCCAGGAGGAAAGAGATTTATTTTCCCGCCCACTCCTATGAAAAATTAATCCTTTTTTTTTTTTAAAGGCAGGAGTCCTGGGTTTGCCTCTCTGGGCCATGTGTCCATCACTGTGGTAAAAGAACTAGGATACTGTAGCCCAGCCTGACTTTCTGTTCACTCGCATGGTTTGGGGGATCAGTACTGGTTATCAGCAGAAAGATGCGGAACAAGCAGTATCCACTTCCGCTGTGGAATAGATATATATATCAGAATAGTTTGTATTTATATAGATTTATGTGTTTTTTCCTCAACCATTTGAAAATGAGTTGCAAACATCATGCCTTTTTATCCCTAAATATGCCAGTGTATCTTTCCTAAGAGTAAGGCCATTTTCTTATGTAACCTTTTGTCTAGTTACTGCTTTTGTTTACTTATAACTAATATGCGTCTCTGGAGAGACACTTTAAGATCCTGCAGATATCCTGCTCCTCTTCAGATTGCTCTCCCCCCATATTTGGCATTCCTTGACGATTCTGGACTGTGCTTACCTTTACGACAGTGGTTACAAAATGATTTTCCAGCTTCACCAGTTCCTCTCCATTTACCGTTTGTATTCTATAGTAAGCAAGAGCTTTCCTCTCTCCCCGATTTCCTCATTATTTATCTGTGTGTCTGTCATTGAAGTGGATTCCTGTTGTTTTCAGTGGCTTATAACTCATTACTGACCTTAATTACTTTCGTGCTCAAATGGCCCCAGTTTTGACCGAGAGCTCTTCAGGCTGACTTCTGTGCCTCTTTGACATGGCTGCTTTCATTTTGTTGAACACTCCCTTTACTTTCTGGCATAACAAGATGTTTCAGGCTGATTGTAACTTCTCTGTCTTGGACTCAGCCTTTTTGTGGAGGAACTTTGGTGTTAGAAACCAAAATCTGAGTGTCGTGGGTGCGCACTGCTGTCAGAGCATCTTTGCCTTTTAGCTCTTTCAGTTGTCAAAGTGGGGGGAAAATACACAAGACAGACACATGTACAAGTGTGTACATGCACATATGTACACACCTATATGCATATGCAGTGTAGTCACAATGCCTGTGTACACATTAATGTGCATGTGTTCATACAGATACCTATTTTAGAAAACATGCGATCACAGTGAGGCCTCCAGTGAGAACCACAGCTCCTAACATCAACACATTTACTCACTTGTTTAATCCTATACCACAGTTAAAATGGTTTCAGAATCGCTTCACCTGTATGCCTCCCAAAGAGAGTTCAGGATTTGTTTGCTGTTCTCCTGACTTCTCCCAAAAGCTGAAAGTATGTAGTCAGATATTGTATTTGTAAATTAATGAGATCTTTTTCCCATCTGTTCAGTGTGGTTATGTTATTCATTTGAAATAGATTCATTTCTTTCAGCTTGTTTTCATCTTTCATTTTTAAATTTTTTGATATGTAACATGCTTCCAAAAGTCAAATTTTTATATAAAAAGATAGGAAGTGTAACTCCTTCTATCCCTTGCAGATAATCATTGTTTTTTTAGTTTACCCTCTTTGTGTTTCTTTTTGTAAAATTAGATATATGCAAGTTTTCTTATTTTCTCTTCATTCTTTCACAAAAAGTAGCATATTACTGTACTCTTTTACACTTTGCTTTTTTCACTTAACAATATATCTTAGAAATCATTCCATGTTCGTTTATAGAATTCTTTCTTAACTGTTTTTATGGCTACATAGTACTCCTTTGTATATATCCTCATTTATTCAGTACTTATGGTTGGACATCTAAGTCTTTTTTGTTATTTTGAAATTACCAAATAATGCTGAATAACCACATGCATATGTATTTACATATTGTTGGAAGTGTATCTTTAGAGTATATTCCTATAAATGGAATTGTTGGATCAAAGGGTATAAATATACATACATAGTTTTGTTGCATATTATTTAACCACTATTTTTGAAGAACCTAGAACTTCAAGGAGCAAACAAAACATTTATGGACCACATCTATCTGTAGGTGCAGCAATGTGGAGGTTAAAATGTCTTCATTTGATAAATCTCTCAAGTATAATGTTTCCAAAACTCATTCCAAAGATGGGAAAAACACATTTCACCTAGTCTTCCTGGAGGATGAATTCAGGTGATATTTTCTTGATGTGCTATTTGAAAATCCCATTTATAAGCTTATCAGAAATCTTTTCTTCCTGCTGTTTGTCTTTATCAGAAGAGCTCCAGGAAGAATTTTTGGAACTCAAAATCGATTCTTTTGTCAAAGGTAACCTCCAGAAAATCACTCTGAGGATTTCACAGATTAGAGTATCTTCTTGTTTACCCCCAAATAGGTAAGCAGGTACCCTAGACATTTTCCAGTGTTACTGACACATATTTAAGAAGGTGTTCCCTCCGTCCCACCCCACCCACAGCTCTAGCTAGGAAATCTCTTGGTGCCCCAGGCTGGACTTCGGAGGTGCCTGACTCCAGTTCCTCCTTACTTTCATCATTTCATGTGTTTCCGAAAACATGGAAGGAAATGTATACAAGCCTTGTAAGCTTTCATATTTTGAGGAGGTTCTATTCCTTAAATGTGTCTTGAGCTTGGTTTAGTTTTGAGTGAAATATCTCACAATGTGAAGCACATGTTTCTAGCCACATCTATGTATGAATATTTAAAATGAAGATCAAATGTATAGACAAAGTTTTCCAATATGAAGATATATTTAGTAGATAGATAAAATTGATGTCAGATGTTGGGAGGAAGGATTTAAGATTTTACAGAAGATTAAGTGGGGTTCTGAGCATGTGATTATTACGGTGACTTTCGGTGTATTAGTCAGCTATCTTTATACGTGTGTCCAAAAAATTAAGCACAAACCTTCTTTTGTTGAGAGAACCAACTATGGATTTGTGAATTTTTCTGGATATTTAGGTCATTGGAATGTTCTAGTACCCATTTTTTGGTCATAATTTTGAGATTCAAATAAGGTTAAAGGAGATTTGAAGTTTTTATTGAACGGGAGAGACTGGGGTTTAAACAAAAAAAGGAGCCAGGAAACATGATACAGTGTAAACAGCGACAGGCTAAGTCAGATGAGCTGAGCGCAGGCCTCTGCTCGGCTGCTAGCTTTGGGGCCTTTGCTGCTTTTAAACCTGCTGCTTTATGTGGAATATGAAGCTCCTCTGCCCTGGCTCCCTCATGGAAATGTGGTTGTAACAGTTAAATGAGACAGGAAACACGTAAGTGCCTTGTAGAGTATAAATTGCTATGTGATTTTCTTAGTGAGAAGCCATGTAACATGAGATAAATATTCCTGTGAAAGTTTGGCATCCTTTAAAACTGTTTCACCTGAGTCTCCTGCCCTGAAACTGATAAGAAGTGCTTTTCTCCCCGGCTTGAGAGTGCAGGTCTCTTGTTAAAATGTACAATTTTCTAAAATGGCAAGATCCCTTGAGTTTCATTTCCTCACAGTAACTTTCGTAAAGAACTTTGCTGATAGGTCGGTCGGCAAGCCAGTCTTCACCCTAGGGAGTCGAGGGTGGGCTGGGTTTGCGCTCACGTGATGGGCGATCCGAGAGGGGCAGAGGGTGTTGGAGAGAGAGGCGGGCTGATCCTGCTGTCAGCGCTGGGTGCTGTCCTGCCACAGGTTCATCCCACTGGATCTCCCTTCTCTAAACAGGCCGGTGGTGTCCCTGTCTTCCCCCACACCTTCTGGTGACTCATCTGATGGGCAGCACCAGTCATCGCGGCTCTTTCTTCACCCTCCACATTCTGCCGAGACTCACTGGTTCTACTGCTGCTGGGTCTTTCAAATCCTTTCCACCATTGAGTTTTCGTTGATCATATCTCGCCCAGGTCTTCATTCCCTCTTGCCTGGGCTTGCGGTCAGGCCATTTTCACACAGGAAGCGTCTAAGCTCTCTAGCTCGTGTGCCCCAGGTTTCTTTCCAGCTCCGTCACGTAGTGCTTCTGTGCACTTACCCTGTCACCAGCCACGCAGACCGTCTTTTACTGAACGTGTCTTTAACACTCTTCCATTTCCCTAGAGTGCCGTGGTGGTTACAAGCGTGCCTGGTTTCAATACTTCCTCTGCCGTTTGCTAGCCATGAGTAAAGGTGATAATTCGTGTAAAGGATCAGAGAACTGTGCCTGCGTGTACTAGGTATTATATATGAATTAGCTATGATGATTATTATTATTCCTGTCTTCCATGTATCGAAATTCTGTGCGTCTATTCAAATGTGTTTTCCCAGATCTCCCCAATGACATCAATTGTATCCATCCATTGATACCTCCATCTGTCTGTGCAATAAGTATTTATTGAATACTGAGTATGTTTTAGGCATAAGACTACTCACTGTGTGGAATACAAAACTTAATCAAGCGCATACTGTCCTCCGGGAACTTAGAGTCTGATAGGAGAGCTCAGAGAAGTATAGACTGTTCATCCGTTCAGCAAATGTTGATCGAGCAACTGCAGAGAATCCCAGGTCCTGTATAGTTCTGAGCCTGGTGTCACGTGTAATGACTAACTTTGGTGAAAGATCACAGTTTGAGTACCTTAAGTAAAACACAGTTGAGGTGCTTGGGAGCGTAGAAAAGAGATTTTTATCAACCAGGAGGGCCTGAAAAGGCTTATTAGAGATGTTTCCGTCTTAGCAGGTGGCTGGACTTTGCCCATTTCCACCTCTCAGGAAGCATCCACCTGCTGCCGTGGGCTATGGCCCTGGGTAGTCTGTAGGAATTTTATCATTGTGACCTCCTCGAGGTCTGGACAGTGTTGTCTTCAGTTTCGAGCTCCTAGTACTCACTCCAAGTCTTATGCATAGACCATTCTTGATAGAGGACGATGAGAGATTAGGGAAATGTCTCTTCCCATGTAATTTAAAGGGAGATTGGAAGTGGATGATTCTCAATATCTGTGAAGCAATTAAATTTCGTAGAGAAGACAGTTATATGAAACTGGAAGTGAGTTTTTTTGGAGATGTTTCTATTATTTTATTTTTTATCACATTAATCATATCTATAGTAGTCACGATAGGGGTGTAAAAGAAGTGAATTCTGCATTAACCCATGTGGATATTTCTTCCCATGTTTCTGCAAATTTCTGGGAAGAAACTCTTATAGATTTTCCATTAAAGCCTATCCTGGCCCCAGAATTCCAGGATGTGCTAAGATAACTTTAATCACATGAGAATTCTTAGTTTTAAAAACTGCCCAACAGTTTTAATTCTGAATTTCTCCTTGTAGCAAGGAGCAAGGACCAACCCCAGTGGAGAAAAAGAAGAAAGGAAAAAGGAAAAGTGACACCACAGTGGAGAGTTTAGAGCTGGATCAGGGCCTGCCGAACCCATCCCTGCGGAGTCCCGAGGAGTCCACTGAGTCTGCAGACAGCCAGGTACAGCTGTGCCGGAGCCCTGGCGGGCGCTACGGCTGCTGGGCGGGGTCTTGCTGACACGAATCCTGTTGCTCCTCTCTCCCTGTCTCCGGCCTGCATCCCATGCACACATACCCGGGCTGGGCTTTCACTGTCTTAGTGGGTGACCACAGGCTTTTCTCTAGTATCCCAATCCTTATACAAATAATCTCCCAGTTTTTTAGTGGTGTTTACTTCTGTCTTGGAAAGCAGCAGGATGTTAGGCTGCAGTGAGAGCAAATGTGGAATTGTGATCCAAACTAGGTAAGGCTCAGAGGGCCTGTTGTGCTGTGTAGGTAACACATTTAGGGCTCAGGGTGCTGGGCCAGTCTGCACAAGGACACTTTCATAATCCCAGATGCTGGAAGAGTCAGGGATGGATTCATTTTGCCAAGATGGTGAGGAAAGTTTGGTGAAACATGGAAACAAGGTATTGCCCACCTCAGTGAGATTTCTGAAAACACGCCAGAGTGTGTCCAGGACACTGGTAGGAATTTTCTCTCTAAGCTGAGGCAGTCTCTCTTGGACTTGAGTTCTGATATTTGAAAGTGCTGTTTTCTCTGACATCCACAGCAGCTTATCTGGGCTGTGCTACTGCAAGGGGGCTATTTGGGATAAAACCAACTTACTGCACCTTAAGAATCATCTGGACCCTCATAGATCCCTAGGTGATCTTCATTGTAGGAAGGTGTCAGCTCCTAACATCATAGTGGTAAATTAGTAGTGTCTGGGGTGTCAGATTAGAGACCCCCTTTCACTGCCTGTAATCTCAGGTTAGTGGCTCTTAAGTATCCTGACTGGCAGAGGAGCAAGTGCATCGGCTTGGTGGGAGTGTTTCTAGGATGGTGATCTGTACATGGGATTGAGGGAGAGCTTTTTATGTAAAGTTAAGTGTCAGAGTGGTGACACAGTGAAGAAATGATGGAAACGCAGAGAGGCCCGGGAGGTATCTTTTAGATGATAAGGGGGGTGAGGTTTGGCTTTTCATTTTGTTTTGTAAGGTCTAAGTATCTAAGAGTAAGCTAGCTGGTGAGTGGTTCCCAGAAGTGTTTCTATTGCTTGGATATGATGTGTACATAGAGATGAACCATGTGTTTTTCTGTTTGAGGAAAGCCACTGGGTTGCTTTGTTGTAGAATATTATCTAAAAGGTCACAGCTACTTAATTATAGATGAGTCCTTACATGGTGAGTCATGAATCTTATTTTGTCACACTTAAGATGTCTCTGTGCATTTCAAAGGGTATTAGGAGATTCTCAAAGTAAGTCCTAATAAGATGGGTATCATTTAGTTGTTTGGAAGTACATGGTAAGTAAGGTGAATTTGGCAAAAATAAAATACATGCATACATACATACGTAGGAACTATTGAATCATTGTCATAAACTCAGAGCTTCCAGCTATGCTGGAAGGGACCTCAAAGGTGATGAAGTTACTTCCCATCCCCCTTTTACTGGAATAGAAACTGATTCCAGAAAGGAGGGGGAAAGCACTGCCAACGCTGCATAAACACATCTCCCTGGATTCTGAGGCTGCTCCTGCTTCTCAGGGGATCCTGGTGGTTTGGCTCCCCTCCCTCACCTGGGTCTCATTTTGAGTGAATTTAGTTCTGAAAAGAGTTGTGTTTAGGGAAGATTCTTTTTGCGAAATTAGAGAGGTCTTGGGTGTGAGTGAGTATAGGTGAGGGTGTCCTTGTGCAGGCTTTTCCCTCTGACTCACAGAGCGTCTCGCTGGCGGGTGTGTTTGTCCTGCAGAAACGACGCTCAGGGCGGCAAGTGAAGCGCAGAAAGTACAACGAGGACCTGGACTTCAAAGTGGTGGATGATGACGGGGAAACCATCGCCGTCCTTGGAGCCGGCCGGACATCCGCCCTCTCCGCGTCTACACTGGCTTGGCAGGCGGAGGTACGGCCTTTAGATTGGGCTGCTGGCCTCGGCTGGACGGTCCTTTTGACTGCTTGATGGAGTTGTACTGTGGCTCTTTTTTAAAGCATAAGTTAGACCACTTTAACTGCTGGTTCTGTCCTTCAGGTGGCTTCCTGTTGTACTTAGAATAACGTTGAGATTCCTGATGTGCCTAGCAGGCCCCTCTGTCATCACACTCCCTCCCTAATTCACCAGGCTCATTTTTCAGATACATGACTTTTCGCCACCTCTCTCATTACTCTCCAGCCAAGACTTGCCTCTTTTAATGCCATGAGTTAGCAGTTCTTTCCCACCTACTGGCTTTGCTTGTGTGGTCCCTTTTGCTGGCACTGCTCTTTACCACATGCTTTTCATGACTCTTTTGTTTAAAGTAGATCCCTCCCTCTCATCCTAATGATTCTTTATTTCACTCCTGTTTGTTTCTCTCATAGCACTTAGTACCGCTTATAATTGTGTTCTGATTTCTGATTTCATTATATTTCTTTGTCTCTCCCATTAGAATGTAAAGGTCTGATATGTAGTAAATCACATGAACTAGTCATTACACTTGGGATTTGGGTTACGTGTATTGAGAGTCCACTGCAGGACTGGGTTCTAGGATACAAGGATGAGTATCAAGGCATGGTCCCTGCCTTCAAGGAGTTTTATCTGGGAGAAAGGGCGTATGGCTGTGCTGCTGTTGTGATAAGTGCAGTCTTAGAAGCATGTGCTAGATACAGAGGCTACACAGAAGGAGGAGTGGATGGGAGAGGGAGGTCAGGGTTTTAGGAGAGGCATTTCCAACGTGAACCACAGCCCCACAGCCTGATGGTACCAGAGGTTGTGGTATGAAAATTGACGAGCTCGGCCAGACGCTGGGGTCCGATTTGAGGAGTGGTGGGAGACGAACCAGAGGTGGCAGGAGGGGTCACGTTATGCAGGGCCTTGGCTGTCAGCTAAAGTACTTGGCCTTCATACTGTAGGTTGAATGAGGGGCAGGGAGCATTGATGGGTTCGAGCAGAGAAGCAGGATGCCCATATGTGCAGGTTAGGAATTTGGGCAGCAGTATCAGGGAGGAGAAGGACAGCATGAGGACCTGGTACCCCAGATGCTAGAAAGGAAGAGGGATAAATGTGGGAAAGGAGGAGGTCTGTGCCAAGGAGCTTACAGAGCAGAGATGAGAAACAAAAGAAGAAGCAGGCTGTGCGTGTAGGAGGCGCCTCCTTGCCGGCAGCACGTTCTGGGACACAGGCTGTCTGTTGTTAAGGAGTCACTGTTGCTGACTTGGCAGGATTCACGTTCTGCATGTGCAGCAACAGCCTGAATACCTGTCCTTCCTCCTGGACACTGGTGTGGCTGCTGGAGCTGATGATGCTTTATTTGTGTGAACCACCTTGCCTCCCGCCTAAAACATGTTCACATAATTTCACATGTCCTTTTGCTCTGTGCGGGCATGGAAAGTAGCTAGGAGCAGGGGCCCTCGTCCCTATTTTGACAATCAAGAAACAAACACAGAATGACCCAGGTCATAGCATTATACAGCAGCAGTCTCTCTGCCAAGGGTTAGCGAACCAATGAATATAACACTTAATAGGAATAATAATTCGATGTATTGTCATTGCAGTACTTTTCAAGCAAATAGCTAAGAATAGCTCTTGCAAGACTGCTCTGAAGTGATAGGATTATATTGCTTTTCCATGCGTTTCCCTACCTTGGAGATTTTACGGTTGGTTTGGTAGTTAAAATACTATAAGGGATTTTATTTTCTCCTAGTAGCCATTTAGCCCGTCATTAACCATATTTCAGTTGTTGTATGACTTCTTTCCTGATACCTGAAGGGCAGCATTAGCTGATCAGACAGAAATAATTCAGGAAATTTTTATGTATCTTTACCAAGACTCTCTTTATCCTCTTAAGGGTACAGCAAAGAGAGAGTTTATATATGGTGAAAACATAAGCTAGAATCCGAATTTGCATTGATTATGCCTCAAACATTGTGACTAAATTTAAACATGAAAGAGGCCTGATACGTGTTTTTGGCATGGATGTTCAGAAAGGGAGCCGTGTGGCTCTGGCCTCCGCATCACAGGGCAGAGTGAGCAGCCTGCGAGGTGTTGAGCGGGATTCACGGTCAGTGCTCCGTGGAGCCCTCCACTCGCACCAGTTGTACACAGTGGGCTTCCCCGGGGAGGTGAACAAAGACCTCCCAGGCTGACGCAAAGCCGGAAAGTCAGGGGTCTCATGTAGGATTCCAGGCAGTCCCCAGAGTGTCCGGTGGCACAGGAAGTCAGTGGGAGAAGATGAGGCTTTTTCTTACATCCTCCTCCCAAGGCCCTTTGGAAGGGTGTCTGCCTGCTTGCTGGCTTTAGCTGGGGGCAGAGAAGGGTGTGCAGTCAGCACCACCAAGGCCCCGCTGCTACCTCCCTGCTTTCTTTGCAGTGTCTTTATCAGCATGCTCAGCCCACTTGTGTGGCCGTTGGCCCCTGTCCCGGCCCCAAATTGCAGCCTCAGCAGTGCTTACCTAGTGGTGAGTTGCTAAAAACATTTTACGCGTGATTCATTGCAGCTTGGGACGGGCCGATGAGCACAGCCCTGCTCCGGAGTCTGGGGGACCGTCCCCTGGCTGGGGTATGGGGTTAGGGCGGGAAGCATGTTTCCATCCTGACTGCGACTCTGCTTGCTTACTCTTTGTCAAACTGACGTCAGTTCCTGGAACAGAGACAGACTTTCATAGTTATGGTACATTTACAACGTACAGATTTTTACAAGGCTGTCTCAGTTTTTGCCTCCTACAGTTTGTGTGGTTTGTATGCATTTGCCTTTGAGACAGAAGG
Organism: Hippopotamus amphibius kiboko; assembly: GCF_030028045.1. Lineage (NCBI taxonomy): Eukaryota > Metazoa > Chordata > Mammalia > Artiodactyla > Hippopotamidae > Hippopotamus > Hippopotamus amphibius. Next base: position 19,306,785 of record NC_080197.1, read on the forward strand.
ACTTGAATTTGAATGAGGCACCAACTCCCGGTGCTCTCCTGAGCCTCCTTCTGCTTTGTCTGGTCGTTTCCTGTGCCTGAAGGGCTGAGCTCGCTTGTGGCTTCCCCCAGGAAGCTCCCTTCTCCCTCTGAGCTGGGGGTAAGTGCCCCTCCTCCGTCTCCCAGAGACTCTGATGTGTTTAACTTTGTCACTGTCCTTTAAACACCTGCCAGTTTTTGTTTCCTTCATCTAAGGCATGAGCTACGTCAGGGTATGGCTTGTAATCTTTTCTTTTTTTTCTTTCTTTTTTTTTTTTTAATGTATCTCTCTGGCATGAAAGAGCTTCAATAAAGTAAAATTTACATGAACCCCCAGGAACTATTCAGGTGAAAGTATGGCACTTTCCCTCCTCTGTTTTGTGGTGTATTTATTTCACATAAAGTGCCCTGAAACCCTGCCACCACTTGTTCACAGCCTGTGACTGTTCTAATTCATCAGTGCCCCTGCCCTTCTGTTCTGAATATCACCCCTGATTGTTCCTGCCATCAGATTGTAAACATTTGCAAAACAAGTGTCACTTTTTACTTTATCATAATTTTCACCTAACATAGGTAGTACTTTGAGTAGTAGCTAACATAAAGACCTGCATTCAGTTGTACTTACCGTGTATTTATTTAATATGTGAATAATGAATAAATATGTTTAAAACCTATTATGGAAACAGGTATGATTCTTAACTCCTGGATTAGAAAGACAAGAAGGAGGTGTTTTTCTTTTCTTTCGGGCTCTTATTTTCTCCAGTTCTTCATACCGGCGTGTTTTCCCCGCTGGCATTCGTCTGCCTCTCACTCCAACAGCGACAGCCGCGGGCAGGCCCCTTGGCAGAGTGGCTGCTGGCTGGCCTGGCTCGAGCTCCGTACCAGCCCGTGTGATTCAGCGCTTAGGCTGCTATCCACTCGGCCCGGGACGATGGTTCTCATTCTTCCCATTTCTCCATGGGCCACGCCGCCGCTTCCCACCCTGCGTCTTTCCTCGGTTGTCTCCTGTCTTTGTTTCCTCCTGGCTTGCCCTCCTGCCCGTTGTGCTGAGGCCAGTGTTCAGATGACTGCAGTTTGCACTTTTGTCGTTCCCTGCCCCAGGTCCCTGTCCTTCCCACTCTGTTACTAGACTCGTTTCCCCATAATAGCAGGGAAGTTCTTGGCTTTTCTCAGTGTCCCGCTCAAGAATCTAACGTGGTTACCTCTTAACTCCTGTTTTAGATCAACACTCCTGCCTGATATTTTAAGGAATGGGGCTGCATACTACCTGTCTCCCCTCACTTACCCGCAGTCCTCATTCTGTGTGATGCTCTTCTCCACGGAGACCGGTTCCTTAGTGTTGCGGGTGTGCCTCCTGCTCCGTATCCTGGTGCTTTCATCCTGCAGACGCACTTCGGCTTTCCTTCCTGTTTGCAGTCCTCTTGTGAGCCACTGTTCTTTAGGGCCCGACTACAACCTCACCGTTCTGTGAAATCCAAACTGTTCTTGCTTTCTGCACTCTTTCCAGACTTAGGGTTGCTGTCACACTGATTAGAATTTACTCCTGGGACCTTCCTAAGAAAAATATGTTTTATTTTGCTTTCACTGAGTGTAAGCCCCTGAGACTGGGCACCTTGGGTTTGTTGTTGTTGTTGTTGTTGTTCAGTCCTTTTTTAAAAAATATTTATTTGGTTGTGCCCAGGTCTTAGTTGCAGCAGGTGGGCTCCTTAGTTGCAGCTCACTGTCTCCTTAGTTGCGGCTTGCATGTGGGATCTGGTTCCCTGACCAGGGATCAAACCCAGGCCCCCTGCATTGGGAGCTCAGAGTCTTAACCACTGTGCCACCAGGGAAGTCTGGGCACCTTGTTTGATGCAACTTTGGACCTGCCATGGCACTTGGTAAATACTTAGTATTTTGACAAGTGAGCTGCTGCTTGCTGGAGCCTCTGCTTGTGGCTAGCTAGAAGTAAATCAGGTGGTTGGTTGAGGTTGGGGATGATGTAGGTTGAAAATTTTTGAAATTTTCCCAAAGAAAATAAGTTCTTAATTTCGTGAGTTTCTGACATGAAAGTGAATGAATTAAAATGGTCTTCTTTGACGGATAATTTGAGAAAATTCCAAGCAGTTGAGAACAGATGGCTGTTATGGAAGTGTGTTTGGCAAGCAGATTTAGTTTATATCTGTGTGTACTGTGCACACTGAGTGTTTATACACACATGATCACGCTTATGCACGATCTCTGTTTAGGGAGAAAAATCCTGATTTTCCAGTTTTCTTCCTGCTTTGATGTGTATTTTGGAAATGTTACTCTTTTTCCCTTTTTGTTAGGATAGAGTAAAAACCTGTTGTCAGTTTTTTGATGATAACCATTGATTTTTTTTTTTTTTTAATACCAGCGTTATCCCCTATTCTTTAACTAGTGCCAGAAAAAACCAAATTGAAGTTTTGTTTCAAATTCCTTAATTTTTACTTGAAAATTTTCCATAATGAAGAATGCTTTTTAAAAAATCTTTATTGGAGTATAATTGCTTTACAATATTGTGTTAGTTACTGCTGTACAACAAAGTGAATCAGCTCTATGTATACATATCTCCCCATGTCCCCTCCCTCTTGAGCCTCCTTCCCACCCTCCCTATCCCACCCGTTTAGGTTTTATAATGAAGAATGCTTTAAGCCCTCCATCCTTTTAATCCTCAGAGTAAAGTCCTGTGCTTTCTTCATCCATGTGTTAACGTTTCCTTGGATTTGGTCCTAGTTAAAAACTCTGAAGAGCAATCAGAATCCTATCATCAGGACTTCCTAGGTGGCGCAGTGGTAAAGAATCCGCCTGCCAATGCAGGGGACATGGGTTCGAGCCCTGCCCTGGGAAGATTCCACATGCCACAGAGCAACTAAGCCCGTGCGCCACAACTATTGAGCCTGTGCTCTAGAGCCTGTGAGCCACTACTACTGAGCCCATGTGCCACAACTATTGAAGCCCACGCACCTAGGGCCTGTGCTCCACAACAAGAGAAGCCACTACAGTGAGGAGCCTGCACACCACAATGAAGAGTATCCCCCGCTTGCAGCAACTAGAGAAAGCCCGTGTGCAGCAACAAAGACCTAATGCAGCCAATAAATAAATTAAATAAATAAATTAAAAAAAAAAAGAAAGAATCCTATCATCAGAAACCGTGTTTTTCTGCTCTTCATGGTAGGTGAGAATAAGAGACTATGGGAAGCAACCTGCTGGTGAAGAGAGACAGTTGTTCTTTCAGCATGGGTGTACACATATGAATGCTTGCTTGCTAGCCTGGGTTGTACAGACTTGGGAGTAGGTAGGAAAAGTACTCAGCAATTATGAAAGTTTAATGCTAATAGACATCCAGCTCATTTCCAAAGCCTCTCCTGAATGGCCAGGTGCTCTGGCTCTGTGTTCCCATAGCACTTGCTTTATACTACCATTCCCATGTTGTATTACAAATGCTTTTAACATTATTTTTCAAAAGTATATATTGAGCACCTACTACTGTTGAGCACCAAGGACTGTTCTGAGTGCTGGCAATAACGTCAAGGGACAGAAGAGACAGAAGTCCCTGCCCTGGTGGAGGGAGCCTACAGCAGATGGAGAGGAGGTAACACATGCACAGCTGATCTCCGCCTCTGGATATTTGCCAGATTTTGAACCTGCATGGGATGGAAAGCCAAAGGGTTAAGCTCAGAACCTCCGAAGGGTAGAAATGACTAGGGAGGGGCTGGCAATCAACCTGAAAATAATAAAATTGTGTGGTATGTCAGTGGTGGTAAGTGCTATGGGAAAAAAAGTCAGAGTAGGAGTGATAGAGAATTCAGGACTGGGGGTTGAAGTTTTAAATAGGGTGGTCAGTGTCGTCCTCACAAAAGTAATATTTGCTCCAAGAACTGAAGGAAGTAAAGGAGTGAGAGAGTCATGTAGGGAGAAGAGTGTTTCAGGGAGAGGGAATCGCAGAGTCCCGCAGATGGAAATGTGCCTGGTGTGTATGAGGGATAGACAGGGGGACCTGGAAGGTGGCAGAGGAGATGAGAGGCTGGGTACACATCCTGTGGGCTTCTGGAGACCTTTGGGAGACCTTTGTTTTTACTCTAAGTTAAAATAAAAAAAGTTTTAAGCAGTTTGAGCAAAAGAGTGACTTAATAAAAAGGGCCATTCTGAACGTTGTGCTGAGAGTAGACCAGTGGGACAGGAGTCAAAACAGGGCGACCACTTAGGAGGCAGTTGGGAATAATCTGGGTGAGAGATGGAGGTGGTTTAGCCCAGGGTAGAAGCAGTGGAGGAGAAATGGCTGGATTCTGGATGTATTTCGAAGGTAAACTCAGCAAGGTTCTCAGCTGATGAGATAATGGTGTGTGGAGAGAAAAGAGAGGAGTCAGGACTGCAACAAGAGTTTTGGTTTGAACACCCAGAGGAGTAGAGTTCCTTTTAACTTGGGTTGAAAGAAAACTGCAGGTAGAAAGGGGTAGGGGTGGGGGGTTGGTTAAGAGAGTAGGAGTTTAGTTTATGGAAATCTTAAGTGTGAAATATCTCTAAGACACTCTAGTGGAGATGGCAAGTAACAATTAGATAAAGGAGTCTGTAACCATGGGAGAGGTTCTAAGCTGGATAAATAAATATGACAGGCAGCACAGTGTAGCCATGAGATTGGACAAGATCGCCAAGAGAATGAGTATAGATAGAAAAGAATAGAAAGCCCCAGAACTAGGCCCTAGGGAACTCCAGAAATAAGAGTTAGTGTTGGAGGATTCTATTTGCAGGTAAGATTTAGTAGGGCATGGCAGGCCAACACTCACTGCAAGGGGGAAAAAAAGATAAATTGCGAAGAGTATATTTTTAAAGACATCAGATAGCTATGGAAGCAACAAGAATTAGATGAACTAAAATTCCAGACAGTGAAGAGCTATTCCTGAGCTGACAATTGCTGACTGTTTCTTTCTTCTCTGGAGGCATTGTGCAATTCTGGGCAGGGGCTGAGGATCAGGCTGGGTCCAAACAGAGACTGTTCTGGGGTGAGGGGAGACCAGCTGACCCCGCTGATGCTTGATTATGCGGGGTTAGTGAATAACTGGAGACCGAAGGAATCCCTAAAGCAAGGAGTTTTCCCCAGGAGATGTTTGCTGAATTCTGGGGTAGCCCAAGAAATTAGTGGTTCAGCCAGGAGGCAGATTGAAATCTCACAGTCTCACATTATTTAGGAGATAAAATCCCAGTAAAAGGATGGGTCTGTTGCAAAAAAATCCTGACTTTCTCTTAAGAGAGATTTTTAACCTGCTTGGGATTGGAGACTTCAGGGCTCAGGAATAAAATACTTGCCGGACTTGCAGCCACTGACCTTGGACATTCATACTCGAGGAACAGGTAAAACAAGAGATGGACTGAATCCTAACAGAACTGTAACCCAGTCCTGACCCAACACTCACTAATTGGACCAAAGGGACCGACTCCCTCTCCCTGTTTGTCTAAGAGAAAGTAAACACTTGTAGTTGAAGATATTTTTTTGGAGCTGCTATGATCCTTCTATTCACAATATCCACCATACAGTAAAAAAAATTATGAGATATTCAGAAAGGCTGGGAAATTGACTAAAAATCAAGAAAATAAATATATTAATAGAAGCAGACCCCAGAAGGTCCAGATAATGGAGTTAGCAGAAAAGAACTTTTCAATAACTATGATTAATATGTTAAAGAAAATAGAGGAAAAGGTGAACAAAATAAGTTTTAAACTGAAGAATTCCAACAGAGAATTGAATCTATAAAGAGAATCAGATCAACACTGTAAAACTGAAAATTTCAATTTATAAAATTCAGAACACAGTGCATGAGTTTAAAAACAGATTAGATACAGTGGAAGATAAGATTAATGACCTTCTTCAAAGAAAGAAAGATCAGTAGAAAATTTCTAAACTGACACACAGAAAAAAGAATGGAAAGAACAGAGCAAAGCATAAACAGGTAAAGAGACAATTGGGATGCAGTGAAAAGGTCTGACACATACCCATGTGATTAGAGACCTAGATGTGGAGGAGAGAGTGAGTCAGAGGAGTGTTTGGCGATACAATGAATGGCCCCAAATTCCCATAAACGGGTGAAGGTACCAGCCAGTACATTCAATGTCAGGTAACCCCCCCAGCCCCCAGGCAGGAAAAATGTAAAAAAGAAAACCATACTAAGCATATCTTAAACTGTAGAAAACCAAATACTGAAAGAATATCTTAAAAGTCACTAGATAGGACTTCCCTGGGGGTCCAGTGGGTAATACTCCATGCTCCTAATGCAGGGGGCCCAAGTACCATCCCTGGTCGGGGAACTAGATCCCCATGCACGCTGCAACTAAGAGTCCACATGCTGCAGCAAATGAAGCCCACATGCTGCAACTAGGAAGTCCACATGCCACAACGAAAGATCCCACACGCTGCAACGAAGATTCCATGTGCTGCAACTAAGACCTGGCACGACCAAAATAAATAAGTAAATATTTTTTTAAAAGTCACTAGATAAAAACCGACAGCTAATATTATATTAAATGGTGCAGTATTGAATGCTTTCCCTCTGAATTTGAGAGTAAGAAAAAGATTCCACTATTCTCATTTATATTCAGAAATACACTGGAGGCCCTGGCTACTGCACTAAGGAAAAAGAAGAAATACAGGCATGCCTCGTTTTATTGCTGTTCTCTTTATTGCACTTCACGGATACTGCTCTTTTTTTTTTTTTTTTTTTAACAAATTGAAGGTTTGTAGTAACCCTGCATTGAGCAAATGTATTGGAACCATTTACAGTATACTCAAACAAAAAAACCCAACAAAACAAAACATTTCTGTAAAATAGCAACATCAAATCGCGAAAGGAAAATTATGAAATGCCATTTATAACAGTATCAAGGCATTAGCTACCCTGGAATAACTCTCAGAAGATACAAGCCTTCTATATGAAAAACATTGCTGAAAGAAATTAAAGAAGACCTAAACAAATGGAGCGATATATGACATACATGTATTCAATATTGTGACAATGTCTATAGTTCAGTCCCAGTCAGAATGTAAGCAGTGTTTTTTTGGTAGAAGTTGATGCTGGAAATACAGAAGACCTAGTCTAGCCAAGGCAATCTTGAAAAGGAAGAACTAAGTTGGAAGACTTACCACAATCCAGACTTTGTAATCAAGCCACAGTGAAGACAGGGTAGTGTTGCCATGAGAACAGATAGACCAGTGGAAGAAAACAGAGCCATATGTACTGCCCGGCATGGGTTTTATGTAGCTGTATGTGGCTTTTAAGCACTTGAAATATACCTAATCTGAATTGAGATGTGCTGTAAGTATGAAGTACACGATAGATTTTTAAAACTTTGTGTAAGAAAAATAATGTAAACTATTCTGTTAATGATTTTATATTCTTGAAAAACTAAAAATAAAGTTACCATGTGACCCAGCAATCCCACTACTGGGCATATACCCAGAGAAAACCATAATGTAAAAAGACACATGCACTCCAGTGTTCATTGCAGCACTATTTACAATAGCCAGGACGTGAAAGCAACCTAAATGTCCATCAACAGATGAATGGATAAAGAAGATGTGGTACATATATACAATGGAATATTACTCAACTGTAAAAAGGAACGAAATTGGGACATTTGTAGAGACATGGATGGACCTAGAGACTGTCATACAGAGTGAAGTGAGTCAGAAAGAGAAAAGCAAATACTGTGTATTAACATATATATACGGAATATAGAAAAATGGTACAAATCATCCGGTTTGCAAGGCAAAAATAGAGACACAGGTGTAGAGAACAAACATGTGGACACCAAGTGGGGAAAGCAGGGAGGGGGGTGGGGATGACCGTGGGGGGATGAATTGGGAGATTGGGATTGCTGTATATACCTTACTAATAAGAAAAAATATCAAATTGTACACTTTAAATATACGCATTTTATTGTATGTCAGCTGTACCTCAATAAAAGTTCTTAAAGAAAAAATAATTTTATGTTGATTACATATTGAAATGATAATATTTTGGGTATATTAATTTAAAATATTGTTCAAATTCATCTGTTTTTTAAATGTGGCTACAAAAAAATTTAAAACCACACATGTGGGGCTTCCTAGATGGCGCAGTGGTTGAGAATCCGCCTGCCAGTGCAGGGGACATGGGTTCGATCCCTGCTCCAGGAAGATCCCACGTGCCGCAGAGCAACTAAGCCCATGTGCCACAACTACTGAGCCTGCACTTTAGAGCCCGTGAGCCACAACTGTTGAGCCCATGTGCTGCAGCTACTGAAGCCCATGCGCCTGGAGCCCGTGCTCCACAAGAGAAGCCATGGCAATAAGGAACACCACAACAAAGAGTAACCCCTGCTCACCACAACTAAAAAGAAGGCCCGTGCACAGCAAAAAAGACCCAACACAGCCAATAAAATAAATAAATAAATAAATAAATAAATAAATAAATAAATAAATAAAACAAAACCAAAAACCACCACATATGTGGCTAAATGAATGACTTTGGTGGCAGCAAAGATTCCTTAAACAGGACACAAAAATACCTAGAAGATTGATAAGGTAGATTACATAGAACTTCTCTTCATCAAAAGATACATTTACAGGTTGAAAATGGAAACCATAGATTGATAGAAAATGTTTGTATACATCTTGACAGAGGACTCTTAATCAGAAATACATAAAGATATATCTTAAACTCCCTCAAATATAAAGAACCCTTTGCCAATCAGAAAAAAGGACAACTTTTAAAATAGGCAAGTGACTTGAATAGGAGCTTCACAGTGAGGATATCTGCATGGCCATAAGCATATGAAAAGGTGCTCAGCATCCTTAGTTATCAAGGGAATGTGAATTAAAGAGATGATAATACACGTCCACTGGAATGGCTAAAATTTTCAAGACTGACAATATCGAGTCAGTTGGAACTCCCATACACTGCTGCTGGATGTAAAAATTGTTACAACCACTTTGGAAAAAGTTTTGACAATATGCATTAAAACTAAACAAGCAGGGACTTCCCTGGTGGCGCAGTGGTTAAGAATCCGCCTGCCAATGCAGGGAACATGGGTTTGATCCCTACTCCAGGAAGATCCCACATGCCTTGGAGCAACTAAGCCCATGCACCACAACTATTGAGCCTGTGCTCTAGAGCCTGTGAGTCACAACTATTGAGCCCGTGTGCCGCAACTGCTGAAGCGCACGTGCCTAGAGCCCATGCTCCACAACGAGAGAAGCCACGGCACTGAGGAGCCCACACACCACAGTGAAGAGTAGCCCCCTGCTCACCGCAACTAGAGATAGCCTGTGTGCAGTAGCGAAGACCCAGTGCAGCCAATAAATAAATAAATAAATAAATAAATAAATTTATTAAAAAACAAAAAAACTAAACATATAACCAGCCTCACAACCTAGCAGTTCCACTCCTATGTATATATCCAAGGTAAATGAGTGCATTTATATGAACATTGAAAGCAACCCAAATATTCCTCAGCAATAGAATGGATAAATAAATGATGGTGTATTTATACAATAAAATACTACACAGTAATATGTACTACATGTATGCAGTCAGTACTACACATGTAAATGATTACATGTGTGTGGAGAATGAACCACACACATAAATGATTCCATTTACATGAAACTTAATTTGCAAAACCAATCAATGGTGGTAGAAGTCTGAATCGTGGTTACTTCCAGTGGAGGCATGGGGGTCTTCCAGGATGCTGGAAATGTCATAAAACTTGATCTAGGTGGGACTTAAACAACTGTGTGTGTGTACATGTAAAACTTCATCAGTTGTACGCTTGCGATCTCCGCATGCTGTATGCATGCCACACCTCAGTCACGTAAAGCGTTGTGTTAGCAAATCTGGCAGCTTCTTGATGATGAAAACCGTAGCTCATTTATTTCTGTAAGACCAGCGCGTAAACACAAAAGGCACTCAACAAATAATGTGGGCGAAATGAAGGAAGGAAATGAAGTAGGAAGTTAGGAAGGAAGCCGGTTCATGAATCTAGTCTCTTTTAACCCAGCCCCTGTTCCTTTGCCCACTGTCTGCTTGTCATAGTCAGAGCTCTGCTTGTTGGCTTCAGGGCTGGGGTAGTGATTTTACTGCTCAGGCAAGTACCTCTAGCTTGGGCCCTTTGCTGTTAGCCATCTGGACAGTAGAAGATATACGGAGAAGGTATATGGAAAAGGGGGAGACTTTTTAATCGCATGTTGTAGGTTAAGAGTAACGCTTTATCTTTCCTGTGTATTTCCACCTGTCTCTCTTCCTCTTCCTTGTTGTTTAGCATTCAGCCAGTGTTCAGTGATCATCCACTGTTGCCTGGCTTCCTCCAGGTTTCTAGCTACCTTAGCGAGTAATACACATAAGGGTCCCTGCCCTCACAAGGCTTATGTTGTGGTGGGAGAAGACGGGTAATCCACAGTAAACTGCCGCCTTCTCCTTTTCTTACTTGTGCATAAGAGTCAAACAGAACAGATATACTTACAGGGAAACAAAAGCTTAGTCTGCGTCCTGCCCCATCCTCCTATTGTACGGTAGGCCCAGTTTACTTGTCTTCTGGCTGAGCAGTGGGAGAAGACTTGTCATTTTGGATTAACTTCACAACACCGTGTGTCCAGGGGGACGTAATAAATATTTGTAGCCTTTGGGAGCATCTGTCAGCGCCTGCTGATTTCCATACTTCTTTTCTACCATCTGCGCTACTCATCTTTTTTTACTATCACTTTTCTGGGAAAAGTTTGATTTAAGTTCCTAAGAAATATGTTTTCTGTAATGGTGCAACTTTGCTACAGTTGAGCCCTTGAATTGGTAGTTATATGCAGCAGGAATCATCCCTTTGGAAAGTTCCGATCAGGAACCCAAATAGTTACTTTAAGAGTTAGGGTTGTTGTGGTGAGTGTTCTTCTCATGTACTGTTCTGAGTCTCCTATTGAGATAAATACTGGATCTGGAAAGGTAGCGCATATGAAACCACCAAAATAAAACTGCTCAGATAAAGTCTTAGGAAGAGCATTTAACCTAGGAACGTTCTGACCCAGTGCATCCTTTTTTAAGTTTGTTGTTTTATAAACGCAGATTTTTTTTTTAATCAAATACTCTGTAGAAAGTGATTTCATGGAGATTAGGAAATGTTGATGTGTATCGAGGGTAGAAAGGAAGGAATTTGTTTCCAGCTGGGATTTGTAATCAAAGGATGATCAGTAAAACAGAAAGCCGTTTCCAGGTACAGAGGAGAAAGTGGTACAGTTTAGTAGAGAATAATTATATCTTGCATTTGCATTGCACTTATTGCCCCCAAAATGTTTTCACCTGCCATTTTATCCTCCCAGTCACCCAGTGAAATATGTATTTTTAACTCCTATTTTAATAGACTTGAAACTAAGAGATGTTAATTGATTTGCCCAAAGTCAAATAGCTGAAGGTGTCAGAATTGGGACCCTCTGATTCTAAAGCCCCCAGACTCTCTCATGTTATGCCTTTCTGAAAATTTTATGCAGCACCATGTAAACAGTTTTGGCAGAGAAGGGGAGTCCTAGGGTCAGTTTTACTGATGCTAAAGGCAAATCTGAAGTCAAGAATCTGAAAAGCTGTGTTACTTCCCTGCTCACATGGGAGGGGAAGGTGATAGGGTTGTGCCCAGAGGTTAGAATATATGTGATCTTTTGATCACTCCGTGGGCTGGTAGGAGAGGCCTCAGTACTCAAAGGTGGACTTTCGAACAAAATAGTACCTGTTACAGTATTTCTTCTAGAATTATTTCATGGCTTCTGTGGTACCAGTAATTCTCTCTCTTTAACCTCCATCTCCAGGAGCCTCCAGAAGATGATGCAAACATCATTGAGAAGATCCTGGCATCTAAGACTGTCCAGGAGGTTAGTAGCTGATATTTCTGGCTTGTATATCACTAGTGCACATTACACCCTCTGTGAAGAGATGTTTCTGGAGTGGTCATTCTTGGTTGGACTGAGAGCTAGGCGAGAATACTGTTTGGCTAGTCGACACTTATTTTTACCTCCATGGAAGATTTCAGGACATAAGATTCTTAAATATTTGAGTGTGGCCCAAACCGAAGTTTTTCTTCCTTATGGTCCTAGCGAAAGGTGTTGATCTTAGCAAAAGGTGTTGATCCCTTGTTGCCGTATCCCATTGAAAGTCATCAGAGGGCCAAGAAGAAGAGATGGGAAAAGACTCCCAATGAAAACGTCTTTTCCTTTTGACATCTCAGGGCTGTCATAGGGAACCTCTAGAGAAAATTCCTGGCGTGCAAGAGTATGCTGGGGCCAGTGAGAACCTAGTTTCATCTTTACCTCAAGTACTTATGAAAGTAAATTTCCTCACTTTGAGAGTGAACACCACATGAGTTTGTGGGGGATGGTCAGGCAGATGCTGGAAATGCATGTTCTCACTTCTGCACTGGCTGTCAGTGCCCTGGACCAGTTTGGCTTTATCAGCTGAATGCTCTCCCAGCCTGCACCTCGAAATGACACCAGGAGGATCTTTTTTTTTTACCTTATAGCTAGCTGTGTGTTCAGCCTTTAGAAAGCCTGCTCTAGAGCTGTCAGAAAAAAGACCTGGGAAAATGAAAATATCCTCAAGAAATATGTTCTAAAACCAGGAAGTGTTGATTTACCTTTTCTGTTTGGCACATAAGGGTGGTCACTGGGGATCTGGGCTGATAACTGCTTGCTTTTGGTTACAGGTTCACCCGGGAGAACCCCCATTCGACTTGGAGCTGTTCTATGTCAAGTATAGAAATTTGTAAGTCTGTTTCGTGTATTATTTGTGTTTGGATTTTATATGAATAAAACTTCTTTCTTTCATACACCATTATCTTCTGTATTTTCCAAGAGTGGCCCCTAAGGCATGACCCACAGACCTTAATTGGCTCAAGTTCACCGTAGGTGGCAACGCTGTATTTTGGCTGCTCATAGAGTCACCTGGAGAGCTTTTCCAAACTGCTGAAGCCCTTACTGTACTCAAGACCAGTTGGCTCATACTCTGGCAGTGGTTCCTAAGGGTTGGTGTGTTTTAAAAACTCCCTCTGCAGTTCCCATTGCACCCAGAGTGGAGAACCATGGTCCTGCAGCCTATATACACTTTTCTCCCCTCTTGCATTTTTCTTTCTTTCTCTGTCGTGTGCCCACTTGCACTAATGTACATTAACAATGGCCTGTCTATACCTGCCCTCCCTCTGTTCTGAGCCAGTTTCTCTAGAAGCCCCGGAGTGACCAGTTGCTTGGAATTGCTGCATTGTTTTGTGTTCTCTTTTTGTCCTAAAGGGCAAGGCCCTTCTAAGCCCAGTCACCAGCAGTTCCACAACAAGCCACTCTACTGCTGCTGTGTTAGATGGTCACCCTGGTTATTGAAACATGTTAAAGCTTGATGATTTGCTGGTTCTGTGCTTGTCTCACAATTTGTGTGTCTTTGGATAGTTCCTACTTACACTGTAAATGGGCCACAATGGAAGAGCTCGAAAAAGATCCTCGCATCGCCCAGAAGATCAAGCGATTTAGGAATAAGCAAGCCCAGATGAAGCACATTTTTACTGAGGTGAAGCAATATTTACTAATTTGATCACTGCTTTTCTTGCAGTATTAAATACCAGGTTTAAGTTTCTTAAAGTTGAAGTCCTGTGCATATCTATTGCTCAAGTGTTTGCTGATTTGTGGCAAGACTTGTCCAGATTTAAGCCAAAGAAAACAAATTATCCACCAAGGAATAAGGATCAAACCGTATAAACCGATAACTCATGAGAATGTGCATCTTGGTCGTGTTCTAGGGCAGAAGGAATGTGCACACAGTTCTTTCATTTCCTCCTCCCCACTCCCCAAGAGGGCAATTCCATGAAGATGTAATGTTTGAGTGTAAAAGATAAAAACAAAGCTAAAATGTTAGAAGATAAGTAAATAGATATATAAACGGGTATTTCTAAGTATGGTACCTACAGCAAGAGGAAGGATTGATGGATTTGGATATCAAAACATCTGTAGTGTCTATAAATTAGAAAATACCACAAATAAATCTTAAAGTAAGTACATAATATATATACAAGGCATATATTCTCCTTATCCAGTGTGGAAACCTTATTTATATTTGCATACACACATCCGTGATACACGCACACATACACATGGCAGATAGCTTTAATGATAAGAAATGCTCTTATAGTTCAGAAGAAAAATACAAAATCCCAAATAGAAAAAATGGATAAATTAATGGGGAAATTCAGAAAAGAGGGGAAAATTGTTTACTAACCATACAAGAATGTAGTCAATTTCACCAACAAAGAAATACAAATTAAAATGGGAATCTTCTAGTTTTTACTTACCAAATATTGGAAGGTTTTAAAAAATAGGTATTATCCATCGCTGGTGAAGGTGTCGGGAAGAGACACTCTCATCATCGCTGGTTGGGAGCATAGCTTAGGATGACCTCTCAGGAGAGCAGGATGACAGCAGACATCAAATGTCTCAATATTTGCCTATCCTTTGTCCCAGCAGTTTTAATTGCATCATTTATTTTAAAGAAACTATCAAGTCTTTTTGCAAAGACAGCTATAATAAACAGTTGCTTATATTGGTGAAAAATTGAAAACAAACAAAATGTTAGATAATAGACACTAAATTATAATACATCCCACAGAACTCAGTACTGTGCAGCTAGTAAAAATGATATTGGAGGGCAGTTATTAATGTCATAGGAAGAGGCTTAGTGTTATAAACTGTTGTTAGCTGAAAATGTCAAGCTCTTACAGTGTATGGGGCAGTTCCATTTGGGGCGTGCAAATGATGACATAATTTTCTCCATTTGATGGGATCTTGGTGATTTCTGTTTTCTTTAACATGTAGTTTTTCAATTTTAGACATTACTTATGAAGAAAAAGCAAAAATTATTTTTTAAACGTAGTCACAAATCCCAGACCTCGAAAGTGCACTCAGATGCCATCAAATTATAGCAAATTGCTGCACATTCTCACCATTCACTGTTCACGTCCTACTCCTCTTCTGCAAATGACGAAAATCTATTTCACGGTAATGTCAGTAAGTGTTCTTTTTGTCCCAATATGGAGTCCTTTCTCTTTAGCCTTAACGTTTGGCCCCAGGCCTCTCCAGGATTGTTGCAAAGCCTGTGAGAACTGTTTTCTGTGGCATTGTCCCTCTAGAGAATCGGGAACGGAAGAACTAGAATTGGCAAAACCCTCCGGAGGCCCTGTTGGACACTCTCCCTCGGTTCCTGGAACTTCTTATTCACGCCTCTATTTTAGCGTGCATTTGCAGTGTAGTGACTCGTTTACGTGTCTGTGTCTTCCACTTTGAGCCCTGCGAGACAAGACAGGGCCACCTCTTCCTCATGTTTCCATCCATGGTACTAGGCTCAGGGGCAGTGCTCAGTCACCACTTGTCTGTGCCCAGGTAAGGGGGGAGGGGTGCCTCATGCCACTCCTACTCCAGACCTTTCAGCACTTCCTGTTTTCTTGGAATAAAGTCCAAACTCCCATGAGTCTGGTTTCTGATTTATTCCCAAGGGAGTGATTTCTTCCTTGGTTGGGAATAGGGAGACAGTTGTGTTAGGATGTGTAGAAATACTGTAACAGGAGTTCATACCCTTGTGGGAAGGAAAGGCTTTCGAGAAGATTGGAGACCATCATGAACGGAAGGGAGTGAGACTGGGGAGCATTTGCTGTAACGCTGTCTTCGGTCTTGACCTAGTCAACATTTTTATTAACAACTTGCATAAATGATATTCTTATGAAATAAATAATAACCTAGCTGTGAACAGAGCTTCTTCATCCGCTTGTGAGGTAGCAAGGGGCGCACGTGGAGAGTTGGGCTCAAAAGGCTGTGAGTTCCCACACCCCACGGGGTTGGAGGCCTCTTAAACCCGGAGTCCTCAACAGCAGACCCGACGCTGGAAGAAGAAATGACAGAATCAAAATTCAGGTTTACCTGGACAGGCGAGGATGAAAGAAATAGTGAAAATGGCAATAAGTAAATGTCATGTCACACATCAGTGTTTTAAAGATCTTTACAACTGTGGCGTGGGGAAAAATGACCGAATAACAGTTCTAGGGAGAAAAGCTATCACCAGTTTAATTACAAGTTTACTGTGAGCCAAGAGTAGGGTGGGGCTGCTTGAAAAGTACCACTAATCCTAGGTGTCACCAGCAGAACAGTCCTGCTGTGCCTTGTTTTCATTCCTGAGTCTTATGTTGACGCGGTACCAGGATTCAGTGAGGGACCCTGTAAAACCTGAGGGCAGCTCCGGGAGGACTGTAACAGTGGTCCGGGGGCAGAAGCATGTCTGAGTGATGGAGAGCAAAGGTGGAAGGTGGTTGCAGAGTGCTAGGAGCCTGTGCTCTGGAGCTACCCTCCCCCCAACACCCCACACGTACACACATGTGGGCACAGCTGGGTGGCCTTGGGCCAACTGCAGTAGCCCCTTCAGACTCCGCATCCTCCATTTTTGTAAATCAGAACTCTTAATACCATCACCCTCACAGAATACCCGGGAGGATTAAGTGACACGGCGTTGATAGAAGTGCTTAGCGTGGCGCTCGACCCATAGTCACTCTTCCACAGAGGTTAGCTCTCTGCGTCACCAAGGCATCTGGACACGGGGCATCTGAGGAGCATTGAACACCTGGGGTTAGGGAGGTGTTCACATAGGGAGGGGAGAATCAACTTGGTTACCGCCGCTGTAGAGGAAGCAGTTCACACCGATGAGTCAGTCACAGGAGGAAAATCAGGCTGTAGTTTAACAGTGATGATGGTAAAGACCATGATGCTACCACTGAACAGGCGGAGGTAGGGCTGTCTTGGCAGTGGGTCAGGTCTCAGAGGGCAATAAATCCTGAGCACAGGAATAATTGAATCTGAGGGTGGGTTTGCCAGGGATGCTGTAAAAAGTATTTCTGCATTGACTGAAGATGAAACTAGACAGCTCCTAAAGTGCCTTCCAGCTTAAGGGGCAATAAGAACATTCCTGCAGATCAGGAGGAGGGCTTCTGGGACAGAAAGACCTGGACAAACGTTCGGATTCACATGGCTTTGCGACCCTTGGTCACGGTACTTATTTAACCTCTCTGAGTCAGTTTTCTCATCTGTAAAGCAATTGCAGTACCTGCTACTCCATAAAGTAGCTTAGAGGCTAAAAAGCACTGAACACACATTAAGTATTTCTAAATCTTGCTTATTGTTTTGTAAGTACACTTTTTTTTTTGAAGCACAGTGTGCTTAACAGTAGACAGTCCTAAGGGTACAGTTCAATGAATTTTTACAAAATAAGCACTCCTGTGTAACCAGCCCCTAGATCAGAAAGTAAAACATTATTAGTACCCCTGAAGCTCCCCCCACGCCTCCTTCCATTGTTATCTGTTACTGTTAATAAGAAGAAAAAGCAGCCGTAATTCTGAGGGTTATCTCTGGAAATCCTCCTTCTGCTCACCTCTGCTCAGTACTGTAATGACTCATAGGAAAGTCTCACCCTGGCCATGGGGCAACCTGTAAGGAGTGGTTGTTTCTTTAAATTTAGTCCTTAAGAGGAGGATTTAGGGACAGTGAAGAAATGTTGGGGAGGTGACTTATTTTCAAGTGAATCTTTTCGTTCTGTGTTTCCCGATAGGGCCCAGAGGAGGGGGTCCCTTAAAACACTGGATGCTGGATTGGAGGGAGGGGGGACACTTCTTAGCTCTTCTTTTCTGTTTGCCTTAGCCTGACGAAGACTTGTTCAACCCAGACTACATAGAGGTCGACCGCATCTTGGAGGTGGCCCACACCAAAGATGCAGAAACCGGAGAGGTGGGTATTTTGCTGTTTTGACTCTTCTAAAGAGTCTTCCCTGCTTGCCTCATATCTTGCATGTTTTGTTAGCATGCGGTCTTGTTTTCATGGCATTTTGTGTGCTCTGTCGTAGTAGGTTTTCATAGGTCTGTCAGTGCAGGATCGATTCCTTTAAGGTAATAGAAAGAATGTAAGTCTGTCTCCCATTTCCCTCCAGGAAGTGACGCATTACCTGGTGAAGTGGTGCTCGCTGCCCTACGAGGAAAGCACATGGGAGCTGGAGGAGGATGTGGATCCTGCAAAAGTCAAGGAATTTGAATCTCTGCAGGTTCTCCCGGAAATCAAGCACATGGTAATGTACCCACGTCACTGTTTTCTGCCTCTTGTAACGTGACTTTAGGAACTTGCGATCCTGGGTGTCCCCTGGGCTGCACTCCTGGGTGGTTTCTGTCATATCTTTCCGTTGGTCACTCCCGTTGAAACTGGTGTTCAGGGTGTGTTTCTCCCCACATCACACTTTGCTAGCACTCAGGTCAGCTTTAGATCTGGGTTCTGCTTTGATGTATGGACATTGCAGAAGCTTGGATATGAGCTTTGATTTCTTGATGTCAGATGGAGGCAGTAAGATGGAAGGTAAGAAATGCCTGGCTTGGGAAAGAAGCTCAGTAAGTTGTTAGTATCTTTCTCGTTTCCTGTCTCTTATCCCTTGCTCCGTTGCTGATCTCTTTTCTTTGGCTTTATCCTTTGTCTTTACTCAGTTGGAATATTCTTAAAGGGAAGAACTGTCCTTTGTCTGTAGATCGCTGGGACTTTGCAGATGAAACATGTTTTTGTTGAATCAGTTTGTTTTTCTGATTCTGGGTTATTACCACCAAGCTGCAAAAATGTCCAAGGGTACCTGACCATTAATAGGAGGCAGAAGTGGGATAGAGCCCAGTTAAGATGTAACTAACTTGGGAAAAGAATCAGAGTTATTAAAGAATATGACTATAGACTGGAATGATCATTTTCTGTTTTTTTAAATCACCATTTTTATATGAAATACTCTTATCCAGTTCCTTATTATTGTTTTTATATCACTGGGAAAGTTGGGACTCAGAAGGCAAGACTTTGACCTTGAACTTACATCCCTGTCAGAGTCTATCCAAAAGCAGTTTTGCTTTTGTTTTTTTGGCTCTGAAGGGTATAGAGGTATCTTAAGATGAGGGTATAGAGGTATCTTGAGATGCAGCACTGTGATTAGAAACCCATGTATTTTACAGTGTTTTGTCTATGTGCTTGATTAATAAATTTTTCTTTCAACCCTCTCCTATGACTGTTTTCTGTTTTTAATTCAATTTGTCAGTCATTTATTAAGCACCTGCTGTAAGTTGATTCTTGTGTGGTACAGAGTAAGAAAGAAAGTACAGGCCCTGCCCCAGGAACTCACAGGCTGACTGAAGAGGTGTGTGTGTGCAGGGTATATACGACACCAGGCTAATGGGGGCGTGTGGCCCAAAGCAGAGGCGAACCAGTGGGGGAGCAGGAAGTAGAGAGAATTTCACTCTGAAGCTAATTCTAAGTTATCATCTAGAAGTAATCAAGATTCTTACTCTCTCAGCCTGAATCCCACCCATCTCTTCAGACTGACTACATGCACTTGGCGAGAATATGCATGCATGTGTTTCCAGTTAGATCCCCTTTTCCTCTCCCTCTTGGCTTCGTGATGCTCCTTTCTTCCTCATCTCTCAGTGAACGATGGCATCATTTCACACCTGTCTCTCTTGGTTCTAATTAATTTGTTCTCATTTAAAAGGTACATTTTGAATTTTTTTCTCATCCTAAATTGGAATGGTAGCTCAAAATATAATTAAAGTTGTCTTTTTATATTTTAAGAGAAAGACTGACTCCAAATGATACTTTACCTGAGTGATTTTATATTTTAAAGGGATCTTATTCTGGACTTTGAAGTTTAGAGATGACCCTGCCAGTCTTCATGAATAGGACATTCCATCCCTAAAAGCTTTTTGGTAAAAAATTGATCACGTGTAGGTCAGATATGGAGTTTTGGGAGAGCAAGAAATGAGTGTCAGTAATGATTGTGCAAAGAGAGTAGCAGTCTTTTAATAGTCAAGACCCACCTTGGAGACTCCAAGAATCAATTCTCTTTTGAATTTAATAGTAGCCACTAAAGGTTGTGGAGCCTTGGGGTAAGTTGTTTCATGTAGTCTGTATAGGAAACACTTAGGAGCCAACCAGACTAGGCATCGGAAACTTCTAGCTGATTTCAAGCCTTATCCTTAGATGGCTGAAATTTCTGGTCATGTAAATGGTGATGTAAAACTAAAACCTTTAGCATTGGAGAAAGAGGAGTAACTAGGTTAGAGAGTGATACCTCAGCATCTGGAGCCGCCACCAAGTCAGCAGAGTGGAAATCTACAGTGAAATTCTGTCCTACAGTATGTACAGTGCTAAGTGTGAGCCACTATAGTCCCTAGAGGTGAAGAACATTCCAGAAAGTCTCCCCATAGTATCTAGTAGAGTGCCATTAAAATGAGTTACAGGGACTTTGGGGATCCAGGCTGAATGATTCCTGTAAGTTAAGAAGAATATAATTTCTTTAAGGAAACGGAGCAAGAGAGTTTATATAGGAACATCTTTGCTTAAAAGCTTTCTCTTTAAAATTAATTTTTTGACATAATAAATTATTTTCCCCTTTATTTCTAAAAACACCTGTACCTATGAGCTGACAGTAATATTCAGCAGTTCTGTTTCAAGGGGCTTAGCCTAACTATGGCTATAGTAATTTTGTAGGTAAGTTGTGGTATGTAAGTTTCTGAAAGACCACACTTCCAGTGGTCTGAACAGATCGGACAGATTACACTTATCTCCATATATCAGAGATATGATGTGATTGAGGATATTTTATTAAGTTTCACATGTGAATGGCTTAGTTTTAGTTAATAACAGGTTTCAGGAGTAAACTTTATTGTAATACTCCAAAGTAGAGCTACCAAAGACTAAAATTGCTGTTAGAAAAGCTTGTCTCAAAATTCTCATTTATATAACTACAGGCATAGCTAAGAATTTTTATTTTTAAGACCTTAAAGTGTCAGTTTAGGGGCTCAGTTTGTTCAGAAGCAAAATAATCAAGTCTATGTCCAAGTAATATAAAACCTAAATAAAACTTTTAGATGGGAGGACTTAATACCTAAAAATTAAAAATTTCCCCAGAGTAATTGAAATTCCAATAGGATTTTAAGGGAACTTGAAGTTGATTCTACAGTTATACAGCATACTAAATAAGATAGAATAGCCAAGACATTTTTGAAAAATAATTCCCCATCAGATATAAAGTTGTAATAATTCAAAAGTGTGATTTTTATTGTGATAAGAGACAGTTCAGTGGAACAGAATGAAGACTCTAGACATAGCTCCCTGGATATATTAGAACTTATATGATAAAAATGGCATTTCATATCAATAAAGATCAATTACATTTAGAAATTGGTGTTTCATATGGAAAAATAAAGTAATAAGATTGCTATTATGTTTATGGTGAATTTAAGAAATTTACAATTTTGATTATATAGGCTTTTGGCTTTACTCTAGAAACTAATCAACAAAATAGTTGACCCACTGTACTTTCCTGAGCTGATACCACAAGGACAAATAACAAAAAATGTTCTATCTGTAGAAAACTAAAAAACCTAACTAATACTGGCTTGTAGGGATATTAAAATATAAGTGGGAGTGATTTCTGAGTATCTCATTAAAGCAATATAATACTTATCAAGATTTTAGGTGGGTCTGTTTCTCTTCATCAATTGCTTGCAGATTTTATAGACATGTTCTTAATTTAATCTGCTGAAATCTAGAAGATACAGGGCCTGCTCATTAGAAGATACTAAGTGCAGTTTGCAGCCAGCTCTAGGACAGTGTTTTGAGGTGTACCACCTTCCCCATCATTACCCTGTGTCCCTCTCTGTGCTGTGCTCCTGAAACACCATCTCTGTCTTGTGTTCCCTGCTCTCCTCCCCTAGGAGCGACCTGCTTCAGACTCCTGGCAGAAACTTGAGAAGTCTCGAGAGTACAAGAACAGTAACCAGCTCCGGGAGTACCAGCTGGAGGGGATGAACTGGCTTCTTTTTAACTGGTATAACAGGTGCGGAACCAGAACCAGTCCTGTCTTCAGGGATGATTCTCCTACCACATGTTTACGCCTGGAGGGAGACTGTGGGCTTAGCCTGCACAGGGTGGCAATAGCAAAGTGGCGAGAGAGTACAGCAGAGCCACCGTCCAGTGTGGCGATCGTTGCACATCAGGTGTACCAGGACTTTATTTCTTATGTCAGGTTTGGTTTGGTTTGGTTTCTCCAACCAAGAGGAATGATCTTTAGACTTTGTGCTTTTTTTTTTCTTTGCCAGTCTAATTAAAAGGTTGGGCTCAGCCTACATGAAACAAAACCCAAAAGATCCTTTAAAATTGTTTTT
Source organism: Hippopotamus amphibius kiboko (assembly GCF_030028045.1). Classification (NCBI taxonomy): domain Eukaryota; kingdom Metazoa; phylum Chordata; class Mammalia; order Artiodactyla; family Hippopotamidae; genus Hippopotamus; species Hippopotamus amphibius. Next base: position 19,329,059 of record NC_080197.1, read on the forward strand.
TATCTCCAAGTCTTTAGCAAAACTTGACTCTAAAGGGGATTGGATCTGGATTCCAGCCCTGACTCTGCGACTTGTTGGTGAGCCATGGGCGGCCTGGACTTCTAATACTCAATTTTCGACTCTGTGCTTTAGTTCCTGTCAGAATCTAGATGAAACAGATGCAATTTGAGAAAGATGGGTTAAGGTTTTCTTAACATTGTTGAGTGTACCCCCAGCACTGATTTTTAAAGGCAGTATATAGTGGAACACTCACCAAGCTGGGACTCTGGAGACCTGTGTTTTAGCCTTGTCTCTGCCACTTATTGGGTGGGAGTCAAGGCACAGCTCACTCAAACACTCCAGGTCTGGGGTTGCCCACCCGTACAGGGAGAGGTGAGACCAGACAGAGGCCACACTCTGCAGGGGCCACAGCTGTGTGCAATATGTGATTCTGGGTCACCACAAGAGACCAATGTTTTTAATCTTGATACAGAACTAAGTATGTGGGTGAAAAGTTTGCCCTTTGATAACACAGGTAATAGACAATGAGAATCATGTAACTTATGTTTCTATTTTTGCCTTGGCTTCCGTGAAGTTTGTCAGGTAGAGAAATTGGCTTAAGTTTGAGGCATTTTTTCTCTCTCCTTGTCTCACTGTTATCTTAGTTTTTAGTATTTTTAGTTTGCACTTAAATGAACCTATTTCGTGTATTTTCTCAGAAGTCGCAATAGTTCCTTTTTGAAAGTAGGCAGGGTGTGAATAATGATAATGAAAACTTGCCTCATTTGCATTTCTGGAAAATACTGATAAAACCTTCACTGATGACCTTACAGGTCAAGGTACGCTTCTGAAGTATCTTTTTAGTTGTAACCAACCCCTGCCTCTTTCTTATATTGATGGTGAAGTATTTGTGTTTCTTCTTCTGCAGGAAAAACTGCATTTTGGCTGACGAGATGGGCCTAGGGAAAACCATCCAGTCCATCACATTCCTTTCGGAAATATTCCTCAGGGGGATCCACGGCCCCTTCCTCATCATCGCCCCGCTCTCCACCATCACTAACTGGGAGCGGGAGTTCCGGACATGGACAGAGATGAATGCCATCGTGTACCACGGCAGCCAGATCAGCAGGCAGATGATCCAGCAGTACGAGATGGTGTACCGGGACGCACAGGTGCGCCCCCCGCCAATCACAGACCCGCTGATGTCTCTGTTCAGAACAGCCTCTGTCCCTTGTCTGCTAGAGTTTAATGCCCTGCATTGGGTTACTGTTGACTTACTCTGTAAAGTCACATGTTTATTGAGGCAGACTTCTTACTCCTTCCTGGTCATTTGTGATAGAACACAGGGCATGCTTTCCACTCTGATGTATATCAGGGCCTCTTTTTAGAACACTGAAAGCCTGCCTTCTTGGTTGGCGTATGAAGTTGCTTTTACGTGCAGAAGATTTTATCTGAGTTATGTGCTCAGTGAAGAAAGTGAGCAGAGGAATTTGTGTACAAAGGAAGGATTCTCAGCCAGGGAGTTTGTAGAGAGAGTGAGGAGGTTAACAGATTTGACAGGGAAGGATAAAGAGAAAACAAATGATAAGAGCACAGCAGAATTTTTTAAGACATTTTTGTGAAGTATAATCCCTTTGCTGAATATCCTTGTATGCTTGTCCTGAGCGCTGGTTTTTATAAGTAAGGTGGAAATTAAATGAACTCAGTCGGAGGAAAGGCAGTGCTCACCCCAGAGGTTTCACAGATAGCAGGAGGAGACACTTAGAAGAAATTTAAGATGTGCTCTAACATGATGCAGCTCTCCTGTGTAAATGTGATGACAGCACTGAGACAGGCTGGAAGACAAAGGTGTGTCCTGCCTGGTAGCAGTTGTCCCAGGTGAATCAGGATCATAACACTGAATCTGTTCTAGAACCCAAGAAGTTACAAGGTGAAATTAATTTTACCTGAAAAGTAGCAAAGAGTGTTTCCTTGGGCATTCAAGCTCTGCATGGTTTAGACAAGCTCCTGGCTGGGAATGTGTGAATCAATACCCCTCTGGTTTCCTTTTCATGACAAGTGATAAATTAAAAGCTCCCTTGCTCAGCCCTCTGTCCTGCTCCTCTGTGTTACTTTGGGAGGGCGCATGCTCTCTTTCTCTCTTGCTATTGTTTCATTGATGCAGTGGGGTCTCTCTCTTGTTTAAATAGCTGGTTCGTTCTTGCATTCTCTCTCTTCTCAACTGAGGAAGCCAGTGCTTATTATTGGCTTCTTACCGAGGTCCTAGCATTTATAGTGCCGCCTCCTCTAATCCAGCTGGTAACCCAGTAGCTGGATTCTCTAGCCACGCTCAGAGCTTTGCCTTTGGTTGTGTCATCCTCAGGGAAACCCCCTGTCGGGCGTCTTCAAGTTCCATGTCGTCATTACAACGTTTGAGATGATCCTGGCAGACTGCCCGGAGCTGAAGAAGATTCACTGGAGTTGTGTGATCATCGATGAAGCTCACAGGTTGAAGAATAGGAATTGCAAACTTCTGGAGGGCCTAAAGCTCATGGCCCTGGTGAGAGTCAGCAAGCTCTTTCCGTAAACACGAGCCCCTTCTCTTCACGGGAGAGGAAGCATTCTTTAGCCATCTGCATGCAGCTTCCTTGTGCATGGTCTGCCTACCCTAGATTTCCTTTTCACCCACTGTATCTCGGGCAGCGCAGGAATCCAATTTTTTTTTTTTTTGTTATGAACTGAGTCAACAGTTTGGCCTTTGCCACAGATTGATTCCCAGAGGGACCCAGGGGAATCTTAAATACTGTGAAATTTGTGACCTGGAAATGTAAGATGTTTTGGCTTGTTGCCAGGTCCCCGAATCACCTGGTACCAAAGATGATGGCCCTCAACATTACTGCCTTGGCACAGTGCCCCATCTGTGGCGGGCAGGCACTCCACAATATTGAATGAATGAATGAATGAATGGGTGCTTTAACTAACATGAAATTGCTGCTGGACTCGGGGATGTGAAAGGAAGATTGATCTGTTTATTGACGTTGTCACACTCTCTTCTCATAAAAACAAAACAGAATTGCCACAGATAAAGCCCAAAATGCCCTGGCATCACTTTCCCACCAAAACCTGCTGTTCTGGCATCTCAGACCCTGTTCCTCCTGTGCTGTGAACCCATGCAGGAACACAAGGTGCTGCTCACGGGGACGCCCTTGCAGAACTCAGTGGAGGAGCTCTTCAGTCTGCTCAACTTCCTGGAGCCATCACAGTTTCCTTCAGAGACTGCTTTCTTGGAGGAGTTTGGAGATCTGAAAACAGAGGAGCAGGTAAATTGGGGCCTGAAGGATTTGAGAAGACGATGTGGTGATTACCTTCACCATCAGGGGCAAAAAACAGGTCATCGTGGGGACAGGAGTTAGCAAGTTCTTGCATCCCTGGTAAAATGAGCATTGCCTCCTTTATTTTATTTGTTTATGTTGAGGAGGATAAACTGATTATTAGCAGTTCTTATTACTCCGAAGGATAAATGAATCAACATCCAAAATGCCTTGTATCCGGCCCCTGCCTTCACTGATCTTGTATGTGAGTTCAGTGATTTTGTTCATAGCTCTGGCCTCTGGGGCTTGCCTCCCTCCTTCTCTGCCTCCTTCATCTGTCATCCCGCCTCCTACATCACCTGCAACATGTTTCCAGGCTCATTTTCTTGAGTGCAACAAAATACACAGGTAATGAGGAAAAGAAGGCGGGTGTATACTAGAGTAGTGGCTAAGTCCAGTTTTGTCCTAATCCACTAAATTTCCTGTTTTCAAAAAGATCTGGTCCGAAGTGCAGCTTATTGGACTCAAACCTGTGTCAAAAGAAGCCAGCATTAATAAATATCTCTCTACTGTGGGTAGAAATCTCAACTGGACATTACAGGAGTGAGGCAGACAAGTTTAAGTGTCGTAAGAGGAACAGTGAATAGAGCTGAGGACTTAAAAGGCGAGAAAGGTCACATCTGTTTGGAAATTAGGAATGACTTCATGAGAGGGTACAATCTGAGTATAGACTTTTAAGGGTGATAAGTTTTCAATAGAGAGATGATGATGATGATGACTACTTTGCATAGGGAAAAAAAATAATCATAATCAGCCCTGGAATTTATTCAGTAGTAGGGAATCATCTGGTTGAGCTAGAAACAAGATGGATGAATCGTGGAGTATGAAGCTGGAGGAGTTTAGCGTTATATTGTGGGAAGTTCTTGAAAGACAGGTTGAAGAATTTGGTAGGCATTAGAGAAGCAATGCAAGGCTCTGATTGCTGGAATGACATAATTAGTTCTGCTAAATTAATCTAGCAATGGTGTGAGAGTGGGTTGGGGCAGAGAATTTGGGAACTGAGAAGGTTGGGGAATTTCACTAACAGATGTCAAGAGTACACTCTGTGGTTCCAATCTGTTTGTTTCTACTTCTCTTGCGAGTCAGACTTTGAGAGCAGTGAACAATCAAACTTAATTCCACTTCTCGACATTTGCAGTATCCATTGATCTTGCAAAAGCCAGCTCCAACCCTCTCTCCATTTCTGGACCATTAGAAATGCATCCTCTTCTCCCATTGCACTTATTTTGTGGTTTGCATTTTTTCTTCTTCCTAGACAATGACCTCCTTGAGGACAAGGCCCACATCTTCTCCAAAGTTGTGTTTGTTGTATTGACCAGCACAGTGTCTGGCATGTAGTATCCCCTAAATGATTCAAGGTATGAACCAAGTGAAGGGCAAAAGCGGAACCCAGCATGTGGCAGATTGGCATTTGTCCCTGTCTTTCCTCTTTGGGTTCTTGCCGGGGTCCAGCCCAGGCAGGATCCAGGGAGTCCCTTGGGAGGGGTAGAGTCGGCGAGAAAAAAAAAAGACAGGAGGCAGTGAAGTTGCAGAGAAGTGGAGAGAGAGAGAGTGTGAGAGAGAGAGTAACTTTAATTTTTGCTCGGGTCTTATATATCTTACATCTTGCTTTGTGGATTTTTCCATTAGGGGCCCCATATCCCTCCCCCAAATGTCCCATTGATTCCGCCGGGGGCCAGTCCTTAGTCAGGTGATGAGTCTTCTATGTAATCATTAGTTCTTATCAGTTCTTCGAGTTCTTGTTTTGTCCTTCCAGTGGTTACAAGGGGGAGGGGAGCACAGGATAACAATCTCTAAGGGCAGGCCTCTCGGGCGCCCAGGCTTGAAGTGACAGACACATTGTTAGCAGGTTAAGCTTAATCAGTGAGCTACATTCTCTATGCTACGTGACAGCAGACATACAGGACATGGACATAACATGGATACCCGTAATATTCCGTTCTTATAAGGAAAGGGTGCATGGGATATTTTATAGGCAACTTTGGTTTGACTGACCCTCACTTCAGAGGTTTGGGATAATTGTGATTGGGTGAGGCAGCATTCCTGATCACAATGCATGGCCCATTACGGCCGAATTGCCAGCATGGCCCAAGGGTGGGGACAATAAGTTTAAATATTCCTCCATTACCTGGGCCCCCTAAGGGTCTAAATGTGATTTGTTTGCGGCCCATAGAATTTCCACAACACCAAGAAAGGGGGGGGGGGTAGCCACCATTCTTGAAGGCGGCGTTGGCGCCCCTTCACCCAGAGAGCTCATCATTCCTAGAAAGAAAAAGTACACAAAGGAGACTCATAGTGAAACTAAATCTCGGAGAACTCCGGTACTTCCAAGATGCCTGCTTTGCAGCTCTCCCGAACCGAAGATGCCTTCATCGGAATTCCCGCCTTGCAGGCCATTCCCGAAGTGCTCGGCCTTGCCTGAGCCTTTAGGCAATCCCCGGACGGCTCCCGGCAGGTTCTTATGTAGTAATTCCTTATCCATTTGGGGGATTACATTCCTGAGGACCATAGTTGCTAAAATAAAGCATTCATTAAATGGATTAGATTTCAGATTGGGGTTAGTGAGGAGAAAACCACAAAAATGGCACCAAGTGTCTATATATTTATATCGCAGTAAGTAAAAGTTCTAGAAAGCGTCTGGTTACAAAGTAAAGCATATTCATCATTGTTTAAAACCTGCTGCAGTGAGTAACTGTTTTGGGGAAGCGTTAGGACAGCCCACAGCTTATTTATGCAGGATCTACCCCTTTTGAAATTTTTGAACAGCTCTTTATGACTTGAAACTCGATCTTTTGCACTTGCCTTTTCTCTTATTTTCCCACCAGCATTAATCTTATTGGTATCGTGTTTTAGCCCAGGGTTAACTCAGGTGCCTTGACTTTGAATCCCTGCTCTGGGAAGAGTGAGCAAGTCCCCTTGCCAGTGCAGTCAAGTGCGTAGAGATCTGCTGTCCAGGCCTGGGTGTTAGGAGACGAGCAGATAAATCATAGCAAAGGGTACGATCCGGCTCACAGAGCCCCCGAGATGACAGCTCGCATGAGGGAGTAGGAGGCGTCACCTCACCACGTCAGCTCCCTGAGTAGTGCTACCCCCAAACTTGGTTGCTGCCACTGTTATTTAGATGTAGGAGGAATGCGTTTCCAGATTGCCTCTGCTGCTGCTGCTTTTTTTTTTTTTTTTTGATTGAGATATAAATGACACGACATTATATTGGTTTCGGATGTATAGTATAATGATTCAGTATATGTAGTATATATTATAAAGTGATCACCACAATAAATCTAGTTAACATCCATCACCATACACGTCATTTTTTTTTTCTAGTGATGAGAGGTCTTAAGAGTTAGCTCTCTTAGCAACTTTCAAATATACAATATAGTATTACTAACTAAAGTCACCTTGCTGTACGTTACATCCCCAGGGACTTACTTATTTTATAACTGGAAGTTTGTACCTTTTGACCACCTTCATCCATTTTGCGCACCCCCAGATTCCCTCTGCCTCTTACTTTGTTCTTTCAGGATATACATTTTCCCTGCATAATATATCACTTACACCTTCTAACATGGCTTAAAATATTCCTCAGGTAATTGTGGCACATATGTGCATGTTAGAGAGAGAGGTTTGCTTTCTCCATCCCGAAGAAGAGGTCCTGTCTTTTGTATCTTTCTCCCTTTGTATTTTGTAAGGTTGCCACGTAAGTTCTCAGTAATTACTTGCGAATTAGAACCAGATCCCTTTTTTCCTTTCCGTCCTGTTATAAGCTCCTCATGTGCAGGAATCAGGCATGATTTTTCATTTAGTCTACTGCCACAGTACCATGATTAGATGCTCAGGAGATTGTAGTGAAGGTTGAAATACCCCAGTAACTATTATTGAATTGGGATCGGGGCAGGTGAACAGGTCCCATTTTCCTGGACAGGTGAAGAAACTACAGTCCATCCTTAAACCAATGATGCTCCGGCGGCTGAAAGACGATGTGGAAAAGAACCTTGCTCCCAAACAAGAGACGATCATCGAAGTAGAGCTGACCAATATCCAGAAAAAGTACTATCGTGCCATCCTGGAGAAGAACTTTTCCTTCCTGACCAAGGGGGCCAATCAGCACAACATGCCCAATCTGATCAACACAATGATGGAGCTGAGGAAGTGCTGTAACCACCCCTACCTGATCAACGGTGAGCAGGGGAGGTTGGGGCGGGCCTCGCAGTGGCCAACCATCTCATGTATCGAATTCCCAGGAAATGCCAGGGTGTGTGTTCTGACCTTTTTACAGAGTATTAAACTGAGGCTCTAAGAGGTTGATGGGTCTGCATAAGCAGTCTGGCCAGAGAGTACACAGAGCCTCGTTTTGAACCTACCTCTACCAATTCTCTGCCCACAGAAGACGGATATCAATTGTCCGTCTGCTCTCCTTTGTGTACCTGCAGTCTAGCCCGTACTTCCCACTTTGGGGCAGGGAGATGTGTTACTTCCTTGAAAAAATGATCATGGCACAGTGAGATTAAAACTCTCTGCAGATAAATTAACAGCTAACAGCTAACCAAGCAGAGAACATGTCAGAAGCTTTTTTATTTATTTATTTATTTTACAATAAAACTTTTTGATAAAATTTTATATCAAAATATGGCTTGGATTTGCTGATAGCTAGTTTTTAGGTTGAGGGGTATGTCTTTTTGTCAGCTTTCTGTGAAGGTTTCTTCACTCGCTTGAGTCAGCTTAGTATTTCAGATCCTTTCTCTACTTGGTCAGACTTCGCAGGAAAGCAGGGCACCTGTGTTCTCTGCAGGACAGCCCTGCGGCGACTGTAGAGCCCTCTGCTGAGTGCACGGCCGAGGGACACATGCGGAGCCTTGCCTCCCTGGACTGTTGGTTTGAAACCTAAGAATTCATTTAGTTTTTCCTAGGCTCTGTCAGACAGAGAGTAGCTTTTGCCCTTATAGTTTGTTCAGGGAATAGTTTTGTTCCATTCTTTTTCAGGGGCAGAGGAGAAAATTCTGGAAGACTTCCGGAAAACCCACAGCCCTGATGCCCCTGACTTTCAGCTGCAGGCCATGATTCAAGCAGCAGGGAAGCTGGTGCTGATTGATAAACTGCTCCCTAAGCTGATTGCTGGCGGCCACAAAGTACTCATCTTCTCCCAGATGGTGCGCTGTCTCGATATCCTAGAAGATTATCTCATCCAGAGAAGGTGAGCCTCGTGTCAGAGCTGTGCGCCAAGCGCCGTGGGGCGGCTCCTTTTCTTTGATGCCTTTTCATTCATTCAAAAATTATGTTTTAACAACAAAGCATTGACAGATAGAGAAAAGGAATCTTAAAGATTGACTAAAATTCAGAGTTGCATCTTATGACCAGGTTTAACTGTCTCAAGTGAATTTCCTAGCCTGTGATAATGGAGCCCCTGCCTTGCTTAAAAAATAAATTTTACATGTTTATGTATATTCACTTTAGTTGGAAGAAACAGAATTCAAATGGCATTACAGAAGATTAAGAAAAAGATGTATTGGACTTCCTAGGTGGCGCAGTGGTTAAGAATCTGCCTGCCAATGCAGGGGACACAGGTTCGATCCCTGCTCCAGGAAGATTCCACATGCCACGGAGCAACTAAACCCATGTGCCAAAAAAAAAAAAGAAAGAAAAAGAAAAAGATGTATTTACTTTTCCCCCCCTTAATAATAATGAGAAAAATACACCGTGGAAAGCATCACTACATCAGGTTGCTAAAAGAGCACAAGCTGACAACTGGCAGAAGAAGAACTTGGGGATGTTTTATGTCTTTTCTCAGCAAACCCTCTAAGGTTTTATGCTACACTAACAGTGGCATCCCAATTTATTTTCTTGTTCATACTCCTGTAATTCCTTGAACCTAAGTTCCATTACTCATGCAGATGAAAAGCCTGGGGTGTTACGTGGGTTGTTTGGATTCCATGTGGGTACTACATTTGTTACGTTATACACGGTACCACCCATTTCTAGTCATTGAGATACGTCAGTGATCTGAAGATGGCAAATGGATTTTTAAAATTTGTTCTTAATGCTAAAAGAATTTCTCAGAGCCCTATAGTGGAGATCTTCAAGTAAAGAATTCTTGAGACTTATTTTTTTCTTTGAAGAATGTGTTGAAACTAGGAAATAGTTTCATATTTTATAAATTCACTATAGATGAATTGCCAGAACCCTTGCTTCTTATGGAAATATATTATCTCACTCTTCAAAACATATGCAACTATGAGTTTGCAGTTTTTATTAAAGATCCCCCAAAATGAATAGGTGTAATTAACAGGGTTTTGCTCAGTGCATATGGCTTTATTTAGCTCCCTTATGTGCTGTTTTTCCTTATCATTTATTGCTCATTTTTGTTTCCAAATTATCTGAGTCACGTAGTTTCTCTCGAAACTAGGGACACATTATAATACCACCCGCTGCTCAAAGTTCCCATTCTTCCTTGGGCCTTTATCTTTTTAGTCTTTTTTCCTTCGTGCATGCATATATTTAGTTTTGTTGTTGATTCGTTTGAATTGGGATCATATTCTGCATTCTGCTTTGTAACTCACCTTTTAATGTAGTATATTATGAACTATTTTCTTTATTTTTCTACAACATCGTTTTGATGATCTGCGTACTCTGTCTCACAGCTTGTTTCCAGTTAGTCAGCATTTTAAGGAACTCTGTGCATAGTGCTTTGCATTCATTGTGAACGTTTCCAGTTATTTCCCTAGGATAAGTTACGATGTGTATTTTAGAAAACATTTCATCTGTTTTTCCAGAATACCCTCCAGGAAGACATTTTAACTGTCTTTTAATGGTGTATGACAAAGACTTTTTTCCCCCATACTCTGATCAATACTGTTTTTGCGTTTTTTTTTAGTCTTTGCTGATTCAGTAAGCCAAAATTATGGTCTTTTGTATAATTTGTATTTCTGATTGTTAATGAGAGTGAATATATTTCATATTTATTAGCCGTTTTTATTTCTTTTTGTGCATTGCTGATTCGTGTTCTTTCTCCATTTTCTGTTACTCTTTGCCTTTTTGTTTATTAATTTATAAGAATGGCTTTTTTACTTAAGAATATGGTACAAATACTTCCCCAGTGTTGTTTTTGACTTTTTCTTTATGGCTGTGGGTTTTTGTTTTTTTTATTCTTAGAAGTTTTAAATTTTATAATAGTCAAATCTCTCAGTCTTAAAACAGCTTTAAATAAACTTAAGTGCTTATTTATGCTTAAATTAATATGCTTAAAAAAGCTTCCCCCACCCCTGAGCTATGCAGTCATATAAATATTCTGAAGTGTATTCATTTCATTCCCTTGTGGTTTCTTTACCCCAGCTCTGTACCCAGCAGGGTCTTCTGGCCTTAATATCACCATTACTTTTCTCCTTTTAATTTAGTTTCTTAATTTTCATCATGTTATACATGCATATAGTTTAAAGAGCTAAATTATTCCATTACACCTATGAAAAATTGCATTTCCTGATACCACCACATAACCCCAGTTTCCCCCCCACCTGAAGCATTTCCTTTAAACTCCTTATGCTATTTCTTTTGGTATTTATCACTGTATCTCTAAGTGATGTTAGTAGTTGTAATGGTTTTTTTTTTTCGGTTTTAAGTGTTCTCTGTTCTCGCTGTGGAAGTTGAATATTTCCCTTCTCTCACTGCCCCTCGTAGTTACCGCGTGTGCACCTCCTGTCCTCCTGTCTTCCCCACCTGCCATGCAGTACTTTGGGTTAAGTTCGTATTCAGTGTTTATTATGACATATGTAAATGCTGAGTTACAGCTCAGCCATGTAGTGTGCTGTTTACTATTTCTTTCTTGCACAATTTTTATTTTTCCTGAAGCTAAAACTTATTTTTTATTCGGTGCATATTTTAAAATATACTTAGCATAATTCAGCTCCAAAATTTACTCTTGTTGTCTAAATCTCCTCTTGTTAGGTTCAAGCACGTCAGTTTCATGTCTGAGCCGTCCCTCCCGGAACCTTCTGTCTTTTCCTCTCTGACCAATTACCCTTCCTGCCTAGTGCAAAGTTGGCATCTGTGATCTCCCTTCCTTTATCACACTCACAAGTTTCTTTCCTTCCCTCTTGAATCATATCTTGTTGGTGGAACCCATGTACCTTTTCTGGGAGCTTCTGAGAAATGGTGCATGATAAGTGAATTTGAGACTGTCAGAATGTTTTCAGTTTACTCTCATTCTTGAGCAGTAGTTTGGCTGAGCTTGAGACACTAGGTTAGAAATCACTTTCACACAGAATTTTGAAGGTGTTGTTAGTCCATCATCTTCTAGCTTCCAGGATTGTCGAGAAGTTCACAGCCCTTCTGATTCCTGGTCTGCGTATGTGACGTGTTTTCTGTTTGGAAGCTTTGATATACCCTCTTTGTCCCAGTGCTGTGAAATTTGCCAATGAACTGGGTTTTATATGGTTATCTGTTGAACTAGATGCATTATAGGTCTTTCCCATTTGAAATTATGTTCCTTAAGTTCTGGGGGATTTTCTTGTATTTTATCTTTCACTATTTCTGTTTTGTTTTCTCTTTGTGGAACTCCTATTATTCATGTGTCAGACCTTCTGGACAGATTACCTAATTTTCTCTTTTCTCTACTTTCCATCTCGTATTTTGCTATAGCTATGGTAGAACACCTTTACTCTGTCTTCCAGCTTTAATCTCTAGATTTTCATTGTGTAAGTAAATTTTTAATTTCCTAGTTTTCTGTAATTTTTCAGTTTTTATAGCATTCAGCCAGTTATCACACAGGTGCAGTGTTTTGTCTTTCTGAGGTTAATCATGATAGATTTTTTTCAGTCTTTCTACAGTGTCTGTTTTCTCAAGTCAGATTTTTCTTTTTGTTTGTTTATGTCTCTGTCTTTCATATTAGAATTCCAGGTTGGCTTTTCTTTCCTTTCAGCCCTTTGAAGTGTTATTCCGCTGTGTTCTCACCCCCATGGTTTCTGATGAGACGTTTCATAGTCATTTAAGTGGCTGTTCCCCTGTATATAATGCGTTGTTTTACTCTGCTACTAAGATTTACTTTTATTTAAATTTGACTTAAGCTTTTTTGTTTAAGATTTTCTTTTTGTTTAAGTTTGCCTGTGATGTGTGGAATTCATCCTGTGCAGAGTTCACTGACCTTAAATTTATATAAGTGCAGACCTTTCATCAAGTTTGGGAAGCTTTTGGTCAATATTTCTTTGATTTCTCTTTTTCCTTTTGCCTTATTTTCTTATTTCTCTGTGAGACTCCAATTACCTGTATATTTGACCTTTAGATATTATCTCACAGATCCATAGGCTCTGTTTTTTGTTTGTTTGTTTGTTTCAGTCCTTTTTCTCTCTCCTCTTTTGTTTTGATTTGTCGGTCTTCAAGTTCACTGACTTTTGTCTGTCATTTCTGTCATGCTTATTAAGCCCATCCATTGCTTTATTTTATTTATTTATTTATTTATTTATTTATTGGCTGTGTTGGGTCTTCATTGCTGCGCACAGGGTTTCTCTAGTTGCAGAGAGGGGGGGCTACTCTTCGTTGCAGTGCGAAGGCTTCTCATTGTGGTGGCTTCTCTTGCAGAGCACGGGTTCTAGGCACGTGGGCTTCAGTAGTTGTGGCACACAGGCTCATTAGTTGTGGCTCTTGGGCTCTAGAGCACAGGCTCCGTAGCTGTGGCTCACAGGCTTAGCTGCTCCATGGCATGTGGGATCTTCCTGGAGCAGGGATCGAACCTGTGTCCCCTGCATTGGCAGACGGATTCCCAACCACTGCGCCACCAGGGAAGTCCCCATTGCTTTATTTTAGAGATTCTATCTTAGTTCTGAGATTTCCATTTGTTTCCTAGTGTGATGTTTTGTTTCTCTGCTGTGACCCCCTATCTTTTCATTCATTATGCACATTTCTTTACTTCACTGAACGTAATTGTAAGAGCTGCTTTAAAGTTCTTGTTTGTTAATTAAAACGTTAGGTTTGATCTCTGTTGTCTTTTCCTTTAAGACTGGGTTGTGTTTCCCCTGGATATTGTGAATATTTTGTTGTGAAGATTCAGGAGTCTGTTATATTGCTGTGAAGATGCTGATGGTTTTATTTGGAGGTAGTTAGGTAGGTGAGTCGCAAAATGCAAATGCTGTCAGTGCACCTGGTAGGTAGTAGCTCCAGTCTCAGCTCAGGTGACTTTCAGTCTGCTTCAAGCATGTGTGGGTCAGATGTCAGCCAGAGACTTAGGGAGAGTTTATACCCAGAGTTTGGGGTTCACCATCTCTGTCTCTTTACTTTCTGGAGATCTCTCTCACCCCCTAGCAGTCCTGGTTGCCCCAGACTCCTTCCCTTGGTGCCTCTGACAGGAAAGATGGTGGCTTCTCATCAAGACTCGTAGCTGCCCCGCACCTTTGCTGTAACTCCAGCTTCCCGTCTGGCCAAAAACACCATTTCCTGTTGCTCTCCAAAATCTGCCTGCCTTCCTTAACTCTCTAGTGCCCTCAGATAGGTTTTTTTTGTTCATTTGCTTTGTTTTCATATTTTGCCCAGATTTTGTGGTTGTTGTTTAGCGGAGGTTTGGTGTTTTAGGACCTCGCCCCTCCACACCAGCAGCAAAGCCTCTGTGTTTCAGGTCAGAGGCTCTCCTCGAATGTCTGGTTTGGGCTGCCAGATGGTTGGCACTATCCAGAGATTAGAAGGTCTGAACCTGTGGGCCAGCTTGTTGGCTACCTTATTCTCCATCCGTGAACACCGTCCGTCTAGCTGGACCATTTCATCAGAGAACCTCCAGTGTCAGTGCTTTGGGATGGTTTTCTTCGTCTCTCCTGCCCAGAGGGTGGGAACTTGATTGTACTGCGAGCTGACTGTGGGGAAGGGGTAGAGAGAGGTAGGGAGGTCTCAATGCCTCTGCCGCTCTTCCCTTCTTTAGTAGGATACCTCTACCTTTAACTGTGTGGTATTTCCTAGGGTAGAAAGATCTTTATTTTGCTCTCAAGCCTGGGGCGGGTGATCTATAGGCTAACAGATACTTCAGCAAATATTCAACTGGTTAGTTCCCTTGTTTTTAGACTCCTTGTATCTCTACTTTCAGGGGTACCTGGTGCCACCAGTGCCCGATCCCTTTGGATATTCTGCCATATTGAATTAGGGTATTTCTCACCTGGGATTCTGCTTTCTTCAAATAAAATATCACTTGGTTTACTTTCCAACTTCCAGAATTTTATTATGGCTTCTCCTGTTCTGTTTGTAGGGTTTTTGAGGGTAGGGCATTATTCATTATTATGCATTTTTTAAAAATCCCCTTACCTACCATTTTACTAGACATTTGAGGGGATAACAGAATTAAATGTGCATTTAATTCATAATCTTCAACTGGATTTCTTTTATTTTATTTTTTACATTTCAGTCTTCACTCCTACGATTTTGGTAAATGGCATTAATGGGTGGGTCTAATTTAGTTTATTTCTAAATATGTCTGATTGTTTATTAAATAGTCCATCTTTTCCCCATTCATATAAGACACTATCCATAAAGTATACTGAGATATTATATATGCTGGGGGTATATGTAACCTTTCTGTCCTTTATATGAATATTTCTATTCCTTTGCTCATGTATTATTGCAGATGAACTTCAGAATTCTTCAAAAGTATTCTTTTTTAATATATCCCTCACTACTCCAGTCCTCACTACAGAAAAAAAATGTATATACCTGCAGATCTGCATATATCTATATATATATACCTAGATCTGTTTGTTGGGATTTTGATTGGCTTTTACACGTGTAGTCGGGCAGGATTGACGTCTTTGCAAAACTGAAGAACATGATATTCACTGCACTTACTCAGGTCTTTTGTATACACTGTTGATTCGGTAAATATTTACAAGGCACCAGCCTTGTGCTGGGACCTCTATAGGTGTTAGGGACATGGTGACCAAACCAACATGACCCCTAGCGTCATGTTGCCAAGCCCTGCATATTTCTTTTTAAGGTTAATTGTAAATATTTTATATGTTTATGGCAATTGTGAATGGTTTTGGTTTGTTTTGTTGTTGTTTTGTTTTTTTTCACTCTTTATGTTTTCCAGCTGATTATTGCTGGGAGACGAGGGTTGTTCATTTCCCTTCAGGCCTTCTGAGGTCAGCATTTCCTGTTGTGCCAAAAACATGTCATCTCTCCCCCCCACTGCCCCCAGAGCACACAGAGGTTCTGCAGAGTGCTACCTGCTTCTCGTTGATATCTGACAGTGACTCAGAATTGCAGTTTGATGACTCACACCAACTCCTAGGGATTTTGTTGAGAATGCAGTTGACACAGAGGGTTAATTGCTGCACTGATGTTTGGTGTGGAAAATTTTGTGATGTCTGATTTCCTCATTCAGACTTACTAGCCCTCAAGATTTTCTTTGTTCTTGAGCCTTCTCGCCACGCCAGCTGTCAGTTTGGTTTTGTTCCCGTTTAATTTCGTGCCATATTCACCAGGGCGAGGGCATCGCCAAAGGAGCTGGCTCAGAAGTGAGGGACAATTTAACTGAACTCTCAAGGCACTGGATTTTTGTTTCAGTTCTGTGTTCTTTGAGAGCACTCCCGCAAAACTGAGTCAGTGATAGAAATGAGAATTAACATTCCAGTCATCCTACACAGTTTCTAAAGCCGTGTTCTATCGTAGTTGGCCAAACACTATCTAATTTTATGGGAATTTTTTCCCTGGGTGATGGCCGAGCTATATCATCACTATTTATTGGTTTCTCCTCCTCGTTAATACTATGCTCATTCCCAGCCTCACTCAGATCCACAGGCATCTGGCTCCTTCCTCTCTGATGGTGTAAGGGTGTCTTGTCAAAGAACATTGAGTCCTCTGTGCCTGCAGCACTGATTGTTCACATGTGTGATGGTGGGGTGGTGGCAGCTATGGTTTAATTGAATCTCAACCCTGTCTCCTGACTCCAAACCCTGTGCCTCTTCCACTGAATCACATACGTGGCCAAACTTCAGTCAGTAACTTGGTGCAGATCCTCGGTGCATTGATTCATCAAAGTCATTTTGTAGTTTCTGTTCTCACCTTCTACTAGAGTTACAGGTTTCCTAAGTTTACCAGAGTCTCTTATTTATCTTTAATTTTCTCGTTTAAGTTTTTAGGGAAATCTTTCTGCTGCACTGAAATGTAGGGTTCAATGCGAAGGCCATACGGCAAACTGGTTAAGAATGTGGACTTTGAGTCCGATGGGTCTCACTTACCAGCCAGGTGACTGAGCAAGTTATCTTGCTCGGGAGGGTGTTTTGTTTGTTTTGTTTTTGACGTTTTCGCAAGTGTAAAATGCGGAATGACCTCAGAGGATGATGGCGAGAAGTGAGTGTGGTGCTGCATGTGGGGCGTGAATCACAGTGCCTGGCACAGAGCTCAACGCTTAGGGCCTGCTGCTGATGTTGCTGCTGTGGCTTTTATGAATAATAATGACAATTACATCTAACTGCTTCACAGTTTTATAGAATTCAGCACATGACCCTTAGCTTTTAGCTTATGACAAACTCTTCTTAGTCTGTCTTCAAGATGATCCTGTAACCACTGCTGCTCTTATTTGCTACTGTAGTCTCATGTATTATTCTAAAGTTTATTGCATTAAAAAAGAAGAAAGGGGAAAATCTGCATTTATAATTCCAGATACAAGTGCACTATAGCTTTGTAAAAGGAACACAGTCTTTTTGGACTTGGTTCGCTTTGTACGTGTCCCCTCTGAGCCTGAGTTGGTCTGGTTTCTCTAACCTGTATTTCCTTGGGTGATTTCTCATGTGGAGTGTCCGTCTGCTCAAGGAAGTCAGGATTATGTTGCCAGATTTAGTTGTCTAGAGCCACCTTCACCCAGCGTCATCTGCCCCTAGAGGATCTATCCTTAGTCTCTTACCAATTGTTTATCTGAATTTTTAGAAATCTGATTTCCCAGATTCCGGGCTGGTGAGCAGATTTTTGTCAGGATTCATGTTCTTGGCTATCGTGGGGTCTAGGATGACTTGGTCCTTTTCTCACATGGTTCCTATTATGTATACTTTACCAGTCAGTTCTTGCTTGTTGGTCAAAACTGGGCCCAGGGTAGTATCCCCATATTAATTTGTTCATTGTCAGGGGGTAAATAAAAAGAGAATGATAAGACTCAGCAGCTGTCGGATTGGTGCTGTGTTTTAATTCTGTGCTAACTACATGATCTCCATCATAAAGGTACCTTCTGTGTGCTCTGATGGGATGGACAGATGGTGATAGGCTCCCACAGCAGTTGCATTTCCTCCCCCCTTTCCTTTTACCTTATCATCCACCGTGCTTTCCACCCTTGTTACTTAACTTTCCGTACAGATATATGCCTTCTTCCTGGTACTCGGATTTGCTTCCTCACTTTGTTTTCCTCTAAAACTTCTTCTGGCTTCTCTCCAACCTGACACAGCTCAGAAACCTTTCTTGTGGTTTCTCCCTAGTCGCTTAGCAATATACTGCCCAGAAGACCTTGGTTTCAGCTATAAACTTGGAGGTTTTGCTTCCTACCTCTGAAACTTTGAGGAACTGTTAGGATAGACATGACCAACCCAGGTGTAAAAAGACTGCCCATCCATACAGCCTTCTTCCCATTTCCAGCCCATCCAAAAAGCAGATGGCGCCCAATTCGACCTCTGATTCTGTGTCATGAGCTTTACTGAAAGTAGATGATGGAGGCTTTTATTTGCTTTTCCTGGTCTTATGATTAGATTCCGTGCAAGAAAACTGGGAAACACTTGAGAGTAAGTTTGCCTGGGCAGTGGGGATTGATATTTTACGTTTACAGTTCCTCTAGTCCTCTGTAGTTTGTGGCTGGTTTTTTGTTTTGGTTTGGTTTTTGTTTGTTTTGAGAGAGGGGGGTACGTTTTGCAGTGCAATTTTAGGTGTCTGCCCTGCTGCCACACATGGGGGGGATTCCTTCTAGACTGCCGACCTTCAGTCCGTATTTAGAAGTGAGGGGTTTAAGGCCGTTAGTCAACAGCTTCCTGCGTTGTTTCCTGTTCTCCTCTGAAGTCATGATTAACGCCTGGGCTTTCGTTCGTTTGGGTCCCCTCAGATACACCTATGAGCGAATTGATGGGCGAGTACGGGGAAACCTGCGCCAGGCAGCCATCGACCGGTTCTGTAAGCCAGACTCAGACCGCTTTGTCTTTCTTCTGTGCACCCGAGCGGGAGGCCTGGGGATCAATCTCACAGCTGCCGATACCTGCATCATATTTGATTCAGACTGGAACCCACAAAATGACTTGCAGGTAACCATTAGGATGATTGCTGTTTGCCTTAGCTGTCCCTGAGTCCGAGAACATCATGGCAGGGCCTGGCTTGGCTATAGAGAGTGTCTGCCATGCTCCATGCTATTGCCATGGCGTCGGCCAGGTGGCAGGCTTAGGGCCTCGGCCGGGGTACCACTGAATAAAAAGTAAATGTTGAGCCTTCCCACTAATCAGGGCGGTTCTTTCCTCTTACTGTAAATCAAATGGTATTTTACAGTGGTAGCCTCCACATGTAGATTAGAACTACTATTTATTATTGTTATTAGACATAAAGAAAGATACTAAGCTTGACTAATTCTCTAATTCTTGACATATGGATTGATTCTGGCATTTTCACTCACTGTGTTTGTTAGGTGGTCATATGTCCTATACAGTACATGAGACGACCCAGAGGGGTGGGGAGTTCCCTGGTGTGGCGGGGGTGACTGAGGCACCCTCATAGTTCATTTGCTCTCCACTTAATGAAGCAGAGCAGAGTTGATGTGTGCCCATTTAAGTGTATTTGCAGATTAAATTTGCTAGTTTTAACCAAACTGAATAATGGTGGCTTTAAAAGATTATGGCAAAGATTGGAGCTAATACATTTTAAAAGCAAATGTGAGCAAACAAGAAGGTGACAGAGCTGACACGTCTGGTTCAGAATTCCTCATCAACCCCGTTTGAAAGTAAAAACAGTGACGTTCTAGCCAGATTGCACCATAAGTCAGTCTGAACAATTGTAGCTTGTCAGAAAGACTACATTAGATGATAGATTTACATCCATTATCATTAACAACAGACTTCATCCCAAGTGTGTGTTGGGTCTTGGGATATCTGCTGATACCCAGAGTTGAGTATGTGGTACGGAGAGCGGTGGGGGCCTCAGAACCTTTTTCATGATATGGGTGATTGATAAGAGAAGTCTGAAGGCTGCTGTTTCCCAAAACTGAGGAGGCACCCTAGGGGATACTGCCAGGGAAGGGATGCAGGGAAAGGGAGCTAAGGTGATGGATATCCAGGCTTCTTCCCTACCCACCATGTCACACAGAGTCATTCTGCTTTGTCTTTTTCATTTCATGAGTTTCCAAATAACATTTTATTTGAAGAAAACAGTCTACTAGTCAAAAAACTTGAGCTGTAAATCATTATGTTGGTGACAGCTGGGTAAAACTCAGGGGAAAAAAATCATCGTAAAACCAATCCTGTGGCACTGTGTTCAGCATCCAACTTGAAAAACCAGTGGCTGTGACCAGCTCACCGTCGGGGCCTTCTGCTGTGATGGGCTATTTGGGTCAAGGATGAGTTGCGAGATATCACGAATAAGCAGTTTTTGAAGGCGTTAACACAGTGAGTACCGCAGTAATAATAATCAGCGGACGCTGTTTGATCCGGTCACCAGCCGGAACCTAATTAGGATAGTGACGTGCATCACGGGTGGGAAACTGTTGCCAGTGGGCCAGCTGCCTGGTTTTATAATAGCTTTATTGGAATGTAGCAACACCCATTTTGTATACCTCTTATCTCTGGTTGCTTTCGTGTTACAGTGGCAGGGTTGAGTATTGCAGCAGAGACCTCATAGCCCACAGCATCTAAAATATTTACCATTCTAGATGACGTTTGCCAGCGCTGAAACAGATGGTTCCTTAAGTACTGGGTTCTTGACGGCTGTGAAGTTGTGTGCTCCTTTGCAGTGCTCACCTGACTGTGAGGCTTGGTACCTGGGCCAGTGATGGTATGAGAAACCAAAATGGGTGGCCTTTTGGAGGCCACATTAGCTGGGCATGCCTGAAGGACTTTCTGGAGGAAAAGTGAAAGCATAGGGCTGGCGTTTAGAGACAGGTCACTGCTAGAGGCAAAGATTTTGGAATCACCGTGCTTCACCTAGTGAAATGTAGACATTGAAGGTGCAATACCAAGAAATGGGAAAAGCACAAATGAGAATATCCAGGCCTGAAGGAGAAGGTAACATCCTCTGAGCTGATAGATTTGTCTGGGTACCAACCAGGTGTGGTGGATAGGGTGGTCCAGAATGAGGGTCTGGGCAGAAGGGAGCCGCTTTGGAATGACTGTTTTTCATGGCCGCTCCGGGGTGGGGGGCGGGGGGGCAGGAGATGACTAAAGGAATAGCGGTGAAGTCTAGACTGAAATTGGACGGTGTGAGGGGTTGTATGCCGAGTCCGTTTCTGAACTTCCACTAATGCTCAACCTCAATGGAGAAACAAAGACATGAGCACTCAGGTGACTCAGGTGTGCACTCGTACAAGAAGGTAGCAGAGGGTAAATGAGTGACGGCGTAGATGAACAGCTCCAGGTCCACATTGGAGTTAGAGTTTCTCAACTTATGGTCTTCCAGACTGGCTGCTTTTTTGGTTATTTTTATTTACAGCTTTGTAACCAAGGGGGAACTCTCCTTTATTTTTGAGATGTCTGACCAGACTAGGTAGAAATGAAAGAATTGGCAAGAATGATGTTAGGGCAGGGAATTGGGTCTGTGGTTACTGGGGAGTGGGATTGGTGGGCTGTTCTGAGTTGCCCCCAGAGATGGAGCAAGGTTCTCGACTTGCTTGGCATGGGGCACTCGGCACACTCTCCCTGGCATTTGCCCCTCACTCACGTGCTAGAAATGTGATGTAGAAGACAGTCTGGAGACTAGGGTGCTGAGACCATAGTGTGGTTCACAGGACTACAGCTAAATCAACTGTGAAAATCAGTGAGATGCATTCCTGTCCCCAGCACAGCAGAAAACGCAACCAGATCTCTCCCTGGTACTGTCCTTGCTAGGTACTTAGGTCATGTTAACTTACACACAGTCATTCTCACACACACACACACACACACACACACACACACACACACACACACACACGTATTCTGATATTTTCTGTAAATGAGTGAAAGCTTTCAGTCATCTTTAGTTCTTCATGGTTATTGAAGAACCACAATTCCTACTCTGATAGCAGATGATCGAATTTCCTTTGGAAGATGGGCTTGGGAAAGAACATTCATTTATGAGTGGATTAAAGCACATACTGCCTGCTATAAACATCAGGGCTACGAAAAGAGAGTCCCAGTATGAACATGGTCTTACCCTTACTCTAGTGGAATTTTAGCACAGCTCCAGGGGTCGAGTTCAGATGGCAGAAAAAGGAAGTGTTCGCTCTGGTCTCAAACAGCCTGGACAAATGTGGTACAGTCCGTGCTTATCCGGAGTTGGGACGGCGTGGGAGACATTGACAGTGCCAGGACACTGCTTTTTAACTGATCCTAGGCAGACCCCTTCTGAGCCTTGACAGGGAAGCCGACCTGCTTAAGGGGAGGCTGGGCTCAGCTGAAGTAGGCCCCAGTCCCTGTGGCAGGCCTGCAGACAAGCCAGCTTCCACACTGGAACAGAGCTGCACTGTCTGAAAACTCAGCTGGAAGTCAGAGACAGTGTTAACTTTTTTGGTGCTTTTTCATTATTATTATTATTAAAAGTTCATTTGTTCAGCCTTCTCATCTTTTTGCTGGGGTTTTCTGTGCTTTGGGGATAGACTTAGAGGCTTAAGACTTGCTAGAGAAATATTTATGTTTCCAAAATCTAAGTCTTCATAAAACAAATGACATTGGATGTCATCCTGTGTTTCCTTTGGTCTTGTTAGAGCCTGAGGAGTCTAGTAAATTGTATTTCTCTCCCATACCTCGATCTGAACCAGCTAGGAAGTAGACACAGGAGTGCAAAGTATCAAAGCATCAGCTTTAATAAATCGTGATGGTGGATTAGATGATACAGCTTGACCTGTAGCCAGGTGTAGACTTCCTAGGGCTCCTGCACTTGCGCACCCTCATCCCACAGTTAACCTTGCCCGCTGGGAACTTCTGGCAGCTGCCTGCAGAGCAGAGGCTGTCCTGTAAGCCTGCAGTGACAGAGGGGACTCCCTGCCCTTTGCAGAAGATGTGGGGGAGGGGCAAGTCTGTAGGAGCTTGAACCAGGCCTCCCGTTTCACTGATGGGGTCCGTCACTCCTTTGGAGTAGAGAGGAAGGAGGAGAAAGAGACTGTTGTGTTCCCACCTGGGAGTGGACATTCCCTCCTGGAAACAGGAGGACAGAGAACTAGGACTCTTACTCTAGTATCTCTTCCATCAGCCCTTCCCAAATCCTTCTCCTCCCCTTCCCGGAAAAGCGAAGGCATAGGTTCCTTAGTTTCCAGGACAAGAACTGGGCACCACCTGGGGACAACAAGAGAATAAAGGTAGCACCGAAGGACCTCAGCAGCATTGCTGTTGTATCTGGGCTGTCAGTGGGAAACCAGTTTTTAGGTCCCTTTACTTTAGCAGGGAGCTTTTATCAAGGCATCAGGTAGATGCCACATCCTCTCTCAAACCTTGAACATGTCTGTGTTAGCATTGGTGTGTGTGAAAGGCCCAGCTGTGCCTTCATCCGGGAGGCACAGCTGTGATTCAGTCTTGGTACCTCAGCTGCAGCAGGTTTTGTGTAGGTTTTCTGTAACACCTGTAACCCCCGAGGTCAAGAAATGACAAAGGGTGCTGACAGTAGCCTGAGAAGGGAGGAGAGCATGAAAAACTGGTTTCTTTATGTCTTCTCATTTGGAGGAAGCCAGCACTGCTGCCAGCTCTGAGGGCAGAGTGGGCCTCTGGGAATAGCAGGGCACCGCACCACCCTCGCAGAGGCCACAAGGTAACAGTGATAGGGCTACCCAGGTACGTCCTTCCTGTGGATAAGGTCCCTGAAGGGAGAATTCAGGAAGCCTGGGCACAGGTGTCCTGCCTGTGCAGAGGATTCTGGAAGGGAGGAGGGCCTCCAGCCTGAGGAGCCAGGGGCCGGACACTCTGCTCCGAGAAAGGAGAGGTGCTGGTCCCCTTTGCCACTTCCTCTGCCACCACTGTATTGCTGGCACTCCCTCTTGCTTGGTAGCACGTATGCCTGCAGCTTAGAGGACTAAGCTCTATTGAATTTACTTTTCTTTGCTAGAAGAAAGTAAGGCTTTGTGCGTGCTCCATCACGTGGCCCAGGCGGTCAGTGAATGTTTGTTGAACACCAGAATGTGCCGGGCACCGTTTACAGTGCTGGAGACACAGCAGTGAGCGAGACCCATGGTGTGTGTGCTCACAGAGCTTTCATTTTAGTGGGGGAGGCAGACAATAAACAGGGAAAAGTAAGTGAGTCAGTCCCAGATAGCGATGCTTATTACGAAGAAACAAAACAGGGTAAGGGTAAGAATGGTAGGGACTGGGCGTCCTGATTTAGAGGGTGGTCTAGGAAGGCTTCTTCAAGACGGTGACATCTGAGTGGAGACTTAAATGATGGGGGCAGGGATCTTCAGTTATAAAATCAGCAGAAAGAATGTTCCAGGCAGAGGGAACAAGAAGTGTGACCACTTAGAGTGGGGAGAGCGTCGGTGGCACACCTGAGGCAGGTGGGACGGGTGCTCACGGTACAGCGTCAGTCCCAAACAGAGTGAGTCCAGTTCCTTTTAAGTACTCTCCTGCCTCTCTTTTCAGTGTCCTCTCTTGCTCAGTCTGTGCTCCTTTTTCTCTGCTGCCCAGAAGCTACCTTTTCCCATGCTGCTAACTCGCCTCTCCTTCCTTTCTGTCCTCAGCCAGCTCTTGACTGACTTATTGACACGTTTATTGAGCCTTGCACACCAGGCCAGGCCCTGGGGAAAGAAAAGTGCTCAGGGCTTTTGAACAATACAGTTGAAATACAGCGTGATGAGCAGATATCTGCATTATTTCCCAGAGATGTTTACATTGTCAGAGAGGTTGATACCTTTCCCCAAGGAATAAATCTGGAACTGGAAATTTCAGATTCCGAAGTAGGCCTGCAAAGGAGATGGTTGAGGGAGGGCAGCTTCCCAGTGCCCACTGATTCATACTGCGTGAAGAACCTCTGATTCCTCCTCTGAGGAGTAGGCGGCCTGCGGATACAGACTTTTAGAGTACCGGGAGAAATGTAAAATTGCTGGGCTTGAGACAAAATATTTGTGTGTAAAAAATGAATTGGGAAGTATCCCAGCATGCTAGACATGGTTGGGTTCCGATAGGGATTATAGGTAATTTTTTTAATCTCTCTGATGATGTAGATTTTCATTGAGGTACAGTAGTATTTCCAAGTATTAAAGAAAATGTACCTTTAAAATGTAACAGAGCTAATAATTTGAAAGCGTAATACAAGGGTCAAGAGAGGAATCCACGTTATGCCTGGTTCTTTGTACCAGCTGTTTAATTTTCACGTGATTGTGAAGACGTGGTGTGAGGTTCTGAACTTGGACCTGACCACTGTGAATGGAGACTGGAATCAGTTGGAAATCTGTCACCACTTGGAGACTCCCCCTTTCTCCTATCGCAGTCATTGGGATCTGTACCTGTTTAAAATTTTTCTGAACATGACTGACTGCTCATTTCTTGTAGGCTTTTGTTCACCTCAAATGTGTTGAAAAGTACAGAACAAACTATGTAATTTCCCTTGGGATGGAGGGCAGTGGGGGGAGGGAGAGCATTGGGATCTGTACCTGTTTAAAATTTTTCTGAACATGACTACTTGTTTCTTGTAGGCTTTTGTTCACCTCAAATGTGTTGAAAAGTACAGAACAAACTATGTAATTTCCCTTGGGATGGAGGGCAGTGGGGGGAGGGGGAGCACCACTGCCTCCTGCTGGTGGCCTAACTCCAAAGGCTCTGTGTTTACACCTTTGCTGCTGTGTTTTGTTTGGACTTCATCTCAGTTGCTGCCTTAGTTCTCAGTGTTTCTCTCTCTCTACCACATTTTTGTGTGTGCGAGTTCTGAAAAGGAAAATAAGGGATATATGAGATTTGACTGTAAAATGACAAGTCTCTTAAATGTGACAGGACTCATCGTTTTATCCTTCAGATTATGTGTGTATCTCCTGGTACCAGGTAGCTGCTCGTGACGGTGCCCCCTGCCCACCCCCACCCCAGGCAGAGGTTCGTTTTTCTCAGAAGCCCAGAGATGGGTATCCCAGGACTGGTGAAGTGGTTTCAGGGTGACATGAGTGTCCCAGGTTCCTTCAGTCTCTCTGCTCCACCGTCCTCAGGGAGTGTGGTTCACATGCTCTTGGTTCCAAGTTGGATACTTCAAACCCTAGGTACGAAAAATAAGAAAGGGAGGTGTGACATCTTTTTCAAGAGAGCAGAACTTTCCCAGATATCCCTGTTACAGATGTTACATTGTGCAGAACTGTATTACGTTGCCAGCACTGGGAGGCTGGAAATGGTTTCAGTAGAATATGTAGCTGCCCTTGTGGAAGAGTCAGGGTTGTGGTATCGAGGACAAACGGGGTTGTGGATTCCAAGAAGGTAATAAACTTACGTTGTCTACAGCTCTCCTCTATTAGACCTTCGCTCAGAACGTTTCTTAAACTCCCTCTTGTAATTTGCCCTCAACACCAGATAAGCCAAAAAAAGAAAATCAGTGTCAGTGCTTAATGACCACATATTATTAACTTCTGTAGTTTCCACAAACCATATTACTTACCTTGATCACTTCCTTTATTTTCCAGAGCTGTCCATCAGATTTTCTCCTAATAATAAAGATTTCCTACCACTAAAGATAGTAAAAGAAGATATGGCAACTAGTCGTAATAGCCAAAAACTAAACCACTTAGTTGTCCATCAGTAGGAGACTTATTAACTAAAACAGTATGTTCAGCTTTGGTAAAAGGATGAGGAACATCTCTTCACACTGCTGTGGGGCCATCTCCTGAATGTGCTGTTGTGTGGGAGAAAAAAATAAGTTGGAAAAAGTATGTGTAGTATGCTAGCATTTATCTAAAAAGGCTGAATGTGTGTCTGTCTGTCATGTCTCCCCTGCCATGGAAAGATAAACAAAAACCTTCATTTTAAATGGTTACCTACTGGGGGTCTGGGGGGAGGGACAGGGAAGTGATGAATAGAAGCTAGTTTTTCTGAATATGCCTTTTTGTATATTTGACTTTGGAACCATCCTAAGTATTTTATGATAAAACAAAATCTTTAAAAACTTTTTATTCTGAAATCATTTTAAACTTTTAAAAAAAAGTGCAAAGTAGTACAGAGTGCTAGGATCCTTTGCCCAGCTTCCCTTAATGTTAATGTTCTGTATAACCATAGTGTAATTATTGAAACCAGGAAATTAACATAGATGTGGGGCTCTGATCGGCAGATCCTGTTCAGATTCCTTCGTTTTCTGCAGATGTTCTTTTTCTCGTTTGGGATCCAATTCAGGATCTCACATTTCCTTTAGAAATTACGGCTCCTTAGCTGCCTCCCATCTGTGACATCTGTCTTTCCTTATCTTTCATGACCATGACACGTTTGAAGGATATTGGCCAGCTGTTTTGTAGAATTGTTTCTCACTTTGTGTTTGCCTGATGTTTGTCTAATGATCCAATTTGAGGTTATGTATTTTTGGCAAGAGTATCATAGAAGTGATGTCATAGCCTGCTCAGTGGGTGCATGATGTCGGAATTTCTTATTACTCGTGATACTAACCTTGATTACTTGGTTGAGATGGTGTCTCCTGGGTTTCTCCCCTGTAAAGTTACTGTTTTTACCCTGAAACGTAGTCAGTATCTTGGGAGGAGATGTTTTGAGATGCTATGAATATCCTGTTTCTTATCGTACTTTTGCCTGTGAATTTTAGCATCCCTCAGTGGTTCTTGCCTTCAGCGATTATGACCATGATGTTTGGCTAATCGTAATTTTCTATTTCAGTCATTACTTCTGCAGTAGGAATTGCAATCCTGCAAATGCAATTATGTTATAGATTGTAATTTATGACTCTCGCTGTTTGTTTTGCTGTTCAGATTTGGTCATTGGGAGACCCTTTTCACGTTGGCTCCTCTGTCCTTTAGACGTGGCCCCGTCAGTTAGTGAGCACGTACTTACTTTCTGGCACCACAAGACGTTCAGGTTCATGTTACATTTTTCCTGCCATATCCATGAAACTGACTGTTCCTTCAAGGCTCCCTGGTTCCTTTTAGTTGAGAATGGCATTTAGAACTGCCGTTTCTAAGCCACGGTCTGGCCACTCAGTATGCACATTGCTCCTGGAGCATCACTGCTTCTAGACTCTCAGAGCAGACAGAACTAGGAAACATAGGTGTGCATCCTGACAGAAGCACTTGTACCACACATCTGTATTTATTCTGTATCTGTCCATCCGTAGTGAGATTTCTGATTGCAGTCCAACACCACAGGGTTCCTCCTAGCCTTCTGCACCCTTCCGTATTTGTAACTCCTTTCTCTGGCTGTGAGAAGCCTGGTCTCATTATCAGAACACAGTACATTTACTCATTTGTTCAGTCTTAGTATATGCATAAAGTAGTTTCAGAATTACTAACCCATATGCTATGAAAAGAAAATTTACCTGTGTAGAGTATTGGACTAAAGTGTTTTTTGGTCTTTAATCTTAAAGTATATAATGAAAATACCATTGTCCAAAGTTACTCGGTTTAGTTTTTTTCTTTCCCACCCCCTTCATTGTGGTTAAATTAATGTGGGAAAAACCAATCCTAAAATTCAAAAGCAAAATGAAACAGTTGACTCTAGCTATATATGACATGGACAGCATAATCCCAAGAGAGAAATTATTTCAAATGCTTGTATTTCATTTTTTAGTGTCTTCATCATGATGAAGTTTGTGTTTGCAACTCCAGTACAACCATCATCCAGATTCACCAGCTCTTTACATTTTGCCTCATTTGCTTTATCATTTCCCTAATTCTCTCCTGTCTCTCTGAGAACATACATAGACATGCACATGCGTGCACATGCACACGCATGCACGTGCACACACACGCCACTTTTTGTCTGAACCGTTTGAGAGTAAGTTGTCCCGAGTGCTTCAGTGTGTATTTCCTGAGTTCAAGGACATTCCCTTGTATAACCACAGTTCAGTTCTCAGAATCGAGAAACAAGAACAGTGTCCCCGTCTACCATCCATGCTCACGTTTTATCATTTCTTCCCACATTCCTCATAGTTGCTATTCCCCCAGGACTCAAACCTGGGTCACCCACCTCATTTAGGTCTCATGCCTCTTCAGTCTTCTTCAATGGGTCAATGCCGTGATCTTTTTTTCCCTTTCACGACCTTGATGTCTTTGAAGGGTACAGGCTGGGTGTTTCATAGCTGGGCCCTTGCTTTATGTTTGTATTTCCTCAGGATTGGGTTCAGGTTGAGTGACAGCTCTGAGTGATACGTCCTTCTCAGTGTGTCACGTCAAGAGGAACGTGATGTCCATTTGCTGACAGTAAGCACTTTGAGCGTAGTTAGAGGCGTCTGCCGGATTTCTCCCCTGTGAGGTTGCTGTCATTCCCTTTGAAATTAGTGAGTAACTTTGGAGAGACTCTGTGAGACTGTGTAAATACCCTGCTCCTCATCAGAGCTTCACCCACTGGCTTTAGTTTCCGTTGATTAGTTTTGCCTGGATCAGTCATCACTGTGATGGTTGCAAAGTGGTGATTTTCTCACAGTCATCCTACATTTGTTAGTTACTTTCTGCTCTGAGGAAGAGTTTTCCCTTTTCTCCCATTAGTTTATTTATGTCAGTATGCACTCATGGGTTCTTCTTTTATTCAGTGGGTCATGTTCCATACGATACTCACTTGGATGTTCAGATAATCCTGGACCTAGCCGGTGGCAGCCTCTTTGGTTTCTGGTGTTATTTTGAGGTGTCCCCAGCGTTCTTTAAGTACTTCTTGACATTCCAACACAGTATATGTTTCAGGCTCATCCTTTACTTTGACTACCCTGGCCCTGGAATTAATCATTTTTCTAATGTGCCTTGTTCTCTTTATAAAGAACGGAATTTAGAAACCAAGATCTGAGAGTTCGTTATGTTCTTTGCTACTGAGATGCCATTGCTTCTAGGCCCTCTCAGTGGACGTAGCTGGAATACACACACACACTGGGAATGAATATACATGGCACATGTATATGTGTGTATATACATGCATGTCTCCATAAATATATAAATACACACATTCATGTCTATGCGTGGTTGTATACACATATGTGCACACCTAACTATGAGTTAATACTGATACCTCCAAATCCATTCTAATGCCACAGAGTTGTTCTAGTTTTTCTTCTTCCCATAACTTCCTTTTTCAGCAGTGAAAACCCTGACTGCTGTTACCCTCAGTGTATTTACTCATTTGCTCAGTCGTAGATCACACAGCTTTCTAGAACTGCTCTAGAATTGCTGACCCTGCCGCTGTGAAAAGGAAACCTGTCTGCACGTGCGTGTTTAAAACACTGAAGTCTGTCCATGCTTCGTGGGATACACCCCAGGGTGGGAGGGCAGTAAACCTTACATTGTTTTCAGTCATTATGTTGGGGGTGGGGGGTCATAATGCTGCTGGTTTTCCGATATTTTACATATCGCAGGATAAATCAAATGAGGAATGATATTGGCAAGGTTGAGAACTGAGCATTTCGACGTGGATGAAAAGAGATACAGATGTGTGGTTAATGAAGTTAAAATCCCGTCGTCCCAAATGTGAATTAAAAGTATCAGTGTGATCTCATGACATATTTTGTTGTATGTGTGCATATGATGGTACATACACACATGCACACACACACATACCCCCACACACACTCTCTCTCTCTCCTACTTTTGCCCACTGAGGAGGCCCAGGAGCGGTGACCAACCTAGTGGCAGGGAGCATCCTTAGAGCATCTGGACTGTTGTCTCCATTGCCACTTCCCACTGAAGGAAGCTCTCGGACTCCTTGAAAAAAGGGCTGAATCCAGGTCTGAGCAGGAAGTATACAATGGGAGCATGGAACACGTTGTCATACCAGAAAGTAAGGGAGCTGTCAGAGACTGCTGGTCTTTGATATAACATACAAACATAAATACAGACATATCCATATCCTGTTCTTTACCAATGTGTATGTACGTGTACACACACCCCGTGAGTTCATACTGATACCTCCAAATATAATACCAGGATGTTTTCTAGTTTTCCTTCTTTCCATATTTGACTAAATCATGTCAAAAGAACTTAGGAACCAGCTTGAAGAGGTTGCCGTAGGCCATATTTGAACAGCATTAAAAATAATAACAGCAATGCAGTAACAAATAGCGCATATATTATTTAAATGCGTACTTTCATTGTATTCCTTAAAAAGCTAATCATGAAAATCTTCATTAGTCACTTTTGGAGGATGTTCATTTGGAAACTGACTAAATAAGGAGACAGAATCAGACATTTAGCTTGTCTCTCCCATGTGAACTGTACATCAGGGTAGCCAAACAATTGCTGAGGGGAGTTGCAACCCCTAATGAAATAATGGATCTAGGCAATGATCAGTTCGAAAGAAAGACAACCAGACCTCATGTACCTTTTGATGGAAATTTATACAGCACCTATGAAATACACTTGCAGAAGGTAACGCGTCTGGGCAAATAAAGGGAACAGAGGAATCTATTCAGTGACACAGCCAAAGTGCAGGCGGCAAATTGGAGCCTGGAAGAAACTATAGGACAGATACCTGGTCTCTTCAACAAATCAGTTGTATTTGAAAAAAGGAGAGATCAAAGGCAGGGACATAGACACCAATTATATGCATGGGCTTTATTTGGATCCTAATCCAAACAAGCAAACTTAAAAAAAAATAGAGAGATAAGCAGGGAAATTGGAACACTGACCAGATAGCAAGTATTTAGTATTAATTTTTTGAAATACAGCAATGGTAATACATCTTACAGGTGTCCTTATACTTAGAAATACGTATTGGAATATGTGAGGATGAACTAATACGATGCCAAGGGTTTGCTTCAGCGAAATCTTGGAGGGTAGAGGCATAGCAGAGATGAAGCGAGAGTGACCATAAGAAGTGCTCATACTTTAATCTGTGTATGAAAATTTCTATAGCAAAATGAGAAAAC
Source organism: Hippopotamus amphibius kiboko (assembly GCF_030028045.1). Lineage (NCBI taxonomy): Eukaryota > Metazoa > Chordata > Mammalia > Artiodactyla > Hippopotamidae > Hippopotamus > Hippopotamus amphibius. The sequence goes on from NC_080197.1 coordinate 19,360,519, forward strand.
TTAAGTGGTGCTGCTTGCTCTGAGTGAGACATTTGCCCAGAGAGCAGGACGGAATCCTGGGAGTGAGTGCCTGCTCTCAGACCACAGGCAGGGGAGGGTAGGAGGCCAGGTCCTTCTCATCACTTTACCCCCGCACACAGCAGCCCCTCATAAGAAACGGGCAGTGAAATGGGTGTTTTCGAAGCGGCAGCTGGCATTGGAGTGAAGTCTATTCCAGAATCAGTCCCATGACTCGTAACTGTGAGAGCCAGCCACTGACACCACATCAGATATAAGTGTTTCCCTGTTCCTTGGGCTGCCGCCATTGTCTGGTGACACAATGTGTGTGACCCTCCTTCCTTCCCAGGCTCAGGCCCGATGTCACCGGATAGGCCAGAGTAAAGCCGTGAAGGTGTATCGTCTCATTACGCGGAACTCCTACGAGCGGGAAATGTTTGACAAGGCCAGCCTGAAGCTGGGTCTGGACAAGGCTGTCCTGCAGGACATCAACCGAAAGGGCAGCACGAATGGAGTGAGTATGCCAGTACCTGCTCTCGAGCCTGAAGAAGAATTTATCACGCAGCCCGGGGCCTCCCTGAATTCTTTATTCCTGCAGCTGTTTTAAGATTCCCTTTCATTACGTTGAATCAGGCCGCACATCTTTGATGGGTAATTCCCTACAATGGACAGTAATTCAGGGTCAGGTCTCTGCATTTCGTAGGTGGGTAAAGGAATCCATAGACACAGTTCGGTGGTAGGATGCTAACGTTTCAATAAACAGGCTTTTAAACATGACCCGCTGGAAGTCAGCTGATCTTCACACTCAGCTCTAAATTATCTGTTGTCACCGTGCTTTCTCTCATGCCACAGACTTTGAGCTCTCTGAAGGTGAGCGCTTTTATCCTGCCCAGCGCCCCTAACAGTTCTTGGCGTGTTAAAAGATTTCCAGTGCGTGATGGTCAGTGAATGAATGAATCAGTGAATGAATGATCACCTTGAAATATGGCAGCTAATAAAATCCTTTTCTCCCCCTCTAGAGGGGATAAAAATTGCTGCTAAGATTCTTGAGTTGTATTAAAGTCCAGGCAAACTAAGCAGCATATCTCCTTAATCTCTGGCCCTTCTAAGTGAGTTGTCTTTAGTCCAGATGTTCTATATCCTCTTAGCTATGCATTGGTTGCTAAGTGTAATACTTCAAGTTACCAGTGCTGGGAGTCATGAAATTCCCTCCTGCAATTGATATAAAGAGAACCAGATTCTTAATTAGAACCAGGAAAGGGTGTTTTGAACTCCCATTTCCTGTTTTCAGCGAGCAGTTGAGAAGATCACCCCTGGCGTGGGATCCTTTCTTTAGTTAAGAAATGACATCATTTCCAATACTATTGTATTTATTTAATAATGAATAAATCATTATTCTTAGCTTGTTTGGTACATCTGGAGGTTTTTAAAGATACAGACTCAAACTGAAATGTAAACTAAACGTTACATATATTCTCTTCAGTGGTGCATAGTTTTAATGCTTTGTGACATTTGACAATAACCAGCATCCTGAAGAATGTTAGGGCCACTCGGTCGTGTGCTGGGTTTTATTCCAGAGCTGCCTGTAGAGCATTGTCTGCCTGCCCTCCTCCCCATCTTTCTCTTGAGCATCTTTATATGGGTTTTCATTTTCTAAAGCTTGGTGCTCATGTCTTTATTCTTCTGACCTGTGCAGTTAGTGGAGGAACTGGGTACTGAATCATGAAGGTCAGATTTGAGGCTCTTTTTCTCCTGTGCATTTCCCACTTTGTGAGTAGTCTTTGGTGACCTTGTCCAGGTACAGCAGCTTTCAAAAATGGAGGTAGAGGACTTGCTCCGGAAAGGTGCTTATGGTGCCTTAATGGATGAGGAAGACGAAGGCTCCAAGTTCTGTGAAGAAGACATAGACCAGATTCTGCAGAGAAGAACCCACACCATCACCATCCAGTCTGAGGGGAAAGGATCCACGTTTGCCAAGGTATGGGGCCTTCTCTGAAGAGCCCACATGGGGTGGCAGTGAAAAGAAAAGTATTCTTTGACCCTTATCAGCCAGGCTTCTATTTGTCTGTAATGCAAACCATCAAGATTGTCTGGCTATACGCCTGTTCTGTGTGCCACCCTGAAGATGCAGGTTCTTAGAGGGGGTTTGGACAGTGGGTCAGAAGCTGTACAAGAAATCACCACTCCAAATCCTAGGAGCTGATCTTCAGCGAGCGGGATGGATGCTTGGGTTTGCAGTTTGCACTCTTCACTGTTCGCAGAGACTGCTCCAAAACCCCTGAATGGTCATCCCAATTCCTTTGGAGAGCACTCTTTGATCAGTATCAGGGAGTTGAAATTCCAGTGAACAGTGCATTCCTCAATCTCAAGCAAGTATTTTGTTCGTTTCATGAGACGAGAGATTTTATTCAAGAGTCCCAGCTTCTAGTCTAGGTGCCTCTTTCCTCTGCCTGTCAAGTCACTGGATTTAGAATTCAGCTAACCAGACTACTTACCAGATCACTCTCAGGTTCCCTTGCCACAGGCTCTATGAGCTTCGTGACCTGTGTGATTAAATCACCTGTTTGGTGACTTATGGGGGAGGGCTTTTTTCAGGGACATTTTGTGCTTTAGAGGCATAGCTCATCTGTCCACCTCATACTGCCCAGCCAGGGCCTTTCCCAGAGTGGACACTTGGGAACTGGTGAGCTGAAAGAAAAACTATATCCAGGAAAGTTTTAAGAATCAGCCCTTTCATGGGCAACTGGACATAACGTCGCCATTGTCTCCCAGGGGTTGTCGTGCTTCCAAGTTTAAGTTACAAAAAATGAGCCTGTTGGTCGAAATTGTAATTTCCTCACCCAATGTTTAAAATAAAGTTTAAAAAGAATAGCTTTGAGATTTTCACTTGCATTTTGACAACTCTGTTAGGGGTTTTGAATTTGAATGCGGATGGAGAATATACTTGAGTCTCTGGTGCGTTTGAGATCATATAGGTGTTTTACTGATTGTGTTCAAGTTCAGTTTATCAGCTCTTTCTTCTTCACAGGCTAGCTTTGTGGCTTCAGGAAACAGAACAGATATTTCCTTAGATGACCCAAACTTTTGGCAGAAGTGGGCTAAAATAGCTGAACTGGACACTGAAGCAAAGAGTGAGAAGGTACAACACTGAGAATATTTTGAATATTGAACATTTCACTGGTGTCTTATGGGACCATAAATTCCTACCAGCTAAAACCATTATTTACTTGTGAACGTTAGTTCTTAAATAAGATGCTGTATGTAACCCGCTTGATACATGCCTGGCACATAGAGCTTGAGAATTGTTAACTATTATAATTTAAAATGACCCTAATGGGGCATACAGTCTGCTTGGTACCTAGGAAATTCGATAAAAACACTTAGAACTGGAACTGGCCAGACAGGTCAAGATCAGCCCTCTGACCCAAGCCAACATCCTATCCTTGGCATGTGACTGTTTTCCTCTATTTCATCACTTCCTATGCAAGGCACTTTACCTGTAATGAATATTAGAGGAAAAAAGCATGATGAAGAAAAGTTTGTTGGGTTCATCTCCATTCTTTCAGTACCCTGAATTTTTCTATTTCTGAATACGAAAAAGAGAATGGCTTTGGAATAAAACCAGAGCTTGAATACTGGCTGTGCCAATGACTAGGTGTATGTCTTTGGTCAAGGTACCTGACCTCACTGAGAAAGGGGAAAAAGGCATGTGAACAAAGGAGGTGGTGACGCCCACTTTGCAGAGTTGGAGATAAGATGATGGAGGTAGCTGCCCAGCCCATTGTGAGTTAGTTTCCCTTACCTCCATCTCTGAGCCAGTCGCCTCCCTTCGGGATGATCTCTTTCCACCTGTCTTCTCGGGTGAGTGTTGACCTCTCACGGACTCACAGACCCAGGAGACAGTCCCTGCTTACATCTAGCTGATTCAGTAACCAGCGCCCAGCCTTAACCATTCTTCCGCAGGATCGCCAGAGGTTGCTTAATCCAACCTCTTTTCTCCTAGTAAGAGGATTCTGCAGCCCCCTTAGTAACCTCTCTCTAGCATTTTACAGTGTCACAGTCAGGAAGTTATTTTGTGTGCAGGACAGTGGGCAAGAAGGGGAAGAAAAAACTCTTGCCCTGAGACAGTAAGAAGCACTTGGAGCGCCCAAGGTCGAGGCGAGGTGATCAAAGCAGGGCTGACACTAGGAATTCACCTGGGCTGCATAGACAAGTATGCAGGAGCCCAGCTGAGCTGTGGGAAGAGGTGTGGGGGGAGGGGCAAGAAATGTGAAATGATGGAGACCAGAGAAGTGGTGACGGTTGTGGCCAAGGGAGCCGCCAGAATGGGTGAGTTTCCTGAGCTAGAGGTTATCTTTTCCATGAAAGACGGAAGGTCAGTGGTGCCAGTGGAAGCCAGAAAATGAGGCGGCAGTAATTCGTGTTCATCCTCAGAAAGTTGCTGAGCAGATGGAATTCTCCGACTCCTCCTGTCTCCAGAGCGCAGGCCGCCTCTGCGTGCTGGGCAGGACAGCTGGGGTGCACCACTCCCATCTCTCTTGGCAAGAAGAGGTGGCCACTCTGGCGCTGGGGTGGCCTCACCTGCCCAGGCCCCTTTAGAAGGACTGGAAAACCAGCAGATAGTGGCAGCCAGCACTGGGGGCAGGGGAACAAGCCAACTTCAGCAAGCCCCAGAGTGTCCCCTCTGCTTGTCGTGGACACGGCAGGTGTGCTGGAAAGAGCCTTTCCTGCAGGAGGACGAGATGGGGGCGGTTTTTTCCCAAATGTGTCCCGAGGACTGGCAGCAGGACCTGCCCGTGCGTTGTGATGGGAGAGAGGAGGGACTTTCTCCCCAGCAGCCCTCTCTGTTTCCAGGAGAGCTTAGTGATCGACCGCCCGCGTGTGAGGAAGCAGACCAAACACTACAACTCTTTTGAGGAGGATGAGCTCATGGAGTTCTCAGAGCTGGACAGTGACTCTGACGAGAGGCCCACAAGGTCCAGGCGCCTCAATGACAAAACCAGGCGCTACCTCCGAGCCGAGTGCTTCCGGGTGGAGAAGAACTTGCTCATCTTTGGGTGGGTATCAGCTCTGCCTGCTTGTTCTTGGCGTTGGTATTGTTTTCCCCTGATTGTCCAGCCCCCGAGATTTGTCCAGTGCGTCTCTCCCCTCACGTCTGGGGTCTGGGCTGATGGAGGGTCTCTGCTGGCAGAAGAGAGACCTGTGCCTTCTGCCTGCGGCCCCCCTCGGTCACTGCAGTCTGTAGTGCTGTACTGTAGGCGTGCCGCGAGTTCCTCATGTGCTTGTCACAGCAGGTCTCTGGTACGAGTTTGCTGCCTGGTACTGATTTCCTGCCTTTTTCCCCCAAGGATATATAAGGAATCAGCACAGCAGATGTTCGAGTTAAGGCATGATTCGTGCAAGGCTCTGGCTCTGGTAGAAGTCGAGGGTTTAGCTTCTGGGAGCTCACCATTGCCTTCAAATACTGCAGCTGGACTCTGTTTTAATTCCACATTTATTCCTCACTCCAGACATTTTCTTCCCTCCCTTCTTAACATCCTAGTGGCCATTTGAAGCTCTCTGTGTCCAGAGTCCAGGTCCCCTCAGTGCCATTTGGTGTGCTGCAGTGTGCAGTCCCGGAGAGTCTCTCAGGACAAAATCCTCAGGGCGCTCCGTAGGCCCAGCAGGGGACGAGAAGCAGCGGCCCCTGTTTTCCTGCAGTGTCCTTCCACCCTCTGACGCCCTTCTGTGTTTCCGCTCTCAGCTGGGGCCGGTGGAAGGACATCCTGACTCACGGGCGATTCAAGTGGCACCTGAACGAGAAGGACATGGAGATGATTTGCCGGGCCCTGCTGGTGTACTGTGTCAAGCACTACAAGGGGGATGAGAAGATCAAGAGTTTCATTTGGGAGCTGATCACGCCTACCAAAGACGGGCAGGCCCAGACCCTCCAGAACCACTCGGGTGAGGGCTGGCAGGGCCGCCCCTGAGAAGCACCGACCCCGTGGACGTCCTCCCCTCTTCCGTGCTGGTCCATACTGCTGTGCTTTGGGGACATCGCTTTCTCGGGTGTATTTCAGAAAGCTCCCTGTGGGAAAGGATGCTGATTTTTTCCATTTCCACTCTCCCTCAGAATCATCCAGTGTTACCTGTGATATTTTAAGCGCAGTTGGGCCCTCTTGAAGTTCCCCGCATGCCAGTCCTGCCCACTAACCTGGGTGTCACTAGGGGTTCCTTCTCTGAGCAGGGGACTCACACGCATGCTCTACCCCCGTTCCACCTCTGTCTGTGCATTTCCCTGTGCTGCTCCTTCCCTGTGCTGAGCCACAGCGCGCCTTCACGTCTCAGGGCGAGCGTTCCTTTTCCCTGGCTGTGCGGTCCCCACGGGCACAGGTTCCGCTGCACCTTTCTTGATCTTGCAGGGCACGTGTAGATTCTTGCTGCCTGACCGAATGGTCCTGGGGGTTACTAAGTAGAGGACCGGGTGTCTCGCTGTCCCTGCCTGGGGGGCTGAGGCGCAGGGCCTGTCGTCCAGGGCCACTGTGCACGGCCCGACTGCCTCTTTGCCGCCCTGGCGCAGCACTGTTCTGATGCTACGTGGAAGCCGCCTCGGCTCACTTTCCTGCCTCTCTGTCTCAGGGTTGTCCGCACCGGTCCCCCGAGGGAGGAAGGGGAAGAAAACAAAGAACCAGCTGCTGCTCCCAGAGTTAAAGAACGCAGACTGGCTGGCCACCTGCAACCCCGAGGTGGTCTTGCATGATGACGGCTACAAGAAGCACCTCAAACAGCACTGCAACAAGTGAGTGTGCCCCCCCTCCCCCACGCCTGGGCAGCTCCACTCTGACTGTGGCCTCCGGGACCCCTGAAGGGGCTGCGGGAGGGCGCTTGCTGCCCCTGTACCACCGTGCAAGGTCTGGAAAGGCAGGCAGGCTGTGTGCTCGAAGATGGATCAGGGCTCATTCACGTTGAAGCCCCTTCTACCTCCTTTAACCATCTCTCTTCTCCCTCAGAACCAGGCCTCTCTTACCAGTGCAGTTCGCACAGGATTTTCTGACCTGACTCTCAGGGGACGCTGGTGCTCTCACAGCTTGCTCTCCTGTTCCTTTCCCTCCCTCTGCCCCCGGGGCACGTTAGCAAGAGCAGAAGACTGGCCTTGGTTGCCGCCAGTCTCAGCCCCACCCCCACCCCCCAGTGCCAGGGTGCTTCCTCTTCTGATTTGCTTTGACATGTATGGCCTCCCAGTGTCTGGTGGACGTGCATTTGAGAGAGTATTCTTTATATTCCAAGGCTAATAGCTGGGATGGGGCTGGCAGAGATAAAGGAAAAAGCGATAGAAAATGAAACTGTTCTTACGAAGTTTAGTTTTAGGGAGCTAGGGCACCCAGCCACAAAACAGTGACCGGTTTGCACATGGATACTTGCATCATTGTACGCTGTGTCTATTAGAAGTAAAAGCACCCTTGGAAACCACGTACCTCAGCTTCCTAGGCCATGCAAGAGTTACATTACCTCCCCAGCATTCCTGGTGGGCAGTGACAGGGCCTCAGCTTGCACACCTCTGCTTGTAAAGAGTTTATCCTGTAAATTAAGATGTTTTGCTAGGTCTTTACTTCCTCCCTGTGACATCAGCCTAATGGTTCTGTCGTTGCTGGGCTGTGGTTTTTTTCTCCTTTACAGCTAAAGTCTAATCTTTTCCCTTCATTCCTCCAAATATTTGAAGATAGGTCTCATGCCCAATACTGTCATAGAAACTACCACACACAAAGGTGCAAGCTCTTTGGGGCGGTACATCTCAAGTGAGACTTAAAGGGCACTCACTGTTGATAGAAGAGCCTGGCTGGGGCAGGACCCAACCAGTAGCACGTTCACTGGGGTTGAATCAGAGTCACCGTGTGGGAGCAGAAAGGAGGCTGGCAGTGGCGAGAACTCCTCGATGGGAGGCCTGGTACATCAGGCTCACGGAGGAGTCTGCTGCAGGATTTAAGCAACCTTATTTCTTGAACAAGTGAGCCATGATAAAAAATGACATTGGGGAGGAGCACCTCCATACATAAGGCAAATGCTGACAACTATGAAAGAGGAAATCGACAGGAACACAATCAGAGTGGGGGACTTTAACACCCCACTTACACCAATGGACACATCATCCACACAGAAAATTAGCAAGGAAACACAAGCTTTAAATGACACAATAAATCAGCTTGATTTAATAGATATCTATAGGACATTACATCCAAAAACAGCAGATTACATGTTCTTCTCAAGTGCACGTGGGACATTCTCCAGGACAGATCACATTTTAGGTCATAAATCAAGCCTTGGTAAATTCAAGAAAATTGAAATCGTATCAAGCATCTTTTCCGACCACAGCGCTATGAGGTTAGAAATCAGTTACTGGAAAAAAACTGTAAAAAACAGAAACACATGGAGGCTAAACAATACGCTACTAAATAACCAAGAGATCACTGAAGAAATCAAAGAGGAAATCAAAAAATACCTAGAGACAAATGACAAAGAAAACACAACGATCCAAAACCTATGGGATGCAGCAAAGGCAATTCTAAGAGGGAAGTTTATAGCAGTACAATCCTACCTCAAGAAACAAGAAAAATCCCAAATAAACAATCTAACCTTACACCTAAAGAAACTAGAGAAAGAAGAGCAAACAAAACCCAAAGTTAGTAGACAAACTGGGACATTTGTAGAGACATGGATGGACCTAGAGACTGTCATACAGAGTGCAATGAGTCAGAAAGAGAAAAATATTGTGTATTAACATATATATGTGGACTATAGACAAATGGTACAAATCAACCGGTTTGCAAGGCAGAAATAGAGACACAGATGTAGAGGACAAACATATGGACACCAAGTGGGGAAAGTAGGGCGGGTTGAGGGGGGAATGAATTGGGAGATTGGGACACCAAATTGTACACTCTAAGTATATGCTGTTTATTGTCTGCCAACTGTATCTTAATAAAAGTTCTTAAAAAAATGATATTGAGGGAGAAAAATTAATCTGGTAATAATTTGCAAGATGGCGTAGGTCTTTACCTGGAGCTGAATGGCCAACTAGGAGAGTTCTGTCATAGTATCAATTGTGATGCCCTAGATTAGGGTGCTGACGGTCAAACTGGGGAGAAAGGGTCAAATATGAGAGATGTGACTGAAGAAGAATCCATCGTGTGTGGTGAGAAAAACAAAAAGCAGGCAACTCCGTGGCCGAGAGCCTCGTAGGCTGGACAGTGGCAGTGCTTGTGACCACGACAGAATCAGAATCATGCTCAGTGAACACTGAAGAGCAGAACTCAGGACTTGGGTTTTGCCCTCCTGAGTTGCGACAGCAACATTTGTCTCCCCCTCCCCAGCTGCAGATGTGGGTCTGGAGCTCTGAGAACAGGCCAAGCTGGGGAGCCTGACACCTGCACAGGCAACGAGCAGCACTGATTGTGGCCTTTGAGAAACCCCTTAGCGTTCCTCACCGCCAGCCCCAGGGTCTTTCCTGAGTGCACGCCTTACCCCAGGAGTAAAGGGTAACGCAGTAAAGCGCTTCTCGGGGTTTGAAGAAGCAGGCTGCAGTTTATTAATCTGAATCTGATGGAGAGCACTGTCCTCTTTAGTTCTGGCTCAGCGAGACCCAGAGACTCCTAGCCCGCAGGGGCCTTGCAGGTCCTCCCACTCAGCGTGGGAGTTCTGTGGGCAGTGTCCCGACAGGGAGTCCTGCAGCCTCTGCCTGAGCTTTCCTAGTGATGGGGGTTTACCAATTCTCAGCAAGGCTCATCTGATTACCAGGTGATTCTAATTGATTGTCCTTCTGTGTATTAAATCTAAAAATCTGCTTCCTTGAATCTTCCACCTTTTGATCTTGGGTCCTGGTTCTGTCCTGAGGTGCAGCAGAGAACAGGCAGAATTTCTTCAGCATAACTGTGAGCTTCTAGAATTGTAGGCTTTTTAATTAGCAAATTTACTGGCACCCCAGTATCAGATGAGGGTCAAGACAGGCTCTGGAGTCAGGACTGCCTGGATTTGAATCCTGACCCTATTACTTACTTGCAGGTGAATTAAGTGGTTTTAAAATGAGGATAATAGTTCCTACATAGAACGCAAAGCGTTGTTTGCTATTGTTAGGGGTACGTATAGTATTTAGGGGCATGAAGTTGTTATCAAAAGAACTTTAAAATGTTAAAAGCAACTGCTTCAAATCTAAGCTCTGAGAAGTCAGGACAGTGATTATCTGTTCGAGGTGGGTATAGTGACTGGAATACCAGGGGGCCTTCTGGGGAAATGTTCTGTTTCCTGATCTGGATACTGGATACACACATGCATTCAGTATGTGGAAATTCGTCAAGCTGTACATTTATGCAAACTGTACTTTCTGGAAGCATATTTCATATCAAGAGAATAGTTTTTTAGAAAAAGAGATGAAAGAAAAGGCAGTACTGCCACCCAAAAATATTAATAGGTTTTGTTTAGCTGACGTGAAGGGTGTCACAGACCAGTTCCAGCTCTCCTTCCCTGTGAGCTCAGAGGCCAACTGGGTTATCATCTCAGTCTGGGAGGAAGTGGCTCTCTAAGAGGAGTTGTCCGTCTGTCTTCTGAGTTGATTTGCCTCTCATTTGCAGTGTAGGTGGATACTATTGGCTTTCAGTTCTGTTCTCCTGTGCTATAGATACTACCAAATATCAACACTTTGCCTCTCTTTGGAGAACTAGAAACAGCTGTATCTTAATCTTCCGGAAACCTTCCTCTGATTGAGGTAGATCTATGCGGGCAGGAATCCTGTACCTAAGACACCCTCTTTCCAGTTCTTGCTAAGCAGGCTGTCAGCTACTGCCAGCCAGGCAGAAGGATCACGATTGCAAATTTTTTTTAATAAATTTATTTATTTATTTATTGGCTGTGTTGGGTCTTTTTTGCTGTGCACGGGCTTTCTTTTAGTTGCGGTGAGTGGGGGCCACTCCTCGTTGTGGTGCATGGGCTCCTCATTGCCGTGGCTTCTCTTGTTGTGGAGCACAGGCTCTAGGCACGTGGGCTTCAGTAATTGCAGCACATGGGCTCAGTAGTTGTGGTTCACGGACTCTAAAGTGCAGGCTCAATAGTTGTGGTGCACGGGCTTAGTTGCTCTGCGGCATGTGGGATCTTCCTGGAGCAGGGATCAAACCCGTGTCCCCAGCATTGGCAGGCGGATTCTTAACCACTGCGCCACCTAGGAAGCCCACGATTGCAAATTCTTAGAGTTCTCGTTCTCTGAGCTTTGAAAAAACATCTTGAAACTGACTTGATAGCTGGGCTAAGGAGTGGTGTGCCAGATAAGTAAAGGTTCTTTCCCACCTGAAAGTTTTAGCTTTTATGTCGCCACCTACAACGGAAGCCACAGCGGCACTTCCTACCCAGATCTAAGAAGCTGCTTTTTTAGAGGCCTCAACCCTTCATTATTAACACCTTTTTAATAAGTAATACATACATATGTTAAAAAAATGTTTTTTATCAAAAGTAAATTTCCCTCCCACTCCAGTGCCCCCGTTTCCCTCTCCAGAGGTGACCGCCCTTCACCGATTCTTGAGAGAAGCTCTGCAGGGCCAGCAGTGGGAACGCACAGCCTCCTTTTATCTTCTCTAAAGTAGTGTTTACGTACTATTTGTGTTCTCTTCTCTCTACACTGCGTCCGCGGAGAGCAGCCCTTCTAGAAGTGCGTGTGAACAGGCTTCTGCTGTAGTCGCTAGCCCTCATTCTTGCCAGGTGTGGAGCCAGTGACAGGTGCTGTCGTGACCCTCACTGCAGCAACTGCTCAGACGTGGTCGCCGTCTCTGTGCCCGTGCTTGCTTTTACCCCAGGTGTTGCATACCTTGAGCCGCCCTCCCCTGACCCCGCACGGCCATCTGCTGTGCTCTGATGCTCTCATGGTTGGGCTCATTTCACAATTGGACCGTTGTAGGCTCCTCAAGAACAGGGTTAAATGAACGCTTCCTTTCGTTACGTACTCACGCTACCAGCACAGTGCAGGGCACACTGGTTGCCCAGCAAATACTTAATTACCTCGTCTCAAACACGCCGGCCTTTCCCATGGAGCCTGAGTGTGGTCCCCGCCGAATCACAGGAGAGAAGATGGGGTTGCTCCCTGGCATTATTGCCATGAAAAAGACTGTGAAATACTCGTGTAATTATGCGCAAGTGAAACTGTTTGAAGACAGCACCTGTCAGTGTACCTCACTCATCACTAAACTAGAAAACTAGTAACGAGCCTCTTGAAAGGCAGCTCTGCCTGAGAGGTTGTTGTGGCTGTGTGGACGGGGTGAGTCCTCTTAAGGATCAGGAGAGATGCTGTGTTTCTGCTGCACCCCTCCCTGCCATGGCCCACAGGGTGGCCTTAACAGGTGACGGATGAGATTCATGTTCTTGTGTGAAACGGGGCTGATCACAATAATTTCTGCCGTTAATACCTAGTGTTTTGTTTTTTATTGCTTTCTCACATATAATGTCATAGCCCTAACGACCTGGCAGTGCCCAGAATTCCCCAAGGGTCAGCTTGGGGATGGCCGTTCACGGGCAGCTCGTGGGTTCTAACGTGTTTCATTGCTGTGTTCACCTTTCATAGGGTACTTTTGCGAGTGCGGATGCTGTACTACCTAAAAGCTGAAATACTGGGAGAAGCAGCCGATAAAGCATTTGAAGGAACTCCGGCCAGGTAACCTTAGCTCCCAGTGGTCAAAAATTGCCATAAAGTGCCTGTTGAGGGAAATGAATTAACCTGCCTGTGTTTCAAGGGACCCGTGTTCCCTCCCGCCCAGGGCCAGTTCCTGGTAAAGCAGGCAGGTGGAGTGAGGATGATTCAGCCAGGCCACCTACGAGTGAAATAAAGGAGATAACAATTGCTTAAAAACACAGCTCTTGGTGAGGTTCTTAGTTGGGTTTTTCCCCCAGTAGTGTTGTAAAATTGCTTTTAAAACAGTCCTTTCTCTACCTTAACTAATCATTATTGGATAAGTGTCATTTAGGTATTAGTGGCACCTGATCCAGCAGGTGTGGACTGAAAGCTTTACTCAGAGTCCCACTCTTGGCCTTAGTCCTCTTCTGTCTTTGAGTGGTTCTCCTTTCTCTGCTAGTCGTATCACTAACACTGTGCCACGCGTTTGGTGTGTTGTGCCTTGCTTTTGTAAGCTAGGGTTTCCAAAGCTGTAGAATCCAGTGGGAGTATCCCAGGGTTGGCTGGAAAGAGGCTGCCGAGCCCCCAGCTGCCGCTCGATTGGGCTGTCAGAGAGTCACAGCGGATAAGTGTGTTCCCCAGACGCCTCCTTCACCTTCCCCAGATCTGCAGTTAGCTCTGGCCCCGTGCAACACTGGTCGTTCCCAGGGGACACCGCATGTGTTGGTATTTGAACTTTGCTTTGCGATTCCCTGGGGCCATGGTTTCTTCTTTCTCTTACTTTCCTTTGGGCAGTGCTGATGGCTTAAGTGGTCACAGGAGCACTCAAGAAGGAGAGGGAGTGAAGGGCAGTGACAGTCCTACCCTTGAGGCATTCTGTAATTAGGAGCAGTCACCGCGTTGACTGTTACTACTTGATATGCTTTTGGTAGTTACTGTGGGCATTTCTAGTAAGGATAGGGAGGTTGGGTGTTTTCGTAAAAAAAAAGGTTCAATTTGTGAGTCATGTACATGCAGCAGAATTCAACCTGATTATTTATATCTCATCCCCCCATCACGTGCTTTCTGAGATACGTGGATGGAGGGAAGTTAGTAGAACACTGGCTGCCCTCTTCCCTCCTGTCCTCTGCTTTTCTCAGTCTCAGCTATCCCTGGTCCTGTTCATGTTAAATGCCTTACTGTGGAGAAACTGCCATGAGGAATGAGTCTCAGCTCATCCCCAAAAGTTGTTCAGCCCGTGGCCCCACGCAGGCAGAGCAGTGGGCCCTGCAGTGGAGCCAGAGAGGGAGCGCTGCCTGGAGAGGTGGGGGCCAGGGAGCCCTGCCCCCACAGGCAGAGCTGGGCCTGGCAAGGGGCAGGCAAGCCCTGTGTCACAATTAAAGAACCTGATGGAAGAAGAAACCAGCTGTGGCAGGGGAACCATCCCAGGCAGCTGGGAGGTTGGAGAGAGGAGCCATACAGGTGGATGTCCTGCCCCAGACCCCAGAGCCTTCAAAGAGTAAGGACGGTGCTCAAATAAAGCCAGTTAGCTAAGGGTCCACGTGAGCTCTCAGCACATGGACAGAAACTCAGAGTGAGGCCAGTCCCTTCGTGTCTGCTCCCTGGGGTGAGCTGTGTTCATCCTTTTGGCCAGAAGTTTGATCCAGCAGACTGTTCTCAGACCCTTGCCAAGAAGTGCCTCCTGCTGTGGCTCCTGGCCTCTGAAAAAGGCACTCTTCATCCCCATGTGCAGCAGTGCAGACTAGCTTGTTCTCCAGTAGCGCCTGAGATCTCTGCCTGTTAACCAAGGTGATCTGGGCGCTTTTCAGCATTTGATCATGTGTGAATTCAGACACTTACGGGGTGTTCTGCCTTCACGTAACCAACTTTTGCTGTGGTTGTCAACCGAAGATGCACGTTAGAACCTCTTCACACACACAGAGCCCACAGCCCCACCCCAGACTGACTGGAGATGTGTTCTCCATGAGGTGCTTTCAGATCCTGCATCGTTCAGTCCAAGTGGAGCCTGAACGTCAAGCACATCTGCTGACGTAGCTCCCTGTGTAAACTGAGCGCAGAGCCCTGGTTAAGATACCTCGGCCCCCAGCTGTCTGAATCCTCCCAGTGGCTGTTACTTCAGCTTCTAAGCGTGCAGCCAGGGATGGGGCTTAGTACCAGGGCTCAGGCCTTGGTATCAGGGTTCAGTTCGTGTGTTGTTTTCTGTCTGTGCGGAAGGCACTCTGAGTCCACGCGCTTCCTTCCGCAGGGAGCTGGACGTGCCTCTGCCCGACGTGGACTACGTGGAGATCCCCGTGGACTGGTGGGATGCCGAGGCCGACAAGTCCCTGCTGATTGGCGTGTTCAAGCACGGTGTGTATTTCAGTGGGCATGTTCTCTTCCCTGAACATTCCATAGGCCTGTTGCATGTCTCTCTTAGAAAGAGAGAAAAGAAAGCTTCGCCCCTGCCCTCTCAGGAATCCGGCCAGGTGAATGTGTGAGTCATGAAAATACAGCGAGTGTGAGGGTCAGGGCGGCCCTGTGGCTTTGCGGCCACAGAGGCTTCGTTCAGTGTGTATCTTGCTCACTAGCCTCCCCGCACTGTCATGTCTGGGACTGCCCGCTCTCGTTCATGCTTACGGTCCCAGCGTCTGGCCTAGTGCCTGTCACATAGTAGGCCCCAGAATTTCTTGAATGAAGCAGTAAATAAGTGGGGGAAATGTTAGGTTTTAGTATTTCACATGTAGCAGAATTCTAAGGTCATCCTAGCTAGTGTACCTATTCCTAGTATGTGTGTTTTGCCCTATTGGTATAAAAATTTTAGAATAGTAGATGGCATAGACATCCTTTTTTTAAAATGTGGTAACCTAGAGACCAGAGGGGACTGGGAGAGGTTTTTGAATAGCTTGGAAAAACTGAAATGTCCTGTTTCTTCATTTCTGGCCCTGTTCTAAGCACCTGCCCTTGCTTTCAGCCACCTGTTAAAACGAATAATGAAAGTCCCAGATACTATTCACTGTAGTGTGCCTAGTACACACCTTCCCTGCCAAGTGAATTAGCCACAGTTTGGAACTGGAGAGCAGGGGTTAAAGTGGGAAGAGTTAGGTGTACCTGGCTTTCACTGCCAGCTCTGCTACTGACTAAATCTGTGACCTTGGGCAAGTCATAAACTTCTGTGACCTGTTTCCTCACCTGTACACTGGGGAGAGTATCAGGACAGCCAACCTGGAGGCTTGTTTGAAGATTAAATGAGACAGTCTAAGAGGGAGACCTAGAACAGTGGTTAGTGTATAACAGGTGCTTGGTGCTTTCACTTAGTCCTCTGCCTTTGGAAGGTTAACTTTTCTAACACATGCCCTGTGAGTAGAATTCTTCAACATTTGCAGGCCAACCTGTAGTATTCATACAACAGCCATGCATGTACCTATTTTAATGAGGAATCCCTTCAAAACATAGATCCTGGTGTTACAAACGCAGGCTTTGGGAGGTCTGGTGCTGTTGAGAGGCCTTTGTCAAACCTCTGGTGGGGGGGAGTCGGGATCAACTTGGCAGAATAGGAAGGTCCTGAGCTCACCTCCTCCCACGGGCACACAGAAGTTACAGCTGCTCGCGGAGCAGGTGCCTCTGAGGATGACCGGAGGACGAGCAGCAAAGGTTTTCCAGGAATGAAGATGTAAGGAAGGAGCCACAACAAGACAGGAGAGGCGGAGGTGCAGCATAGCGGGACCCATGTCCCCCGGTTGGTGACCCAGAAGCATCAGAAGGACAACGAAGAACAAGTGTGGACGAGGATGTGGAGAGAAGGAACCTTCGTGCACTTCTGATAGGATTGTAAATTGGTGCAGCCACTGTGGAAAAGTGTGGAGGTTCCTCAAAAAATTAAAAATGGAATTACAGTGCATTCCAGCAATTCCACTTCTGTATATTTACCCGAAGAAAACAAATACGCTAATCCAGAAAGATATATTCATTGCATCATTTACAATAGCCAAGATATGGAATCCATCAATGGATGAATGGATAAAGAAGATGTGGTGTATATATATATACAATGAAATATTATTTGAGCATAAAAAAGAATGAATCTCACCATATGCAACAACATGGATGGCTCTAGAGAGTATTATGCCAAGCAAAATAAGTCAGGCAGAGAAAGATAAATGCTACGTGACCTCACTTTATATGTGGAAACTAAAAAACAAAACAAGTGAACATACAAAACAAAGCAGGCAATTATAGATACAGGGAGGAAAATGGTGGTTGCCGGAGGGAGGGAAGTGGGTTAGTGGGTAAAATAGGTAAAGGGGATCTAGAGGTGCAAACTCCTCGTTACAAAAAAGTCAAAAAAAAAAAAAAAAAAAAGTCATAAAGTGTATGGTCAATAATACTGTATTAACTCTACACAGGGACAGATCGCTACTAGACTTATTGTTGCGATCATTTCATAACGTATTTAAATGTCTGATCATTGTGGTGTACACCTGAAACTAACAATATTGTACATCAACTATACGTCAATTAAAATGTGAAAAGCCAGAGGTTAGGCTAGAGCAGTGCTGTCCAGTAGAACTACTGGTGACGGAAGTGCCCCGTTTCCACACTGTCCTCTACAGATGCCACTCGCTGCGTGTGGCTTTTGAGCACTTGAAATGCTACTAATACAACTGAGCAACTGTATTTTTAATTTTATGTAATTTTAATTGGTTCAAATTTAAGTAGCCGTATGTGGCTCCTCTGTTGGACTGTGCAGGGCTAGAACTCGGCTCTGAAATGAGAAGAGGAACCGTGTGACCTCTCTGTTAAGTGCAGCGCACCACAGTGCAACTGAAACTTGGTTTAATCTAGTTTTGGAAAGAACCCAGAAGAAGACGGGCTGCTGGAGGCAGTCAAATGTCAGAGCACCTGAACTTGGTGTGTGCAGGAAAGCCTGTTGACCCTGTGTCTTCCTTTGGTGATAATTAAGTCCCAGCAGCAAGGCAGACAGTTTATACACTTCCTCTCCCTCCCCGACCCCAACACACAAGGACGTAGAAAGCCTCGGTGAATTATGACAGCTATGTTAAACCGCCTAGCTGAACTTGAAAGAAATAAAGGAAAATCCCCAAATGAGAGGTCACTTAAAGCAGAGCTGAAAGCTCAGAGGGACTGGATTTTGAGTACCCTCACAGAAATGGGAGACCTGGCCTCAAGCCCCCATGACCATGCAGAAGTGGGAAACAAGCCCCTACTGGCAAGGAGGGCAAGATAGGTCTCTCTGGCTGGCTCAGGGAGGCAGAGCTGGAAGAACACACTCCTGAGAGATGAAGAAATGGAGACACGAAAGAAGGTGAGATGGGGGACAGAATGAGGTCGACACCTAATGGGGAAGATGACACGCCAGGCACATCCTCACAACAGCTCAAACAAAACAAAACAAAAAACCTGGTACACAAAGGCAATATCATACCAAGTCTTTAAAGCCAAAAGCGTAATTTGGGATAAAGAGGGTCATTACACAATGATCAATCTTAGTCTGTTATCCGAAATGGTAGAGGGTCCACCCGGTGACGTCTACAGTTACTCCCAAATCTAAAACTCTTCTGCTGAATGGAGCAGTTTTGGGGAGTATAAGTTCATAATTCCTAAGTGTTTCCTGAGCACACCTTCGAGACCTGAAGATGGTGCATCACCCATTCCATTCAGGCTCTTCGCAGATCCCAGTGGAGGGAGCGCTGGTGTTCAGAGTCAGGGCTGAGGGGCAGGTACCGGGGAGGTGATGCCTGCAGCGCCTGGTGTGGTATGTGATGAGCTTCGCAGACACGCTGTGAAGATGGGGAAGACCTAGCCTCTGTCCCCAGTGCTGGGGGGGTGGGCGGGGGCTGGTGTGAAGCCACATGTGCAGACTGGCTCACTCGTGGATGGGACCAGACCCGTGTAGTTGGACAGTGACACTGGAGTCAAACCTAGCCTGGGTTGGACAGATGCTCCGTGGGCCCATCTTCTTTGGTGTCTTGCAGAGTCCAAATCAGATCCTGCTCCTGGCAGAGTGCTTCCCAGCAGACATTGCATGAGCCTAGGCTTAGACCTCTCCTCACGTGGATAACACACCTCATCCCCCCACGTAGCAGCCCTCTCCACAGGGTAACGAAACCCATGCCGTGTGTCTTACCAGGTGACAAACTCCCAGATACCCAGCAGCTGGTGGGGATGTGACATTTTCAGAGAGCCAAGCTGTCTGGTGTTTTCTGTTTTTCAAAGCTCTATCAGGAGTTCTCTCTGCCTCGCCTCCATGCCCTAGAGGCAGCATGAGCTGTAGAGCTGCAGCCATTTTTTTGTTAAGAAACACGCAGCTGTCTGAGATTTTGTGGATCTTTTAGTCCACCCCAGGTGTAGCCTGCTGGGACCCTGCTTAGATCAGAGGACTGAAGCCCCGTTTCCTTCTCCGAGCTGACCACCATGGAAGAATTGGCTGAGTCTTTGGTTCGGGCCTCCACTTACAGCAGGAAGGACTGTGCCGCAAATCTGTTCTGAACGATGCAATAGATAGCTCTTAAACACATTAAGAGACAGCTGCCGCCCCTCTAGGGCAGCCTGGATTTATGAAAATACTCACCAAGCTATGGGTTTTAGTATTTCTGTTCATATTCTTACAGAGGAACTTCTAGACTAAGTGGAGAGAGGCAAGCAGTCTACGCCGCCTGTCACGCCACTGTTTATGTCTTTGTGTTGCTCTTACAGCTCCTATTACTCTCTCTTCAGGACAGTTGTTAGGGTTTTCTAGGGAACTGGATCACTCTTCCTCACCTCCAGGTTGATAGCTGGTTGAGAAATAGAAATGCCAAATTTGTCTAGATTTCAGGCCTCCATATGACAAGAAGAAGTCTGCAGGTTAGAAACTCACCCAGGTAGTAGGCACTTGGAGGAACGGGCCTGCTTCCAGCCCTGTCCAGCGCAGAGTGTGTGAAGGCAGGAGACTCACGGACAGTTAACCTCCCTCGATGGTAAAGGGTCAGAGGAGGAAGCTTTCACCGTCTCAGCTATGAGATGAAGCGTCCTTCTTTTTCTGGGGAGGGGCAGGTGGAGGTGATGGCAGGCACGTCCTCAAGAGAGCAGGAGCATGGAAGGCCTTTCTGTTGTGATGTGAGCTGAGGTGGAACATGGGGAGAGGGTGAGAACGGTTCTTTCTACAATGAGTCTTAGAAGAGAATCTGGGCCAAAGTGACACATGCCATCAGTTGTTTGTTGAGTGCACGTGGTGTCAGGCCCTGTGCTAGGTACTGAATATATAATGATACAGACTCCGCCTTGGGGAGCCCACAGTCTCATGAGAGAGGCTTACAGTAATCCAACAATTGCCCTAAGGAATAAGTGAATAAAGAGGAACATAAGGCACCAGTTTCTCCTACCATATGCCTCGTGCAGGCAGCACCTGTCGTGGAGATGGCAAAAGAGTCATTTTGGATTAAAAGATAAAGTACCTGCAGCTCCTCAGAGAAAAAGTACCAGGTGCTGCCTGCAGGTGGAGGCTAGAACAGTGTCCACAGTGATACCAGAACAAAAACCAGCATAGAGGGGAACGCCCAGCAGAGTAAAATCAAGTCTGTTATTAGCACCCAAGCCAGTTCTCATTTTAGGTACAGCATCTTCCATCACCTGTGGTGGGGTCTCTCTGTACATACTACAGAGCTAGAAATTGACTTTGCTAGAGTTTTGGTGATCATGAAGGAGTTTCCCCCAAAATAGTTCGATATGACAGTAACTGTGACCAAATACTCCTGTCTCATTATAGGATTAATTAGAGTCAATAAAATAATAATAAATTCTTATACATGGCGTTATTAAATTAAAAGGGATATTTTTTCATTGTTTTGCCTTCCACCTGAGGTCTCGCTTCTGGGTCAGAAATCTCCCATCTGTTGTTGACCCTGGGGACACGATGAGAGGCAGTCCCAAAGCCCTGGCCAGTGGGTTAGGACTTCATACTGAGTTTGTGAATATAAAGGGAACAGGTCCATTTTAATCTAGTCGACAATCACAGTAGTCCTCTTTGTATTTCATCCTTTCCACCCATAGCTTCGTTCAGCTTCCCTTTCTAACACATGGGATAAAATTGAACCATAAGAAAACTAGGCCCGTTCAGGAGTTGACAAGATAACAGTCTGTCCAAAGTTGTGGGGGGGTGGTGAGGGGAGGAAGTTGCAAAACCAGCCTGCCTGATTGCCTTGCTGTCCAAAAGAAGCAAACAAGGGGAAATTGTATCTGTATATTATGTGTTTTCATGGATACAGAATATTTACATCAGCTTTCATTTTTGGGCAGGCACTACTTACTCAAAGGTGTCCACTTCAGTGCAAGAATCTTCCCCGTACAGGAAATCTTACAGGATCCAGTTATTAAATAGTATTTTGTTTGTTTGTCTTGCTTTTTTACTTAACAGTGGACGTGACCTTGTCATGACCTTATTGTCCCTTGTTACCACCCATCAGGTTACGAGAGGTACAATGCCATGAGAGCAGACCCAGCACTGTGCTTCCTGGAGAAGGTTGGGATGCCGGATGAGAAGTCCCTTTCTGCAGAACAGGGTGTTACAGATGGGACCCCAGACGTTCCCGAAAGGTGAGAGGCTGCACGGGCCAACCACGATGTGACTTGTCACACTGTCATCTTTGACCATGTACTCTCATAGTCTCTTCCTTACAGTCTGGGATCTCCCTTAAACCTGAACTGCCTTCCAGAGTTGCTGCTTTGGTTACATCCTACGATGCCTCAGGCTTTCCCCTTGAATCCCAAACACTTTGAACCAAATACCAGTTCCTGTCCTTCACGGGTTCCCCAAGCTGCCCTCCATCCTGCCCTACTCCTTAACCAGGCTTGTCTGGTCAGAGATTCTCAAGGAACAATTCAGATGTCTCACAACTTCTCATACCTGGCAGAAAGTGAAGAAGAGGCACAGCAAGTTCAGGCTTCCTGTCCTCCAAATGCTTGAGATGAAATTCCAGCATTTTCTAAGGATCGCATGGTCCAAGAGAGAGGTGGACTTAGGAGCCATTGCTGGATGGCCGTGGCATTCAGGCCTTGTCACTGGGTTGTGTGCAAAAAAGTACGGAGGCATCCCCGTTGTCAAGTTTTATTTACTTTTGGTATAACCCCCAAATGTGTAAATTCATAGGAGAGCTATACAAAGAACCAAAAGCTGTAGTTTTCATATATTTATGTATATATTTGGAAAACATAGCATATGTTTCTTAGACTGTGTTTGGTAAGCTTTTGGCCTGATCTTCTCCCCAAAAGTAGCATTTCCTAGGGCCACAGGCAAGCCTGGACATAAGAGTACACAATGCCAGGCCCCCTAACCATCTGCTAAAGCTGAGAACAGGATGAAATGCATTTTTCATCTGTCCTTAGCCCCTGATGAACACTCTAGCTATCATAACATAGCCTCTCTGCCTCAAAGATAATACAGGTGCGTTCAGAGAGATGCTAACAGATTCCCAAAGGACTGGTAGGGCTCACGGGGTCGGGGAAAACACTGCCTGGGAGAGGTACCTGAATGTGGCTTAAAGCTTATATCTTTGTGGGGCGGCTGTTCTTTTCTGTGGTTAAGCAATGAAGGTAGGAGGTTCCTTCTGCCTCTAGGACCTGAGCAACAAAGAGAAGAATATTTGAGACAGGAATCCTTCAAAGTTGATTTTACTAGGAATCGCGAAAAGCAGATAGGCATCAGCAGTAGTTAAGCTCACAAGAGAGAAGACATTAGGCAGCTAATCTAGAGGTGGGCTGCTGACAGTCCAGCGGCCGTGTCCTTCCTTAGCAGGCACAGCAGGGCTCCCTTTCGAGGAAGTGACAGCTGCTAAGCGTGAGCGATTCTGCCTGGAAACTCATCCTACTGTGGGATCTGGGGTCAGCACGTCAGGACTCTTGGTTTGCACAGCCATCAGTCAGTCTCTGGAGTCTGTTCTTTAATTAAAACCACATATTCAGATAGTTTTTGATGGGAAGTAATTACCTTTTGAAAGATAGCATCATTGTTGACTCGCTGGCTTCTGAACTTGTCTCAGTAGATCCTGAGTCTCGTGCTGAAGTCTCACTTGAGTGGAGGTCATTGCTCATAGACGTGATAACACTGGGAAAACCGAGATTTTGAGGCCTGTGGGGAAAGGGATCTACTAATATTCTCTTTAGTCAGTGATTTAGGGGGTTTTCGTGCAACTATCCTGGTTGCAGAATAGCTCCTAGGTGGTGTGTGATACTTTTTACTTTTTTATTTTATTTTTTTGAAATTTTATTTAGAGGCAACACGGATAAAGAGGACAGTACAGAAGACAAAGCAGATGGCCTCCAGAAACAAATGGTGAGTCAAGTGTGCTGTGCTGGTAGTCCATACGATCTTCAATATCAGGAGAGAAATCCCCATCTCGGTGTATTGGTCTTTGGGAACTCGACTACATTGTTGCATTCGCATTGCATTTTCCCCAGCATTTTATTGTAAAAATTGTCAACTCACAGACAGCTTTGCACTTTTATTCTAATGAAACTTTTGCTTTTGAGGTGACTGTAGATTTTAGATGAAATTGTAAGATACAGTACAGGGTGATCTTGTGTACCTTTTACCCAGTTTCCCATAATGGGGACATCTTGCAAAACTGTGGTTCAGTATCAGAGCCAGGATGTGGACATTGATAGGATCAAGATACAGGACATTTCCATGGCCGCAAGGACCATCATGTTGCCCTTTCATAGCCACATCTACGTCCCTCCTGCCTTCACGTCCTTTTTAATCGCTGGCAACCACTGACCTATTCTGTACCTCTGTAGTTTTGTCATGTAAGGAATATTATATAAGTGGAGCCATACAGTATGTAACCTTTGAGAACTGGCTTTTGTCACTCAGCATAATTCCCTGTAGATTGATCCAGATTGTTGTCTCTAACAGTAATTCACTCCTTTATCACTGAGTAGTATTTCACGATTCATCCACTGAAAGACATCTGGGTTGTGTCCAGTTTTTCACTATTGTGAATACCTCTGTAAACATCTGCATACAGATTTGGTGTGAAGTTACATTTCCATTTCTCTGGGATAAATGTCCAGGAGTAAAATTGCTGCGTCATATAGTAGTTACACGTTTAGTATTCTCAAGAAACTGACAAACTTTTCTAGAGTGGCTGTACCGTTTTACACTCTCACCATTTTTCCTCATCTTCACTGGCTTTTGGTGTTGTCACTGATTTTTTTCTTCTTCAAGCTCTTTATTGGAAAATAATTGCTTTACACTCTTGTACCAGCTTTTGAGGTACACCAGAGTAAATCAGCTGTATTTATACATATATCCCCATATCCCCTCCCTCCCGCGACTCCCTCCCACCCTCCCTGTCCTGGCCATGTAAGGCATCACCCATCATCGAGTTGATCTCCCTTTGTTATACAGCAACTTTCCACTAGCTGTCTGTTTTACATTTGGTAATGTATATATGTCTATGCTACTCTCTCACTTCGTCCCAGCTTCCCCTTCACCCCCCGCCCCCACAACCCCATGTCCTCCAGTCCATTCTCTGCATCTGCATCCTTATTCTTGCCCTGTCACTGGGTTCATCAGTACCTTTTTTTTTTTTTTTAATTCTTTATATATGAGTTAGCATACAGTATTTGTTTTTCTCTTCACTCCATATGACAGACTCTAGGTCTATCCACCTTGTTACATATAGCTCCATTTAATTCCTTTTTATGGCTGAGTAATATTCCATTGTATATATATATGCCACATCTTCTTTATCCATTCATCTGTTGGTGGGCACTTCAGTTGCTTCCATGTCCTGGCTATTGTAAATAGTGCTGCAGTGAACATTGTGGTACATGTTTCTTTTGGGATTATGGTTTTCTCTGAGTATATGCCCAGTAGTGGAATTACTGGATCATATGGTAGTTCTATTTTTAGTTCTTTAAGGAACCTCCAAACTGTTTTCCATAGTGGCTGTACCAACTTACATTCCCACCAACAGTGCAGGAGAATTCCCTTTTCTCCACACCCTCTCCAACATTTATTGTTTCTAGATTTTTTGATGATGGCCATTCTGATGGGTGTGAGGTGATACCTCATTGTGGCTTTGACTTGCATTTCTCTGATGATTAGTGATGTTGAGCATCTTTTCATGTGTTTGTTGGCCATCTGTATGTCTTCATTGGAGAAGTGTCTATTTAGGTCTTCTGCCCATTTGTGGATTGGGTTATTTGCTTTTTTGGTATTAAGCTGCATGAGCTGCTTGTGTATTTTGGAGATTAATCCTTTGTCCATTGCTTCGTTGGCAAGTATTTTCTCCGATTCTGAGGGCTGTCTTCTTGTCTTGCTTGTGGTTTCTTTCGCTGTGTCACTGATTTTTAATTGAGCCGTTCTGATTGGTGTGTAGTTAACTTGTGGTTTCAATTTGCATTTCCCTAATGGCTAATGGCATTTAACATCTTTTTATATGCTTGATTGCCATATGTATATGTTATCAGTGAAATATTTCCTCATGTCTTTTGCCCATTTTCTAATTGCATTATTTCTTTGTTTTACTATTTGAGAGTTCTTTACATATTCCAGATACTAGTCTTTTGTCAGATACGTGGTTTACAAACATTTTCTCCCACCCTGTAGTTTGTCTTTTTATCCTATTCATATTTTCTTTTGTGAAGCAAACATTTTTAATTTTTTTCAGCTCTTTAGTGGAATATAATTGCTTTACACTGTTGTGCCAGTTTTTGCTTTACAAGAAAGTGAATCAGCTGTATTTATACATATAGCCCCTTATCCCCTCCTTCCCACAACTCCTCCCACCCTCCCTGTCCCAGCCATCTAAGTCATCACCCATCATCGAGTTGGTCTCCCTGTGTTATACAGCAGCTTCCCACTAGCTATCTGTTTTACATTTGGTAGTGTATAGATGTCAGTGCTACTCTCTCACTTTGTCCCAGTTTCCTCTTCACTCCCCATCCCATGTCCTCAAGTCCGTTCTCCATATCTGCATCTTTATGCTTGCTCTGTCACTGGGTTCATCAGTACCATTTTTTTAGTTTCCATATATAAAACATTTTTAACTTTGATGAAGTGCAACTTTTCTTTCAGCTTTTCCTTGTATGAATCTCACTCTTGCCGTCAAGTCTAATAACTCTACTTATCTGTAGATTTTGAAGATTTTCTTCTGTTTTTTTCTAGAAGTTTTATAGTTACACATTTAAGTCTGTGATCCATTTTAAGTTATTTTTTATTAAATGGAGAGAATTCGAAGTTCATTTTTTTTAACCTGTTGATGTCCAGTTGTTCTGGAATCATTTCTTTAAAAAAAAAACTCTCTTTACTTCATTGAATCGTTTCTGCTCCTTTGTCAGATCAGTTGAGCATATTTGTGTGGCTATGTTTCTGGGTTCTCTATTCTGTTCCATTGATCCATTTGTCTTTTCCTCTGCCAATAGCATATCCTAGTATCAATTACTGTAGTTATAAGTCTTAAGATTGGGTAAAAGAAGTCCACTTCTTTTTCAAAATTGTTCTAGCTCTTCTTGTTCCTTTGCCTTTTCATATAAGTTCTAGAGGAATCTTATTCATAGCTGTAACAATTCTTGGGACTTCTCTGGCAGTCCAGTGGTTAAGACTCCAATGCATGGGGCATGGGTTCAATCCCTGGTCGGGGAACTAAGATCTCTCATGCCATGTGGCCCCCCCCAAAAATAATAGTAATAATTCTTGCTGGAATTTTGATAGGAGTGGCATTAAGCCTATATATCACATTGGGGAGAATTGACATCTTTACTCTATTGATTTTTTACTATACCAAAGCATCCTATCTCTCTCTCCACTTATTTCAACCTTTGATTTCTTTTATGACCGTTTTGTAGTTTTTCAGCAAAGAAGTCCTCTACATGTTTGTAGATTTACATCTTCGTATTTCATTTTCTTTGGAGTGATTGTAAATGGTGTTATATTTATGTTTATCTCGTATTCTGCAACCTTGCTGAACTCAATTATCAGTTCTAGGAGATTTTTTTAGGTTTCTTGAGATTTTTTTATATCAATAATCATGTCATCTGCAAATAGTTATAGTTTTATTTCTATCTGATCGATACTCAAATAGACTATAGAAGGAAGAGATTGTCTTTTATCATTAAGTATAAGCTTAGCTCTAGGTTTTTTGTAGATGCTCTTTATCAAAGATGAGACCATTCACCTGTATTCCTAGTTTTCTGAGAATTTTTAACATGAGTGGATTGTAAATTTTGTCAAATGCATTTTTGTACCTTTTAATATGATCATGTGGTTTTTCTTATTTAGCTTATTAATCGTGTGGTTTTTCTTATTTAGCTGTAATCATTATATTACACTGATTTTCAAATGCTGACCCAGCCTTGCATCCCCACATAAACTGGGATGAACTCTACTTGATCATGGTGTATAAATCTTATTGTTGAATTCCATGTGCTAATGTTTTGTTGAGGAGTTTTGCATCTATAGTCATGAGAGATACTGGTGTGTAGTTGTCTTTTGGTACTGTCTTCATCTGGTTTTGATATCAGGAAATGAATTAGATATTCCCTACTCTCCTATTTTCTGATAGAGTTTATCTAAAACTGGTATTAGTGCTTTAAATATTTCGTAGAATTCTCCAGAGAAACCATCTGGGCCTGGAGGTTCCTTTTGGGGGCAGTTTTCACATTATGAATCCAGTTACCTATTTTATGTTGGGTAAGTTGTGGTAGTTTGTATTTTCCAAGGAACTGGTCTATTTCCTCTACATTGTCAAATTTATGTGTGTTAAATTGTTCATAGTATTCTCTTGTTATCCTTTTTTTAAATTTTTAAATGTTTTTTTTTTTTTAGAAATTAAAACACTTTAATCTGGTAATGCTTATCTCCATAATTGGGTTTTTATACATAGTTTATTTATTTTTATTAGTTTTTATTGGACTATAGTTGCTTTACAATGTTGTGTTAGTTTCTGCTGCACAGCAAAGTAAATCAGTTACGTATACATATATCCCCTCTTTTTTTAGATTTCTTTCCCATTTAGGTCACCACAGAGCACTGAGGAGAGTTCCCTGTGCTATACAGTAGGTTCTCATTAGTTATCTATTATATACATAGTAGTGTATATATGTCAATCCCAATCTCCCAGTTCATCCCTTCTCCCCTTCCCCTCCTTGGTATCCATAAATTTGCTCTCTACATTTTTGTCTCTATTTCTGCTTTGCAAATAAGTTCATCTGTACCATTTTTCTAAGTTCCACATAAAGGCGTTAATATACAGTGTTTGTTTTCCTCTTTCTGACTTACTTCCTTTTGTGTGACAGTCACTTGGTCTGTCCACGTCTCTGCAAATGATCCACTTTCATTCCTTTTTATGGCTTAGTAATATTCCATTTTATATATGTACCACATCTTCTTTATCCATTCCTCTGTTGGTGGACATTTAGGCTACTTCCATGTCCTGGCTATTGTAAATAGCACTGCAATGAACGTTGGGGTGCATGTATCTTTCTGAATTATAGTTTTCTCCAGGTATGTACCCAGGAGTGGAATTGCTGGGTCATACAATAGTTCTGTTTTTAGTTTTTTGAGGAACCTCCATACTGTTTTCTGTAGTGGCTGTACCGATTTACATTCCCACCAACAGCACTTCCTACCACAGTTGCTCTCTGTAAAAGGAAGGTGAGGTCCTATGCAAAGTGAACTAAGAAAAAACTCCCACAGGGAAACTTAGTGCCTAAAATGGTCAAATCCCACTGTAAGAAAAGTTCAGTGAGGGGGCTTCCTAGGTGGCGTAGTGGTTGAGAATCCGCCTGCCAATGCAGGGGACACGGGTTCGATCCCTGCTCCAGGAAGATCCCACATGCCGCGGAGCAACTAAGCCTGTGTGCCACAACTACTGAGCCTGCGCTTTAGAGCCCATGAGCCACAGCTATTGAGCCCATGTGCTGCAACTACTGAGGCCCACGTGCCTAGAGCCCATGCTCCGTAACAAGAGAAGCCACGGCAACGAGGAGCCCGTGCACCACAACGAAGAGTAGCCCCCACTCACCACAACTAAAAAGAAAGCCTGCGCACAGCAAAAAAGACCCAACACAGCCAATAAAATTAATAAATAAATTTATTAAAAAAGAAAAAGAAAAAAGTTCAGTGAGGAACTGAACAATGACTCTATTCTTATGAGTTGAGGGTTTGAGGGGTCTCTGAACTCAAACAGTGATATTTGAATGTAGATGGAGTACTTCCAAGCTTACAAAGCACTTTCCCCTTCAGTTAGACATTATTCTTATCCCCATTCTAGACAGGGAGAAACTCAAATAGTTTTAATGAGCTGCAAAGGAAGTCATACTAGCCAAGAGCAATGTCTCCCCGTTCACATCTTTTTCTAATTGCTGCAGTCTTTCCATTATAAAATCCTTGAATTTTATGTTAATGACATTTGATGTGTATCTGCTTTCTACAAGAAATTTATTAAGGTAGTAAGAAGCTTGATTTTTTTTCTGCAAAATGAAAACTGCTGTGGGATCTTTTTAACTGTGCCTTTGTGCACCTTACCTGTACACAAAGAGCTTTTATGTTCTCCTCCTGGCAGAGTCCTGTGTCCTTCAACCTGAAGCTCAAAAGTCACTTCTCAGATGTCTTTCCTCTACCTGATTTGGGCCTGGCAGAGTTGGTGACTCTTTCTGGTTTTCCCAGTGTGTGTAGGAGCACTCATCAAACTGCATGGCCAGTGCTTACTTATGTCTCTCTTAACGGCCAGAACGTGGACTCTAGACAAATAAGGACTCCATCCTTCCCACTGTCGGAGCTCCTGAATCCAGCACAGTTCCTGGCAAGCAAATGCAGGAAGGCAGCTCATCGCTGCTCTGTTGGTCCTGGGGTTTCTTTTAGTCACAACCAGACCAAAGAGGGGAGGCAACCAGACCAAAGAGGGGAGGCAGCCAGGCCTGGAGGAGCAGCCACAAGCAGCGAGGATCTGCTGCTCTCAAATCAGGAAACAGCCCTGCACCCACGGCAGAGAAGTGCCACATGTGGAGCTAAGTTACTCTTAGTGACTGACTACGTTTGATACAGCCACGTGTGTCTTCAGCCACCAGAGGCAGTACAGCACAGTGGTTAGAGCTCCTCATCTGGGGTCAGGCCTTCTAAGTTGGAATTCCATCTTCACCACTTAATAACTGTATGTAGTATTAGATAAGATTATCAACCTCCCATTCTGCAATTTCCTTCTGTCTAAGAAGGGTCATTTAGTTATTTAGAATGAATAAATGGGGAAAACACATATCAAGTACTCAATATAACATCTGGCCATTTACTGACCTGTAGACTTTTGTTGTTACTGCTGCTGTTTTCCACTGTGTCATGAAGCTGTGCTTAGAGAACGCACTTCGGTTGAAAGGTAGACATACTGAGGGCCCTCCAGCAGTCGGGCCTGGGCGTGGGTATCTCCTCGGTGCCCAAGGCTGTATATCGGACATCGGCTTTGTGCCAGCGTTTGGTTACACGCTTGGCATAATCAACCCATTTGTACCCCACAATCACCCTGTAAAGTATTATTATCTCTATTTTGCAAATGAGGAAATGAGCTTGAGAGAGATGGAAACAGCTTGCCCAAGGCCAGAGAGCAGTGGACTGTCAGACGCCGAACAGAGGCGGTGTGCTCAAGATGGAGAAACTGGAGGTTGGAACCAGTCCATTGCCTTTGCTTTGACAGTCTTACTGTGAGCACTCTCTGGGACCCTGCTCTCAAATGATTGATTCATAGTTCTTCTGAGATGAATATTTCTTTCAGATTGATTCACAGAGGCAGAAGCTAGGATACTACATGTTCAGAGACAGGGCTTTCCATGTGCTTCCTGCAGTCCCAGTCTGTCACACACTCACATTAAATTGGTTGTGACCATAAGAGTATGACATCTTTTTCACTTTGGCTGTTGCTAAGCCAGGTCTTCTCCTTTGTCATTGCTAGAGAGGGGGGCCTACCATCAAGAGAGGGCAGGAGACAGAAAGGCACTTACTGATACTAGAATCCTTCCTTACTTGAGAGTTTGCCTGAGGCCAACAGAAACCATTAGAGAGACTGGAAAAGAAGCCTGCATGTCATGTGTGTCTGCCTCACACCAAGCTACCCCTGTGATTTCGGGGTATGGTGGTGCCCACGACAGCCGCCTATATGTCATAATAAGGAGCACAGCAGCGACTCCCACATTTCTCAGGCTGTAGAACGTTTCTCAGTCTAGAAGTGTCGATAGTTGCAGCTTTCAGCATTCTAAGGGTCTTCATTGGGTACTGTGAGGATATTCAAAAATGTTCTCTGTGGCAGGAAAGGACATAAGGCATGGTTGGTTGGTTTTTGCTTATTTTTTAACTTCCTAAATGATGGGAAAGGCTGTGACAGCATGTTTAAGTGCCACTTCAGGATAGTACAGTGGATCAGCTTGAGGTTTCCTCTCTTCACTGACACTGCATGGCAGGAAACAGTTGTGGCCAAAGAAGGGAGATTAAACTAGTGTTCTCCGATTCTAAATATGTTTCACTCTCTAAATCGAATTATCAACGGGACTCTCTTTTTGCTCTTTTTTGGACAGCTCAGTGGTTAAAGTTCAGGCTCTCATCAGACTACTATATTTGAAACCCACCTCTGTCCCTTGGTAGCCATGTGACCTTGGCAAGTTACAGAACTTTCTAGGGCTTGTTTTCTGCATCTGTAAAAGGAGGATAATAATAGTTTCTACCTGGGGAAGCAGTTCTGATGACTAAAGGAGATGAGCCATATAAAGGGTTTTGCACCATAACACACAGTTCTCGGTAACGTCAGCTATTATCACTATTCTAGTGAGAAAGAAATACATTCAGAAAATGCACCCCTGCCCCTCTGCCTTTTCAGGGTTTTCTCTTTCACGTCTCCTTCCACAGTATTAGGGGCCCAAGAGAGTGGTTTGAATTTTAACTACTGGCAGTCATGGGTGTCTGTCCATCCCTCCTGAGCAGAGGTACTGCTGTGCTGGGCTGTGTGTCCCAGTTTCTTGTAAAGGACCAGACAGTAAATATCTTAGGCCTGGGGGCCAGTCGAGTCTCTGTCACATCTTCTCCTTCGCCGCCTCCTTCTCTTTCTCCCCCTCCCCCTCCTCCCTCCTCCTCCCTTCCTTCCTCCTCCTCCTCCTCTTCTTCCCTTTAAAAATATAAAAACCATTCTTACCTTCAGGGCCACACAAAAACAGTCTACAGGCTGCAGATTGCTGACCCTTATTCTGACCTGACCCTGTGTTCCACCACGGCCCAAGTCATGAATCCCAGGGTTATTCTCACCTGTCATTCAAGTCAAAAGGTGCCTGTCAGAAAAACAAGAAGTTAGGTGGGGAAATGGGTGAAATACGTGGAGATTAAGAGGTACAAACTTCCAGTTATAAAATAAACAAGTCACAGGGGTGTGATGTCCTGCACAGGACATGTAGTCAGTAATGCTGGAATAATTTTGTGTGATGACAGATAGTGAGTACACCTTTGGGGTGATCATTTCGTAGTGTATAAAGATACCGAGTCACTGTGCTCTACACCTGAAACTAATATAATATGTCAGCTTTGTTTCAGTAAAAAAAAAAAAGTTTTTGTGTTGAAAATGGAGTCCAGTTGAAGACTAGCACTGTCTCTTCGCCCATCCCCAAACTCCCACATGCTTTGAGTGTAAGGAGCCTTTGAAGTTCATAAAGGAATCCGCTGGAGCCAGCTTGACATATACTCCAACTTGGATAAGCTCTGTGCCTGCGATATTACTTCATATTCTCAGCCTCAGATCATGATTTTAATTTTAAATTCCTGGAAGTTTGCGCCATCGGGTCTCCTGTCTGGAGCAGTCGTGTTTTAGGAAAATAGCGTCTATTGCTGTGAAGTAAACGCAGCATAATGAACAAGAGCGTGACACTTTCTCACAGCAGAAATCCAGAAATGCAGGCACATGCTTTATGAAATGACAGTATCAGATTGCAAGTGGTGATGGTAAAGCAAATATTTAAACTCACAACTGAAATAGTGCGTGTAAAACGTCGTTGCTGAGGGAGCGTGCCAGTTCATCATTCTTCAAGCTCATTCCCTACAGGCAGAATCATTCCACACAATTCCAGGAAAAAAAAAATTGCTTACTTTAAATAAACTGCTTTCTGGCTCTCTTAAGACTGTGCATAAGTAAGCTTTATTCATCAGGGACCATCCTGATGTTTGAGATGTTCCCGGGCGGGGATGTCTCTTGTGCATCTTTACTCCTTCTGTATAGGAACTGGGTATCTGAGTTGGTCTCTTCTGAGCTGCAGGTTTGCTGATGGTGTGACTTCATTTCTCCCTAGGAGAGTTCCAGTGATGGAGGTGATGGCATTTTGGGTGAAAAGAAGGATGACGGCCGGGCAGGTGAGACTGTGTCCTTCTGAAGGCAAAGAAAAGTAAGGTCCCTGTTTGTAGTTATCCTGGAGTTCATGTGTAATGAAAAGAAAAAAAATACTGTTTTTTTAAGGAGGCTGTTTTTAAAAGCCAGTTATGTTGACCTTCATCAAAACTCTGCTGGTGTCACACATGGAGCTTTAACGTGGCTCTGGCCAGCTTCCTCCGCCTGGCACTGAAATTCAACAGTGAAATGAAGTCAGGATGGAGTCTGAGAGATAAAAAGGAATCGTGGTTTCATTGATTTTTTTTTTTTTTCTTTTGAGAAAAGTTAGGGGTATTTGGTTTGTTCTTTTGATTGTTTGTTTTTCTAAAAATTGAAACTTAATGGAGGCTTTGGTGTTTGAAAGGCCCAGCTACGCAAAGGCCCGTAGCTCTAAATGGAAACAGCCCCAGAGGGTACACTTAGTCCAGTGCCTTAGAGCAAGGCCCTTGAGTTAGTTCTGCCCCCACAGAGGGGCACATTTGCATTGGAGAGAGAACAGAGCCCACCACACCTAAAGCTACTTCTCAAGCACAGGCACAGCCCTTCCAGCTCTGCCTAGCTCCTGAGCTGATGGTTAAACAGCAGCTACTTCCATTAAGTTACTGAGTCAGCTTTAGTTTTCTTAAAACAAAGGGGAAGAACAGCAACCAAAAAACCCAGTCGCCCTTGTTTCAGTTCCGTTTGTAAATACTAATATCCTCACTGATGTTTGAAGCCCAGGATGGCTCCGACCCAGACAGATCGCCCTGGCCAGTCTCGTCCGCACTCACAGCTCGTCTCCGACGCCTGGTCACCATTTACCAGCGCTGTAACCGCAAGGAGCTCTGCCGACCTGAAATCCTGGGACCAGGAAACCAGGGATACTGGGTCCAGGAAGAGATGTTCCGGAGATCCTCAGAGATGGATCTCATCAACAAGGAAGCCCAGAAGAGGTAAAAGCCAGTGGCCAGAAGGGGAAGGGTATGCTGAGCTGCCCACAGGGTAAAGGTGACAAAGGGAACACTGACAGC
The DNA here is from genome assembly GCF_030028045.1 of Hippopotamus amphibius kiboko. Taxonomy (NCBI): domain Eukaryota; kingdom Metazoa; phylum Chordata; class Mammalia; order Artiodactyla; family Hippopotamidae; genus Hippopotamus; species Hippopotamus amphibius. The sequence continues at coordinate 19,394,517 of NC_080197.1, forward strand.
TGGAGGGCAGGTGTCTGGTGTTCTCGTGTGGAGTCAGGTTTTCTCTAGATCAGTTAAATCCAGCCTCCAACTGCAGTGGTGTTGTCAAGCTGACTGGGGAGTCTGGTGAGATCTAGGACACCCTCTGTTCACAGTTCCCAGGCTTGTGTGATTTTCCAACCTTATCCTCTTCCCTGAGTTGGACCCAGTCTTTGGGGACGTTATTTAAACACCACACCGGCACGTACCAGGTCATATTCTTTTAGCAGCAAAGTGAGTAGTGTGCATTAGAGCTGTCTTATTGTCGCCACCAGTCCTTATCAAGCTTTGAGAGCAGTAAGCACCATAAAATACCAGCCCAGAAGGAAGGAGTTACTTGCCCATCTGAGCATTAAGTTAAAAATGGCTGCCGAAGGCCAGTGCAGGCTAGGAGTGATGCCACAAGAACATATCAACGAAGCTGGCATTCTTTAAGTCTTTATATCTCTCCATCCTTTTACTGTAACATCCAGTGAATTCAGATTGCTTCTGTGCACTCCTGGCTTTATGAAATTTGGTAATTGGAAACAGTTTCTCCCACCTAGCTCCAAAGAGAGAACCAGAGCCCCTTCTTCCCCGCTTCTCGCTTTTCCACTGACCCCCTCACCCCACTCCTAGCTAACTCCCTCTGAGGGTGGCAAGAACCGTGCCCAGGAGCTCCTGGTAAAGACTGGGAGTGTGTAGTAACCCATTTCCCTAAGTTATTATCTTAATCCTGCAGGATGTAGAATCTAGAGAGCCTTTGTGTTCTACAAAAGATTATCGTTGTGGGCAAGCTACCTACATAAGACCAGGGAGAAAGCCAGTGTGAGATGGGAGTTGGGGAGGTGGGTGGCTAAGGGAGTTGCTTCCCCTCTGTGGACCAGTTTCTCCATCTGTGAAATGAAGGAAGTGAATTTAATGGTCTAGAAGGTCCCTCCAGGATTCTATGATTCTCAGTTGTCATACGGCAGAGGGAGATAAGGCAGAATATTTAAGCATATAGAATACTTTTAATATAAATTAAAATCTTTATCTCCCACAAGAAGAAATGAACTAGGTAATTTCTAAAGTCGCTGAATCAAGGGGACTTCCCTGGTGTCCAGTGGTTAGGGCTCCTCCCTTCCACTGCAGGGGGCGCAGGTTCGATCCCTGATTGGGAAACTAAGATCCTGCATGCTGCACAGTGCGGCCAAAATAATAATAATAATAATAATAAACAACTAAAATAAAATTGATCAATCAAGAGATATCAAGTGCACACACATGATTTGAAAGTGGTGGTAGGCTGAGGGGCTGTTTTTGTTATAAGCCACTTGGCTCAACCTAACTTGAATAAAAATACACAGTAAAATAGACCAGCTCTGCCTGCTGTCTTGATTTCCTGGACTCTCCAAGTAGGCACTCAGTAAGTAGTTGTTGGCTTTTTTTACCACCCACCCCCCACCCCACCAAAAAAAAAGAAGAAAAAGGGAAAACAGCTTACTTTCCTTTTCTGATTGCCTCTCTAGGTGGACTAGGAGAGAGCAAGCAGACTTCTACAGAACAGTGTCTTCCTTTGGTGTCATTTATGATCAAGAAAAGAAAACCTTCGACTGGACACAGTTTCGCATCATTTCCCGTTTGGACAAGAAGTCGGACGAGAGCCTGGAGCACTACTTCTATAGCTTTGTGGCCATGTGCCGCAACGTCTGTCGTCTGCCAACCTGGAAGGACGGTGGTGAGGACCCTCTCTGTCACTGTATCCCAGGTGTGAGAAGGAGAGAACGTACTTATTTGCAAGGTACAGTGTTACTTTAGGCATAACTATAGACATGGAGCCTACATGCAGAATTCAGGTAAAGACTAGTGGGTTTTCACAAATCCACAAACTTCTAATTTGGTCCACCCTCATAAAATAAAATCTGTCTCCTAAAATAACTCCAACACAAATTGAAATTCAGATTAAAATATCACAGATATTGAGAAACTACTATTAATTACCTTTTCCAAAGTATGCTAACCTACTGTGAATTTTGCACTTTCCTTAGATTAATCTCATGTGTTGACTTGTAGCTACGGAAAATTAGTGGCTGTCATTTAAACTTCCTGGGCTCCACTAGAGACCCTTTCTGAGAAATTTCTTCCAGGCTGGAATTTGCAGTAGCTTCCTCCCAGTCCCTCTTCCGTCTTGTAGCAGTAGGTTAACTCTCTCTGGACCATGTGACTGTATTCTAAGAAAGCTGAAACAAGCCTACTCAGCGTGCATTCTAGGCTGCCGGCAGCATGTACAGACACCCCACCTTTTGCCCCCGTGTGGCACAGTTAGGCTGTCTTCATTAAAACCAGGGAGCTGTATAGATCTAGACCTTGGAGTCATGCTGACAAGACTTGGACTGGAGTCCTGGTTCTGCCACCATGAGCAAGTTGCCTAATCTGAGTCTCCCTCCTCATCCTTACACAGGGATGATGATGGTATAGCATAGAGCTTTTGTGAGAACTAAGTAACAGCCATAAAGTAGCTAGTAAGAAGGTACTTAGTACATGCTTATTGACCGGGAATTAGTATTTCCAGAACTGGAGTTTTCAAGCTCTTCTTTCACCCTCACTGGGTCTGTCTGTGTTTCATAAAAACCTTCCCTTCTATTCTAGCTTTTCATTTTAGTGGGGCCACTAAGGCCCTGCCTTGCTGAGGAACCAGGGAGTCAAGCTGTAAAATCAAAGATGCAGGGGCTTAGGTGGGCAGGAAGTGTCCAAGGGCCACCTTAAGTGACAGGCTTTGTGTTCACCTTTGTAGGCCCCCCAGATCCCAGCATCTATGTTGAACCCATCACTGAAGAACGGGCCGCAAGAACCCTGTACCGCATTGAACTGTTGCGGAAGGTCCGGGAGCAAGTGCTCAAGTGTCCGCAGCTGCATGAGCGCCTCCAGCTCTGCAGGCCCAGCCTCTACCTCCCCGTCTGGTGGGAGTGTGGGAAGCACGATCGGGACCTGCTGATTGGCACCGCCAAGCACGGGCTGAACCGCACCAACTACTACATCATGACCGACCCCCAGCTCTCCTTCCTGGACGCCTACAGAAACTACGCCCAGCACAAAAGAACCGACTCCCAGGCACCAGAGAGCCTCTGTTGCCTTTACCAGACCAACTCCAAACTGTATGAGTCTCTTGCATATACTCAAATGAGCAGGACTTCCAAGTCCCTTGAAAATGAATCTGAGCATCTACTGAAAATAGAAGGTAGAGATGATCATCTTGGTCCACCCAGGGGCAGCTTATCTGACATGACTTGTGAAAACTTTATTTCTAAAGTTCAGGATGTCATTTCTATCACCCATGATGAGAGTCTGCTGCCTGAGTCCTTGGAGAGCATGATGTATGCTAAGAAGGCACTAAGCCAAGAGCCAGGCTCTTTTCAGGAGAGGCCAGGTGCCAATACCGAATCCAGACAAGATGCCGTGGCTGTCTCAGCAAGCAGAGATGGGAACTGCCAGCCTGGTGGCCACGAGGCAGAAATAGCCTCAGGCCCCTCTTTTATGGATGCTTTAGAAGCAGGAGTAGCTCAAATGAACATTAAAAATGGAAAACACTTGCTGATGTCTCTTTCAAAGGAAGGGGAACTCTGCTGCAGCGAGGCAGGGCAGAGACCTGAAAGCATTGGGCAGCTGGAAACCAAATGCCTAGCCTCGCCTTCCTTGGACCAAGGAAATGAGAGTGGGTTTGTTGACATGTGCAGTCTGAGTGTCTGTGACTCCAAAAGAAACCTGTCATCAGATCAACAGCTAATTGATTTATTAGAAAGCAGAAGTTTAGAAAGTAAACTGATGTTGGGTCAGAACCACAGCGATGAGGAGGAGGAAGACGAAGAAAATGAGGAGGAAACCCCAGACCTGGCCTCAGGCATAGGGGAAAGGCTGGAGGTGTCGCCTCTCACTGAACCCATCGCTCGGATGGCAGGGGGGAGGAGCCGTGGCGGCTTCCTTGTGGACGAAGCCAAGAGAGGAAGCCTGGCAGCCAGAAGCCAGCATCCTGCACCTCAGGGCGCTTTTCTTTCCGCAGCCTGTCAGTGTCACTGCAAACACGTGGAGAGGTGGACGCGTGGCCTCGAGAATGATGAGTTTGAAGTGGAGAAACCCCAGGGTTACAACCTAGACCCCTTCAGAAGCAAAGCCAATAATGTCACAGTGGGGGGCCAGGCCGCTTCCGTTCTACCAGAGCCGTTTCAGGTGAAGCGTGAACGTTTGAAAGAACCCTGGAAAGACAGTGCGGAAGGGAAACGAGGTTTCCCTACGTATCCCGCAGGGAGCGAGCCCAAGGCAGAAGACACGGAGTTTGAGAGTAAAGATGACGACGACAGAGACGGGGACTGCCAGAGTCGAGGTGCGGTGCGTGGGGCCCTGTATCTCGGATAAGCCAGTCCTCACAAGACAGGGCGGGCGAGGGCATGGCGGGTGTTAAAGAGTTTTACAGCCTCTGAAAGGGACCTGCTTGCACACGCTGTGTGTTTAAAAGCAAAGGTCACAGACCTCAGTCTGAAAAGGAGGCAGCGTAGCTTAACCCTGATCATTCCAGAAAATCGAGGGTGATCCTAGACAGTCACAGCGCCTTGGCTAAGTCAGCTGCTTGATTTGGGCAGGGGCTGTGTGCTGCTATGTGGTGGCTGCCAGACACGGCGTTGAGGGGAAGGAATTTGTTCTTCCACCAGGTAAAGTGCCACAAACTGGGTAAAGTAGAACAGCTGGGGAACGCCAAGAAGCTGCGGTTTCACGAGGGTGCAGGTAATTTCTCAGGAGCACCACAAGAATACAGATAAGCGTGATTTTTATTAACGTGAGCAAAGATCACGCCACCTACTCACGTCATGGTCAGAATCCTGTGTTGTGATGTCGGCGCTTTGGGGCGAGATTCCTTTAAATAACTGAACAGGAAGAAGAATAACCAAATGACATGCAGCTCAGCAAAAACGCAGATAGATTTGATCTTTTTAAATAGAGAAATCTTAGGAAGGGATTTTAAAATGATACTCTAGGTGACCCTGAGATTTGTGTCTGCTTTGCAGCAATGTGAACATAAGTGATTAGAGATCCTGAGCAACAACCAACAGGATTTAACTTTTTCACTGTTGTATTTATGTCTTCAGACCCAAAGAGGGCATTTAGGGTGAACAAAGGATAGCTCTATTTATCCTTGTTTTAAAAAAAAAAACAAAACTAAAAAATACCTTGTTGGTGCCTGGCCTGGTGCCAGGGGCCGAGTGATGCCCAGGGATTCAGGCAGGCCGGCCCCTCCCCGCCAGGACAGTGACATGAGGGAAAGAGAGAGGCGCTCAGCTCCCCTCCCTGGGTTGTCCTGCTTCCTGTTTATTTCTGAACTCCCACCTTTGGTCTTAGCCTTGTGATTACTTGGGGAAGGTTTTGAACCCACATGAAAGTGTGCACACCAGCCAGGTTGAGGACAGAGAAACCAAACTGAAAGCAGCTTCATCGGCCTGTGGCCCCAGCCGACCCAGGAGGAGCCAGCCCACACCTTGTCCATCCTCCTCACCCCAGGACACGAGAGGTCCCTGCCACGTGTGGAATTACATGTGTACATTTCTATTTGAACTCTGTTGTGCGGAAAATCACCAAATACTCAGTCCTGGGAAGATGCAGACTAGTCCAGTGAGGACCAGGTAGAGGAGAGCTGCTCTGGTGCTGATGTCCTCTGGTGGCTCTGGCCACCTGGCTCTGCTGGGGTGGGAGGAAGCAGTGAACTTGATAGGCTTTGGTGAGCATCACGTGCACTGGGGGTTGGGGGGCCCCTTGCCCCAGTCTTTTAAAGAGGCTTTGGCAGACCCCAAGGGGCTCCCCCACCCATGAGATGTAGGAGAGGTGGGGCAGAGGGGGTTCGCCCTATTTCTGAGACTAGAAATCTGCAGCCAAACGAGCAGGAACCAGCACAGCTGTTAGTAACCGACACAGCTGTCGGGGCCAGCCCCCTGGGCCTCCTGGCTCCTTCTCCAGGGTTTTCCCTCACACAGCATTCTGCTTTTCTCTTAAAATTTAAATTCAACTTCTCTGCTTAACGCCTTTCATGGTGCTTCCCATTGGATCTAGAATAAAATTGGAATTTTCTGTCCTAGCATGCAGAGCTCAGCATTCTCAAGAGATCCTGCCTGTCTAGCCTCATCTGTGTACTTTCCCCCAGCTGTCTCTTGTTCCTCAGTGCACCCTTCCCCCACTGCCTCCTCCTCTTCCTGGGTGGTCTCTCCTTCAAGCCAGGGGCCCTCTCCACCAGCCTTCCCTTCTACCCAGAGGCCTTTCCCTCTCATTCCCTGTCAGGGCATCTTGTTTCTTTCCCTTTATGCCCCCACCCGGGTTTATAACTGTAACCGTTTATAATTAGTGCCTTTTCCCGACTGTCTTTCCCTCAAGGAGCTGTAAGAGCCTGGAGGGCCAAGGCCATACCTGTCTTGTTTATCCTTGAATCCCCTGGCCTAGCGAGGCCCTGCTCCTGGTGAGGGGGTCTCTGCGGCCCCCTGGGAGACTTGTTGCACAGTCGAAAGTGAGACCCTGCCACATTTCAGAGGATAGACATTCCTTGTCATTTCACCTCGAAAGAGGTTCACAACTTCTCCTGGACGTTATGCTACGGCACAGTTCATTCCCTGTCATCTCTGTTAAGTGGACCTTTGAAGATGCATTTCACAAGTGAGAATAAAGTTCACCACTGAGGATTGAAACAATGAGTCTCATTTCCATTTCTTTCCATCAGTGAAGTACTTTAAATGTCCTGGGTTTCTTTGCATCATTTTTTACATAAATCAGGTCTATTTTACCTTCGTTGTAAGTTTCAGGACTTTTCTTCCTTCCTCACTAATGTCGGCCTCTTGCTGTGTTAGTTTCCTACACCGTAGCGGCTTCTGCATCAGGGCGTGGTGTTCACTTTCCTCTCATCCGCTGCACCGAATGGGATAGCCTCTTTGTGGACCTTCATCATTGCTGCTGCTGTTGTTTGGTTGTGGATGCAGACTCTTTATTGGATGACTTGCGTGGGTAGCCCTAGAGCAGGATATGCCTTTATGGCTTAAGAGTGTGCTTCTGGAAGTAGAAGCCATGGTCATTAATATTCAGTTTAAAATAAGCACAGAATGGGCTAATTAAAAAAAGATCAGACGTCCTGATCTTTCAGATCACTGCTATTTCCCGAGTGCCTGATTCGTTTTTTTAACCTTCCTTCCTAGATTATCCAGGGAAGTACTCTGAGGAGGAGAGCAAGAGCTCGACCTCAGGCATCGCAGGAGACCTCGGGGACGACCTGCAGGAGGTGCGGGCTCCCACCATTGCTCAGCTGCTCCAGGAGAAGACCCTCTATTCCTTCTCCGAGTGGCCAAAGGTACCTCCCAGAGCTCGCACGCTGCACCCAGGGCATCCTCAGCTTTGAATCCTTTCCCTTAAACCTGTGAGACTATTTCCAAGTAACAGACTCAGACAAATGTTTACTGCCTTTAAAAGATATTAGTTTTGTGACATTAAAGATACGTGTGCCTCATTAGACTGTAAGACGGAAGTGTCAGCTTATCTCCGTGTTTACAGCGCTGCAGCTTTTCATCGTCACTGTCCAGACTCTTCCGTCTCTTTTAAGCCTTGTAAAATGAGTCCATTTGTGTGTGCACTTTTCTAAGCAACTCCTGGTTAGAAAACTCGCCACTTGATTTAAGGGGCTTTGTGAATTCAGGTAACTTGGTACTTGCTGCTCAGAGCTTTTGCTCTTTGTCATAGGATCGCGTGATCATCAGCCGCCTGGATAACATCTGCCACGTGGTGCTGGAAGGGAAGTGGCCATCCAGCCAGCAGCACGCGCCCCCGGCCGCGCTGCCCGCCTCCGTGCTACCCAGCAGTACTGGTCCCCGCAGCAGCCTCTCGGAGCCAGAGGCATCAGAACACATCTTCAGCAATGGCGCCGCGCTGGTGGCCCAGATGCAGAAGGTGAGAGCGGCAGAATGCTGCTGACCTTGAAACAAAGGATGGGGACACTTTGCACTTCTTGATTGAGTCGTTCATTCCGCAAATACTTACAGAGTGGATAGGTTTTGTTTTTGTTTTGTTTTTGTGGTTTTTTTTGGTGAAGTCATTAGTGTTAATTGAGGAATCTGGACTTTATCCTGTAGGCAGCAGAGGCTGTAGTTTTGGAGCGGGGAAGCGCGTGATGAAAAGGTGTTTGCAGCTCAGTGGGAGTGGTGTGCAGGTTCATGGGAGATGGGGGTCAGGGAGGGGGCGTGCCTCGGGCGGGGAGGCAGGTGGGCATCTGAGGAGGAGAGAAGTTCTAGACCTGCTTAGTGGCAGAGTGGCTCCAGAGAACGGGGGGGCTGGGGGCCTGGCTTGATGGCTGATGACTCTATGGAAAGGGAGGCGTGAGCAGGTCAGATGTTCAGCTCCTGAGGACTGAGCACAGAGGCAGCAGACAGAAATGAGGGAAGTCAAAGCAGGAATGAGTTTTACTTGAGGTTTATAAATTCACATCAAAACTCAGGTTTAAGGCAGTGGTTATTAGCACACTTGCTCTCGCTCTTGGCCGCACACTGGACTCCACTGGGGACCCTGAGAAGCTCCAGATTCTGACTGAATTGGTCCAGAGTGTAGACTCGGTACTGGCTTTTTTTTTTTTTTTTTTTTTTTTAAACTTCCCAATTGATTCTGATGTGCAGCTGAGGTTGAGATTCCCAAAACTATGATCTTCCAATTCCAAATGTAGTAGTTCACAGACTAGCAGGGGCTGTTAGCAGCATCTGGGAACTTGTTAGAAATACAGGCTCTCAGGCCCCCTGGTACAGAATCTGCGGTCTAACAAGCTGTCCAGGTGATTAGTACTAAAGGTTGAGAAGGCTTGAGTTAGAAGTTCTAAGAAGGTGATCACTAGCCCCAAGGAAATCGGGCCTGAGAAAGAGCTGGCATTCAGCCACAGAGGTGGCGTTCATACCTCTCTTGCCACATGTGTGTTCACAGGAGAGCTTCTTGGCTCCAGTATTCACAAAGGATGAACAGAAGCACAGGCGTCCTTACGAGTTTGAGGTGGAGCGGGACTCAAAGACTCGGGGCCTGGAGCAGTTCCCCGCCACCCACGGGCACCCGCACATCGTCCTCAACGGCTGGCACGGAGAGTCAGCGATAGACCTCTCCTGCCCGTCCGAGGTGTCCCCGGGGGCCACGTCCCCTTTCCCCGTGAGCTCAAGCACCCCCAAGATTGGGGCTATCGGTTCACTGCAAGGAGCCCTTGGCATGGACTTGTCTGGGATTCTGCAAGCTGGCCTGATCCACCCGGTGACGGGACAGATTGTCAACGGTAGCCTCAGGAGAGATGAGGCTGCCACCAGGAGGCGGAGAGGCAGGCGGAGACACGCTGACGGAGGCGTGGACCTCATCTTTCTGAAGGAGCAGACACTGCAGGCGGGAATCTTGGTGGGTGTATGAGCCACGAAGTACGTAGACCTCTGTACACTGAGCCACAGACCTTCTTCCCCAGACCCAACATTTTTTGATTTACGGATCTTTTATCTCTGTTTCAGTTGTCCTGCTTATTTTCTCTTGTCATCAGTTGCTCTCAGTCTTTTTTAGACGTTAGACAGGTATGAGTCCGTCAAGGGCCCTTAACCTGCGTGCAGCCTGGGAAAACAGCCAGGAGGTCTCTCCATTTCACACGGAAACAGCCCGGCCTCCAGTGTCTCGGGGCCACTGGTGATCAAACGAGCAAAGCAGAAGCAGGGCTGAGTTTGCAGCAGCAGCGTTGTTCCGGGTCAGTGGGCTCTCCAGGAGCTGGGATTAGGGCGTCAGGACGTCTTGAATGTTAATCCTGGCTCTCCTGCTTGACCTGCTGGTGACCTTGGCCCTCCTTTGCTCCTCTGTAAAGTGGGGGCCACAGCTGCTATCACAGAGGGTCGCTGGGAGGCTTCCTGAGGTCACATCAAGGTATTCTCAGCTCAGAGATCCTTGTAAACAACAGAACGGGACAGAAACTGCACACCCAGCCAAGAGGGGGCCCCTCAGACATTGCTTAATATGTCAGAGACCGCTGACTCCTCTCTTTGTATTTTGATTTTTCCCATTTACTGAATTTTGAGCTCCAAAACAGAATCACATTTCACGTTTTCTTACTTTAAAAGGAATAATAACGAACAGTATTTATTGAGTGCCTTTGCCAGGCACAGCATTCAGGGTTTTACATGATTGTCCTATGTGATTTTCACAAAAACCCTATGAAGGTGTTGTTACTATTCCCATTTTAGAAATGAGCAAACTGAGGTGCACAAGCATTAAATAATTTGCTCAAGATTATCCAGGTGGTACATGGCAGATCAGGGAGCCAAACCAAGGACTTGGTTCTCTGGCACCAGAGAGCTCCGCTGTGGTGGTCGCTCTTTGTTTCCCTCTTAGACTTCCTACATAATTTGGGAAGCTGAAACGGCAGGCTCTTCCCCTGTTCAGTCCTCCAAGTTGTCTCATTTTTTTAGTGGTGCAAAGCCATAGTTTTCCTGTAATTATCGTAGGATTCCAGTGGAATGAGTGGAATTTTTTTCCTTGGCCTCAGAGTATTTTGAAAAACGTATTATGCAGACATTTATTTAGCCCTGGCATCGTGCTTTATCAGTGGAGCCTGTGTAGGCATTGGGAGTGCAGGGTTGAGTACGGTGGGCATTGGGAGTGTAGAGAACTAGGTAAGGCAGTGGCAGTGTGGCGTTTTCTGTTACGTGAAGCCTGTGAGGAGTGCTCCGGGGGGACAGCAGTGGGGTGGCCGCTGCTGCCGGGACTGTCAGTGATGGCGACAAAGGCGGCAGCAGGGAACCTGAGCAGATGGGACGGCACGAAAGTCTTCCTGGGAGATGAGGGGAGCGGCCGGGCACAGGGAGCATCCAGCAGGTCAGGAGCTTGTGTGGGCGGCGCGCTGTCGGGCCCAGGCGGAGTCACGTTCTGGTGGGAAGATGCAGACAGCACCCTGTGTGTTCTCCCTTGAGAAACTAGTTTCCGTTCTGTCATGATGAACTGCACGTGCTTGTCTTCCCTTCGTCCAGGAGGTCCACGAAGACCCAGGGCAGGTCCCCCTGAGCACCTCACACTCTCCTGAAGGGCCGGTGCCTGCCACTTCCACGCCGGAGCCGGTCCCAGCAGCCAGCAGCCAGGCCGAGAAAGCCATCCCCAGCAAGAGCCTGCTGGACTGGCTGCGGCAGCAGGCCGACTGCTCCCTCGAGGTCCCTGGCTTCGGCGCGGTGAGTGTGTGTTGCTGCCGCTGGTGGGTGCCGTCTCTGACACGGAGATGCTGAGGGGGACCGGGAAGCCTGAGAGCAGTCTGTGTCCTCTGAGAACATCATTGGAAAGTAGGGGGGAAGGTCTGAACTCTGGTTACGTTTTCCGGTAACAGAAGCTGCAGCCCACGTCAGAAAGCCATGCCGGAACGTAGACGTGCGACATCTTATGAGGACAGAACTTGCCTAAGCTCAGCCCTCCCTTCCCCCAAATTACCACATTCGTGAGCTCACAGAGGGTTCTTTAGGTTGCATAAGCGCTGCCCCTTCATGGAAGTGTCCCTGTGTATTCTTTTCAAGTGACCAGATCACCACTTAGAGGTGATGGATTAGTTTCAGTTACTGCTCGGGAACTTTCCCTCAAGTCCTCTGACTGCCTCTGCCCTCAACCCTTCAGCGAGGAGTCTGGGGGAGAGGACCCCTGAGCACCAAAATCTTCCCCTGGTTGTTCTTATTTGCTCGCCAGCCCCACCACCGCCTGTGTGCTGGGCACCTCTTCTCATTAGGGAGATGCAGTGGTGGGAAGCTCCCGAGGAAAGGAGGATGCGTTCACAGATGCACGGCCAGGAAGGGAGCAGTGAAGAGAGAATCCGAGATGGTGATTAGGGGGAAAGGGCTAGGGATTAGGGGAAAGCGCTGCCCTGGGCCCCGCGCAGGGCAGCCAGGCGCTCTGGTCTGGAGGACCAGGGGGCCCCCACAGGAGGCCGGTTTTCCCGCTGGCTGAGGAGCACTGTGGCTTTAAGGGGAGAGCCTAGGCGAGGGCCTAACCCAGCGGGTCCTGTGCGGAGGGTCATGAGTGAGAAGAGAGCAAAACCAGCTGAGAGACCCACCCTCGTCAGAAGAATCTGTGGCAGAATGCTTTGTAATGTTGGTTTCCATTTGCCTCCTAGAGTTTTTCAGACAAACCAAAGCAGAGGAGGCCACGCTGTAAGGAGCCTGGAAAATTAGACGTCAACTCCCTGAGTGGGGAGGAGAGGGTTCCTGCTGTCCCCAAGGAGCCCGGCCTGAGGGTAAGGAACAGGCATCCCGGTGGAGCCCAGCCTTAGAGACTCGGAGAGAAAGCTCCAGCTGGCAAGGGGATAGCCAGGCGACCTTCCCAGGAGGACCAGGGGCCTTGCGGGAGGTTGATACTAGCAGCGATACGTGGTGTCGGGGTGTTCTCGCCAACAACATGACCTCCGTGGCCATTCGCTTTCAGCCTTTACCTCTGAAACTTTGGGGTGAGGTTTGAGCTTCAGCCATTCCCAAAGCTTGATTCCCTGCCTCACCCCCACCCCCACCCCACCCCACCGCTCGCCATTTTAGAGGGTTCAGGAGAAAAATACCTTTTAACTCTTTATCAGGAATCTGTTTCCACTGTTTAACAAACTTCATTACTGGAAATTTTCATTTTCCAATCTAAGTTTTTGTGGCTACCATTTAAGACATTTCCTCCCAGTCTGTCCTCGCTGGCAATGAAAAACAGCTGACTCCAAGCACTGCCCTTTTCCTATTATAGAACCATGAGTCTGGAAGCGACTTCAAAGACATCTGCAGATACTTGTAGTGGAACGAATCTGAGTTAATTATAGTCTACAGATGAGTACAAATTTGGACTAGAAAACTCATAACCTCTAGGGGGCGGTAACATTTCAACCTGAAAATGTGTTGAGCTTGGGCAAATGATACACAAATGTGCTTTTAACCTCCTCACAGTGCATTCTGCCCAAATAGGGCGCTTCTGAGGCTCCCTGTGGGGCTCTGCCCTCCTGGGTCGTCCTGTGAACTCGCAGGCTCTCCCCAGTGCCTTCCTTAGCGCTCTGCCTGCTACGGCTTTCCCGGGTATGAATTCCCTTCTTAGGGGGATTTCCTAGATGCCGCTTCTTTATTTTAGTTCCAGGAGACCACCCACCCTAGTCATTTCCTGCTTGTTAATGTTCTCAAGGGGCTGATACGGTCGCCTGGAGGATCATTCCTGCGGCAGCGCGGCAGACAGTGCCCTCACTCCTCCCCGTGTGCTGCTGCGGTCTCTGGGGCCGCTGCTTGTTAGAAAGTTTGTTACGTTGGAAAAGCCTCCCTTTGCCCCCCATCTTACTTATTCTCGGGACACCCGCGCGCCCCCCCCCGCCCCAACCTAGACCTGCTTGTGCTGTACAGGCTGATTCCATGTCAGTTCTCATCCCTCTGTCCCTCTCGGCCCCGCACACGGCCTCCCCGCGCTCTCCTTTTATCAGGAGAGACCCCCAGTCCTTAGTTGATGGAGTCTCTGAGCTCTTGGTTTAAGGACATGGTTTCCCCCTTGACTTTTTCACTTCTTTCTAAACATCTTGATCATTTCCCTCATGTTCTCTGGAAATTAACGTTCATCACTCCCCTGCAAGCGCCGACCCCCTGCCAGAAGACTCATTTCTGAGCTGCCTTACAAGCCAGCCTCTTACCAGAGATGCGCTTTCCCTCCTTTGTTAAATGAACTCGGGTGCTGCCTCGGGGTCCTCTGGCCGCAGTACAGCCCGAACAGGAAGCACACGTCCGCCTGGTCCTCGGGACTGCTCGGCCTTCCCAAGGCCCGCCCCTCCGGGGACCGGAGCCTCTGGGGTGTGCTGCACTGTGTCTGTCCCCTAGAGACCTTACCGTTTCTTCTAGAAACACATTCAAATCCCACAGGGAACTTCTTCCTGCTATTAGCCCCTTCTGCCGTGTGTGCAGCCGAGCCCCACAGACAGCATCACACAGGCCGCGGGCCTCAACGTGAAGAATTCCCGCCTGGTACATGGTGGCCGCTCATCATTAAGTGTGTGTACACACGTGCACATGCCTCATGTTTTATATGTGAGTTATGTTTGTTTCACATACTTGTGTGTAGTGGGCGTTTTCTTTTTCTTGTTTCTTGCTGAAGGATTTGACAGTAAATTGCAGGGATGACATCTCTCCCCTAAATAAATGTTTCAGCATGTCTCCTGAGAATGTTTTCCCACATAACTGCCACCACCATCACATGTGTCAGTATTAGTAACATTTTGCAGCTAGCCCATATTCAGATTTCCCCAGCTGTCCCATAAATGTCTTTCAGGGCCAGTTTTTGTTTTGTTTTGTTTTTAGGGTTTTTAAACTAGGATGCGCATACTGCATTCGGTTTTTAGGCCTCTCTCCACTCAGGAAATGTTTGTTGGCCGAACCTACTCACCTTCCTGGGAGGAACGAGGAAGTTTTGGTCACCACCTCCTTCTCTGCCTCCGCCCAGGAGCTAAGTTTTAGAGCTGGAACACGCAGGTGTGGGATAAATGCTGCCCTGTGTGGGTGAAGGACATTGTGGGGTGGGGGCGCCCGGGCGGTCACGTGGAGGAGCAGACCCGCCTCCCGCGCTGCTGAGCGGCTGCCCCTCCGCGTCTTCCTCTCCTTGGCCTCCCCCGGCCTACCCTGGAAGAGGAAGCGGCTCGGTTCCCAGGGTGTAATTACCGGGAGGGAGAGCTGCCAAAGCCCAACTTGGCCACCGTGTGTGGTCGCCGAGCTGCTGGGAGGGGCACGTGCCCCGGGTGGGCAGCCGAGGCCGGCTAGGGTGCTGCTCCCACCGCAGGAAGAGGTGGAGCCGACTTCCTCCGCCAGCTCCCCACGCTCTGCCAAGGGCGCAGCCCTGTTCTCCTCACCCGGGGCCTTCCTGCTGCTGCTCTCTGCTCGGAGCGGCAGCCGCCGGCCAGCCTGGGCCTTCTGGGCGAGTTCCCAGTTTTGAAGGGGCCCGGCGTTGTCTACATCAGTGGTTCCCAACAAGGGCGGGGACCTCCTGATGCTTGAGGAGTGAGAGCTGAACTTGGTGAGCAGGGCCTCCAGGACCAAAGGTTGTGCGGGATCAGGCTGCTCGAAGTGGGCTCTCCAGCTCCAGGTGGCCTGATGAGCTCAAACTAAAGTGAGTCAGAGAAGGTCTGCTTTACATGTAGAGGTTGCTTGAAAGGAAGGTGGAGGCATTATTCGTCAAGCTCGGGGCTTCTTTTCTTCCCAACAGAAAGACTTCTAGGATTGAACAGGCCCTCCCCCTGAAGAGAAATGGGGAGAGTGAGGGTGGAGCATTTGGGGGTATAAGAGAAAAGACACACCTGAGACCTCTCCCTGGCTCTCAGGGAAGAGGGCTTGGAAAGCTTTGTGGCCAAGTGGCAGTTCCTGTGGCCAGGCCCTGGGCTGAGGTGGGGCGCCTGGCAGGGGCTTGAGGCTGTGGTCTCTCCAGAACAGGGCAATCTGCACTAATGGGCTCAGGCTGGACCGGTGAGAAGTGATGCTTTTAGCCTGGCCCCACCCACCACATCCGACCATCTCTCTGTAGAAACAGGAACCGGGCAGGAATTGCTCCCCCAGGCATCATCCCCAGACCCGAGCAGCCGCTGAGGACAAACCAGCTTACAGAGCTCGGGTGGCTGGTCGTGTGTGGGAATCAGACAGGTGGGCTGGGGCCGCAGGGCCTGGGCTCTCACTGCCTCCATCCCTCACCAGCTGTGCTCTGGGGGCAAATCCTGCCCCTGTCGATCTATGAGGAAGCAAGGGGACTAAACATGACGGTTCCAGAGGTTTCTCCCTGTTCTGCTTTTCTAAGTCGTTTTTGAGAAGAGTTTTCTCCTCAAAGTTGACCATCCTAAATCTTTTTTGCCCGTGGTTTTTCTTTAATATTCTTTGGGAAATTGAAGGACAAATATAAGACCTCGGAAATATTATTCCTGGGGACTTGGGAACATTCAAGTGTGCATTTTTCACATGTGTGAGAATCTCTGAACTCCCTGTAAATCGCCTGGGACGATAGTACCAATGGCAGGGTGAGTGTGATGGCCAGTTGTGGTGCTCGTGTCGTGGTACCGCCGTCAGCCATGCAGCTCTTCTGTTACCACCGCCCCTTTTGTCAGCGCCTCTGACAGTCAGTTTACCTCGCTGCTGAGACCCTCGCTGCCGAGAGGAGCAGGGCGTCCCCGTCGCTGCTCATCTTGGAGCCCACCACACACGTGTGCACTGAGAGCTTGAGCTGCTCTTGGTGTCGCCCACTGACCTTCTCTGTGCCTGCCCCTTAAGCAGAGACCTGTGGCATCTTCTCAAGATTTGACTTAGGTCCCATTGTCCTTTCTCACCCACCGCTGGGGGTTTACAGGTCAGGACCGAGATTCAGGTCTCCCTGCTCCCATGCCCTGTCCTCCTGCTCTGCTTTGTGGCATCAGTTAAAAACCTTCCTCTGTCAGGAGGGAGGCGCGTGCGGGGGTCTGGGCGAGGGGCGCAGCCACAGGTCTCGACTGCCGGCCTCGGCAGCACAGGCACTAAACTCGGGGTGAGGTAGAGAAGACGAGCTCGGCCCTGCACAAGCAAGACATGCAAACTTGTGAAGTCGTGCTTTTTTTGTTGCTTTTACATTTTACACATGAAACTACAATAATGTTACATCAGTTTTTCCTCAGTAAAGACAGCCTCGGCTAAGCCCTGAGGCCTCTGGCTGGTCCCAGCTCCTGGCACCCCAGCAGCCTCTCCGCAGGCCGGGTGCCGCGAGCGCCTTGGAAGCTGCTGGGTGGCCTCAGGCTCTTAAGGTGGGGAGGCCCTTGGGGCGCCGAGCCGTGCAGCCCCGGGGTGGGCAGGCGCGCAGGAGAGGCGGGAGCGGAGCCCCAGCGGCTCAGCCGCCATCCGGTAACCTTCAGCATCGTGTGTCCCTCTGTCCTTTTTCAGGGCTTCCTCCCAGAAAACAAGTTCAACCACAGCCTGCCTGAGCCGGTCCTCCGAGATGCGGGCCCCCGCCGCAGGGGCCGGCGGCCGCGGAGCGAGCTGCTGAAGGCCCCCGCGCTGGGGGCGGACGCCCCCTCCGGGATGGGGCCCCTGTTCATGAACGGCCTGGTCGCCGGGATGGACCTGGTGGGACTGCAGAACATGAGGAACGTGCCCGGCGTCCCCCTCACGGGGCTGGTGGGGTTCCCGGCCGGCTTCGCGGCGGTGCCCCCGGGCGAGGAGGTCAAGAGCACGCTGAGCATGCTGCCCATGGTGCTGCCGGGGATGGCCGCCCTGCCCCAGGTGTTCGGGGTCGGGGGGCTCCTCGGCGCCCCCGTGGCGCCCCCCTGCACCGCGCCGGCGCCTCTGTCCGGCACCGCCAAGAGCGGCCCGGCGGCGGCCGAAGAGACCGCGGAGGAGCGGCCCGGCGGCCGCGACGCCAGGACGGACGCGTCGGCTGAAGACAAGCCCGGGCCCGGTGCCTTCTCCGAGCAGTCCGAACCCGCAATAACGACGACCAGTCCCGTGGCTTTTAACCCGTTCCTCATCCCGGGAGTGTCCCCCGGACTCATTTACCCGTCCATGTTTCTCTCCCCGGGCATGGGCGTGGCTCTGCCGGCCATGCAGCAGGCCAGACACTCGGACGTGGTAGCGCTGGAGAGCCAGAAGAGGAAGAGGAAGAAGGCGAAGGGGGACAACCCGGAGCCTGCGCCCGGGCCGGAGAGGGAGCCGGGCGGGGACCAGAGCTGCCCCGAATCCAGGGCCCCCGCGCCCCCAGATAGAGAACACGCGGCACAGACCAGGGAAGGGGGCCCCCAGGACTCTAACGGTGACACCAATTAGAACTTCTTCATTGAAGAAATTATCGTGACTTGTAAGTTTCTTATCCCATAAAGGTTTGTTACTTCCCTCACTTCACTGTCATGAGAACCTGTGTTTCCATAAGTACTATTACCTACTTGATTTCCTGTCTGAGAACTGTGGCAACAGATGTTACTCGTCACAGGGCCTTGCCACGCCATCAGCTAAGTGTTGTTGACCTAGTGTAGGAGGCGCGGCACCCTCACTCCGTTACCCAGTCGTTCATTCCAGCAGTCGTAGTTAGGACAGGCGTGGGGACGCGCCCTGCCCCCTTCTCTTCCAAGTTTCCCACTTATTTGAGGAGGAAAAATGGCAAAAGAAAGCCGTCTAGGGATTTACCAGTGAAGAGCCGAAGAAGAGGCAGAGAGCAGCTCTTTTTCCTGTGAGCTGTGCTGAATGGGAAGAATGTACCGGGGAACCAAAAAGCACAGAGAAAGGAAGTGCTGGTGCATATTTTTTAGTTAAAATATTTCCCAGTTTTATCATGATTACTAAATGAGTAGGATAGGCAGAAGTATATAACTAATGGTTGAAACCGCATATATTCATTTCTTTCTAAAACAGAAACCTGACTGGTAGTAACACGACTTCCCCCTTTGTGGGTTTTCAGGCACCTGCAGCAAGAAGAAATAACCAACGAGGCATTATTTCATACACACGCATCCCCCCCCAACCCCCAACCCCACCCCCGAGTTAAAAGGGGATTCTCAGTACGAGAGAGCTGTACACACCTGGAGCTGTTACCGGTGACGGGTGGGCAGGAGGGGGACCGCACACAGAGTCAAGCACACGACTAGCTCTGCCCCCACCAAGGCCACTGCCCGGGCCTGGGTTCTTACTTTGCGTTTCCCTTCGCCAAGAATCAGGCTCTTTCTGGAGCCTGCAAGAAAATAGTCCCTCAACACTCTTAGACTTGCCAGGGATTTGAGGTTGTCAAACCACGTGTGTACCACCTCTTAGAATGCGACTGTGAAAAGTTTTTTTTCTCTCTGGATTTTCCTCTGCTTGGTTTTTACGTCGGACCCAGATCCCAAGTCATCGAGTTAGTGGAGACTGTGTTGCAAATTAACATTATTTTCCCTTCTTCCTCAGCTGCCCGGGCTGGGAAGAACTTGCCCGCCAGGCAGCCCTCACCCGCTGTCCTTCATCCTCCCATGCGGTCCCTCCCTTCTGCTGGCCTCACTCTTACCCACAGTCCACACTCTGAGACTTGAAAGAAGCTCGTGGTTCAGTCCCTGGGGGCACAGGGCTGTGCAGGACCGTTGGTCATGTTGGAAGTGTTGCTAGTACCAGTTTCACGTTTTGTTGTCACAATTTACTGTATTTTTTACTTTTTCTGTTACAGTTTTGCTATAATTTATCAGAAGGTCCAAAAGTTTGACATAACTATTTCAGTTTGCATTATTTATTTATGATGCTTTTGTCATTGTCTTTTATACATTTGGGATTATAAATTATGTAAATGTTAAAATGAGCATCTCAAAGAAGTCTGTTAAATCATGGCCGGAAAAAAAAAATCAGCTGTATTTTCAAAAAGTAGAGTCCCAGTTGTATGAATCAGAGTTATAAGTCAGACATTCTATAAACTGATCATAGAAGAAGAAAGAATCCAGTCATTGAACAAATTCTATTTAATGACATCTTTGTAGCATAGGTGGTCTCTAATGCTGACAACAGATTTCTTAGAAATGCTGCTCTCTATTTAACTAACATTTTGTTCAGTTTTGCCTCCAGTGGAAGCAGAAAGGGTTTTTTCAGCTGTTAAATCCTAAAAATCAATATAATTTATTTATGTAAAAAAAAATCACTCAATTGATATATTTTTGAACCTTTTAAGTACTAATTTTCTTTTTATCAAGTAGAAAAAAAAATGTATTTGCCCTAAATCCTTAAAATACAAATGCTATAAAAATTCATGTATCTTGAAAGCCTTACTGCAAACGAATATTACAGACATCCCGCAGAGCCTGGGTTTTCTTTGTCGTCGTCGTTGTTTTGTATGGAAAAGCTGCTTTCCCCAGGTTGCACTTAGAACCTCCCGTAGGTCACAGGGTTCAATATGGATTTGACTTAAAAACCCACCAGCATGCTAAAATCCCTTGTTATATCGAACCTGTATGTTAACTCTCTGGGTGTTTAGGCTTCTCTTTGACTGCTATTGTGTCCCTGTTTGCAAAATGAAAATGACACTCTGTGGATTATTTGCTCTGTAAGGCATAAGTGCTTCTTATGATTATTTTGACGTTTCCAAGAGCAAAAGCCAAATTTAAACTCTCTTCGGCAAACTTGAGCCTTTTCATCGAATTCCATGTCACTCACAGCCATAACTTTCCTTGATCATTCTTTACCCCATGTCTTACATAATAAATTGTCTGTGGTCTTGATCCTGGATTTAAAAAAGAAAAAAAGTTTAAAGTCAAATTTGTATTTGAGGACTTCAGTGACACTTGGATGTCTCTTGCTGCCTGGCACCTTGTGAACGCATCGTATGGTCACAGGAATCCCCTGTCTTTCCTAGGTGCTTAGTTTACGCCAGGCACCCTGTTGGGGGCTTGTTAGATATTCATTCACGAGGGTTGGCTTGACTTATCTCTTGAGCTACCAGAACACCCACTTAAAACAGATGCCGTGGAAAGGGGCGCAGCACAGCACCCGCTCCCTGGACTCGGGGCCTGAATGCTCACAGCTGATGCGTCCGCTTTCTTAAGCCCCATTCCAGAGGCCCCACCTCAGGTCACACACCTGGGGCTGTAGGAGGGCACCTCTGTGGGTTGGAACAGGCCCCAAAACAGAAATGCCTCCGTAGCTGACGTTCTTACTGCTCGTTCAGAACTTTGATCCTTAGCTTTGGGAAGCATGGCTTCTCAAGCCCCAGAAGGGCTGTGACAGAAGTGATCGACGAGGCTGGCAGGAAAGTGTCGGAGTCTCAGCGAGACTAAGCAGGAGCCCCACCAGCCTCAGCTTTGCTGGGTCCCTACCTGGTACCCATAGGTGGTGGATGAACAGCCTGGAGCATGGGTGGGCCATGGTTCCAGAAGGCCCTACAGACCTCTGCTGCAGTTTGCTTTGTAGATCTCTAGACTTCGGGAGCCCTTCTCCTGGGTAGAAGAATAAGTGGTAAAGGGTCTCAGTCTCACTCTTGACCTCCGAGCCTGCTGCAGTAGATTACCTCCTTGTAATAGGGTGGGAGACTACAGTTAGTCACGTACATTGGGCTGGTGTTTCATGTATGTTTGCCATAAGTGACCTCATTCGTCCTTGGAGCATCTTGGTTGCTGGGTAGAGGGATGCTGGCGTCCAGTCTGCCTCACGAAAGCCAGTGGAGAGGCTACAAAACTATCTCATCAATCACAGAGAACAGAGCTGAGATAGACAACCCCACCAGCCTGAGTTCAGGATACTCCAGCCTTTGTGATACTAGCCTGGGACCCCCTCAACCTCAGAGACCAGCTCTGACTGAATTACACTGGGAAAAATTGGCACCAGATAACACGGAACAGGTGTGTCACACCCTCTGGAAAACCTTATGCTTGATTCATTTATACCTTAAAACGGCTTCTTAGAAGAATTACTGTTCATCTGCCTGGTCTAGAAACCAAAGAAGGAGCTCTTCCTTAGGTCAGCAATGGGGTTCACCCAACCCGGTGACTAGCACCTTGATTCTGGACTGTGGCTTCTCAGAACCCAGTCTCTGAGGGATAGGAGGTGAGGGCAGGTCTTCAGGACACACACCTTTGTAGTCCACACAGCGGGGTGTCTGGGATAAGATAGGAAATAAGGAAAGGTGTGAGTTAAGTACTGGCTCCTACAAGGGAGGTGTTTCCCACGATGAGTTTGGAAATGACTGTGGAGCCCATGTTGGTGTCCAAGCTCCAGCTCAGCCCTTGCTCAAGGCCAAGAGCACAAAGGGAGGAACTAGGATGAGGGACGGGGGTGGAGCAGAGTGGGGACTGGAAGAGCTATGGCTGCCCTGGGGGAGGCCGGAGCAGCATCCCCACCTTCTCCACGCCTCCGTTTCCTCATCTGTGGAACAGAGATAATTATAACTTGAACCCATAGGGTTGTTGATGAGGTTGATTGAAATGATCAATGTCAAGTGCGTACAACTGCTTGTTATATTTGAGTCGTGTATCTTTACTCCTTGTAAACAGCTGGTGAGGTGAGGATTGCCACTCCTGGAAAGATAAGGTAGTTAAGCCAGGAGTGTAGCAGGGAAATCAAGGGTGAGGAAGATCTCGCTCCAAGCCCCGCGGCACGTGCAGAGTGGATCAGGGATTGGACTCAAAGCGCCTGCGAGAAACGGGTGTTCTGACTGACGCTGTCCCCATGACCTTTCCACGTGAGTCCTTTAGTCAGCGTGAGCTAAGGGGACAAGAAGAGTATGGTGGGGGACAGGGCAGCTCCCGGGTCTGAAGCCTCCCTCGGGGTAGGCTTGCCAGATCTAGGGGGAAAATGGCACCAGTTTCATATTAATTTCAGGTAAACTAATATCCTTGGTATAAATATATCCCATGCAATATCTGGTATGTAGTTATGCTGAAATATTTTTGGTTTATCTAGACTTCAAACCTAGGTATCCTGTTTTCTCTGGTCCCTTAACCTAATGACACACATTTACTAGGAACTTCCTTGAGAGGGGCTTGTTCTTTATGGCCGTATTCCCAATCCCCACAATACCTCTGAGGTTATCCCTATTTTACAGATGAGAGAACTGAGGCCCAGAGAGGCTAAGTAACACCCAGTCACCCAGCTGATAAATGGCAAGAGCTTTGGGGGCCCAGAGAGACCAATTTCAGAGCCACAGACTGGCCAATAATGGAGTCAGGGTGGGCATCTGGTCTGAGGCCTGGAGGCAGCTGCCCCTCAGGTGCAGCTTCGTAAAATAGCAGCAAACAGGGATGATGAGCCGGGGGAGGGGGCCTTCAGGCCCCTGCTGCCCCCGAGGCCACCGCAGCCAGCTGTGAGGCCAGAGCCGGGTAACCCCACCCTGCTGTGCAAGCCTGGGGGTGGTCTTGGCGTCTGGGTGCTCAGACTCCCCAACCTGGGTCCAAGGCGAAACCTCCAACCTTAGAAGGTGGAAAAGAAGGGTGGCAGGGGGTTGTGTAACTGCTCAGCCGGAAGGGGCTGGGGGAGGGAAGGAGTCCTCCGAGGCTGAGAGAAGATCTTAGTTCCCTGACCAGGGATCGAACCCTCGGCTTCGGCAGTGAAAGCGAGGAGTCCTAACCACTGGACCACCAGGGAATCCCCAAACTGTATTTTTGTTTGTTTGTTTGCTGAGAGGCAACTTGCAAACAGCAGACCATCTCCAAAGGCCAGATCCTCATTGCAGCCCAAGCTCTGAGTAAGGACCTGGAAGCAGGACCAGAAACCCCAACTGGGAGAGCTTCGGCCCAGCTTTTTAGTGTGAACACTGCTCTCCTCTCGCCCTAGGGTGCCGTGGCTTGCCCGCCACTGCCGTGCTGGGTGCTGCACAGCTCACCCACCAGGCCCTGGTGACCTTCCTCCACCTTCACAGCCCAACCCCACATCCACTAAGGGTCCTGAAGCACTGCCTCCCGGTGCCTGTCCTGCAGCCCGCTGTGCCAGGCCTCGACACCCATGATCTCATCCTAAACATGTTCTGCAGATGAGGACGAGGCCCAGGTGGTTCTCACCTCCTTCGGTGGCACCGTGAGTGAGTGGAAGCACAGGAATCTACGGACGCGTCTGATTCCAAAACCACAGGCCCTACACGGTCTTCCTAGAGTGTACATCCCATCACCTGGCTTTGTACAGCCCACAAGCCAAGAATGGGCTTTTACGTGTTTCAATAATGGAAAAGTGAAAAGAATGCTATTTCATGACCCATGAAAATCATACCAAATTCAAATTTCAGAGACCACAAAATTTTATTAGAGCACAGCCACCTTCCTTTACGTATTGTCTGGGGCTGCCTCCCCCGCCACAACAGAGGGCTTGAATTGTTGTTCCTGAAGCACATGGCCTGTAAAGCTGAAAATATGTGTATCTGGCCCTTTACAGAAAAAGTTTGCAGACCCCTGTCCTAGGGCATCCATTGTATTCACAGATTCAGAGCAAAAGCAAAGTCATTTAAAATATTTTTATATGAATTCAAACATGGTTTTGTATAAATATGAATCACACACCAGTACAGAAGACTGACATCTACTTCTGAGATAAAACAGACTTCAAAGAAGCGCTGGACTTTGAGCTTGTCTCTAGGTTCTGCCTCCAAACCCCCAGGGCATCCTTTCACGTCAGAGAAAAAGTCAAAACCTCCTGTCCTGCTCACTCCTCCACACCATGCCCTGTCTGGGGCAAAGAAGGAGGGAGCCAGAGGACAGATTTGAAGCTGCCGGCGATAGAGAAGAGGCTATTTTTAGAGAAAGGACCCAAAAAGGCCAGGAAGAGGGGTGTTCAGAGGACCCAGGCAGAGGGAGACACACGAAGTGGGTTAAGGACCAGGAGGCAAAACCACCCGCGCCTTGGGAAGGGGCCCAGCAGACGGTCCTCAGTTGGGGGCTGTGGGCTGGCTGCTTGCAGGGTGGGCGGAAGACCAGCCAGGCAGACGAGCCAGCATGGGTCACGGTCCCACCTGGAGCTCAGGCAACAGGAAGGCCAGACGCAGGGAGCTGAGTACAAGACAGCTGTGGCTGGGAGCCGCTGGTGGGTCCCCTGGCCAAGGCTGACTGGCAGCCACATCCTGGAAGCCAAGTTCAGAGGAAACAGGAAAGAGCAGCTGGACCAAGTCTCTGCAGGGACACGTGAGTTCCCGTCACTCCCCTCCCACGTTGTGTGTAAGGGCAGCAGGCATACCACATCGGGCCCCAACCCGTGGCCAACTTGACCTTCTTTAGACGGAGAGCTGGTGAACTGGCCTCCCAAAGGCGCTGGGCCCTAGGACACTGCCTGGGGACTGCCAGCCCGTCCTGCTGTGCACCAGGCTGGGTTGCTCGGGGGCACAGATCAAATCAGGCACCATCCTGCTGTTGGGGACACCAGAGTCCAGTTAGGGGACAGGACTGACCCATGGAACTACTGAATCTGCCAGGCGCAGCCCTCTCCTGACTCAGCACCAGGCAGAGGGATGTGAGACACTGAATGGATTCAAGTCTTCTGCCGGCCGGCGTGGATAGTGCACGGGGAGCAGCTGTGGGAGCAGGGAACAGACGTGGGTGATGACAGCGGGAGGACAAGGGAGGGAGGAAGTGCCGCGGTTTTCAGGGGAGGAAGATGGGTGATCCGGCTAACAACTTCCTAGTAAATTTGACATCAATGCTAGTAGGCAAAGTTATAGAAAGGAGTTTTTTTGTTTTTTTCTTAAGATTTTTTTTTTATGCGGACCATTTTTAAAGTCTTTATTGAACTTGTTACAATATTGCTTCTGTTTTATGTTTTGGTTTTTTGGCCACAGGCATGTGGGATCTTAGCTCCCCGACCAGGGATCAAACCCACACCCCCTGAATTGGGAGGCGAAGTCTTAACCACTGGACCGCCAGGGAAGTCCCAGAAAGGAATTTTAAAGCTGTTCCAAGGGTCTACCTAGAATAAATCAAGCCACATTCGCCTCCATCCTTTTTTGGGGGGATGACTGTTGGGTGAACAGAGCCATGATGGGTGTTTTTCACAGTGATGGACAAAACGGAGAACTGTAGGCATTTTCCCCGACCTGAATGGCTGTACCCAAGGGGAACTAAGAAACAGGTATGTGTCCTCTGGGGATACCTCAGTGGCTCATGGGCCATTTTAGTCACTATAGCGCAGCGTTTGTAAACTCGCATGCCTCCCGGGTGAGGCAGGTGATATACACAAGTGACATGGGCCAGAGTTAAGGCAATAAATTTAAGATTTAAGACAAACTTAAGACAGATGGCAGCTAGAAACTTATTGCCCTAAGAGGGACAGTAGCTACCAGCTACAGCCAACCGAGGCCACAGAAGAATTTGGGCTCTGTGTTGTCCAGTACCCTGATTGTTTTCCAACAGAGGATGGAAATTCAGATATTTGTATAGAATCCCCAGATTTTTAAGTGTATGCAATAAATTCATATTTTCAAAAAACCCAGGGGCAGACAAATGTCTGTCTATAGGCTGGATCCAGGGTAACGGTGATGGTAGAGCCATGGGTGCTGTCAGGCTCCCAGTACAGCCCGCAGGTGACATGTGAGAAAGCAGAATCAGGATACGTTTTAAGGGAGGTGAATAACTTGTCCCCCACTGGGGTATTCAGCTGGCTCTCAGAAGCTGAGCTCTCCCCAGGGATGTCTGAGAAGACGCTGCTGTCCCACATGCGGGCAACCGTGGGCACTTGCCAACATCAGAGGGGACCCCCTCCCCCGGACTGAAGCAGCTGTGCACAATCTCAGTCTCATCACTGGGCGCCTGGAGCTAGGGTCCTGGCTGGGTGCATGTGCCTGTCGTGTTGACACACGGGCCTCACTCTTCTCTGTCCCCAGCACACACGGGTTCCCGAGAAGCCTCAGGGCTTGCAAAGAGGGAGTGATCTCACCTGCGGCCACCCTGCAGGTGTGAGTGGGGGATGCGAGCGGGATGGGGGAGGGGTCCAGGCTGTGCGGGCAGGCAGTGACTGGAGACCGGAGAGGTGTTAAGCCTCATTCCTGGCTCTGACTGAGAGGAGGCTAGACAGGGAAGGCTAGACCCCGCTCCCGCCCACTCCCCTTCCTCCATCCCCGCTCCAGCTCTGATCCAGGCTTTTCCATTCACAGATCCCAAACGTTCCAGCCTGGCAAAGAGCCGGGGGGCAGGGGGGGTGCTGCTAAAGCCCCAGTGAATGCCTTCAGGGGGCCTCTGACCACAGTCCCTGTCAAATCTCCCCATCAGGAAGCAAGATATGTGTCCATAAAAGAAGAGCCTTCAACTTGTACTCCTGGTGTGGGTGTGCCTCTGAGAGAGAGTTGGAGGACCAGGTGGGGCAGGGGCCCTGGGGGAGCAGGAGCTCCTGCTGGCTGAGCCGCTGGGGCCGCCTCCTTCCTTTCCCCAGACAAGCTGGAGATGGTTAGCATCCCATTCAGGGAGGGGATGGAGCGGCGGCCCCCTCCCTTGGGCTGGGGGTGCAGGAGGGTTTGGAGCCCCCTCCAACCACACTCTCAACGCACAACCCGGCATCCCGAACAGGCCCAAGGGGCAGCCATGTTCCACTGCCCGACCCCCGACTCCCGACCCTACAGGCCCAGCCACCCCAACCTCTACGCAGCAGGAGTTAAGAGATTAAACATCTGTCCGAAGCGGTACCGTCTTTGCCCAGTCGGCTGTGGGGGCACAGTGTCCTTCAAATCTGACCTTGTGGTTTTTGGCTCTCAGTTATTCCTCGCGCCCTTTGGTTCCTCTCCCTTTCGTGCTAAGCCAGTCGCTGGTCTGCGCTCGTTTCTCAGGGGCTTGATATGACCATGAGCAGGATAAGAAAAAAAAAAAAAGAATCTCTGCCTGGCTTTTGAGTTTCAGAAGCAGCCCCTGGCCTGGACACAATGTGACAAGTAAGAGCAAATCTTCCCATACCGCCCTTCCCCCATCTAGAAGAAGATTCCTGAGAGGAAGAGGAGGGGGCGCATGGTGGGGATCCGTGGGGATTGGGCCGGAGGAACCAGCCTGTCCCATCCCAGCCCAGGAGCTCCTGGAGCCCAGTCTGCCCTGCAGACATCTGGGCTCCTCCCTGGGGGCCCGTGGGCCTGTCCTTCCCACGTGGCTGTGGCTCCCCTGTCAGCAGCAGCCGCACGTCCCCATGGACAGACAGTGAGAGTGGCTGCCACCTGTGCCCTGGGCTTCACTTGGGATCAGATCTTCTTGCCCCGTTGGACAACCCTCCTTCCGACAACCAGAATACCTGCTGGAGCCCTGTGCCATTAGAGGGTAGGGCCCGGACATCCGTGGGGGGAGAGCAGTGTGGAAAGCCCCCCACACTGTGCTTTCGGGGGCTGGGAGAAACCAGCCCGAGGGGCCCGCACCCCAAGTCAAGTGGGTGCTGAGTACACCCCGCCCTGGGGTATGGGTGCTGTTCAAATGCCCACTTACTGACTTGGAGCCCAGCGGCTGTGAGGTCTCTGCAGGCCAAGATCAGAGAGCAAGGCCAGACCTCGGAGCCTCCCTGCAAGGCTGTGAGAGACAGGCAGCAGCGCCCACCTCCGTGAAGGTGGGCGGGTTCCGAGTTCATCCACAGAAGGGTCTGCAGGGGCAGTAGGATGCCCGGAAGGGACTCTGTTTCTGAATGGCCTGGGGCACCTCTCTGGATCCCTCCTTCCCTGTGCTCAGTGGGGTTCCTGGGGTCCCTGACAGCTCTGCTACCCTGAGATGCTGTGTCCCCCTCCCTGGGGGTGGAGGGTCCTCAGACTAAGCTCAGCCTCAGGACCAAGGGCCGCCTCTCTGGCTGAAGCTCAGTTGACTGACACTTCCATTTCCTCTTGGAGCTTGGAGTGGGGGTCCTGAGCCCCCTCGGCAGGATCCCCACCTTTCTGTTAGACTGTTCCCCACGAGCCTTTTTATAAAGAGTCCGGCTGGCGTCCAGGGAACTTTGGGAAAGTATGTATGGGCCAAGCCAAGCTGTACTAACCTGTCTTCCTCCTGGAGCTGAAAGGGGCCAGGTTGTTCCCGGACCAATGCAGAGGCAGGGTTGGGGTGGGGTGGGATGGGGTGGGGTGGGAGGAGGCTTGCACGCAGGGCGGAGGTAAGGGTGGGGAGGCGTGGCCAGAGGCAGCAGAGGTGGGGGCCTGCTACCAGGTGTCTTTTGCAGACACACACGTGAAACACACGCACCCCCAGAAGTGCTTGGTTACAGACTTGGTTACACATCTATGGAGGTGTGCAAACGTGGACAGGCGTGTGTTGTGTATACAGAAACATGCACAGGCACATATACAGAGGCTGCAGAGACGTGTCCAAACGTGTTCACGCACACAGACCCGCACACACACATACCCGTGTGCACACACACCAAGGGTGCAGATGGAGAAGTTCCAGGCCAAGCCCAGGAGGCAGGGAGAGGGTCTGACCACCCTAATGACCCAGCTCCCTTGCACCCAGTGCGTGCACATGTGCGCACACGTGCACACACACACACACACACACACACACCCTTGGGAGGGAACCACTGCCTTCATAGGAGCTTTTGGATTCCGGGCAATATGCAATCAAGGCCTCGTGCTGGAAAAGAAAGCGCCTTTGTGTGCTGGGATCGGGGCTGCAGGAGCAGCTGCAGCTCCTCCAGGATAAGGGCCAGGCCCGTTCTGTTCCGTTCCTCGCCCGTGGGGAGGAAGGTCAGGCGGGGCCGGGGATGGAGGGCGGGAGTGGGGGTGCCAGCAGGCCCTGCACTGACCCTGGGATACTGTCTCTGGCAGGCTGCCCAGAGCCCAGAAAGCCACTCTGAACCCCTGCCCTAGTCTGGCCCCATCTCCAGAACGTCCCATGGCTCTGCCGCCAGCCCTGGTGCGACACCGACCCAGACTGAAGCCTGGCTCTAGCTTCGGGCTCCCTGCCTGCCTTGTGCCAGTGGCCTTGCTTTTTTTTTCTTTTTTTTTTTCTCAGCCTAGTGAAAAAAGGTCAGGCTCTGGAATTATAAAGACATGAGGTTGAGTCCAGGCTCTGTCGTTCACCAACAGGGTGACTGAGATGCACCTAATTTTTTGAGCCATAAATTCAAGTTCTTGTTACAGTGCTTAGAGCCTGGAGGCAAATCCTCTTCCTCCATCCCTCGGAGCACTGCGTCTTCTATCTCCAGGCCCCGGCTGTTCAGGCTGGTAGAGCATCCTGCTGGTTCCCGTTGCC
Organism: Hippopotamus amphibius kiboko; assembly: GCF_030028045.1. Classification (NCBI taxonomy): domain Eukaryota; kingdom Metazoa; phylum Chordata; class Mammalia; order Artiodactyla; family Hippopotamidae; genus Hippopotamus; species Hippopotamus amphibius. The sequence goes on from NC_080197.1 coordinate 19,424,104, forward strand.
CTGGCCCAGGGAGGAGGGCAGAACCCAGGCCCAGTCCCCAGAGCTGCCATCTCTGAGCTCCTTCCTCCCTTCAGCAAAAACAGCCCTGTGATCTAACTCAACAGGATTCAGCCGAGGGAGACCCAGAAGTGACTTCAGCACCATCTCCAGACACTGTGCCAGGACTACCTCCAGTCATTCAGTCAACAGATATTTATTGAAGCTCTACTATGCACCAGATGCTATTTCAAATGCTGGACATTCTGCGGTGGACAAATAGGCAAAAGCCTCTGCCCTCGTGGGCTCACATGGTGGTACCGTGACCATAGCACACACTTTTGGGGACCTTGAGCATCACATGGTCCCCCATGTCTGCTCCGAGAGCTGTAATCATCCTGGGGGCACACACAGCACCTCCTTCCTGTGCCACCACAAAACGTGGGCATGTCACCACCACAGCTCTTTCTCTCCCCTCAGCAACCCCCTGTCCCGAGACCAAGAGTATCTCAACGGCAGGGGCGAGCCCGGCACAGAGCTGGGATGAGGCCATGATTGTCAGACTCCGCAATGGCTTTCAGTAGTTCAAGTGCATGCAGCTACCACGGCCGCTTGGTGTGTTTCTTTCTGCTGCCCTAACTGTAACGTGGCACCTCTCTTTCAGTGTATTTTGAATGTTATGTAATTGTGTATCATTACATAATAGTCAAAGAACTTGTCTCCCTATTGTTAACAGAATAGTTCTGTTTTAGGAAATAACTTACCCTGAAGCTCAACTAACCTAGTGTGGGGCGTGTCAGGTCAAGTGCTCTGCTCCGCACCCGCAGTACAATTCATCTATTCATGCACTGTTAGTTGAACACCTGCCCCACGGCCAACCTGGAGCAGAGGAAACGGGAGCCCAGGGAGAATCCTGTCTAGAGAGGCCTGTCGTCTAGCAGGGGGACCAGGACAGGTAAGCAGGAAAGTGCAATTAGGTACATGGAACGATGGGCTGGTGCTGTAGGAGCCTGAAGGGAGACCCTTGGGAGGCTGGTGGATCAAAGATGATTTTGTAGATCCGAGGACATTCAGCTGAGCCTTTAAGGAGTCGTTTGGTGGGGGTTTTTTTATTTTGTTTTTTGTTTGTAGAGATGAGAGAGGGGTGAGCCAGACAGAGGGACCAGGATTTCCAAAAGGCATGGAAATGGGAGGTGCCCCATGTATGTGAAGGAAGGGGGAGATGTTAGATGTGCTGGGCGGGGCGGCCGTGTGTCAGGCTGGAGCTGGAGAAGAAGCTGGCACCAGATAGGACTGCGGACGCCAGGGAGAGCGGAGAACCCCTGCCACATGGAGGGCACCCAACCTGGCCCTAGAGCCGCCCCACTGAGCTCTCCCCGCTCCCATCGGGACCCTCTGGCTCAGCCTCACTGTCCCCCCTCCAACTTGCCCTAGGAAACTTGGGTGTCACTGTGGTCAGATTCCCTCTATTCTTGGCTTAGATAAAAAAAATAATTATGGGCAGGAATTTTTGTAAGAGCTCTTTATATATTGAAATTCTTGATTCTTTGTTACACAGCTATCTTGTCTCTCTCTCTTTTTTTTTTTTTTTTTTTTTGCAGTTTGACCTTTATTTTGTTTTGATGGAAAGAAACCTGACATACTTTTCATATTTTTGTTATATTTGTCAACCTGTTCATTTGACGTTGTCTTAGAAAATTATTACCTATCCTAAAATTGTATACGGATTAGGATTCTTTTCTGATTTAACTTCCAACATTTAAATCTTTAAGCCATCTGAGGTTTATTTTGGTGTAAGGTAGGAATCTAACTTTATTTTTTCCAAATTGTGAGCCAGTTGTCCAGTCCCGTTTAGTGAATAATCCATCATTTCTGCACTAGTTTGTTTATTTTGTTCAAAATTCATTTCCCCTCTTCTCGATTTTGAAAGTCATGCTTACAATAAAAAATTGGAAAAATTTTTTTAATTAAAAAAAAAAGAGGAGGAGGAGGCAGAGTAGTCCAAATGTCATGGAAATATATGACATAGAAGGTGACAGCCCTCTCCTGGGCTCAACAGTTTGTTATATATAATTTTGTTATTAGTTTTATAACACAGCAGATTTCCCTTTAATACAGAGAAGTACAAAGGAGAAACCCCAAGAAGAATAAAAATCTCTAGATAACATAAATATATTGACATAAAATTATGTTGATGTTAAAAAAAAAAGAATAATACATATATAAGGTTGGAAAAGTCAAGCAATCCTGAAAGATACAAAATGAAAAATCAGGGAATTCCTGAATTCCCTGGCAGTCCAGTGGTTAGACTCAGTGCTCTCACTGCTGAGGGCCCTGGTTCAGTCCCTGGTTGGGGAACTAAGATCCTGCAAGCGGTGCAGCACGGCCAAAAAAAAAAAGAAAAGAAAAGAAAAGAAAAATCAACACCTTTCTCATTCACCACCCTCCCAAACCAATTCCCTCGCCCCAAATGTCACCAGCTAACATTTCCTATGCTTTCATTTGAAATGCACTTCTTTACCACATTCCGTGTTCATTTGTGGATGGGTCTATTTCTGGACTTTCAATTTTCCCTGCTGTTTATCTCTTTGCTATTCTGGTGCTGGTACCATACTGTTTAAGGTATTAAAGTTTTACCATATGTTTTAACAGCTGGGAGGGTAAGTCCTCCCTTATTGATCTTCATATACAGGAATGTCATGACTGTCTTGGTCCTTTAGGGCTGCTCTAAAAAAGTACCATAGACGGGGTGACTCTAACAGTAGACATTTATTTCTCACACCTCTGGAGGCCAGCAGTCTGAGATCAGGGTGGTACCATGGTGAGGACCCTCTTCCGGGCAAGCAGTCGGCCAACTTATCACTCTGTCCTCATGACGCAGAGAAGGGGCAAAGGATCTCGTGAGGGCACTAATCCCATTCATGAGGGCTCTGACCTCTGTTTCAATTACATCCCAAAGTTCCCGCCTCCTCATGCTATTACATTCAGGGTAGGATTTCAACTCCCAATGAATGAATTTGGGGTGAGGGGACACAAACATTGCATCCAGAGCAATAGCTATTCTACACTTATTTTCCATGTCAACATTATATTGTAACCCCACCATTTGATTAAAATTTGTTGTACTTGCATTATTTTTACGGGTTAATTTGTGTCTGGTTATCTTCTTTGCAGGATTGAATGTTCCTGTCGTGAGTAAGGGCGTGACTGTCTCCTGGGATCACATTCAGGTTCTCTGATCTTTCTTGTTCAGGATCTTTTTCTTTTTTAATATTTATTTATTTACTTGTTTATTTGTTTATTATTTGGCTGTGCTGGGTCTTTGTTGTGGCATATGGGACATTTAGTTGTGGCATGTGAACTCTTAGTTGCAGCATGTGGGATCTAGTTCCCTGACCAGGGATGGAACCCGGGCCCCCTGCACTGGGAGCTCAGAGTCTTAGCCACTGGACCACCGGAGAAGTTCCTTGTTCAGGATGTCGAACATGTCTCCTCCAAACACCTTAATCTTCATCTGTGGGATGCTATACCTGCCGCCCCCTGAGAGCAAGAGGACTGGGGGTGGGGGGGCTTGGTCACTGTCCTCTGGTACTCAAGGGCCCTCAGGTAGAAGAAGGAGGGGTGGACGTGCTCAGCAGGACTCCAGGGACGGACCTCAGACCTCTGGGGGGTCACGCAGAGGCCCCCTTTGGCTCCGCAAAAGGAAGAATGTTCTGCCTGTTGGAGCTACAGGGCCATGGAACAAGGAACATGCCGCCAGGGGAGGTGCGGAGCGCTCCACGGATGGCGCTTTTCCAGTGTTCCAGGGAGAAGCTGCCTGCGCTGCCCGAGGGCTTCCCAGCTGGGTGGGGGGAGTGAGGGCGCACAGGTCATAGCACACGGCCCTTCCACTCTGACCAAGCGGGAAGGTCCAAGGCTTTCCTGCACCCGCTCCGTGCCCCTCACCTCGTTTCATTCTCCACAGTGACCCCTCGTGATGGGATGGTGTTCACCCACTTCACCTCCAAGAACAGTGAGGTTCAGCAAGGCCGAGAGACCTAACCAAGGTCACCCAGCGCAGTGGGGCAACTCGGGTTCCCAAGCACAAGCCCCCCAGTCCGCCTTTCTGTGACTGTCCCCCGGGGGCTCCTCTTCAGAGTCAGGGCTGACCAGTAGGAGGCTGGATCATCCCCCACCCATCCACCCACCCACCCCCAGTTGGGGCACAGCGGCTGGGCAGGTGAGTTGCCCGGTGGGCAGTGACAGGCACCACCAGCCCCTCTCCCGTGGCTGGTCCCGCACGTACGTCTGCCTCTCTCCCTTGGGCAGCTCTCGGCTTGGCTCACAGTGTCCTCCAGGGGCCAATGGGCTTCTTGATTCCAGGCTGCACATCTGGAAGTTGATGCTATTAAAACAAACCCCATTATATAACAAACGGACATCTGGAACCTGTTAACGCCGAGTTTTTAGAAAAAGAAATTGTTTTGGATGTGCTCTCTCCTAAGAATGTGGCAAGGAGCCCTCACCCTGGCTGTCCAGGAACCCAGAGGCCAGGCGGCCTCTCCTGGGCCCATTTCTCAAGGTATCTCAGGCCAGGCCAGAGGTGGGCCTGGGCAGAGGCAGGGACAGACTCCCCCCACCGGACAGGAGGCTTCACCATCTCCTGAGGGCTATGGCCTCGGAAGGCTCCTTTCCAATTTCATTCATATATTTACTCAGCACTTATGTGCCTACTATGTGCTGCCAACTCCACATCACTCACATGCTCACCCCAACACACCCACTGGGCCTAATTTCTCCATGACGGTTCAAGAAAACAGATCATGGACTGCCCTGGGTGCTAAACAGCCATGCTGCAACAACTCTGCCCCTCTGTGTCCTTGGACACGGAGCCTGAACACCTAAGCTAGTCCCTGGAGTTCCCCAGCACCCTCAGGCCTCCCCCTGATTGTTTTTCTCCTCTCCCTCCCTGGACCAGGTGGACCGGGGCTGAGATACTGAGCGGGCGCTCACCCACAAATGATGGCATGGGGTCTGGTGCTTCCCTTTATGAACAGACCTTGATCTAGCAATGAGGATGCTTTATGAGAAATATCTGGCTAATATTTTCAAGTGGAAATTTTATTTTTTAAATCTCTTTCCCCCAATATTTTGTGATGGAAAATTTCAAGCATACCAGAAAGTTGAAAGAATTTTACAGTGAACACCCGTATGAAACCACCATATGATTCTGCAGTTGTTAACACACTGCTGTGTCTTTCTATCTATTCACTCATCAGTCAACTCAAAAGCAATCTACAGGCATCACTACACTTCTCCCCTAGACACTAGGCTTGCCTATTATTAAGAAGAGATCAGTGTTTATCTTTGGTTTTCTTTCTTTTTTTTTTTTTTTTTAATTTATTTTTTTGGGGGTACACCAGGTTCAATCATCTGTTTTTATACACATATCCCCGTATTCCCTCCCTTCCTTGACTCCCCCGCCTCGAGTCCCCCCCCACCCTCCCTGCCCCAGTCCTCTAAGGCATTTTCCATCCTCGAGTTGGACTCCCTTTGTTACACAACAACTTCCCACTGACTATTTTACAGTTGGTAGTATATATATGTCTGTGCTACTCTCTCGCTTCGTCTCAGTTTCCCCTTCATCCCCCGCCCCCTCCCATACCTCGAGTTCTCCAGTCCATTCTCTGTATCTGCATCCTTGTTCTTGTCACTGAGTTCATCAGTACCATTTTTAGATTCCGTATATGTGAGAATCTTTGGTTTTCTTTGAGGTGAAATTGACATACAATGAAATGAACAAGTCTTAAGTGTAAGATTCCAGTAAGTTTGACAATACAAATGCCTATGTAACCCAAACTTCTGTTACCATATACAATTTACCATCAACTGCAGAACATTCACCTTGGCCCCTTCCTGTCAAGCCCTACCCGTCCTTCCTCCCAGAGGCAACCACTATTCAGGTTATTTTCACCGTAGATTAGGTGTTATGGGCTGAACTGTGTTTTCCCAAAATTCATATATGTTGAAGTCCTAACCCCAGGACCTCAGAATGTGACAGTATTTGGAGGTAGGACCTTTAAAGAGGAGATGAATGTAAAATGAGGTCATATGGGTGGGCCTGTAACTAGTGTCCTTATAAGGAGAGATCAAGACACAGGTATGCCCACGGACAGAAGAAAGACCATTGAGGACACAGGGAGAAGATGGCCATCTACAAGCCAAGGAGAGAGGCCTCAGAAGGAACCACCCCTGCCCACACCTTGATCTTGGACTTCTAGCCTCCAGAACTGTAAGAAAATAAACTTCTGTTGTCTAAGTCTCCTAGCCTATGGCAGTCCTAGCAAGGACTAATACATCAGCTTTGCCTTTTCTAGAATTTCATACACAATGTATTCTTTTGTGTATGCCTTATTTTACCCAGCATAAGGCCTTTGGGATTCATCTATGTTGCTACATGAGTCAGTACTGTTTTCCTCTTCCTTGCTGAGTAGTATTCCATTATATAAACATTCTAGTTTGTTTAGCCACTGGCAATTTATTTTTGAATGACAGAATTGTTTTATAGCATTGCACGCTAATGTATGTTCTCTCTGCCATCCTAGCAAAGGAGAAGACGTTCCACAGCTAGCCCTACTCAACAGGGAGCTTTAGAACTACGTGTGAAAGTCTAATCATCCTGAGATGCATGTAAAACACATTATACATCCTGAAGTGAAAAGTTCTTAGAGATGAGATTAAAGAAGTAGCACATCATTTTTATCTCAGTGAATGCAGATGAGTCCATCCAGAGTGCAGTTCACCTGTGTGGTAATGACACCGGTTTTGGTGTCAGGGGCTTCAGGTTTAAGTCTTACTTGCTATGTGTCCTTGGGCAAATCACTGAACCTCTCTGAGCCTCACTTTACTCACCCAAGAAATGAAGTTAATGATCCCACCCCTAAGGGTTGCTTGAAGACAGAATGAACTAATGAGTTCAGGGTATTCCCACTGGCTGGAAAGGGTTAGGACTTAGGAAGTGTTCCCTGTTGTGATGTGTCCCAGTCCGCAGCCATCAGAGCCAAAACTCTCTCAGGATTTGCTGCCCTATCCGGAAAGAGTTTTGGCTCTGATGGCTGCGGACTGGGACACATCACAACAGGGAACAAGGGCAGCAAAAGTAGATTTCTAGGCCACAAAGCGTAGAAAATAAGCTTCCTGCACTGACATATATAGTAGCTGAGACCCAGGAGCAGGGTGGTGAAGACCATGTCACATCAACAAGCTCTGAAGGTCGATTAGGCTGATGCAATCACTGAGGAAGTGATGCTTTTGGAGTTTCATACAACACACTCTGAATTATGGGATCCAAAGTGCTTCCAGTCCGCACAAGTCTCACACGTGTTTGGCCATTTCTATTTCTTATTTTGTTCTCTCTGAATGGGGCAGTTCAAAAATTTGTTTCACTTGGTCATGATTCTTTCTAGGAAAGTGTAAGTTTAAATCTGATCATCTAGAAACCCATCCTTTATAACAGACTTTAATTGAATAGTTTCCTTCTGACCCAGCAGGAGAAATACATAATCCAAATGGCTGTCATTTTATTTTATTTCAGAAGTTCTTTTTCCTCCTGACAAAAATTATTTTTCAACTTTAAAGTCCTTAGGAATTATTTTTTTGGCATAATTTACCCTCTCTGTCCCAAGTGGTTTTGAAATGTTCATAATTCCTCTCAGATGATGATCTTTTTAGCTTTTAAAGACAAAAGAAACATCTATAGTTTCACTTTGAAGCTCTTGAGAAAAAATACCTGGGACGCTTACCATGTGGTAAAGAAATTTAAAATAGAAAAGATAAATTCAGACTTGGAAGCAGTGCTATCAGTTGGACCCACTGATCACCTGCAGAATAAGAAGGATCATTCACTACAACTTCCCGTGGCCTAAGGGGATCTCAGGGAGGTCCATCACCTTCGCAGGTGTATTAAAGAAATCTCCTTCCTCCTGAACGTGTCATCGGCACCCTGCTTCCAAAGGTTTGGAAAACTCTTTTGGTAGGTACATCATGTTGTGCCGAAAACGGAACTGAGAGCAGCTGACAGCCTTTCCTTTCCTCACAAAACTTCACTATCACCAGACCCCAAAGATGTACAGAACACGCTCAAATTCTTTCTGTTACCGGCCAGGGTCCCTGGCTCTCCCCAATCAATAGAAACTGACTACAGTCCAAGCAAGGCTTTACTGGGACCCCTGCTACAGCAGGGGGAAGCGAAAACAAACAAGAGGTGCCCTTGCTAGCTCTCTCCCCGAGGAGGGGCAGGCTTGCTCCTTACATGGGATGAGCGAAGGGGTGTGTCCAGGGGTCCGGCAGGAGGGGTGGCTTAGGGGTTTTGCTTGCCCCTTAGCTGGTGTTGTGTGCAGGAGGCATGCGCAGTACCCTGTTTTTGCTCCGGGCTCTTCTAAAGTGGCAGTTGGGGGTTTTGGTCTCTTTGTATCCTTTACGGCCAGAGTTTGCCCCAACTGGGCATGCTCGGGGTTATTTTTAGTTCCATATAGTTTCTTTGTATTTTGTTGCTCCAGGAGAGGTGTGTCCATGTGCCAGCATTGCAGCCCTGCAGCAAAGGGTCCCAGGTGCCAACACAGGGTCCCAGGTGCCAGGCCTGTCTCGTTTCCATACCTCTCAGTATCCACATATTCAGATGTGTTCTCATAGACCTCGTAGTGCATTCAATTCAAGTCGATTCCATTTGGTTGCTTTTTTTTTGGCTGATATATTTTTATAACCCTGCACAGGATGATTGATCCCAGTCATCTCTTCAACAGCCATGAAACCGGAGAACCTCTCTTTAATTAAACCTCCTGAATTAGGACTGCCCTCCTTCCCAACTCCAAGAGTGCTGCTACTGCGGAGCTCAAGGTCATCCAGCAGCCAGGCCTGGCCTGTTGGGCAGGGCCTCTGCCCTGAGAGGGCTGGCTCCTTCTGGGCTGGACAGTAGGGACCCACAGCAGAGAAAGCCTTGGGTGAGAATCAGGTCTGCTTGGTTCCAGGACAGGGCTTGGTGCAGGGATCCACCAGAGAGACGGGGCCAGCAGCCTTGGGTGGTCCTGGGAGGACCTGCAGAATCCCTCCCTGCCCCTGGGGGCACACAGCCCTCCTTCCTGGGGTGCCACAAGGCACAGCCAGCCTATCCTTTGGACCTGAGCCCTGGGGGTGATGAGAGCTGCCACGAGGCAAGGGGATAAACTTCCCTCTGGTACTGCTTTTGCAGCATCCCCTATGTTTTGGTATGTTGTGTTTTCATTTTTATCTCAAGATATTTTTTGAAATTCCCTTTTGATTTCCTGTTTGACCCATGGTTTTTCAAGAGTGTGTTGTTTAGTTTCCACGTATTAGTGGATTTTTGTTTTCTTACTGTTACGAATTCTAGTTTTATTCCATTGTGGTCGGAAAAGATGCTTGAGGTCATTTCAGATGAATGAATAAAGAAAATGCGGTCTGTTCTTACCATGGACTATTATTCAGCCTTTAAAAAGAAGGAAATCCTGCCACTTGAGACTTGGCTGAACCTGCTGGGTATTATGCTAAGTGACATAAGCCAGACAGAGAAAGACAAATGCAGGATGATCTCACTTATATGTGAAATCTAAAAAAGTTGAACTCAGAAAAGCGGAGAATAGAATGGTGGTTGCCGTGGGCTGGGGGGCAGGGTGGAGATGTTGGTGGAGGGGTGAGACAGTTATGCAGGATGAATCAGTTCTAGAGATGGAATGAGAACAATGTGACTGTAATGAAGAATACTGTATTATGTACTTGAAATTCAGTTAGAGTCACTCTTAAGTGTTCTTACCACCACCAAAAAACTATGTGAGGTGATGGACGTGTTAGACAGACTGGTGATCGTTTCACAGTGTGTACATTTATCAGAATGTCACGTTGTACACCTTACCTAGGTACAGTTTTTATCTGTCAATTCTATCCCAGTAAAGCTGGGGAACATGTGGAACTTAATAAAATTTATATTGAAGTTTGGGGGGAGGGAAGACAGGGAAACTAGGCACCTGAAGGAAACCAACAGCTAGGAGTAGGAGCCTGTGATTTGCTCAGAACCACAGGAGGAGTCAAAGCGCAACCTGCACAACCACAGGAAAAAGAAAATCCAGAAGAGCATTTACAAAAAATCGGATGTGAAAGAAAATACTTTCCTGAAGTAGGAAACATGATTTTAAATTTAAAATGAATTGGAGGAGAGGATGGAGACCTGGGAAACCACATGGAAGAGAGAATGCAAAACGCAGAGCAAAAATAGCGCACAGAAATCATTCAGGGAAAACCCAGAGACTAGGAGGAGAGACACCCAGGAGACATCATATGGGAGTAATATAGAGCCTAGAAGGGAAAAAGCAACACATGGAGGAGAAGCCATAATTTTGAAAAGAGAAAGAAATTTTTCCATGGTTTGAGGACAGACTTGGGCTCGTGGAGTTCCAGGCAGGAGTGATGGAAAAAATCAGACATCTAGGCATAGCCTGGGAAGATTCCTGAATTCCATGATTAAAGGGAAAACTCTGATGAGCTTCCCAAAGGAGAGAACAAGTTAAGAGAATTGTCCTGAAACCACACATTTGTAAAGTTAGAAAAGAGAAAAGCATCCTGTGGCAGCCAAGGTGCCCTTCATACACCAGGAATAGAAGAAGTTCAAAGGTCCGGGGACTCCCTGGACCCTGTGGGAAATGCCCGGGAGAGGAATCTAATCAGGTAATAGAGGAGACAGTTGGGAGACAAGGAGGGTGAAGAAAAGAAGAAGCCATCCATGGTAGCTGAGAACCTACCAATTTATGTATGTTTAGCTCCAAATGGATAATGACAGATGAGATGGAATTTATAATACAAGCACTAAATAAGTTAAAAAAAAAAACAACAGAAGAGAGATGTGATAATAAGACCCAGTGCTAGCCTACAACTGAAAGTGGTAAATTATCTTGGCAAAAGGTAGGAGTTGAGGAGGGGGAAGGGGCCAGCAAAAGCATTTAAAATATTTCTTATTGGGTGGGGGAGAAGGAAGAAGGAAAAAGAGACCCTGGGTGGGAGGAATTGATTGGTACTTTGTTGACATGTAATAGAAAGTGAGGTTTTTGTGTTTTTTTTTTTGATTGTTTGTTGTTTAATGAAAACCAGAAAAGGAAAGGTCAGCACTGTGGAAGGCAACATATAGTAAAGCTTCCAAAATGAGAAGGCAAAAGAGGAAAGACCAGCATCTATCGTCACTTGTTCCATCCGTTCCTTTTTTTTTTTTTTAAATAAAAAAACCCTTTTATTATGGAAACTTCTAAACACACACTACAAGAGAAAGAATAAGACAAGGACTCTCTGTGGACCCACTCCAGGCTTCAAGACTCATTTTTTTTCAAGCTGGGGAGATACTGATTGTCACAAACTCTGCACCATTTCAGTGTTTAATTTTCCCAGCAATACATTTAGAATGTGCACACTTTTGTAGAAACTGGCACTCCACTGATAAAAAGATTTCTTCTCCTTTAGTTCTTACTCTGATCTCCAAAATACACCATCAGAAAAAGACTTACAAGGCACAGTCTTTTCCTGGTGAACATTTGAGCTTCTTCAAGATTGACTTTTTTTATGGCAGAAAACTGGGAAACCCAAAATGCTAAATCTTTCTGATTACCAAGACTTAACAATCCTGCACAAAACTTGTGAGGTTTTTTTTTTGTTTTTTTGTGTTTTTTTGGATGGGCTATATCAACCAGTGTTTACCTTCACTAAGTCAGTGACACTTAGCTTGGAATGGTATCAATCGCTCGATTTTGGTGCCAGGTGTTAGTGATTCTGGAAAACTCTGTACCATCACTTAACTCCCTGGATAGCCTCTAGATCCTTGGTGGAAAATGACAACAGACTGCACTTAAATCATCACAGTTACTAAGAAAGAAACCACAACCAACTTTGGTCAAGATGTCAAAAACTAAAGAAGAGGAGACTTCCTAGGTGGCGCAGTGGTTAAGAATCCGCCTGCCAATGCAGGGGACACAGGTTCAATTGCTGCTCCAGGAAGATCCCACATGCCGCGGAGCAACTAAGCCTGTGAGCCACAACTATTGAGCCCATGTGCCACAACTACTGAAGCCCATGCACCTAGAACCTGTGCTCCGCATCAAGAGAAGCCACAGCAGTGAGGAGCCCTTAAGAGTAGTCCCCGCTCTCCACAACTAGAACAAAGCCCATGTGCGGCAACAAAGACCCAACACAGCCAATAAATAAATAAACAAAAACAAACCAAAAAAAACTGAAAAGGAGGGACTTCCCTGGGGGTGCAATGGATAAACTCTGCACTCCCAATGCAGGGGGTCCAGGTTCAATCCCTGGTTAGGAATCTAGATCCCACACACATGCCGCAACTGAGAGTTCGCATGCTGCAACTAAGACCTGCCACAACCAAATAAATAAATATTAAAAAAAAAAAAACAAACTTCAAAAATCTGAAGAAGAGTAACAAAGCAAGTGCAGAGACAAGCCAGGTGGGTGACACCAGCCAGGTAAGAAGGGCCAGGGAAATGCCAGCACCGGTTGGGTTGTCCCCCAAATATTCATATTTTCCTTTGTGTTTTCTTTTCTTTCGAATTGAAAATGTGTGATTTTTTTTTTTCACAGTGCCACAAAACAAACAGCTGAGCTGTGTTTAACAATTTACACACCTGTTTCCGATAACTTTTGAAGGTGCTGTCATGTTTCTGCCGATTCTAAATTTGTTTTCCTCTGGGAACCTGGGTGAGGGAGCACCCAATCCTTACGTCCTCAGGTCCCCCCTCCCCAGATCTGCACACACAGCCCAGATAAGCCCTATAAGTCGCGGCTATAAGTCGCGGTTTGGGTCCCACCCTCCCAGCCGTGGGAGGGCTGTGGTTAGTGGAAAGTCACTGGGGCCTGGCGGCCAGCACACACCTTGTGATCCAGTCTTTCCAGGGCCCTTTCCTTGCAATCTTTCCTCAAACTTGCATTTCTCCTTGGCCCTGTCTAAACATCCCTCCATCCTCGCCCCAAATCCCCAGAAAGAACCTCACCTGCCATTTAGCACACGAAGCCCCTCCCCCGCCTCCTGTTGCACCTGCAGGTGCCCTGCTTCCCACAGCTTCCTGGTCCTCCTCCTCTTCCATCCTTCACCCTTGGGCTGGGTCGCCTCCCTTTGGGGGCCTTGCTTCCCCCTCTCTGTGCCTCCAAACTCCCCCTCTCCCTGGCTCCTTCCCCTCGCCTAGAATCATGCCCAGCTCTTCCTGCACAGAACCCCCAGCCTTCTCTGGACCTTCTCTGGATCATTTGTTCATCTGCCTTTGTCTCCCACCACCCTCCTTCCTCGACAGGCACCGTCTCCACGCCTCACCCTTTCACCCTGATCCAGGCCAAGGGCCCCACTGCCCTCTTGCTTGGTCAGGAAATCCGAGCCCTCACCTGTGGCTTCTCTGAGTCTCCTTCTGGAAATGTCTCCCTCCCTGGTCTCAGCTGGCATCTCTCCCCTGCCCCCCACCCCGAGGTCCTTCTGCTCCTCTGACCACATCTCATCTCCTTCACTGACTCTTCTTCCTCAGTTTTCACCTTAAACGTCCCAGCTTTCTTTTCACACCCCACGGACTCCTTTGGAGAGGGATCTCTTCATTCTTGACTTTTGCCAATGAGATAACTTGTCTCTAATTTCAGACAAACCAGACCAGGTAGGTTATGAACCTTCAGCTTGTTTTTGTTATGACAGCTTTTTTGTGGGTTGGGGGGTGCCCTCATTTCTCCCTGTGTTAGCAGTCATCAGCCCCTTCCAGGGAGGGTGCCCCTCCCTCGGGCACAGTGTAGCCATCTCCTGCCTCCTCCTGGGAACGCCACCCACCTGGCCCTTGGGAGTCTAAAGTCAGAGCCCTCCAGGTGGGGGAAACCACTTTTTCCATTGCTGACAATTTGGGTTCTGTATGTGACCTGCAATCGAGGCTCTTCCTGATTGTGGGAAAAGGAGAAGGAGGTCTGGGGAGGAGAGAGGGAGGGCCCGTGCACAGGCAGCCTGAAGAGACTGGGGAGAGAGGAGAAAGGATGGGGACACAGGGACCCGAAGCAGAAAGGGTGGGCAGTGGTGGAGTAGTTGCCTGGGAGGTGCCAGGCCAGTAGAACAAGGGGTGGCTGGGGGCCTCAGCCACCTGCCTGGGTAGAACCCTCATGACCTCTGACCTAGTGCCCTCCCCCGCAATCCGGGAGGAGGGAGCACACTCAGCTCCCCAACCCAGCTGGGAAAGAGCAACGGACAAACGGGACGCCCAGCTCCTCCAGGGCACCTGCAGGCACCTCCGAGTCAATGTGACTGCCCTCCACACTTGGGTCTCCCCTCTTCCTTGTCACAGCAAAAAGGACCCCAAGCCAGAAACCTGGAGTCATCCTGGAGCCCCTCAACAGTCATCGAGGCTCCCCGTTCTCCTCCTCATCTTCCCGGACGCTTTCCCCTCCCTTCCATCCTCACCTGCATGCAGTGGTTCCTGCCTGCACTCTTGGCGCCCGCACAGCCTGCTGCCCTGTCCCCCTCCCATCAGCCCCCCGGGGAACTCCACGGCCAGTAGCTGCGGGGACAGAGGGAGGCACAGGAGAAGGAGGTGTGAGGGAAGGGGCCTGTGACTGTAGACGCGTTCAGTAATGGTTGGACGCCATGGGCAGGGATGAGACCGGCGGAGGAGGGTGCCCTAATCCCAGCGCAGTCCCCGGGCGGGGGAGGGGAGGAAGGGATAAAGTCCTGCCGTGGGAGTCTCCTGCCTGGCCTTTCCCAAAGGAACTGGGGCTGCCGGCCAACACCAGTGCAGCCAGGAACGTGGGAGCCCCTGGCTGCAGAGGCTCGACCTGGGGAAGGCCCCGTTTGTCACACGGTGGGTGGCGAGAGCGGGTGGGTGGGCTGCTCTGTCTGGGGGTCAGAGAGGTCAGACCCTGGCTGGAAGCCCTTTGAAGAGATGCCAGATGTATTGTCTAGCACTGAGTGTGAAACAGGCAGGGAGACAGAGCCTGGGACCTTGCCGGGGTGCGGGCCCTTGACTCTGACTTTGGCCCGGACCCACCTCTCGAGCCAGCTTTTGGAAGCCTGGCAGTGCTCCCTCCAAACGCCTGTTCTCTCTCATCCTCAGCAGCTCTTGCCTGGACCACCGACTTCCCCAGTGCACCCTCCTCATGGCTACAGGGAGACCCACGGTTTATCCATTCAGCAAACACAGGCGGGAGGTGGCCCTGCATCAAGGACTGTCTCTTGGGAGGGGAGCTCAATGCAGAAAGACAGTGACCGTGACACACAGGAAGTGGCCACAGGGTGGATTCACAGGTTGAAGACCGAGTGTCTCCCTGCACCACCTCCAAGTCCTCAGCCTGCACCTGGCCCTCCCCATTCCAGAAACATCCCCTCTAGAGAGCTCCACTCTCATTGGAGCTGGCCCCCCACCAGGGGTTTTCTTGTCCCTTTTCCCTCCCCAGGTCCCTCCCCTGACCCTTCCTGGGGCTTCTCCCTACTCTCAGCCACCTCTGCCTCCTAGTTTTGGGTGCCTTGAGCACAGAGCCTGGGGCCCACCTGTCTGTGCTTCCAGCAGGGAGCGGGTGCCTAGCAGATGTCCCGGAGAATTAAGGAATTAAGGCAGAGCAGGTCTGAGATCAGGGCAGTGTCTGGGTAGAGGTCAGGTTCCGCCTATCCAAGCGTGAGTTTCCCATGACAACGACCACCCCTCCCATCCCCGGCCTGGTGAGGGCAGCCCCCTCCTCCCGGGCCTGGCTTGGCTGCTCTGCCCCTGCCATCTCACGCCTGCCTCCGCTGTCACCAGCGGTAATCCCATGTGGTTTTTACTCCGGTGCCCATGAATAGAAGAGAGAGGAAAGCAGTCCTTCCCAGGGCCTTGCATCCGCCCCTGCAGTGGGAGCGGCTCCCGGGCTGCCCACTGGAACTGGGCCAGCTTGCCCCCCACTCCCGTCGGCGCCTGCCTCCCCCGAGGCCTTGTGCTCCGGACGGCCGGGCTGTGGCCGCCCTGCACCCTCACAGGGAACGCAGACCCTTGCCCAGTACAGCCCATCACACCCTCCTCTCTCCCCACACTTGACCGCGCGTGGTCGCCCATCCTCATGTGCTGTCTGACGTTTTGTCTGCCAGGCACCTTCCAGAATCCTCCCCACACCCATAGCCGGCCAAGCCGCTACGAGGGCCTGTCAGCTCTCTGTCCTGAAAGCCGCTGGGATTCACCCCCGTCCCCAACCCCAATCTCCCTCCCCACCCCTGGTGCTTGAATGCTGCAGGGGCTGCCTCGCTGGCACCCCACCTGCTCTGAGCAGTGGCAGCCAAAGGACGTTTTCGGAGACAGTTCTGTATGTGTCGTTCCTCTGCTGTAACGTCCAGGCTTTTCGGGGGGGACTCAGGGCCTCTCTTTTCTGGCCCCTGCCAGTCTCTCTTTGGGGCCAGGCCCCCCACTGGAGTTCTGCCAGATTCTCCAAACCCTCGGGCTGCCTCCTGCCCCCACGCCTTTCACACACTGCGCCCGGGACCTGGATGCTTTCCCCCCACCACTGATCTCTAGTGGTGCCTGTCTGCGGAGACGTCTCTGATCCTCTCTCCCAACTCCAGTCACTTCTCCCTCTGCGACTGCATGCCTCCCTGTGGTCACTGACATAATGAGTATCACGTTCATTACCACTCTCTGACTGCAGGGCTGTCTCCCTGTCTTGGGCTGGGTTTTCTAGAAGCAGAGCTGGAAACAGGGATTCAGGAACGTGAGATCTATGAAGGGAGGGCTCCCAGGAGAAACAGGTAGGGGAGGGAGGGAGGAAAGGAGGGAGGAGAAGGAGGGAGAGACGCAGGAGAGGGAGGGAGAGACGCAGGAGAGGGAAGGGGCAGAGCAAGAAGGGGAGCTCAGCTGGAGTCTAGATGTGGCCTGACTGGGGGTGGGGGTGCTCTGGGATGTAACCGCCCTGCTGGGCTGTCCCCTTGAGGCTGTCCCCATTGTGTGTCATTGGCCGTGGGATGGGAGGGTTTGCAACTTCCCAGGGGAGGTGGCTCTCATCAGCCAACAGCAGTCCACAGGAGGGGAGCTGTGGGCATCAGGCACTAGCAGCGGAGCAGGGCGGACTGTGAGTGCCCTGGCTGGGTACAGGGGGGCTGGCTGGGTACCACCAGCATCCACCACACCCCCTGTCGAGCGGGACCTTCGACAGATTCCGAATGAACGAGGAGTATGTGGATTTGTGAGCCTCCCCAAGCCCACAGCTGTGATGTTGTCCTTGAAGGTCCTGCATTTCAGTGAGTGAAAGAAGCCACCGCCCCGGGAAGGACTCTGAGCCCAGCCCCAGGTGTCTCTTATGCGTCTGGCTGTGCAGATGGGACCTGGAGCCAATGATCTCAATTAGTCCTCGTAGTCGACCATTTTACAAATGAGAAGACAGAGGCTCAGAGGGCTGAAGTGACTCCACGAAGGTCATGGGACTTGTGATTGGAGGTCTAATTGACTCCCTGTTGGGCTCCTTCCCCCAGTGTGTGAAGGGCCTCAGAGCTGCGCTCCTCCCACCCACCATAAGAGACTCCCGAGTCCCGGGTTATCTCTCAGCCCCACAGCCTGGCTCAGCTAAACCCAGGGTCCCCAAGGGCCACATCTTGCATTTGCAATGGTCTGGAGGCCCACACACATATTTTGCATATGATTTGCATAATGATTGCATCTGGTTTTCATGTGTCCATGCTGAGGGCCCTTCCGTGCTGCACAATTTTTAAGCTGCTTCTAAGAAACTCTCATAAGTCCACCACCCAGGCTTTATAGAGTCCAGTTTCCCTGATTTCTTGGCTCTCTCTCAGGCCCTCACCTTGGGGCTTCACATCTATCCACCAGGTCCTAGAGAGGCCACACTTCTGCCCAGTTGGCAGAGGTGACTCCAAACCTCTGCCCCAGAAATGTGTGTGGATTTGACAGTAACCTCTATTGATGGTGTGGGTGTAATCAAAGTGCCAGTTGGGCTTTGAGCACACTGATGTTTATGTTGAAGAGAGAATGGACCTGGGCAGGAACTTGCTACACAGCTTCCCAAAGGTGCCCCATGTGCAGGAAGGCTGAGTTGTGCCAGGTGGCTCGGGGAGGTGGGAGGTGTGCTTCGCCCAGTGGCAGGGGCTCATCTGCTACAGGGAGGGCTTATGCCAGAAAGCCAGCAGTTTCAGTGCTATTTCTGTCTCTTTCAGGGGAACTACATTCCAGAAAACTTTGTGGGGGCTCTCAATGATCTTATGTGGTAGGGCCTCAATAAAAAAGGAGAGCACATCCTGAAGCAGGCGGATGGAGCCCTGAGACGGGAGAGGAACCGCCTCGGATTCTGAGAAGTGCTTGGAGTCAGGGAAGGGATGCCAAGCTCCGGAGCTACGTGTGAACTCACCACCTGTCTCGATGCAGCTTCCTGGGATCCATCCTCTCGTCTTCTCTGCTCCCAGGACCCAGTCTTTCCTTCTGCCCCAGGGAGTCCGTGCAAGAAGGAAGGAAGCTCCAGAGTTAGGCAGAGGTAACCACTGTGATCGCCCTCTGGACCCTAATGCAACACTACACTCATTCCTGTCCAGGTTTATCTTGTCATCCTGATGGCATCCTCTATTTTTTCCTGAAGAGAGAGGTGGCACATTTGTCACCAGCGGCTAATGAAAGTTGGGAAAATCTGCTTCTGCCCGTGTGTCTGGAAGTGGTTGCGGTAGACAGGGTGTGTCTGGATATGGCCGTGCACGTCCCTGAGAGTGGAAAGCCTGATCCTGTGTGTGGCCCCCAGCCTGCCTCCACCCAGGTGTGGAAATTCCAGCCTGAGTGCGGAGAGGACGTGACTGTCTGTCTTCCTCCCTTGCCTCTAGCCTCCCTAGGTTTCCTGTCTGGCAGATGCAGAGTGGCCCCCACATGTGCAGGGGAGAGCCCAGCCTCTGGCTGCATGCAGCCAAGACCTGGAGCATCTCCCCACCCATGTCCTCCTCCTCTACCAGGATGCGCCCCCGTGCTGGCTCCCAGAGCTGTTGCAGTTAGCGAGGGAGCATGGCGTTTGATGTCAGCCACCTGGGGAAGGGGGAAGCGAGAGGGTGGGGTCTATCTGTCCTTTCAGCCCCTTGTTATGTAGGCTTTTCCAAGTTCAGACAGGGTCCAGCCTCCTCCCTCTGAGTTGTGGGTCCCACATCTGGGTTGGAGAAGGGAGTGAGAGGAAGGGGCAGGACCCCTTGGAAAAGGATCACAGCTTCTGGGGCAGGGAGGTGGGGCGTTTCTCCCAGAGCCGGATGGGCAGTGCTGCCAGGCAGTCAGAACCCAGCCTAGGGGGCAGAGCCAGGCTCTGCTCATGTCCCACTCAGATGTCTGTCCCTTTCTGAGAAGTGGAAATTCAGTGGCTACAAGATTGTGTTGTGGATACTGTGTAACTTGC